>NC_092712.1:265527557-266222163 GCF_047496885.1 Scyliorhinus torazame
TTTCTGATTTTCTGTGTTCTGTTGAATGCTTTCTGAGTGGCCGACATGGTGACCCCCATTGCACGAAACGGGCTAACTGCTGTCATCTGAAAACATTCCTTCACCAACTCCTCAATCCCACCAGCACTGCGGAATTGCTCCATGATCAACCTGGTAACTCTTTTCCCACAGCGTTCTAAATTCTCCTTCTTCTTTCTACACTTGACCTAATATGCAGGGTGGATTGATTTTCATTTTTGCACAGAGCGCTGGCTGAGGTGAGAAAAGCGACGCGCAGCTCACCGACTGCACAGCAGGCCTTTCTTGCCACTTGTGCCGAACACTGTGCGAAAAAGACGTGGTCTTCGCCGTCACGCTAGCGGAGCTGGAATAGGTTGGCAATGCCGGTGTGGGAGTCGGTATTAGAGGTATTACGGTACCCTGTAATGCTGTAAGACCATTGGTGTAGGAGGTACTGTTTTCATTGGTTAAGCCTGCCTGCTGGTTCCACCCAGTAAGGCAGAGTATAAGAGCCTGTGTCTCCCCAGCAGCTGCCTTCTGTACCCACGCTGCTGGGGGAAACATCTAGTGTAATATAGCCTTCAATTGTCTCCAATTTCGCTTCTGGAGTTATTCATCGAGCATCAATTTATTACACTAGATTTTTAGAGAATGGAGCTCCGAATCAAGTCGGAGTGTCTGCAACTCAGCCCCCACGCGGCAAACTCAGTGGCAACCTTCAAGCACTGGCTGGACCAGAAAATGCAAGTTCTGCACCCGAGGGGGAGCCCAGAGATCTACACTCTCATCGAGGACGCGGACGATTTCGAGGCTGCAATGAATCTGCTGAAAGGACACTATATTCGCCCTGTAAACCAGGTCTACGCCCGACATCTACTAGCAACGAGGCGACAAATCCCTGGGGAATCGCTGGATGAGTTCTACCATGCTCTCCTGGTGTTGGGGAGGAACTGTAACTGCCCGCAAGTTTCGGCCAGCGACCATACAGAACTTTTGATCCGGGACGCTTTTGTTGCAGGTATGCTGTCCTCCCAAATCCGCCAGCGATTGCTGGAGAAAGAGATACTAGGCCTCAAGGAGGCACGGGCCCTTGCTAGCTCCCTGGATGTGGCCTCCTGAAATGCCCGTGCTTACGTCCCCAACCGCGCGGCAGCCCCTTGGGCAGCGTGGAAACCCCCCCCCCGCGACCGACTCCGATGCACCCCATCCCCTCACAAGCTTGTGCTGCGAGATTGCCAGGCAACCCTGGGGGGCCCCGCTGCTATTTTTGCGGGCAAGCCAAGCACCCCCGACAGCGCTGTCCGGCCCGCTCCTCCCTCTGCAAAGGATGCGGCAAAAAGGGCCATTTCGTGCTGTATGCCAGGCCCGGGCGGTCGCTGCGGTCTCCGGAGGCGAATCAGGACTGCCACCACAACCCTCTCCACGGGCCACGTGCGGCCAGCGGGCGCTGCCATCTTCCTCCTTCAGGGCCACGTGTGGCCTCCACGTGCCGCCATCTTGTCTCTCGGACACCACCTGTGATGGATGGGCGGCGCCATCTTGTGCACCCCCAGCCATGTGCGACCAGTGGGTGCCGTCATCTTGGCTGGACTCTCAGGACCCTGACTCGGATGACCACACACCGCCCGAGGAGAACACCCAACTTCTGCCACGACTAGCCTCGGTGACCCTGGACTAGTCTCGGCCCCCAACACTCTCGACTGCAACGGCGACCGTGCTCATCAATGGGCATGAAACATCCTGTCTGATCGACTCTGGGAGCACAAAGAGCTTCATACACCCCAACACGGTTCTCTCCCCGTTCACCCAGTTAACCAAAAAATCTCCCTGACCTCCGGGTCTCATTCAGGTGAGATCAAGGGGTTCTGCATAGCGAACCTCGCAGTCCAGGGAAGGGAGTTTAAAAATTACCGGCTCTACGTCCTTCCCCACCTCTGCGCTGCCACACTCCGAAGGTTAGATTTTCAATCAATGCAACCTCCAAAGCTTAACCTTTAAATTCGGCGGCCCTATACCCCCCTCACTGTCTGCAGCCTCGCGGCCCTCAAAGTCGATCTGCCTTCCCTGTTTGTGAACTTCACCCCGGATTGCAAACCCGTCGCCACCAGGAGCAGACGGTACGGTGCCCAGGACCGGACCTTTATCAGGTCGGAGGTCCAGCAATTACTGAGGGAAGGTGTCATTTGTCATGATATCCATATTAACATATCATGGTGCAATCACACACACACACTGATGGACAGGTCGACGGACCAATCAACACACACGCAACATCACAGCCAATCACCAGTGAGAGCACACGCACTATAAAACAGGGAACACCACAGTTCCCGTTCATTCCACCAGGAGATAGCTCAGAGCACAGAGCTCACAGCGCGCCACTCAGACATAGACCATGTGCTGAGTGCCTCACTAAGATAGTGCTAGGGCTGGGTCCACAGGTTAACTGGTGAAGTACGAACCACAGCCAGAAGTTAACAGTTGTTATTATACAGAATAATAAAACAGAGTTGTACCATCTACAACCGTGTTGGTTCGTTTGTATATCAGAACACACAACATGACATAATTGAGGCTAGCAACAGTCCCTGGAGAGCTCAAGTAGTGGTTGTAAAGACCGGGGAGAAGCATAGAATGGTCATCAATTATAACCAGACCATCAACAGGTATATACACAGCTTGACGCGTACCCTCTCCCCCGCATATCTGATCTGGTCAATAGGATCGCACAATACAAGTTCTTTTCGACGGTGGATCTAAAGTCCGCCTACCACCAGCTCCCCATCCGCCCTAGCGACCGCAAATACACTGCTTTTGAAGCAGATGGACGGCTCTACCACTTCCTAAGGGTTCCCTTCGGTGTCACTAATGGAGTCTCGGTCTTCCAACGAGAGATGGACCGAATGGTTGACCGGTACGGTTTGCGAGCCACGTTTCCGTACCTCGATAATGTCACCATCTGAGGCCACGACCAGCAGGACCACGACACCAACCTCCAAAAATTCCTCCATACCGCAAAAATCCTTAATCTCACATAAAACAAGGATAAATGCGTGTTCAACTCCGACCGTCTAGCCATCCTCGGCTACGTAGTGCATGATGGAGTTATAGGCCCAGATCCTAAACGCATGCGCCCCCTCAAGGAGTTCCCCCTCTCTCACTGCTCCAAGGCCCTGAAACGCTGCCTGGGATTTTTCTCTTATTATGCCCAGTGGGTCCCCAACTATGCGGACAAGGTCTGCCCGCTAATCCAATCCACGGTTTTCCCCCTGTCGACAGAGGCCCGCCAGGCCTTCAGCCACATCAAAGTGGACATCGCAAAGGCCACGATGCATGCCATCGACCAGTCCCTCCCCTTCCAAGTCGAGAGCGATGCGTCCGACGTAGCTCTGGCGGCCACCCTCAACCAAGCGGGCAGACCCGTGGCCTTCTTCTCACGCACCCTCCACGCTTCAGAAATCCGCCATTCCTCAGTTGAAAAGGAGGCCCAGGCCATAGTAGAAGCTGTGCGGCATTGGAGGCATTACCTGGCCGGCAGGAGATTCACTCTCCTCACTGACCAACGGTCGGTGGCCTTCATGTTCGATAATGCACAGCGGGGCAAGATAAAGAACGACAAGATCTTACGGTGGAGGATCGAACTCTCTACCTACAACTATGAGATCTTATATCGTCCCGGGAAGCAAAACGAGCCTCCTGCTGCCCTATCCCGTGGCACATGTACCAACGCACAAGTGGACCCCCTCCGAGTCCTCCACTCGGGGGTCACTTGATTCTTCCATTTCATTAAAACCCGCAACCTGCCCTACTCCATTGAGGAGGTCAGGACAGCCACCAGAAACTGCAAAGTTTGCGCGGAGTGCAAGCCACACTTCTACAGGCCAGAGAAAGTGTACCTGATAAAGGCTTCCCATCCCTTTGAACGCCTCAGTAGGGACTTCAAAGGGCCCCTCCCCTCCACCGACTGCAACACGTACTTCCTGAAGTGATTGACGAGTACTCCAGGTTCCCATTCGCCATCCCCTGCCCCGACATGACCGCAGCCACCATCATAAAAGCCCTCCACAGTATCTTTACACTGTTCAGTTTCCCCGCCTACATACACAGCGATAGGGGGTCCTCCTTTATGAGCGACGAACTGCGTCAATTCTTGCTCAGCAAAGACATTGCCTCGAGCAGGACGACCAGTTACAACCCCCGGGGAAACGGACAGGTAAAGAGGGAGAATGGAACGGTCTGGAAGCCCTACGGTCCAGGAATCTCCCAGTCTCCGGTCACTGCTGTGTACCACGACCAACCAAACACCTCACAGACGTCTCCTTGTCTTCCCTAGGAAGTCCTTCTCCGGGACCTCGCTCACAACCTGGCTAGCAGCTCCTGGACCCATCCTGCTCCGTAAACACGTGCGGGCGCACAAGTCGGACCCATTGGTCGAGAGGGTCCATCTCCTCCACGCTAACCCTCAGTACGCCTACGTGGCGTACACCGACTGCCGACAGGATACGGTCTCCCTACGGACCTGGCGCCCACTGGATCCTCACACACACCCCCACCTCCACCCTCCCTCCCACCGGCGCACCCCACAGCGGCCCCCTTCCCAGGTGGATCGGTCCTCCCACTGGTCCCGTCTAGGGGTGATGAAGCTGCCAAAGAAGCCGAAGCCACGCTTCCGGAGCCACAGATGCCCGAGCCGGTGCCTGCATCACCACCGAAGCTACGACGATCGCAGAGGACGACCAGGGCCCCCGATCGACTAATTGCTTCATTCTGAACTGTAAATAAATGTTGTAAATAGTTGTGATGTAACGAGACAAAACCACTGTACTGATGTAAACCGGGTACCTCCATAACCTTAACCTCTACCACTGTGTAATTCGAGGCCACCCCCCCCCCCCCCCCCCCCCCCCCCGCCGGACTCTTTTTTTAACAGGGGGTGAATGTGGTAGTCGGCATTCGAGGTATTACGGCACCCTGTAATGCTGTAAGACCATTGGTGTAGGAGGTACTGTTTTCATTGGTTAAGCCTGCCTGCTGGTTCCGCTCAGTAAGGCGGAGTATAAGAGCCCGTGTCTCCCCAGCAGCTGCCTTCTGTACCCGCGCTGCTGGGGGAAACATCTAGTGTAATAAAGCCTTCAATTGTTTCCAATCTCGCTTCTGGAGTTATTGATCGAGCATCAGCTGAGAATCCCAACATCGGGATTTTAAAGGGTGACCTGATGCGGGATTCTCCCCTACCTGGCGGGGCGTGCGGTCCCGGCGGGATGGAGTGGCGTGAAACACTCCGGCATTGGGCCGCCCCAAAGGTGCGGATTTCTCCGCACCTTTAGGGGCCAGGCCCTCACTGTGAGGGGCTAGCCCCGCGCCGGAGTGGTTGGCGCGCCGCCAGCCGGCGGGAAAGGCCTTTGGCGCCACACCAGCCGGGGCCGAAATGACTTTGCTGGGTGGCGGAAGTCCGCGCTAGCGCGGGAGCGTCAACAGCTGCTGACGTCATCCCTGCGCATGCGCAGGGGGGATTGTCTTTTCCGCGTCTGCCATGGTGAAGACTGTGGCCGAGGCGGAGGAAAAAGAGTGCCCCCATGGCACTGGCCCGCCGGCGGATCGGTGGGCCCGGATCGCGGGCCAGGCCACCGAAGGGGCACCCGCCGGGGCCTGATCGCCCGGCGCCCGCCCCCCCAGGACCCCAGAGCCCACCCGCACCGCCTAGTCCCTCCGGGAAGAGAGGTGGTTTGATCCTCGCCGGCGGGACAGGTATTCCAGCAGCGGGACTTCGGCACATCGCGGGCCGGAGAATCGCCGGGGGTGGTTCGCCGACTGCCGCAGGTGCGATTCCCGCCCCCGCCGAATATCCGGTGCCAGAGAATTCAGCAACTGGCAGGGGGTCGGAGAATCCCGCCCCTGATGTCTGATTTTTAAAAATAGGAGTCCTTCCCATGCAAGTGGGTACCCACGCACCCCCCCCCCCCCCCCGCCCCCTCCCCCGGCCCCCACAGACACGGGGAACGCCCCCAACAGATAAGGGAACCCTCCCTATGGCAGTGTGGCCCCTTTAAGTGGGTGTGCTCTGTGGACCATGTGACTGGCTCAGGGCCAATTATGCAGGAGCACCCGAACCCTGTCCACCTTCGCAGCACCGGGGACGCAGATTCAATTCCAGCCTTGGGTGACTGTGTGAATTTCGCACTTTCTCCCAATGTCTGCGTGGGTTTCCTCCGGGTCCTCCTGTTTCCTCCCACAGTCCAAAGACGTGCAGGTTAGATCGATTGACCGTGATAAATTACCCCTTAGGATGAGGTTACAAGGTGCCAGGCTGACAGTGACAGGGTACCACTCTGCCCAGTGGGAATGTACCTGGGGGCCTCCAGTCCCTGGGAGACCCCCCCACAAGTGCTGTTCCATCTGGTCCCTGTTTGTGGAGACTAGCAATGAATGGCGCTCGCCTGAGATCGCCAAGACAAGGGAGTTAGGTCCCACACCTTGGTTAAGTCTCGGGGAACGTATATTAGAGTGAGACCAGCTGTCTCACTCTAATATGAGATTAGCCAGAAAGTGATCCTGCCCACAATGGGGGTGAGGCGTGGCGAGCCGGATCGGTCACGTTGCTGCTTTTCGGGCGCAATGCGAACGGTAGATCCCGCCCTCTAAGTGTGGGCTAAACCAGTGAGAAACTCCCCAGGGCTCAAAAAAATCACTACGGGCTGGATTTAACTAAATGGGAACAAAGTCCCACAGCGAGCGCTTTTAGCTACGTATTTCCCTGCCCTCGCAGCGCTGAAAAACACAACACTATATCCATTCTCCTCTATTATTTAATTTACTCTGATCCAGGATCCGCAAAATATAATCTCACTCTGTCAGCACTGTTTTATTGCCTGGAAAAGGCTCATAACTCAATTTTAGTACAATCTTATCTTTAATCTTCAGATAATGTAATTGTGATCAGAAAATACACAGTAGATAATTCCCAAACTCTGATTACTTTATGGCAAATAAAATGGAGCTTATCTGTTGCACAGTACAGTTTATTCTGTGTAAAAGTTGATCTCATGTTGTTACCATCTAATAGGTTCTATCTGATGGATGTTTAAGGTAATCAGGTGTTGGGTATTGTTTAGTTAATTATATTCACATGTGTATGTAAGGAACAGGTATATTTTTAGTGTACCTGGCATGAAAGTCAACCTTAGTTTTCAGGGATCAATTAAACTCAAAATTCTGAACCAAAGTACAATCTTAGTGATGTTTAGGATGGTTTAGGATACTAAAATGACTAAATCAATCACTAATTAAGATGGGCAGCACGGTGGTGCAGTGGGTTAGTCCTGCAGCCTCACAGTGCCGAGGTCCCAGGTTCAATCCCGGCTCTAGGTCACTGTCCGTGTGGAGTTTGCACATTCTCCCTGTGTTTGCGTGGGTTTCGCTCCACAACCCAGGTTAGGTGGATTGGCCACACTAAATTGCCCCTTAATTGGAAAAAATGAATCGGGTACTCTAAATTTTTTTAAAAATTAAGACAAATTGTCATCAGTTACTTGTTACCTTTGAAATTCAAGTGGATGACGTAACCTGTCGAGATATATTCTCACAAGCACACAGCTCAGTTTAAGCTGAAAGTTATAGCCTTTGCCGAGACGACAAATAATTCTGAGGTCATAAACACTGGAAAAATATAATGTAGAAATGAGAAAATATGCCTCCGAATAAATGGTGTTTACTTTGTTCCATTGATTAGGTGAATTGGACATTCTGAATTCTCCCTCTGTGTACCCGAACAGGTGCCGGAATGTGGCGACTGGGGGCTTTTCACAGTAACTTCATTACAGTGTTAATGTAAGCCTACTTGTGACAATAAAGATTATTATTATTTTTTAAATGATAGCTGACGGTGGAATTTTATTGCAGATAATGAGAGCCAACAGTTTGAGCTTACGAGTATACCTTTTAGTTGATGAAGCAAAGCTCCTTTTGGGTTTCAATGACAATTTTGTTTTGTTCTTTGTTTCATGCTGTGTTGGTTCAAATCAAGTATGCTTGCCAAGCCCTCAAAAATGTTATTCATATAAATATTGATTCTTAACCTTCTTTAAAAAATTGCTTTCAAAAATTCGTCTTTTACATGGGTATATATTTTTTTCATTGATTTACAGGATGTGGCCACCGTTATAAGCCCACAGGTGGGGCAGTGGAAGTATTTTCCCCATGGAAACCACCTTTACTCCAAGGTTCAAATAAGTGTGAAAAGGAAGATTCAGTGAACGCATCTCACTCAAATAGGATGAGGCACAATTATTCACTGTCATTCATCACATTTGATATTTTAGTCAATGGCATCAGAGTTCTAAATTGAGGTCCTTTTTTGCAAATAGTATTACCTAATTGACAGATTCACTTTTAGATCTAATGTATTGAACTTGCCATTATTTTCTGTCTCATCCTTGCAGTGTCACATGTGATGAGACTGTGGTGGCACAAACGCACAGAAAACCTGCGCTGTTGTACCCCCCTGGTAGATGAGTTAAAATGAAATGGTGTATGGTACAACATCCTTTAACATATTTGTTTATGCTCTCTAAGATAGAGCAACTTCATGCCTAGGGTAAGGGAAGACCAGCTCTGGTTGGAAAAGCTTAAACAAAGGCCAGAATTTTGTCAACAGCGTTCCATTCCCGATATTATAACCGGAACTCTGCGCTTTTTCTCTTTTTGACATTTCCAACACAATTATAATAAAAATTGTGGGTGCCAAAGTGTGCCCAGAAACTATATGAGATTTAGTGGTGGAAGAATCTTTCCATTGGTGAAAGCCACTGTCAGCTGACAATGCTAGTCTATAGATGGCCTATTAAAGAGCTGCCTATTCAAACAACGAGGCTGTGCATCACAATCAGGAGCCTGCAGTGTTTGAGGGCGTCATATTTGTTGGAGACCTGAGACGGGATTCTTCATTGGCTGACACAAAACTGTAAAACGCGATTGGGCGGAGAATAGATTCCAACGCCAAAATCGAGGTGAGGATGAGAGGGGCGGGGGGGGAGGGGATAGGCAAGGGCAGTGCCAACCGGGCCACCATGTAGCCCGGTGGGCCTGGTTGGACACAGGGGTACGCACCATGCTAACATGTCGGCCTTTCACCCCCTGCAGACAATGGATATTGGAATTCAACCAACAATGGTGGCTTTCCTGCTAGGCGCCTGGGGGATGTCCTGTGGCTGTACGAGCTGGGGCTGTTCAAGGAGGAGGAGGAAGCTGCAGCAGCGGAGCATGCCGCAGAGGGACAGGTCGCAGCCGCCCAGGATGGAGAGCCAGCTGCCCATCAGGATGAGGAGGGGGAGGTGCCAATGAGGCCTTGTGTGTACCGGGAATCCCTGTCATTCGAGGACCTGCTGGACCGGGCATGCCATCAGGGAGAGACATGTGGTGCTCTTTTCTGAAGTACGCATCAGAAGGCTCTCTCACCGGACCAAAGCGGGCTGGACGGAGATGGCAGAGGCGGGGAGCAATCCAGCCAAGCCTGGGTCCAATGTAGAACCAGGTCAACGATCTACAAGCACAAGTGCCAGAATCACATCTTCAGGAGCCTCTCGTGTGGTCATCAATAATGCATATCTTCAAGTGGGCAGCTATACTAGAAGCACGTATGTATGACCAGTCTTGGTGACACATGGTTTGTGAAAGTTTGGCTTTTGTGTGCACTTTACCTTCAGCTTACCTTAGTCACAACTAAACTGTTTCACTTTAATGAGTATTCTTGGCATGCAAATGTATTACAAGTATGAACCCGCCACAGGCTGACATAATCTTCCGCACCACAAACACAATGCTGAATTTATGTCGACATCAAAACCTGCTGCAGGAAAGTTGAAAATGTGCGTTCCATATTTCCGGTGCTTGTGGGCTCCCCCCCAAAGTTTCATATTACCATAGGATTTCCAACATTAGGGCAGTGACTACATTCCACAGGTATTACATTGGCCGCAAAGTGTTTTGAACATTCTGAGGTTGTCAATGATGCTATAAAAATAATAGTATTTCTTCTTTCTTTCTTCTTTTATTTCAGAGAAGAACATTTTACGGAAAAAAGAGAAGTTGATGCTCTCAGGGTGTGATAAATGTAGGAATTTCAGATATATTGGATTCTATGTAGTTGCTACAGCAAGGGTTAAAAGCCTGGGTTAATATGCGACTGCGGAAGTCACCTTCTGAAAAATCCTAGGTTGAAAGACAGCAGGGATTTTGGAGACAGAGGTGCAATTAAAGCATCATAAAAGTTGGGCTAATGGAATTTTATTTATACACAGAAGGCCCCTGGGGAGTAGATTATAAGAGACAATCGGCGCGATTCAGCAGACAAAAGTTAAAGTCCACTTTTGGATGGGTTTGGTGGGGAGTGCCTCGGCGGCTGCAGCACCAAGATTCACCCCATTATTCACCAACACTTTGCCAGTTTTTTGAGCTGTGGGGAGTTTCTCCCTGGCGAGTCCACACTTAGGGAGCCGTTCTGCACTGGCTAGCTGATCTCGCCAACAGGATTGGGGTACCATTTTGGAAGGCTGTCCCGATCTCAAGGCCCTTCCAGTCCCCCCCCCCCCCCCGGATTTCAGGACCCCTCCTTTTCTCTCCCCAGAGTCTTCTGGGGCACTCAAAACCTCATCACCCCGCTCTTATGGGCAAGGCCCCCCCAGGCCCACACGTAGGCACTACCAACCTGGCATCTGGGCTTCTTGGCACTGCCATCCTGGCATGCTGGCAGTTCCTCTGGAGCCCTGGCAGTGACACCCGGGTACAATGGAAGTGCTAGTCTGGCACTGACAGGGTGCCTAGGTGGTATTACCATGCCAGATTGGCAGTGCCAAGATGCCCAGGTGCCAGGGAAGTGCCAGGGTACAACCCAACACTGTCTTTGCCTACGTGGGGGTCTCTAAATGACCCGAGGTGCTGTCAAACCTGGTGCACCTTTATGGAAATCAGTACTAAAAGATGCCTTGGCAAGATCTTTCATGCACGGCCATTGACTCCTGGGTACCAGGTGCATATAGCGGATCATTTAAATGAGCTTAATGGCTCATTTAAATATTCAGATATGGATCTCGCCGGTGAGGGCGGGATCCAGTTCGCACCGGGCGGAGTGGGTCAGGTGACTTGTGATCAGCCTGGCACCTGACACAAAGCCCGATTTGGGGTTCTTGTGCGATTCACCAATTGCTCCCCGATCCATACCGGGCACAACGCAATTGCAGAATCGCGCCCATGTGTTTCCCTTAGTAAGATGATATGGTTAAAGAGGGGAGCCTGGGGCTGAAGCAGCCAGCTACTGTGTTTTCAGTTTTGAAATTCAGTTTTAGATTGGGATGTGGTCAAACAAGCAGTTTCTCTGAAAACAGTGAGTTTGGATCTGTCTGTAAACAGGAACAGTTTCTCTCAAAACAGTGAGTCAAAGATTGGCCCGTGAACAGGACAGGAGCAGTTTCTCAAAGGCTGGAAGGTTAAATAATAGTTTGAGAAAGGCAAGAATCTGCAAGCTGGCTCCTGAAAGGTATCTCTTTCTCAAAGCCTGGTTTCCAAGACATCTATTTACAGCAAGTACTCCAGGGTCTGCTAACTGTATTTAAAAGTGGATTTTGACCAGGGATGGGTGTTTTTTGAGTGGAGATAAAGATAACAGTTAGGAGTTATTGTTTCATTGTATTGTTAAAGATTTGTTTAGTTGCCAATTGTAAGCGATTGTCTTTATGATATCATAGTTCGTAATACTGTGTTAGTAAAAAAGTTTGTTTAATATACCATATCCGTATTTGTGCGTGAATCACTCCTGGAGTGAAGTATCCTTTCCTCACAGTTTTGCAAATTAAATAAAATATTGGGGTTTCTGTCCAGTATCCTAGCAACAGTTGGGGTCTGGTCCGCGATCATAATAAGCGTCACATGAAGTAATGCCTCTTGACATTCAATGACATTACCATCGCTGAATCCCCCACAATCAATATCCTGGGGGTTACCATTGATCAGAAACTGAAGTGGACTATCCACATTAATACAGTGGCTACCAGGGCAGGTCAAAGGCTAGGAATCCTAAGGCGAGTAACTCACCTCCGGACCCCCCAAAGCCTGTCCACCATCTACAAGGCACAAGTCAGGAGTGTAATGGAATACCCTCCACTTGCCTGGTTGAGTGCAGCTCCAACAACACTCAAGAAGTGGAGATGCCGGCGTTGGACTGGGGTGAGCACAGTAAGAAGTCTTACAACACCAGGTTAAAGTCCAACAGGTTTGTTTCAAATCACTAGCTTTCGGAGCACAGCTCCTTCCTCAGGTGAACCTGAGGACGGAGCTGTGCTCCGAAAGCTAGTGATTCGAAACAAACCTGTTGGACTTTAACCTGGTGTTGTAAGGCTTCTTACTATGAACACTCAAACATTGGGCAGCACGGTAGCACAGTCATTAGCACGGTTGCTTCACAGCGCCAGGGTCCCAGGTTCGATTCCCAGCTTGGGTCACTATCTGTGCGGAGTCTGTAAGTTCTCCCTGTGTCTGCGTGGGTTTCCGTCGGGTGCTCCGGTTTCCTCCCACAGTCCAAAGATGTGCCGGTTAGGTGGATTGGCCATGCTAAATTGCCCTTAGTGTAAAAAAAAAGGTTAGGTTGGGGTTACTGAGTTACAGGGATAGGGTGGAGGTGTGAGGCTTTAGTGGGGTGCTCTTTCCAAGGGCCGTGCGGACTCGATGGGCTGAATGACCCTATTCTGCACTGTAAATTCTGTGAATTTTATGAATTCATACCCTCCACCACCGACAAACAGTGGCAGCCTTGTGTATCAGCTACAAGATGCATTGCATTAACTCACCAAGGTTCCTTAGGCGGCACCTTCCAAACCCACGACCACTACCATCTAGAAGGACAAGAGCAGCAAATGCCTGGGAACCCCACCACCTGGAGGTTCCCTCCAAGTCCCTCAGCACCCTGACTTGGAACTATATCGCCGTTCCTTCTCTGTCGCTGGGGCAATATCCTGGAACTCCCTCCCTAACAGCATAGTGGGTGCACCTACACCTGAAGTACTGCAGCGGTTCAAGAAGGAATTCATCACCACCTTCTGAAGGGCAACTAGGGATGGGCAATAAATGCTGGCCTAACCAGCGACGCCAATATCCCATAAATGAATTGGGGTTTTTTAATTGCTCGTGCACCAACCCTCTGGGCTAAGTGGTTTCTTTCTCTGCCATTAATTCTATACAATTTATCTAGGACAGAAAGAAACAACTTTGAAAGTTGATAGCTTTAAAGAGTGTGGTGAAGTTATTCATAATGTGTTGTTTTAACACTAGACTCTGATATCATAAGATTAAAAATACATTGGGTGAGTTTCTCTAATTGTTCGAGCAACTGTTATAATAAAGCATTACCTTCATGTCAAGTGGCAGCTTTCCCCACAGGGCAGATCACATCCCATCTGCCAGGTGCCTGCTGTTGCCTTTGAAAATAAAGTGGTAACACAATGAATTTATTAATGTACTTAAATGAGCTCACCTTAAATAAATCAGAGGAGGAGAAAAATGTCTTCACCAAATGCAAATGGTAGCATTTCACAGCAGTGAGATTTATGTTGAACAGATTTTCCCCCACTCTGTTAATTTCATTAGTGCTTTGAAATTATCAGTGTAAAACCACGCAGTTTTTTAAAAATTACTTCAAGAGCGGTGAGTATCACTGGCAAACACCAGATTCTCCGCCCCCCCCCCCCCCCCCCCGCCGGGTCGGAGAATCGCCGGGGGGCTGGCGTGAATTCCGCCCCCGCCGGTTGCCAAATTCTCCGGCACCGGAGATTCGGCGGGGGCAGAAATCGCGCCGCGCCGGTTGGCAGCCCCCCCCCCCCACCGGCGATTCTCCGGCCCGGATGCGTGGGTTTCCTCCGGGTGCTCCAGTTTCCTCCCACAGTTCAAAGGGCAGCACGGTAGCCTTTTGGACAGCACAATTGCTTCACAGCTCCAGGGTCCCAGGTTCAATTCCGGCTTGGGTCACTGTCTGTGCGGAGTCTGCACATCCTCCCCGTGTGTGCGTGGGTTTCCTCCGGCTGCTCCGGTTTCCTCCCACAGTCCAAAGATGTGCAGGTTAGGTGGATTGGCCATGATAAATTGCCCTTAGTGTCCAAAATTGCCCTTAGTGTTGGGTGGGGTTACTGGGTTATGGGGATAGGGTGGCGGTGTTGACCTTGAGTAGGGTTCTCTTTCCAAGAGCCGGTGCAGACTCGATGGGTCGAATGGCCTCCTTCTGCACTGTAAATTCTATGATAATCTATGATAATCTATGATGTGCAGGTTAGGTGGATTGGCTATGATCAATGTGTGGGGTTACAGGGCAGTGGAGTGGGTCTAGGTAAGGTGCTCTTTCGGAGGGTCGGTGAAGACTCGATGGGCCGAATGACGTCCTTCTGCACTTTAGGAATTCTATGGATTCATCTGAATGAATGTATCCTCTATAGCATTTAATATGCTTCAATAGATTTCCTCTCATTATTCTAAACTCCAGCACGTCTAGGCCGAAACTGCTCAATCTCTCTTCATTAGAGAAGTCCTTCATCCTTGAAATCAATCTAGTAAACCTTCTCTGTATAGCCTCAATGCATAAGAGGGGGTAAAACTGTGCGCAGTACTCCAGATGCAAGGGGCACTGTTAACGGCACCTCTGCCATTCTCGCCATCCAGGTACTCCACAAGCCTGGTAGTAGTGGCGGTCCTGAGGGTGTGGGGACAGTGGCAGCAGCACATGGGGTTAGAGGGGGCATCGGTGTGGGCATCAATATGTGGTAAGCACCGGTTCGCCCCGGGAGGGACTGGATGGGGGGTTCCAGAGTTGGCAGCGGGTGATGATCGAGAGATTTGGAGATCTTTTTAATGATGAGGACTTCCCGAGCTTGGAGGTGTTGGACGAGAAGTTTGAGTTATCAGCTGGGAATGGGTTCCGGTAGTGAGGAACTTTATGCGGAGGCAGGTTTCGGCCTTCCCGCATCTGCCGCCCCAGGGGCTACAGAATAAGGTGGTGTTGAGAAAGGAACAGGAGAGAGGAAGGTTTCAGAGATCTACAGGGAACTGATGGAGTTGGAGGGAGTCCCGAAAGGAGAGGTGAGGAGAAAGTGGGAAGAAGAGCTGGGTGGGGAGTTAGAGGCCGGATTATGGGGCAAGGCCCTGAGGCGCATCAATGCATCCTCGTCGTGTGCCAGGCTCAGCCTGATACAGTTTAAGGTGGTCCACAGGGCGCACATGACGATGGCCCAGATGAACAAGTTCTTTGAGCGGGTGGAGGATAGGTGTGGGTGCTGTGCGGGAGATGCTGCGAACCATATCCATATCTTTTGGGCATGTCCGAGGCTGAGGGGCTTCTGGCAGGGGTTTGCTGACGCCATGTCAGAAGTTTTAAAGGTGAGGGTGGTGCTGAGTCCAGAGGTGGTGATCTTTGGTGTGTCGGAAGACCCGGGAGCCCAAGGGGCGAGAGAGGCCGATGTCCTGGCCTTTGCCTCCTTGGTGGCCCAGAGACAGATCCTAATAGGTCGGAGGGACTCGGAACGTCCGAAGTCGGGGGTATGGGTTAGTGGCATGGCGGGATTTATCAGACTCAAGAAAATTAAATTCACCTTGAGGGGATCGAGCAGGGGTTTGCCCGGAGATGGCAGCCGTTCACCGACTTCTCCGAGAATAATTAAGCTGTCAGCAGGGGGTGCGGGGGCACTAGTAAGAGCAGGAGAACCAGTGGAAAGGAGGCTGGGAAAGGTGGTCCTGTTTGTGTAAGCCATGTTGGCTGGGGTTCGTGATTGGGGGAGGGTGGGATGTTGGTTAGATTGTTTTGTTCTTGTTGAAACCTGGGGCGGGATTCTCTCAGCACAGGCCGGGCTGGCGAATCATGCGACGCCGCCCCGACGCCGGAGAGCGGAGAATCGGTGGCACTGGCGTCGGTGCGGTCGGCGCTCTTCGCAGCCCCCCAGGTGATTCTCTGCCCGGGATGGGCCGAGCAGGCGTTCAAAAAATCAGAGTCCTGCCGGCGCCGTCCACGTCTGCTCCTACCCAGCGGGACCTCGACGTGCATGCATCCGGGGGCGGCCTGGTCGGGGGGAGGGGGATCCAATCCCAGGGTGGGCCTCTGCTGTGGCCTGGCCCGTGATCGGGGCCTACCGATCGGCGGGCTGGCAGCCTCTTTTGCCCCACGCCAGCCCCTGTAGCCCTACGCCATGTTGCGTCGGTGCCGGCACGGAGAAGGAAGCCACTGTGCATGCGCGCATGGTGCCGGTCCCACTGTGCATGCGCAGACCCGCGGCGCCCATCTGACGCCGGCATCGGCAGCTGGGGTGGCGAGGGTCGCTCCAATGCCATGCTGGACCCCTGTAGGGGTCAGAATCGGTGCTCCTGAGGGCATGTTGACGCCGTCGTGGAACGCAACGGCGTTTACAACGGCGTCAACACTTAGCCTCAGGATCAGAGAACCTGCCCCTGATGTTTAAGATTGTTAAAGTTATAAATGCCTCAATAAAATATTTCGGGAAAAAAAAGTACTCCAAATGGAGTCTAACCAGCGCCCTATGCAGTTGCAGCCGCACTTCCCTATCTTTTATATTCTATTTCATTAGCAATTAATTCCAAAATTCCATTTGCCATATTTATTACCTGCTTCAGCTGCATACTAACATTCTGTGATTCATGCAAAGGACACCCAGATCCCTCTGCACCAAAGCATTTTGATGTTTCCCTCCATTTAAATAATAGGTTGTCTTTATATTCTTCTGACCAAAATGTTAAGAGGCAAAGAGATTTTGGGACGCACTTCCATAAAATTAGGGCCTTTCTATTAGCATGCAGGTGTTTATACCAGTTCTAATCTTCCCAACAAATTGGCAAGTGTTGGGTTTTGTGATATAACCATTGTAATGATGTACACAGAACATCCAGTTATTTAACTAGAAAGATGATTTATTAACAAACACGTGGAAAGATAACTAACAAACTATGATATAGATGATGGCTACTAAATGAATTCAGTGAATCCTCCTGGAGCTACTCTAAGTGCGACTATCTTCTTGTACGTCTTACTACCAACTGGCGGGTATTTCAAGTCACGCGATAGATCTCTATCGGCACCAGCTGGTTGCTAACTATATACAGAACTGTGCACAGGCATATCACCACAGGCAAGTGGATCCATTTCTTAATCTTTCACTCTGGTAAACCAGTATCAGAAGTTATGTAGGCCTTCAGACCAGATTCCAGCAGAGAAAAGACTCCAGCCACATTTCCTAGCAGAAGTGTTCTCTGAAAAGAGCTGTACTCACAGAATGAGATTAATGTTTCAAGTGGGAAATGAGCAGCAGTGTTTGTTAAGTCTGGTAAAATTGGGAACATTCTTGTTGGATGAATTTAAGATTTCACTACACATGTTAATGACTACAGCCATTTATTCCTTTGGTGATCTGTAACCACTGGCTATCCTATCCATTGACTGCTTACTCCCTTCACTGAGTCCGTTGTTTGGTCTAATGGACACCAGGTGGAAAACAGCTGGGACTTTCTGGGTATTCCACCATGACCAGTGAGTAAAAGTCCACAGAAAGGCTGGTGTTACTCCTAGTTAGTGTCAGAATAAAACTCTAGGCAGTGATAAAATAATTTGGTGTTAAATCCACAATTAGTGTAAGATGAAGATTAATCTGATTTAAGAATCTACGCAAATTTAGTACTGAATCTGAGTTTGTCATTATCCTCAGGATTTCTTTGAGATTAGATTTAGACGGGGTGGCATGCGACGCAGTGGTTAGCACTGGGGCTGCGGCGCTGAGGACCCGGGTTTGAACCCCGTCACTGTCCGTGTGGAGTTTGCACATTCTCCCCATGTCTGCGTGGGTTTCACTCCCACAACCCAAAGATTCGCAGGGTAGGTGGATTGGCCATGATAAATTGCCCCTTAATTGGAAAAAAAAATTGGGTACTCTAAATTTAAAAAAAGATTGGATCAGTGGGATTTTGATTATTCAAGCAGATGTATGAAAGTGAAATTTAACACTCCTTACATCCACACGTCAAATTTTGTCAGTTTCTCAAATTTGAGACAGTTGCCATTTGCAATCTGTGCCGAATGAGCTGAAATGCCTTGAAGCAGACGGTATTATGGAATGAATTGACTCGTCACTATGGACATCAAGCTTTGTCATTGCCTGGTGCAAAAGTGGCAAACTTAGACTGCATTGACCTAAGGCAGTCAACAATCCTTCGAGATAAGAATCCAATTCCTATGATCCAAGAACTATTGGCATCTTTTCATGATTCCATAGTCTTCATGAAGTTCGACATGTGCTGGAGCTATCTTCAGATACAGTGAAGTGGAGCAAAGCCAATCTCTTACAGCTTTTGTTCCTTACAAAGGTGTGTTTCAGTACCACAGAATGGCCTATGGACTAAATTAGCACCTAACTCATTCCAAAGATCATTTCTTCAGTCTTGTCAGACATTGAGGGGATGCCCCACCTACTCATGATGTTATCCATGGAAAGGACAAAGAAGATCAAAATCAACAATTATCAGCAGGGCTCACTCGACTCGCACAACACAATTAGATGGCCTTTCAGGACGAATGCACATTCATGGCATCTGAGATTGACTTTCTAGGGCAGTGTTCTTCAAACTTTTTTTCCGGGGAGCCATTTTTACCAACCGGCCAACCTTCGGGACCCAACCCGGCAGACCTTCGCGACCCACGCTGGTGACCTTTGCGACCCACGCTGGTGACCTTTGCGACCCACGCTGCCGACCTTTGTGACCCATGCCGCCGACCTTCGCCACCCACGCCGGCCAACCTGCGTGTCCCACCATTTTCTCTTACCTTGTTTGTTGCTGACAAAAATGGAGAAAATGGTTTTGGGTCCCTTTGGCCCCAATGGTCCCTTTGTCCCTTTGGCCCCCCGAACTTGAAAAAAAAGGCTGCGACCATATTAAAAAAAATGTGGCCGCACTGTGCATGCATGCCCCATTATTGGTGCGCATGCACAGTGCGGCCAAATTTAAAAAATCTGTTCCTGACCATTTTGAAGGCCCCATGCAGCCAGCATTATTAAAAGCCGGCTGCTGCGGCTGTTGCGCACGGATTTGCGCAATCGGGAGCGCCGTGACGGACGGCGCGGCAACCCTCCCGACACCCGCCCGTGACCCACCCGTGGGTCGCGACCCCGAGTTTGACAATGCCTGTTCTAGGGTATAGAGTGACAGCAGCTGGTGTAAAGTCTACAGATGACCATATCAAAGCCATTCATGCACTTATGATTGTCTAGTGTGAAAGAGTTGGCATCGTTTCCCTAACCTACCAACTTTTATCACAAATTTGTTCCTAAGTACGGAGAGATCGTGGACCCTCATCGAAAACTACGGTGCAAAGGTGCACAATGGGAATGGACAATCAAACAGGGAACAGTTAAAGGCCAAGGAAGCACGGCAGCATAGTGGTTAGCATAATTGCTTCACAGCTCCAGGGTCCCAGGTTCGATTCCCGGCTTGGGTCACTGTGCGGTGTCTGCATGTTCTCCCCGTGTGTACGTGGGTTTCCTCCGGGTGCTCCGGTTTCCTCCCACAGTCCAAAGACGTGCAAGTTAGGTGGATTGGTCATGCTAAATTGCTCTTAGTGTCCAAAATTGCCTTCAATGTTGGGTGTGGTTACTGGGTTATGGGGGTAGGGTGGAGGTGTGGGCTTGGGTAGGGTGCTCTTTCCAAGAGCCGGTGCAGACCCGATGGGCCAAATGGCCTTCTTCTGCATTGTAAATTCTATGAATCTATGAAGCATCTCTGCTGGTCCCCTCACATTTCAACCCACACACAAAAACATGTCACAACAGATGGGTCAGAAAATATGATTGGAGATGTACTCTCACATTACATTGAAAGAAGCAAATGAGCGATTGTGTCACACTTGTTGTCGCTACTGGAGGGCGTAAGAACATAAGAACTAGGTGCAGGAGTAGGCAATTCAGCCCCTCGAGCTGCTCTGCCATTCAATATGATCATGGCCTATCTCACCTCGGCCTCAACTCCCAAGTCATTAATATATAGTGTAAATAATTGCGGCCCCAGCACTGATCCCTGTCGCACTCTACTAGTTACAGGTTGCCATCCTGAAAATGGTCCTTGTTATAACCTGCCTACTGACGATTGGCTGGGGACTAATGATTATCCCAGAATCCTATGGGAGTATGAACTTCCCCAATGAGGGGGGCGGAGAAACTCCTACTATAAATAAGCTGGCCAGTCCAGGAACCAGGAGGAAGGAGAAGGTAGCAAGGGAAGTTACTGCTACTGCTATGTATATATTGTTATAGTAAATAAACTTTATTATTTTGTATCCTTAAAACTCGTGCTGGATTCTTCGGGGCCCTTACAAAACT
Source organism: Scyliorhinus torazame (assembly GCF_047496885.1). Taxonomy (NCBI): domain Eukaryota; kingdom Metazoa; phylum Chordata; class Chondrichthyes; order Carcharhiniformes; family Scyliorhinidae; genus Scyliorhinus; species Scyliorhinus torazame. The sequence continues at coordinate 265,547,957 of NC_092712.1, forward strand.
GGCGACGAAGGTAAAAGTGAATAGCTGTCTACGCTGCTGAAGCCACCTCCCTGGATTTTTGTTGGATACAGGTTGGAAGTTGTTTTCTATTATACCATGCCTCTGTACGGACGTTTGGATGTTTTTGATGCTGCGCTGGAAAGCTGGAACCAGTACACGCAACGGATGCGTTACTATTTCCGGGCAAACAATATCACTGAAAACGAGCGCCAGGTGGTCATATTGCTCACCGCCTGCGGGCCGCATACGTTTGGGGTGATTAGGAGCCTTACGTACCCAGCTGCGCCGGACACCAAAACGTTTGACGAACTTGTGAATATAGTGGGGCAACACTTTAACCCAACCCCGTCCACGATAGTCCAGCGTTACCGGTTTAATACCGCTGAGAGGACCCCTGGAGAATCCCTTGCCGATTTTTTTATCCAGGCTACGCGGGATTGCGGAATACTGTGACTATGGTGAGACGTTGTCAGAAATGTTACGCGACCGTTTGGTTTGCGGTATTAACAATGCGGCCACCCAGAGAAAGTTGTTAGCGGAGCCAACATTGACTTTTCAACAGGCAATACAAATAGTCTTGTCCCGAGAGAGCGCAGAGCGAGGAGTACAGGAGCTACAGGGAATGGAAGTGCATGCCTTGGGGCAAAACCCTTTCCGCCCAAAAACGTCCCCTCGCACTCCTGCGGTACCTTGGGCGAGGCAACGACCAGACCGACGCCAGTGGCCATCGGACATTCCTCCCCGAAGGGAGCCTTCTCCAGAGCCAATGGATGAGGAGCCATGTCCGTGTCAGACTTGTAGGCGCCGACCCCGTCGCGGACGGCGGTCCTGGGGATGCCAGAGGCGCCGTCGTTCCGACCGAAACTGGGACCAGCCCAGGGGCCGTAACTGGGACCAGCCCAGAGGCCGTACCTTCCATGTGGATGAACCTGCGGCGACCACTCCTGAGGACGTGGAGACGGAGGACGACTGCCTGCAGCTGCATTGTGTGGCAGCTCCCCGTGTGGCCCCCATTAAGGTGACAGTACGGGTCAATGGCCACCCGCTGGAGATGGAGTTGGATACTGGCACAGCGGTCTCCGTGATCGCCCAGAGGACATTCGACCGCATCAAGCAGGGTATACAGACCCTTACACTAACTGACTCACAGGCCAGGTTGGCCACCTACACGGGGGAACCATTGGACATTGCAGGAACTACAATGACCCCTGTTGTCTATGGACGCCAGGAGGGGCGTTTCCCACTTATCGTAGTGCGTGGCCATGGGCCCAGCCTGTTGGGTCGGGACTGGTTGCGCCATTTGCGGTTGCAATGGCAGCACATCCTCCAAACAGTTTCTGGAGGGTTGACTGAGGTGCTAGGACGATACCCAGAGGTATTCCAGCCTGGTCTGGGGAAAATAAAAGGGGCCGTAGCCCGTATCCAAGTTGAACCAGGAGCCACACCGCGCTATTTCCGGGCACGCCCAGTGCCTTACGCTTTGCTCGAGAAGGTAGAAGGGGAGCCCACTCGTTTGGAGAGTTTGGGTATTATCAGGCCTGTCCGTTTTGCTGACTGGGCAGCACCAATTGTGCCAGTAATGAAGCCAGATGCCACAGTTCGCTTGTGTGGCGACTATAAACTTACAGTGAATACAGTTTCCCGACTCGACCGATACCCAATGCCTCGCATAGAGGATCTCTACGCGAAACTTGCAGGCGGACTCTCATTCACAAAATTAGATATGAGTCACGCCTACCTGCAGTTGGAGCTGGACCCTGCCTCCCGACCATATGTAACAATTAACACACACCGGGGCCTGTATGAATATACACGGTTGCCCTTTGGAGTATCCTCTGCCTGCGCAATTTTTCAACGTGTTATGGAGGGCATTTTGAGAGGTTTACCACGTGTGGCTGTCTACCTAGATGACGTGTTGATTACAGGGACGTCGGAGCAAGAGCATTTGGAAAATCTGGAGGCTGTCCTTAAACGCCTTTCGGAGGCTGGAGTCCGTTTACGTCACACAAAGTGCGTATTTCAGGCAAAAGAAGTAGTGTACCTAGGTTATCGGGTGGACCGCGAGGGTCTGCACCCCGTCGCAGAGCAGGTGCGTGCAATTCAACATGCCCCCACCCCGACTGACACTTCGCATCTTCGTTCTTTTCTCGGTCTCGTAAACTATTACGGGAAGTTCCTCCCCAATCTGGCAACTACGCTGGCCCCCTTACACCTGCTGCTAAAGAAAAATCACACCTGGGTTTGGGGTCAGCCGCAAGAAACCGCTTTCCGGCGGGTAAAGCAACAATTGTCGTTGTCTGGGTTACTAACCCACTATGATCCGGGAAAGCCTTTGCTCGTCACATGTGATGCATCCCCGTATGGTATTGGGGCTGTCCTGTCCCACAAGATGGAGAACGGGGCCGAGCGACCGATAGCTTTCGCCTCCCGCACATTGACTGCAGCGGAGAAGAAGTACGCGCATATCGAGAAGGAGGGCCTGGCAGTGGTTTTCGCGGTGAAATGCTTCCACCAGTATGTGTACGGCCGCCATTTCACTATCGTGACTGATCATAAGCCCCTGCTGGGACTCTTCAGAGAGGATAAGCCGATACCGCCCATTGCTTCTGCACGGATCCAGCGCTGGGCTTTGTTGCTTGCTGCATATGAGTATTCTCTGGAGCACAAACCAGGTACGCAGATAGCAAATGCCGACGCACTGAGCCGATTGCCTTTATCGACCGGCCCCATGTCGACCCCCACGACCGGTGAGGTGGTCGCAACCCTAAATTTTATGGACACCTTGCCTGTCACAGCGTCACAGATCCGTGAGTGGACCCAGACGGAGCCAGTCCTGTCAAAGGTTCGGCACATAGTCCTGTATGGTGGGCAGCATAGACAGCTCCCAGGCGAGTTACGGGCATTTTCCTCCAAGCTGTCAGAGTTCAGCGTGGAAGACGGCATCCTCTTGTGGGGGACGCGTGTGGTTGTCCCGGAAAAAGGCCAGGAGCTGATATTATCAGACTTGCACAATGGGCATCCGGGCGTGACCAAGGTGAAAATGTTGGCCCGGAGTTATGTCTGGTGGCCAGGCCTCGACACCGACATTGAGAAGGTGGCCCAAAACTGCTCCATTTGCCAGGAGCATCAGAAGCTTCCGCCGGCCGCGCCCCTACATCACTGGGAATGGCCAGGGCGGCCTTGGGCACGCTTACATGCAGATTTCGCAGGCCCTTTTCAGGGATCCATGTTCCTTCTACTAATTGACGCCCAGTCCAAATGGCTGGAGGTGCATAAGATGCAGGGGACAACGTCCTGCGCAACAATTGAAAAAATGCGTTTATCATTTAGCACGCATGGCCACCCCGAGGTGCTGGTCACAGATAATGGCACTCCATTCACGAGTGAGGAGTTTGCTAGGTTTACAAAGATGAACGGCATCCGCCATATCCGCACTGCCCCTTACCACCCGGCTTCAAATGGGTTGGCAGAGCGTGCAGTGCAAACATTCAAAAGAGGCCTAAAGAAGCAGTCTTCCGGATCAATGGACACGAGACTGGCTCGGTTTTTGTTTACGTACAGGACCACCCCCCATACAGTGACTGGGGTAGCTCCCGCAGAACTCCTAATGGGCCGGAGACTTCGCACCCGCCTTAGTATGGTCTTCCCGGACATTGGCGCAAAAGTACGCCGCACACAAGAATGGCAGGGACCGGGATTGTCTCAGCATCGTCCGATTCGGCAGTTTGCGCCCTGTGACCCAGTATTCGTGCGGAATTTTGCTGGTGGTGCCCAATGGGTTCCTGGGGTAATCTTTCGCCAAACGGGCCCTATATCGTACCAAGTGCAAGCCCAGGGTCGTCTCCAGCGAAAACATGTAGACCACGTCCGGTCCAGAAGATCATCCCCGCAAAAGATTCCCCGCCCCCGGAGCTCAGTTCAACAGCGGCAAAGACCAGAAACAAGGGAAGGTAGTCCTCCAAATCTTCCACTGGTGCCTCACTCAAAGCCTGCGCAGGTCATGACGGGACCGAATGGGGACAGAGACGCTGACATGACGGAGGCAGCAGACTCTGACTCCGAGATGGAGACACAGGATGAATCAGAGGGGGAATCCTCGGGTCCACAGGCCATGGATGTACAACCGCGCCGTTCATCACGGAAGCGTCGGTCTCCGTCTCGTTATACGCCGCCTGATCCAGCGCCGCGTGCAAATGGCGTCCGGCCTGCGGCCAAACGAGTTTGACGCCTTCCTTCGCCAGGGCCTACGGTGGATTCCTTGGACTTTGCGGGGGAGGGATGTTATAACCTGCCTACTGACGATTGGCTGGGGACTAATGATTATCCCACAATCCTATGGGAGTATGAACTTCCCCAATGAGGGGGGCGGAGAAACTCCTACTATAAATAAGCTGGCCAGTCCAGGAACCAGGAGGAAGGAGAAGGTAGCAAGGGAAGTTACTGCTACTGCTATGTATATATTGTTATAGTAAATAAACTTTATTATTTTGTATCCTTAAAACTCGTGCTGGATTCTTCGGGGCCCTTACAAAAGTCCTCTTATCCCAACTCTCTGTCTTCTATTAGTTAGCCGATCCTCTATCCATGCTAATATACTACCCCCAACACCATGGGCTCTTATCTTATTAAGTCGCCTTTTGTGTGGTACCTTATCGAGCACCTTTTGGAAATCCACAATGTTGACCATCCACTTCATCGAGGTGATAAGGTGGAACCACAACCTCAAATTCGTAGATCTCAGCATGATCATCAGTGACTTTCGTATCTCAATTGTCATATTTCATATGGCAATTGAATTGGATTGCCCATCCACTCGAAATTACCAACCTGGAAATCCAGGCAATCATGCTGGACGTGATCTGTGTCATATAGCTCACTCCCACGGCCTACTGTTGAGGGCAGCTCAGTTGCAGGTAAGTAAGCCATATCCCTTTTTTATGCTACTAACTGGTGTAAATGAGGTAATATTGAAGATCCAGTCAAGTTGAAAGGTCTTTGACAAGCCAGAAGAAGGTAAGCGGATAGGATTTGGGGTGGAAAGGGGGCATGGGACAGCCAGGTAGGGTTGAGACTGAGTACAGAAGGGGAAGAACCGGTCACAGACCAGGGTTGGTGGGGGGAGCAGAGTGGGAAGGTCAGTAGTCAGCTCAGGGGTGGTGAGGCTGGTAGTCAGTCGGGGGGGGGGGGGGGGGGGGGGTAGGTGTAGTGTGGTGGGGAGGCGATTGGTAGTCAAACCTGGGAGGGGGCAGGGGGAGGGGGGAAGGTCAGATTATTTGGGCAGTGGGAAGGGGACGGTCAGGGGTTGGGCTTGGGGTGGGGGTAGGTCAGATATTGGAGGTGTTGGGGGGGTGTACCTTGGGAGTCAGGGCAGATGTGGGGGGGTCCCATCAGGAGTCAGGGTGTTGGGAAGTCCTGTTGGGGGGGGGGAGAATGTAAGCCATGGTTTGGCACATGGGGGCTCTGGGATATAGTCAGGGTGGTGTTAGTGAAAGGATGTTTGGAGTGTCCTGTGAGGGTATTTGGGGTGGGGGGAGTCCCGTGAGGGATAGGTGCTGTTTAGGGGAATTCCATAGAATTAGGGTGAGTAGCTGGGGGTGGAGGAGTTCTGTGGGGTGGGGGTCGGGCGGTTGGGAGAGCCTGTCGGGGTCGGTTAGTACAATAGTTATACAGAAGCTAGAAGTGGTTTTAATTCTTTTAACTTTTTTCTGGGTAGCTATTGATAATGTAGTCGGAAACATCGGAATGTCGATTTTCGGATGGTTCCCAGTACCAGGCAATTGCTCAAAGTAAGTTTGAACTTGCCGGACAATTGCGGTGAAATCATTGGGCAGGATTCTCCGTCCCACCAGCAGGAAAATGGGAGGTGTGAATCTCCGGTCGCTGACACCAAAATTGCATTCGGCGATTGGCTGGAGAGTCAACGTTCGCGCCAAAATTGGGGACGGCGTCGCTTTCGCGATGCTCCGCCCCTCCAAAGGGCATACTCTGTGAGTATGCCGCACGTCGTATCGAAGGCCTCAGGACGTTGCCTGAGGCCCTCCCCCCCCGATGCTCCACCCCAAACGGCCAGCTTCCCGACGGCGTGGGTCTCTCATGCTATTACTTGTCCGGAACTCGGCCAGGTGGCTGCGGACTCAGTCCAGCGGCGCCACATTTGGGGAGAGCCAATCCGCGGGCAGGGAGGACTTTGGCAGGGGTTGGGGGCACTGTGGAGGGTTGGTCCGGGGGTCGCGAGCCGGCCAAAGGGGGAGGCACTATTTGGCAGGCCAGGTCCACGCTCGGCCGGCTCCATGTTGCACGACGCGGCCACTGCAGGCCGCCGCCGTGCACATGCACGGCCCCAGCAATTCTCCGGCCATATCGGCAGATAGAGCCAGGTGCTCTACACTGCCTGCCTACTAGCCCCCCACCAAACGGAGGTTCGGTGGCCGTTTTGAGCCGAACCTTCGGTCGTAAAACACCATCGTTCCCACGCTGGCGTCAGGACATAGCCTGAAAATTGGAGAATCCAGCCTGGGGTTTCCCATTGCGAGCAGCCCCGCGCTGTCAGGAAATCCCCGGGCTTGGATGCGCTGCCGGCGCAACGGAGAATCCCGCCAGCGGAGAATCCAGCCCCTTACCTGGGAATTTCCAGTGGGGTTAGAGGGTTGGGGGGGAGGTGTTTGGGGGGTTGGAGGGTAGGAGGGGATTCTCCAGCGCATCTTTGGAGTACCTGCCAGATATATTACCCTGGACCCCGGAAGGTACGGTTCAATAATGTGCTTGTAGCAAATTCCTCTTGTGTTGCCTTATAGTTGTTCTGTTAAAACAGTGAAACAAGGAATTTGAAGCAAGTACATTCAGTGTTTATATGGTGAGCTTCAGTAGCAGTTTTTACCATTAGGTGTACTAAGGTCATATTGTTTCTGTTCAGCATTTCCTGTGTAGTGTGATACCATTACTAATGTATACTCTCATGAATGAAAACTGCCAATTACTAGTGAGAAAGTCATACTACTTTATTTTAAACTGTACTTTAGCAGGAGTCTCCATTGTTGGAAAAGGGAAAAAAAACAAAGGGTAGGAAAAACTGAAAGGAAAGTACGGGAGAGTGTCAGAGAAAAGAATTGAAGGCTGGATAAAATAACTCTTCTCATTTTCCCGTCTTCGTATAATCCCATTTTAAAATCAATGGACTCATTCTATGCGTGTTATCTTAATAGTTGGTGTCAACAGACCTGTGACCAAAGAGGATCCTAATAGTCGAGCCTGATCTTGTTCAAACCTGACATCCAGGTGTGCATTCTTTCAGCAAGAGTCACAGAATAGTGAGCTGGACGAAGAAACCTGCCTGATTATTTCCTCCCTGTTGACTGAAACTTTATAATACTGTCATAATATACACCAGTATATTTTGGTGCAGACACACACACACTGATGGACATGCAGTGGGACCAATCAGCATACACAACACCGCAGCCAGTCACCAGTGAGAGCACACACACTATAAAGACAGGGGACAGGAGAGTTCCCGCTCATTCTAGTAGCAGCCAGCTCGGAACACAGAGCTCACAGCCTGCAACACAGACATTCACCATGTGCTGAGTGCATCACCTGGTTAGGACTAGGCAAGGGTCAACATTAAAGCTGGTATTGCATTTACCCACAGTTCAAGTATGTTAATATAGTTAACCTTATAATAAAATAAAGTTGCACCACTTCCAGTGTTGGTGACCTGTTTGTGATCCAGAACACCCAACACATCATGGTACAAGGAGTGGTTGCATACTAGCACTTCTGAGACCCCACCTGCAACTAATCAGCATTCCGGCATCCTGAAGTATGGAGAACATCAACCTGCCGCCGCCGCTCCACATCGCCGTCAATCTCGGGATCAATTGGAAGATTTTTAAACAGCGCTTCCAGCTCTTCCTCGAAGCCACAGACAGGGAGAACGCCTCGGACATCAGGAAGATTGCTCTGCTCCTCTCCACGGCCGGGCAACATGCCATCCACATCTTCAACTCCCTCACATTCGCAGACGACGAGGACAAGACAAAGTACAAGATGGTTCTCCTCAAATTCGATACCCACTTCAGCATAGAGGTCAATGAAAGCTTCGAAAGATACCTGTTCCAGCAGCGCTTGCAGGGTAAGGGCGAGCCTTTCCATTCCTTTTTAACACACCTCCGCATCCTTGCACAGTCCTGCGACTACGGGCCCACCTCCGACTCCATGATACGCGACCAGGTCGTATTTGGTGTTCTGTCGGACCCCCTGCGTCAGCAGCTCCTCAAAATTAAGCAACTCACCCTAGCGACTGCCATCGAGACCTGTGTCCTGCATGAAAATGCCACCAGCCAGTACTCCCACATACAGGCGGCTGAAACGGCGCAGCAAGGTCCCCACGAGGCGGAACGGGTCCAAACAATTGAACACCTCCAATGCTACATCCTGGGTGAGTGCGGCCATTTTGTGTGCTTTTCGCGGCCTCCCGCACTTGTACGCGCCAAACGAGGGGACGGTGACGTGGAGGAATGTGATGTGCAGGCGCGCACCACGCAGGACCGCACTGCGCATCCACGGTGGCGCAACAAGAGTACTGACGTCACGACGTGCGGCAACTGTGGCTCCGCCCATTTAAAGTGGCAATGTCCTGCAAAATCGCGACAATGCCTACGATGTGGCAGACTTGGCCACTATGCTGCCTGCTGTAGAGCAACTCAGCCTGCCAATTCGCATCGCTTCAGCCAGCCTCGCAGGAACGTTCGGGCAATTCAACCCACGTTCACCGAGTCTGATTCCGGCTTCCCACAGATCAATGACACCGAGGACCCGAGGGAGCCTTTTCGAGTCGCTGTTATAACAAAGAACAGGCTGTCCCCGAATCAAAACCACCAGCCGCTGTCGGTGCACAGCATTGATCCAGACGACGAGTGGTGTGCCACCCTGACCGTCAACCGATCCCAGATACGATTCCGCCTGGACACTGGTGCTTCCGCTAATCTCCTCGCGTGGTCAGACGTTCAGACCCTTGGGGTTAAACCAACCATTCTTCCGTCGACCTGCCAACTAGTGGACTACAATGGCAACGTCATTCCTGCTATCGGTTCATGCCAACTCGAAGTGACGCACAACTCGCGAAAAGCCATCCTTCCCTTCGAGACCGTGGGCTCCTCGAAGGACTCTGCTAGGCGCACAGGCGTGCAAACTCCTAAACCTCGTTCAACGAGTACACTCTCCCTCTCCAGAGGACACATCTGCCTTCCAGGATGCGGACTTCAGGGCGCAACTCAATGCCATCATCGACCAGCACCGCAACGTTTTCGAAGGCATGGGCACGCTTCCATACACTTACAAAATCCTGCTCAAACAAGACGCCACGCCTGTGGTTCATGCACCTCGCAGAGTTCCAGCACCCCTCAAGGACCGCCTCAAGCAGCAGCTGCAGGACCTCCAGGACCAAGGAGTGCTCTCCAGAGTGACGGAATCAACCGACTTGGTCAGTTCCATGGTGTGCGTAAAGAAGCCTTCCGGTGAGCTCCGGATCTGCATTGGGCCAAAGGAAATGAAAATCACTTATTGTCACAAGCAGGCTTCAAATGAAGTTACTGTGAAAAGCCCCTAGTCGCCACATTCCGGCACCTGTTCGGGGAGACTGTTACGGGATCTGAATCGCAACATAATGAGGGAGCATTACCCTATCCCCAAGCGTGAGGAGATAACGTGCGAGATGGCTCGGGCCAACATCTCCACCAAACTTGACGCCTCGAAAGGATTCTGGTAAATTCAACTAGACAGGTCCAGCAGAAAGCTGTGTACCTTTAATACCCCGTTTGGCAGATACTGCTACAATAGGATGCCGTTTGGGATTATATCGGCATCAGAAGTATTCCACCAGATCATGGATCAAATGATGGAGGGCATTGAGGGTGTGTGCGTCTATGTTGACGACATCATCATTTGGTCCACCACCCCGCAGGAGCATATCAGTCGCCTCCAGCGCGTTTTCAAACGAATTCAGGACCAAGGACTTCGCCCCAACAGAGCCAAATGTTCCTTCGGCCAGACGGAACTCACGTTCCTAGGGGACTGTAGCACCATCGATCACACACGAGGTGAGACGTAAAGAACTTCAATCGAGGCTTTATTGAGCAGACTTGTTCAGACTTGTTCCCCAGCAGCTCAGTCACAGAATGCAGCTGCGGGGATTAACCCAGGTTCTTATACCCCGTCTATCTGGGTGGAGCCCAGTAGGCGGCAGATCCAATCGGGACCCAGCATCTGTCCTCCAATAGCTCCTCGGCATTCATGGTGTACTGTATTACCCCTAATACATACCACCACAGGGACCACATCTCCCGGTTGGGTGTGCAGCCGGATGCGGACAAGGTGGCAGCCATCACGGCCATGCAGAAGCCAGCGGATAAGAAGGCGATCCTCCGATTTTTGGGCATGGTCAACTCCCTGGGGAAGTTCATCCCCAACCTCGCCTCCCATACCACAGCTCTCCGGAACCTGGTCAGGAAGACGACAGACTTCCAATGGCTTCCCGCTCACCATCGCAAATGGGAGGAGCTTAAGACCAAGCTTACCACGGCCCCGGTATTGGCATTTTTTGATCCCACGACGGAAACAAAAATTTCAACGGATGCCAGCCAATCCGGCATTGGGGCGGTGCTCCTGCAACGCGATGAGGCCTCATCATGGGCCCCCGTTGCATATGCGTCACGTGCCATGACCCCCACGGAACAGCGCTACGCGCAGGTCAAAAAGGAGTGCCTGGGCCTGTTGACTGGGGGTCGACAAATTTCATGATCACGTGTACAGCCTCCCCCAATTCACTGTCGACACCGACCATCGCCCGCTGGTCAACATTATACAAAAAGACCTGAATGATATGACCACTCGCCTCCAGCGCATTCTGCTTAAACTCCGGCGGTACGATTTCCAGCTCCTATACACCCCGGGCAAGGACCTGATCATAGCCGACGTTCTGTCCAGGGCAGTCAACACCCCGTGTGACCCAGAGGGGTTTGTCTGCCAGGTTGACGCCCATGTGGCCTTCACAGCCTCCAATCTGCCGGCCACGGATGAACGCCTTATCCACATTCGCCGCGAGACTGCAGCTGACCCCCTACTACAGCGTGTCATGCGCCACATGACGGACGGGTGGCTAAAGGGCCAATGCCCGCAGTTCTACAATAACAGAGACGATCTGGCAGTAGTCGATGGTGTCCTCCTGAAGCTGGACCATATCGTGATCCCGCACAGCATGCGCCAGCTCGTTTTGGAACAGCTACAAGAGGGTCATCTTGGCATGGAGAAGTGCCAACGGAGGGCCCGAGAGGCTGTGTACTGGCCCGGCATCAATGTGGACATCGCCAACACAGTGCTCAACTGCCCCACCTGTCAGCAGTTCCAGCCGGCCCAACCACGTGGGACCCTACAGCCCCATGAGTTGGTCACGTCCCCTTGGTCTAAGGTAGGCGTTGACCTGTTCCATGCGCTCGGCAGGGACTATGTTCTGATTGTAGACTATTTTTCGAACTACCCAGAGGTCGTACGCCTGCACGACATCACATCATCGGCGGTCATCCGTGCCTGCAAGGAGACCTTTGCTCGTCACGGCATCCCACTCACTGTGATGTCGGACAATGGCCCCTGCTTTGTGAGCCAGGAATGGTCCAACTTTGCCAGCAGGTACAACTTTGTGCATGTGACATCCAGTCCCCTGCACCCCCAATCCAATGGCAAAGCGGAAAAGGGCGTCCACATCGTCAAACGACTCCTCTGCAAGGCTGCCGATGCAGGATCCGACTTCTACCTCGCCTTGCTGGCCTATCATTCGACCCCACTCTCCACGGGCCTGTCGCCAGCCCAGCTGCTCATGGGTCGTACCCTCAGGACCACGGTGCCGTCCATTCACGTCCCGGACCTCGACCACGTTCCGGTCCTTCAGCGGATGCAACAGTCTCGGCACAACACAAGGCGACGCATGACGCTCGGGCGACTGATCTCCCTGCTCTGGCGCCGGATGACAACGTCCGCATCCATCTTCCGGAGGGTGGCTGGGTCTGCAACTGCTGTGGTTCTGGGCAGGTGTCTCCCCGCTCGTTCCTGGTACGTCTGCCAGATGGTTCCATTCGCCGCCGCAATCGGATGCCCTTCGTCTCGTTCCACGCTCGCTACGTGACCCTCCACCGGTGCCACGCCCTCCTGTTGTCCCCAACCTGGACTATGTGGCGATTCCGAATACTCTGCATCCTCCTCACTCTGCCGTGGCCCAGCCCGTTCCTCAGCCGGTGGCTCCTGACCCACCCTTGAGGCGGTCAATCAGAATTTGTCACCCACCTCAGAGACTTGACTTATGAGTTTTACAATGTTGGACTCTTTGATCTGTTCTGTTATCCTGTTTCATCGTTCCAGTAGTTTGTATATAATATTCATTTTGTTGTTGGTGTGACACCCTATTTCTCTGCACCAGGCACCTTCCCGTGTAAACAGATTAGCCTCATGTACATAGTCATGTAAATAATACGCACACACATAGTCAGGTACATTCACTACATGATATTTATTGTCACGCAGGCACATATTCTTTATATAAAAGGGGGGGGGGTTATAATATACACCAGTATATTATGGTGCAGACACACACACACTGATGGATATGCAGTGGGACCAATCAGCATACACAACACCGCAGCCAATCACCAGTGAGAGCACGCGCACTATAAAGACAGGGGACAGGAGAGTTCCCGCTCATTCTAGTAGCAGCCAGCTTAGAGCACAGAGCTCACAGCCTGCAACACAGACATTCACCATATGCTGAGTGCATCACCTGGTTAGGACTAGGCAAGGGTCAACATTAAAGCTGGTATTGCATTTACCCACAGTTCAAGTATGTTAATATAGTTAACCTTATAATAAAATAGAGTTGCACCACTTCCAGTGTTAGTCACCTGTTTGTGATCCAGAACACCCAACACATCAAATACCACCCACCTAACTAAGGTTAACTAATTCAGACCAGATCAGACGTCAAATGTAAAATCTGGTCTGTATGACTTATTGCGGTAACATCGTTACTGTAACTGCTGACCCATTGAGACATTCTAAACAAAAATAATTGATTTTTAAATTTATAACATAGACTTAATTGCGTAGATTTTCCTGAATACTTGCAACATACTAATAGAGCATCAATAGTGTATGTATTAGCCTTTAAACTCCAGGACCTTGTGGCATAAATGGCTTATGTCAATGTTAGTCTACATCAAAATTCTCAGGTATCTGTATCTGTAGCATTCCACCAACGCCCTTCCACTCAAACAGATGAAAGTTAATTCAAAAGCTGAATCTCTCCCTTCATGTAAAACATCACTGATGACCAACTTCCTTGGTTTACACAAGTCGTTGTTCCACTTACAAGCATACTGACAAAGAAATGTACCGCGCGATTCTGCAGTCTTGTTACGCTCTTGCTCGAGCGAAACAAGGCCGGTGAATAGCGGGAGGCACCAAAAATGAGAGGCCAGGTGACAAACAGTTTGTGATGCAACTAGCCCACTCCTGGGATCTCGCCTTAGTGTGGCAAGAAACCAATTATCGCCACTTAAGCCCTGTTTCCAAACAATTAACGGGAGTCACCCCATATCCAATGGCCTCCCATCATTCATCAGCCTCCCCAGCAAGTGATCACTCTGGCGCCAATTAGTACTCCTTTTTAAAAACGTGAAACTGGCGGAAGGGCTTCTGTGGGGAGCCAAGGAGGTGAGTAGCCATCTTTGTTCACAGACAAAGGGACCGGGGGCGCTGTGCCTGCCATCCCAGTGCTCAGTGGGAGATGGGGGACCCTTGGATGGGGATGGGCTGCCATGGGAGGGTGGGGCAGAGCTGCTGGGGGGGGGGGGTCAACCGCTCGCAGTACAACCATGCCGACCCCTGGATCTTGTGTACCCGTTCTAGGGGAAACCCGTGTCCCTGCCTGTCTGCCCCACTGACACCCATAACCCCCGTTGACCGCCGAGGCCTCTGGCCATGCGGCTGAAGGCTATTGCTAACAGAGAATTGGCAATAGTGGTTAAGTGAGCACTTCACACAACCCAAGTGGATTCCTGTGGCTGGGCGGGCCATGTAGCATGTGGGAGTCATTGCCTAGCAACCCAATCAGACCGTGATGCTTGGGTACTGTCCGTGAACACTGTGGGAGACAATGCCACACACGCAGCAGCCAACATCCGAACACCCAGGGGTTGATCACAGCTCTGGGGACATGTCCACAGCCAGAGGGTGGGTGAGAGCAACGGGGAGGGGACCAGCGCCCGGTTCAAATGACGTTATGAGCAGGTGTCCAAGGTACCGGGTCTGGGGTCCATTGAGGGGGGGCCGCTGCAGCCGGGTGTGGGCAGGGCGATCCGGGTGTTGGGGGGAGGAGTAGATGGGTTGTGGGTCGTACCCTGGCACTGCTGGTCGCACCTGGACACCTTGGCACTGCCCGCTTGCCAGTCTGGCACTGTCAGCTGACAAGGGCACGGCCTGGCTGGCACTCACATGGTTCCAGGCTGACATTTTTGCGCAGCAATGATCGGGTGGGGAGGGATGCCCTCTGGAGGGATGGGGGGAGACAAGGGGCAGAGCCTCTTAACGTAAGTTGATGCTTGGGGGCGATTCGTGGGTCGCGTTGGGGGCTTGAGAGATCGGGACACCATTTAATAATGGCTTCCCGATCTCGCTGCACTGAGTGCAGGAAATAGGACTAAGTATGGCCTTGACGGCGGCCCTGTATCTAACCAGGGTAAATTAGGCAGCGTTGTATTTTTCAGTGCTGCGAGCAGCAGGAAACAGGTGGCTAAACATGCTCGCTATGGGACTCCGTTCCCATTTGTTCCAAAATGGTTGAGATTGGTTCAGTCTCAGACTGTTGCATGAGAGTAATAGAATCTCTGCTGCTTTCTCCTAACCTTACTTCACACTTCAAACCCGCCAATTCCTAACAATGAGCCCATATCTTCTTCTAGTTTCTCTCTCATCTCCGCTCCTACCTTCTCTAAATCTATGACATTCATGAGGCGCACATCTTGCCCCCATGAACACATTTGCACTAAACGTCTCACTAGCCGACATCCTTTCCACACAGCATTCCCAGTACCCATCTTCGCATGCTACTTGACACCTACTGCAAATTATTTCTATTTATTAAAGAACAAGGGGACAATCTTAAAATGAGATCTGTGGCCATTCAGGAATGACATCAGGAAGTGAGTTTTCACCAAGGATTGCAGGAATCTGGAACAATTGCACCCACCGCCCCACTGTTAATACAATAAGAGTAGAAGACACAGGAGCAGAAGAGGTCCATTTGGCCCATCGAGTCTTCTCCGCCATTCAATGAGATATTGACAGAACCGACATCACAAAATATGACAGTGCTAACATTTTTGATCAAATTTATGATCAGTGCTTCAAGAGGAATGGAGTGGAAAAGATTCACTGCTTCACTGTGGCTAGTTTTACTACAGAGTGCTCGAGCAATAACAACTTAATATTTATGTAGTGCTTTGAACATAATAAAGCAAATATTGACATCAAGACACATTGGCAATATTAGAACATGGGACCAAAAGCTTTATCAAAGAGCAGGTTTTAATGAATCTCTTAAACAAGGGCTAAATGGCCACTTTCTGTTCCTATTTTCTATATTTCTATGTTTCTGTGACAAAGAAGTTTAGGGGGGGTATTGTAGAGCTTAGGGCCTAGACTGTTGAAGTACAACTCCATTGATGAGAAATAGCGAGAATGTTTAAACCTTTTAGTTCACAGGAAAGGGGAGTTTAATTCAGAGGGTGTACTCATTTGAATTTTAAAATGGCTCTTTTTTTTTACTGGTGTGTTTTACCATCGGGGCAATAAATACGACTTTTGCAACAGTTTTCTCACCTTCTCTTTGCAGCCTATGAAGGTACACTTGGAATTAAATCTCACCACTTTTCAAATGTCAAAGCAATTGAAAGGTGACCATTTAGAGGGCACAGAGCTTTTGTTTACCTTGTTCACGCCTTTCTGATTTGTCCCTCATCAAGTTAAAATAGCACACACCCTTTCCTTGCAGTCTTTATCAATCTATGCGATCTCCCAGTTGCAATTGCACTTTTTACATCCAAATCCATAATTTGATCACAAGCACAGTATAGGAGAGCAGAAGGAAAAGAAAACTGTACATGTGGCGACTACCCTTCTTTAAGTTGTAGTGGTGCTCTGAAATCCCATCTTTGTGTGTGCAGAGATTCCCTTCCTTGAGGTACATCAGAAAACTAGCTCCCTCAAAGTTGTTCCAGGCAGTCATTTACGGTCAGGCAAGCTGTGCATGTGCAGACTAGCAGTACATCCTTTCAGATTTCAATAAAAGGACACTTCCGCATGACAAATGTTTGGTAAACCTGCTTTAATTTATTTACAAATACGTGGCATGATGATGTATATTTCAACGTGACACATCACTTGCATGTGATGCTATTGTGACATTAATAATTGCCTCCCTCTCGCAACAGAGAAAGGTTTGCCAAATAACACGATTTCACAAAAACAATGTTTGCCCCTTTAAATAAAAACAGCATGAGCTTTGTTCTTCCTGTGTGGTGTGGGCACTAGGCAACTGCACCATTACACCCCAGGTATAATTGCAACTCTGCTATGAACAGACAGGCCCTGGCTTATTCTTTATTTCATGTGTTGCAATACGCAGCAGGTATCTTGCAGATTGATGATAGTTAACCCTAAAGGTTGTCACTCAAAATATATCCAAAGCAATGATATTTTAGCATTACCTTACACGGGCTGCTCTTTAGGTTTATCCCAATTACATTCTTGGTGTTATATTGATGACGAGGCAGCAGGATAAAGGTATATAAGGAAGTTCAGGGTTCTAAAGAATAAATTTGGGAGAGGTCAGAGCCATGTTAACTTGAGGTAGAAGTCATCAGGTGAGGTGGACGGAGGACCATTTTGTTCTCGGTAGTACGAAGCCCAGAAGTGGGCCTTATCTGCATAAACACCATCAGTCTCCCAGTGCAGCTGGTGGAGCGTGCCACCTAATTACTGGCAGACAGAAGTGGAATGTTGGGAAGTAGGAGGTCACTGCTGGAGACTGAATGATTGATGCCTGGGACTCAGGTAATTGGTTTAGAAGTGGGTGGCAAAGGCTCTTGTGATTAGGAAGGGTAGGATGCCCAGGGCAGGGAAGACCTAAATTTTCCTGTGGGGCCTGAAGGAGCACTCCTGGCCACACAGGGAATGTAAAGAAAAGGAAAACGATCCACCTTTTTGGACCTTTCCTGATCTTGACCTCTTCTTCCTACTTATCTGGCCTTGGAGATAAGCCACAATGCAAGGCGCTGGTTAAAATTGCAATCAGGCCTTCCTGACATAATTGGAGCTCAATCTGCATATTTAAAGTTGGATCCCACAGGCTTTCCGTTTCCTGCTCAAAAGAGCAGGTTCAAATTGGAATTCACCGGAAGACAGCAAGATCTTGGTGAGTGAATGCACAAGCAGTTCTAATTCCCCAGGCACCATTTCCATCAGCTGATGGGGCTAAAATTGGCTCTCAGCAAGTGTCTCCTCAGGTGGACAGTGATTAGCTACTGGACCATGTTGCTAGGAAAAGCACACTCATGTTGGACTCACTTAAGAAACTATAGGTGGGATTTTCTAGCCCCACACATTTCCCGGGTTGTCCAGCTCCGCCAGAAGTCAATGGACTCACGGCGGGTCCCACCACGACGGGGCAGAAAAATGTTTCTAATCTGCTGGAAGAGTTAATATGTTGGCAGAATGAGGTTGAATGGTCTCAACAACAACAACTTATCTTTGGCCCCGAAAGAAAGAGAATTTGGGTTTATACAGCATCTTTCACAGTCTCTTCACTGTCAATTAAGTACTTATGAAGTGTAATCGCTGCTGTGACTTCTCAGCCAATTTTCACACAGCAAGATCCCATGGACACCAATGTGATAATGATCACAATCTGTTTTAGCAATGTTGGCTGAGGGACGTGGAGAACTACCCTGTTGATCTTTCCTCGGATTTCCTGAGTAAGCCTAAGAACCCCAGCAGAAATCCACCCACATTGTTTCTTAGTTCCCGGGAAAGATATACTCATGGCACGTTCTAAATAGGCCGTCACAAGCTTCTGCCCAAAGGAATTATTGCAAGGGTTTTATCCAAGGCCTGATGCTACACATTCCAGGTTCGGAATCCCAGAATTAGTTTTGGTCATATTTTTCTTCCGTGAATTGTTCCTCCGTGGAATATTTAGATTTTCAGCTTTAATGGGCAAGAGTCCAGACTGGAATTTCATTTACAAGATCAAATTGTTTCATTAAGCAAATTCAATGTCCTTGTGTTTATTTACGTTGGAAGCTTGAAGTTGCAATTGGGGACTGCTTATCAGAGCAACTAGTGCTGAGGAATTGCTGAGCCTGATACAGTGAGGAAACTGACATGCTTACATTTCAAAGCAACATCAACTGGAAACTGATCTGCAATATCCCGGCCTCCCGGTGCAGTGGAGCGTGCACCATTTATACTGCATGGCAGGTTCTGCCACACCAGCAACGAGTGAAAGCTTGTTGGTGCCCATGTTTCTCACAGTTGAAAATCATGGAGACAGAGGGAAGAGAGTTTTGCACAGCATAAATTAATCTGGAATTCAGCAGTGGAACTCAGGGTACCCTGCATGATTTTCAATCCCGAAGGGACAAAGCTACAAGAGGTGTGCTGATCGCTACCTCAGCCCCCTGTGGTATTATAGGTATTACAGTACCTGATAGGCTAAAGCACCATTGGTGGAAACTGTATTCTTTCTATTGGTTAGAATGTATGATAGCTCCGACCTGCTAGGCGGGGTATAAGAACCCGTGCCGCCCCAGCTGCCTCCATTCTGTACCTGAGCTGCTGGGGAAAACATCTAGCTTATTAAAGCCTTCAGTTGGACTACAACCTCGCTTTAGTGGTCATTGATCGTGCATCAATTTAATAAGCTAGTTTTTTAAGAAGAAAGGATGGAGCTCCGAATCAAGCCGGAGTGTCTGCAACTTAGCCCCCACGCGGCGAACTCAGCGGCAATCTTTAAGCACTGGCTGGCGTGCTTTAAAGGGTATCTCGGGACGGCCGAAAATGCACCCACGGGAGAGCAGAAACTGCACGTCTTGCACTCAAGGGTGAGCCCGGAGATTTACACCCTCATCGAGGAAGCGGAAGACTTCGATGCAGCAATAGAGCTGCTAAAAGAACACTTTATTCGCCCGGTAAACCAGGTCTACGCCCAGCATCTGCTTGCAACAAGGCGACAGACCCCTGGGGAATCGCTGGAGGAATTCTACCGTGCACTCCTGGTGTTGGGAAGAAGCTGCAGCTTTCGGCGAGCGAACACATGGATCTCTTAGTCCAGCACGCTTTCGTGGCAGGTATGCTATCTTCACAAATCCGCCAGCGTCTGTTAGAAA
Source organism: Scyliorhinus torazame (assembly GCF_047496885.1). Classification (NCBI taxonomy): domain Eukaryota; kingdom Metazoa; phylum Chordata; class Chondrichthyes; order Carcharhiniformes; family Scyliorhinidae; genus Scyliorhinus; species Scyliorhinus torazame. The sequence goes on from NC_092712.1 coordinate 265,567,444, forward strand.
AGGACACCCTGGGTCTCAGGGAGGCACGGGCCCTTGCAGGCTCCCTGGCCGTGGCCTCCAGGAACGCCCGCGCTTACATTCCCGACCGCGTGTCAGTCCCCTGGGCAGTGTGGAACCCCTCCGCGGCCGACTCCGAGACTTCCCCCATTCCCTCACAGGCCTGCGCTGCAAGGTGGCTTGGCAACCCCGAGGGGCCCCGCTGCTACTTTTCGGGCAGGCCAAGCATTGCCGGGCCCGCACACCCACCTGCAAAGGATGCGGCAAAAAGGGCCATTTCGTGGGGGTATGCCAGGCCCGTGCGGTTGCCGCGGTCTCCGGCGACGAATGCGGACCGCAACCACAAACCTCTCCATGGGCCCCGTGCGGCCAGCGGTCGCCGCCATCTTCATATTCCAGGGCCACGTGCGGACCCCGGGGGCCGCCATCTTGTTCCGCAGACGCCACGTTGGAGGGATGGGTGCCGCCATTTTGTGCACCCCCAGCCATGTGCGATCAATGGGAGCCGCCATCTTGGATGAACCCCCAGGACCCCAGCTTTGTTGACCACGCACTGCCCGAAGAGAACTCTCAACTGCTGCGATTAGCCTCGGTGACTCTGGATCAGTCTCGGCCTCGAACACTCTTAACTGCTACGACGACCGTATTCATCAACGAGAGGTCCTGCCTAATCGTCTCTGGGAGCACGGAGAGCTTCATACACCCTGACATGGTAAGGCGCTGTTCTCTCCTCATCCACTCCATTAATCAAAAAATCTCCCTGGCTTCCGGTTCCCACTCAGTGGAGATAAAGGGGTTTTGTGGAGCAAACCTCACAGTCCAGGGAAGGGAGTTCAAAAATGTCCGTCTCTACGTCCTTCCCCACCTCTGCGCGGCTACACTCCTGGGTTTAGACTTCCAGTGTAACCTTCAAAGTCTGACCTTCAAATGCGGCGGCCCTATACCCCCCCTTACTGTATGCAGCCTCGCAACCCTTAAAGTCGCCCGCCTTCCCTGTTTGCGAACCTCACCCCGGATTTCAAACCCGTCGCCACCAGGAGCAGCCGCTACAGTGCCCAGGATCGGATCTTTATTAGGTCAGAGGTCCAAAGGCTACTGAGGGAAGGGGCCATTGAAGCCAGTAACAGTCCCTGGAGAGCTCAAGTAGTGGTAGTAAAGACCGGGGAGAAGCATAGGATGGTCATCGACTACAGTCAGACCATCAACAGGTTTACACTGCTTGACGCGTACCCTCTCCCCCACATATCCGACCTGGTAAACAGGATCGCGCATTATAAGGTCTTCTCCACAGTGGATCTCAAGCCCGCCTACCACCAGCTCCCCATCCGTCCTAGTGACCGCAAATACACTGCCTTCGAGGCAGATGGGCGGCCCTATCACTTCTTAAGGGTTCCCTTCGGTGTCACCAACGGGGTCTCGGTCTTCCAGTGCGAGATGGACCGAATGGTTGACCGGTACGGTTTACGGGCAACATTCCCGTATCTCGATAATGTCACCATCTGCGGCCATGACCAGCAGGACCACGACACCAACCTCCGTAAATTTCTCCAGACTGCTAAAATCCTTAACCTTACATACAAGGATAAATGCATGTTTAGCACCGACCACCTAGCCATCCTCGGCTACGTAGTGCGAAATGGAGTTATAGGCCCCGACCCTGCACGCACGCGCCCCCTTATGGAGTTCCCCCTCCCTCACTGCTCCAAGGCCCAGGGTTTTTTTAGCTACTACGCCCAGTGGGTCCCCAACTACGCGGACAAGGCCCGGCCCCTGATCCAATCCACACCTTTACCCCTGTCGATAGAGGCCCGCCAAGCCTTCAGCCGCATCAAAGCAGACACTGCAAAGGCCACGATGCACGCCATTGATGAGTCCCTCCCCTTACAGGTCGAGAGCGATGCGTTCGACGTAGCTCTGGCGGCCACCCTCAACCAAGGGGGCAGATCCGTGGCCTTCTTCTCTCGTACCCTCCATGCTTCCGAAATCCGCCACTCCTCAGTCGAAAAGGAGGCCCAGGCCATAGTAGAAGCTGTGCGACATTGGAGGCGTTACCTGGCTGGCAGGAGATTCACTCTCCTCACGGACCAACAGTCGGTTGCCTTCACGTTCGATAATGCACAGCGGGGCAAGATAAAAAACGACAAAATCTTGCAGTGGAGGATCGAACTTTCCACCTACAACTACGAGGTCTTGTATCGTTCCAGGAAGCTAAACGAGCCTCCTGACGCCCTGTCCCGCGGCACATGTGCCACCGCACAAGTGGACCGCCTCCGAGCCCTCCACGAGGACCTCTGCCACCCGGGGGTCACTCGCTTTTTCCATTTTGTCAAGACCCGCAACCAGCCATACTCCATCGAGGAGGTCAGCACAGCCACCAGGGACTGCCAAATCTGCGCTGAGTGCAAACCGCACTTCTACTGACCAGAGAAAGCGCACCTGATAAAGGCTTCCCGTCCCTTTGAACACCTCAGCATGGACTTCAAAGGCCCCCTCCCCTCCACCGACCGCAACACGAACTTCCTGAATATGACTGACGAGTACTCCCGGTTCCCATTCGCCATCCACTGCCCCAACATGACCGCAACCACCGTCATCAAGGCCCTCCATAGCATCTTTGCACTGTTCAGGTTCCCCGCTTAAATACACAGTGATAGGGGGTCATCCTTTATGAACGATGAACTGCATCAATTCCTGCTCAGCAAGGGCATCGCCTCGAGCAGGACGACCAGTTACAAATCCCGGGGTAATGGACAGGTAGAGAGGGAGAACGGAACGGTCTGGAAGACCATCCTATTGGCCCTACGGTCCAGGAACCTCCCAGTCTCCCGCTGGCAAGAAGTCCTCCCGGATGCCCTCCACTCCATCTGGTCACTGCTTTATACGACCACCAATCAGATACCTCACGAACATCTCCTTGTCTTCCCGAGGAAGTCCTCCACTGGGACCTCACTCCCGACCTGGCTGGCAGCACCCGGACCCATCCTGCTCCGAAAACACGTGCTGGCGCACAAGTCGGACCCGTTGGTCGAGAGGGTCCATCTGCTCCATGCTAACCCCCAGTACACCTACGTGACGTATCCCGACAGCCGACAAGATACGGTCTCCCTACGGGACCTGGCGCCCGCCGGAACCCCACGCACAGCCCAGCCATCAGTTCCACCCTCCCCTCCACCGCAGCACCTTACAGGAGGATCGGTCCTTCCACCGGCCCCGGCTAGGCCCCCCCACCCACCGACGCCCCCCCGCAGGTGCTCCCTTCCGAGGTCAACCGTTTTCCCCACCAGCGTCGTCTAGGGGTGCCGAAGCTGCCATGGAGATCAAAGCCATGCTCCCGGAGTCACAGACGCCCGAGCCTCCACCGGTGTCACCACCGAAGCTCCGACGATCACAGAGGACGACCAGGGTCCCCGATCAACTGATTGCTTCATTTTAATTTTAAACTGTAAATATAAACCATCAAATGTACATAGCTATCAGAATTGTAAATAGTTACTGAACACTGTACGGAGGTATTACGGTACCTCCATAACTAATTATACCACGTTGCCATGATTTGTAGTTTCAGGCCACCACCCCCGCCGGACTCTTTTTTAACAGGGGGTGAATGTGGTATTATAAGTATTACGGTACCTGATAGGCTAAAGCACCATTGGTGGAAACTGTATGCTTTCTATTGGTTAGAATGTATGATAGCTCCGCCCTGCTAGGCAGGGTATAAGAACCCGTGCCGCCCCAGCAGCCTTCATTCTGTACTAAAAATGGCCCCCAATCATTAAAGCAATAAAATGAAAACTTGAAAGTTAGTGTCCATTCATTGTTAAATTATTTAGATAAAATAGGAATTATTAATGAATTAAGATAAGGGACGGTATTCTCCACTCCCGTGACTAAGTTCCCGCGCCGTCGTGAACGCCGTCGAGTTTCACGACGGCACGACACGGCCCCAATCGCGATCGATTCAGGGCCCGAAAATGGGCTAGGAGCGGGGCCGCGAGGAACTCGGGGGGCGTGGCGTGAAAGCAGCATCGTTAGCGCACGACGCCCGAATGATGCGGCGCAGCGCCATAAACGGCGCGATCCGTGCACGGAAGGACCCAGGAGGAGGAGAAGGAGGAAAGATGGCTGAGCCCCGACGAGCCGCACCGAGGTTCCGGGCCACGGACCTGGACACCATCCTCGATGAGGTTGAAAATCGAAGGGCCACCCTCTGCCCAAGGCGTGAGCATCGCCAGCCGTCCAGCTCGGTGAGGCGCGGTTGCCGTGACGTTGGCACCGCTGTGAGTGGGGCACACCCCCGGTCCGGGAAACAGTGTAGGAAGAAGCTGCACGACCTCACTCGGACTGCCAGGGTAAGTGCCATGAGGGTGCCCCCGGGTCACAACCAACGCCCCCCCCTCTGACACGAGGGGGGGAAGTGGGGTGGGGGGGTTCAGGGTACACACGTTGTACTCGAGCCATGTGAGCACTGGGACCCCCTGGAGAGTTGCCATGGCGTGGCTCCAACTATCTCCTCACACAGCATTAATATAGTCTATATCTGCACGCCCTGATGATACCCACCTAATTGTGATGCTTTATCCAACCTCCCCCCAGGACAAGCCAGCTCACAACCATCGTGAGCGCATGAGAACCGGAGGGGTTTCTCCTGAGCTGCACCCCATAAACGTTCACGAGCAGAGGGCCCTGGACCTCGCTGGGGGATCCGCCACCCGGGAGGTCGCGACATGCCAGGTCGGAGGCGCAGAAGCAAGTGAGACAACCCTGCATGTCCTCACCCCCCACTGCCCCCCCCCCCCCCCCAGCCCGTCATCGCCCCCCTCACACTCTGGCCACTGCAACCCTGATCCCCTCCCCCCTCACACTCTGGCCACTGCGCCCTCCATCCCCTCCCCCTTCACACTCTGGCCACTGCACCCTCGATCCCCTCCCCCCTCATACTCTGGCCGCTGCACCCTTGATCCCTTCCCCCCTCACAATCTGGCCACTGCACCCTCGATCCCTTCCCCCCTCACAATCTGGCCACTGCACCCTCGATCCCCTCCCCCCTCACACTCTGGCCGCTGCACCCTTGATCCCTTCCCCCCTCACACTCTGGCCGCTGCACCCTTGATCCCTTCCCCCCTCACAATCTGGCCACTGCACCCTCGATCCCTTCCCCCCTCACAATCTGGCCACTGCACCCTCGATCCCCTCCCCCCTCACACTCTGGCCGCTGCACCCTTGATCCCTTCCCCCCTCACACTCTGGCCGCTGCACCCTTGATCCCTTCCCCCCTCACACTCTGGCCGCTGCACCCTCGATCCCCTCCCCGCCCCTCACACACAGTCCCCACCACCACCATACACCCGGCCCAACGTGTCTAACGAACCCCGTATCGTTGTGTTCCCCAGGGCCAGCTGCCGAACGTCCAGGGTCGTCTCGGCCAAGACACAGCCGACCATCTGCAACCTCAAGCGCACCCAGGGACGCACGCCAGAGGGTGGCAGTCGGTCTGACAGGAGGGCCATCCTCTCAGTATGGGACGCTGGACGGGGACGCACATACGACGGACAATACTGAGGGGCAGAGGACGGACAGTGACGATGACGCACAGAGAACGGCCACACAGTCCACGGAATCACCTGGAGTGCAATATGACATGGGCCGCATGCACCTTGCGCCGGCCCATGAGGAGGACCAGTTCACACCAGACTTCCTAACGGACGATGACCTCGAGCTTGCGGCACTGCTGCCTCCCACACCATCCACCATCGCAGAGACAGTCACGTCGGTTGGGCAGGTAAGTGATGAGGCTCCCGGGTCACTGTCTGGTGCGCACCCCACAGCCGAGCGCAGTACAGCAGCTGGAGTTTGGAGCAGCCGAGGGGCTGGGCAGTCGGAGGGCAGCCCAGGCCCAGCAAACAGCTGCCGCCCAGACGGTTCCCGTGTTCCTAGATGTACTTGACCCACCCGGACACCCAATGCATGTGGACACCCAGGGACTGAATAACGGGATGAGGGCCATCTTCCAGGACCTGCACATGCAGTTGGACGAGTCCATTCGCGTCCAGGAGCAGTGAGTGGTGCCGCTCATCGCAGCCACCCAGGCCGACATCGCACGGGTGGCGCCCGCGGTGGAGGCAATGGGTGAAACGGTTTCGGCCATGGGTCAGGTTCTGCAAGGCGTTTGGCTTCACGTGCACGCGTCATCCATGGCCCAGGAGAGGGCTGCCCTCTCACAGGTAGCCATGCGCCAGAGCCAACACTACATTGCCGCCGCTCTCCGGGCCCTGGCCGAGTCTCACCACGCCATGGCCCAGTCTCAGCAGGCGACGTCACAGTCCCAGCAGTCAGTCGCGGAGAGCATAGACCGCCTGACGCACGTGATGGATGGCGTAGCGCACTCACAGGTTGAGATAGCACAGTCCCTGGCAGGAATGTCGCACTCCGTCTCTGCGAACATTCGGACCATGGTCGATACCGCTGCAGGCCTCCAGGACTGGCAGCGTCAGATGTCGGTAGTGCGACGGGGCATGTCTCCGATTGCATCTCCGTCCCACAGTGAGGCCCGGGGGCCACCGGGCTCCCCGAGGGATGAGGAGGTTCTGGGGCCCATCCCGGTACCTCCAGCAAGGGATGTCCCGGTACACTCGGCCTCCCCCCGTTCCATCCCTGGCGCATCTGGTGGGTAGCGGGCAGGACAGGGTGGCACCATCCAGCACGCCCGCCGAGCAGCCTGGCCCATCGAAGCCAGGCCACCACAGGAAACGCGTGCCGACGAGGAGACATGTCGCAGGGCATGATTCTCAGCAGTCCGCCTCCACTCCTGCTATACCATCTGGGGAGACACCTAGACGTAGTGGTAGGGCCCGTAAGGCAAAGTCGTTAGAAACATAATAAGTTGGCAGGGGTGCAGGGCACAGTTTAGTTGTAGGGGGTAGGGCATCTGTATGTTAATTGTCACATTTAAACCCACTGTTGCACTTAACTTGTAAGACTCTGTGCTATGTCCGGTGCCAGGGGGCTCGTGAGGGTGACCGAGTGGCGCTGTGGTTAACGAGCGGTTCAACGTCGGTGCCGGATGTACTGTCCCTTTCCCCCCCTGCCTCCCAAAATCGGACACCGTTGTCCTCGGCACTCCAACGCCAGCTACCCCACATGGCACTGATCACACCCGCTTACACAATCAATGTTGTGCAAACCCGTAGTGCCACAGTGGTAAGGTGATGTGGAATTGGTGCCATGAATGCGGTGCGGGGGGGGGGGTGCTGTGTGATGCCCGTGTGCAGAACTGGCGGTGCAAGTGGCAGTGTTCAGCGAATCCCACCCCCACAGTGCGTGAACCGTGCGGCCACCAATGCGTCGCGTGCCTGCTGTCCGCGGCGGTGCCGTCGTGCAGCCTCCTGGACGTAACCAGCACCCGGGCAGTGTCTGCGTCCTGCGCCCCTCCCCCCACCCTGATGCACGCCATCCTCCTCCTCCTCCTCTTCCTCCTCCCCTTTGTTTGCGTTAGCTCCGGTGCCGTCGGGTCCTCCCTCCGACTCCTCCACCAGGGCATCTCCCCTCTGCATGGCAACGTGTGCAGCGCACAGCAGACCACAACTATGCGACCGACCCTGTCGGGCCGGTACTGCAGGGCCCCTCCTGATTGGTCCAGGCAACTGAATCTCATCTTCAGCAGGCCGAAGCACCGCTCCACCACACCCCTGGTTGCTGCATGGGCCTCATTGTATAGGCTCTCCGCGTTGGTGTGAGGCCTCCGTATTGGCGTCATCAGCCATGACCTCAACGGATAGCCCCTGTCGCCCAGCAACCAGCCCCTCAGCTGGGGGGGGCATCCATCGAACATTGCGGGGATGAACAACTGTGCCAGAATGTAGGCGTCATGCACACTCCCGGGGTACTTTGCATACACATGCATGATCTTCATGTGGGGGTCGCACACTGCCTGAATGTTCATGGAGTATGCACCCTTCCTGTTCATGAACACTTCCCTGCTGTCTGCGTGGGCGCATGGGGACGTGCGCACCATCGATGACACCCTGGACCATCGGTATCCCGGCCACCTTGGCGAATCCACGTGCCCGTGCTTCCTGCTGTGCTCGGTCCTCGGGGAACTTAATGTACCTGTCCGCGATGGCGTACAAGGTGTCGGTCACGGCCCTGATGCACCTGTGGACCGATGCCTGTGAGATCCCGGATAGGTCCCCGCTCGGCGCCTGGAAGGAACCGGTAGCGTAAAAGTTTAGGGCCACTGTCACCTTGACGGAGACTGGTATCGCGTGTCCTCCTCCCGTTCCACGTGGTGCGAGGTGCGCCAGGAGGTGGCATATATGTGTGACCGTCTCCCTGCTGAACCGTAGTCTCCTCCTGCATGTGATGTCCGTTAGGGCCTCGAACGACATTCTGTCACGGTACACCCTCGGCCTTGCTGGACGCCTGTGGTGCCCTGGCACCACCATCAGTGGCTCCTCCTCCTCCCCCCCCCAGCACTTCGATATGAGTGCCCGCTTCCTGTGCATTCCTCGCCATCGGGGGGTCAATGTTCCCCTCGGCATCCCCCTGGACATTCCGGGCCTGAGCGCCTGCGGCCTGCGCGGCGACAACGGGCCACTCCGCGGCCATCCCCTCTGCAGCAACCGCTGCATCTGCAGCCACTGTGGGCCATCTCACTCTACACTGCCGGATGGCCACCTGCAGAGCTGCGGCTCCAACCACGGCAGTGAACATCGCTGTCTGGTTGGCAAACATGGTGACCTGCAGGAGGGTGGTGGGGGGCAGGGAAACAACATGTTACACGGAGGTTCTTCCACACCTCGCCAGCCGGGTTGCATGGGACTCCTGTGTGTCCTGGTGGCCTGGTCGCGTTGCAGACACGCAGCCAGCCTAACCCCTGGTCACTGTCTGCGTCCAACGGTCAGTTCACACCGTCCTCCTCACCAGTGTGCCAGTCACCTGTGCCCATCAGCTACACGACAACCTGCGGCCGCGTCCTCGTCACCGTCCTGACATATCAGGACGGCTGACATGTGGCATCCGCGCATGGATGACACCCTCCACACTCTCCCTCAGCCCCCTCCCACCTCCACTCCCTCCCTCCCCCCCCACCTCCACTCCCTCCTTCAACCCCCTCCAACCTCCACTCCATCCCAATCCCCCCTCCCACCTCCGCTCCCTCCCTCACCCCCCCTCAAACCCCCTCCCATCCCCCCGTTGGCCGCAGCGTTCTCGGGGAAGCCGGCCCGGTCTGCAGGAGGTCCGGAACAGTCCGCTCACCTCCTCACTGCTCAGCACGACTGGCTGGCGACTTTATTTACCAGGTGTGAACGGTCACGCCGTCGGGACTTCGGCCCATTCGGGCCGGAGAATAGCGGGGGTAGCGGAGAATCGCCATTTTGGGTGTCTCGGGCGATTCTCAAGCCTGCGCCGCACAGAACTCAACGGGGCCGATCTCGCCGCTTGGGTGAATCGCGGGAGGGCGTCGGACCGGCGTCGCGGGGAAAAATGGCGCTGCAGCCGATTCTCCCGACCGGCGCAGCATCGGAGAATCGCGCCCAAGGTATGTATTACAATTAGGTGGCACGGAACAAATTGGCTCCCTTCCATTCCAGCCCCTCGATTAGTCACAACAAAGGTTTACCATGATATGCCTTTTCCAAATCAGATTGTATTTGACTGTTTAAGTTGTGAGCAAGAAGGAGTCAATCAAATAAGGTTTCTTGAGTCAAAGAAGGAGCAAACATTTTAACTAGTAAATCTGAGAAAAATAATAAAAGCTCAACATCAGGTGTTCGGTCCTCATACAGTCATTAGGGCCCCGACACACACCACATCCAGCATGCGCACTCTCACACACACACTCGCACGCCACATATGCATGTGCACTCTCTCACACACACCCACACACCACACACACCACATATGCATGCGCACTCACACATACACCACACACACCAAACATGCCACACACACCACAGACACTCACACACCGCACACACCCACACACACCACACGCGCCACACATGCCACACATGCCACACATACACTCACCGCACACACACTACACGCACGTCACATGCCACACATGCCACACACACGCCACACATGCCACACACACCACACACGCACATACCACACACACATGCGCGCGCACACACACACCACACACGAATGCGCGCACACACGCACACCACACACGCATGTACACACTGTGGTAGTCACCACTGTTGTATTATATTGTATATACTGCACTGCATACGAGGGTATTACAGTAAGGCCCCTGTACTATAGGTACGGGGGTAGATCCCTGCCTGCTGGCTCCGCCCAGTAGGCGGAGTATAAATGTGTGTGCTCTCCGAACTGCAGCCATTTCAGCATATATGTGTGACCGTCTCCCTGCTGAACCGTAGTCTCCTCCTGCATGGAGCTGCAGGAGACCACACATCTCTGTGTAATAAAGCCTCGATTACATTCTACTCTCGTCTCAACGTAATTGATAGTGCATTAATTTATTACACAGAGATTTTACAAAGATGGATCTCTGCATCAAGCCGGATCGCCTGCAGCTGCATCCTCAAGCAGACAACGGCAAAAAGGACTTCGCTCATTGGCTAGCTTGCTTTGAAGCATACAACGGATCTGCGACAGACCCAATCCCAGAAGCACAGAAACTCCAGATTCTGTACACGCGGCTGAGCTCCGATGTCTTTCCCCCTCATCCAGGACGTGCCTACCTACGCAGAGGCCATGGCGTTACTGAAGGAGAACTACGCTCAGCAGACCAACAAGATCTATGCCAGGCACCTCCTGTCCATGCGGCACCAACTTCCTGGTGAGTCTGGAAGATTTCTGGCATGCCCTCCACGCCCTGGTGAGAGACTGTGATTGCCAGGCCGTTTCGGCCACTGAACATTCTAACATGCGAATGAGACGCGTTCATTATGGGCATAGGGTTGGCCTACATCCACCAGCGCCTATTAGAAGGGGCTACGCTTGACCTCGCGACGACCAAGGAACTAGCGCTCTCGTTCACAGTCGCCTCACGCAATGTACAGGCGTATGCCCCCGACCGCACGAATTCCCTCCTGGGAATCGTGGTCCCCGCTAGCGGCCACCCCATCGTGGACCCCATCAGCGACCGCCCCCAGCCAACCCCACGCCTGCGCCGCGTGGCAGCCAACCAACCCCGGGGGACCGAAGTGCTACTTCTGCGGACAGACAAAACACCCCCGGCAGCGCTGCCCGGCACGGAGCACACTCTGCAAGGCCTGCGGCAAGAAAGGACATTTCGCTGCAGTGTGCCAGGCCCACTCAATCGCCACTATTTTCCCAGCACCCCCCGCGTACGGCCAGTGGGCGCCGCCATCTTGCTCCCCTCACAACACGTGCGGCCCATGGGCGCCGCCATCTTGCTTGCCTCGCAACCAATGGGCGGAGTCATCTTGCCTGCCCCAGGACACGTGCGTCCTAAGGGCGCCGCCATCTTCCCCATCTCAGGACCCCTGCCCGTCGGGCACCTCATCGGGCCGCTCATCGCCTGCAACCGCCGACGACCTGCCGCGTCTCGCCTCTGTCACGATCGACCAGTCCCGACCGCACAACCTCGCGACCGCATCGACAAAGGTGAAGGTCGATGGGCATGAGATATCCTGCCTTCTGGACTCCGGGAGCAATGAGAGCTTCATCCACCCCAATATGGTAAGGCACTGTTCCCTTGCGGTACACCCCATTAACCAAAGAATCTCCCTGGCCTCCGGATCCCACTCCATGGCGATTGGGGGGTACTGCATCGCCAACCTCACCATCCAGGGCGTAGAGTTCAGAGGCTTCCGGCTCTACGTCCTCCCCAACCTCTGCGCTGCCTTGCTACTCGGCCTGGACTTCCAGTGCAACCTCCAGAGCCTAATCATGAAATTTGGTGGGCCCCTACCACCCCGTACTGTATGCAGCCTCATAACCTTTAAGGTCGACCCGCCTTCTCTGTTTTTCAAACCTCACCCCGGATTGCAAACCCGTCGCCACCAGGAGCAGACGGTACAGCGCCCAGGACAGGACCTTCATCAGGTCTGAGGTCCAGCGGCTGCTGCGGGAAGGTATCATCGAGGCCAGCAACAGCCCCTGGAGAGCCCAAGTAGTAGTGGTGAAAACGGGGAGAAACCAGGATGGTCGTTGACTACAGTCAGACCATCAATCGGTACATGCAGCTCGATGCGTACCCCCTCCCACGCATATCTGATATGGTCAATCAGGTTGTACGGTACCGGGTCTTCTCGACAGTGGAACTGAAATCTGCCTACCACCAGCTCCCCATTCGCAAGGCGGACCGCCCGTACACCACGTTTGAAGCGGACGGCCGCCTTTACCATTTCCTTAGGGTTCCCTTCGGCGTCACTAACGGGGCCTTGGTTTTCCAATGGGAGATGGACCGAATGGTTGACCGGTACGGACTGCAGGCCACTTCCTGTACCCGGATAACGTCACCATCTGCGGCCACGACCAGCAGGACCACAACGCTAACCTTTCCAAATTTCTCCACACCGCCAAACTCCTTAGCCTAACCGACAAGGAGAAGTGTGCGTTCAGCACGAACCGATTAGCCATCCTCAGCTATGTGATCCAGAACGGAGTTCTAGGGCCCGACCCCGATCGCATGCGCCCCCTCAAGGATCTCCCCCTTCCCCGCTGCCCCAAGGCCCTCAAACGATGCCTGGGGTTCTTTTCGTACTACGCCCAGTGGGTCCCTAACTATGCGGACAAGGTCCGCCCACTCATCCACTCCACCGGTTTCCCACTGACGGCCGAGGCTCACCAGGCCTTCAACTGTATCAAGGCCGACATTGCCAAGGCCGCAATGCACGCAGTCGACGAGACGCACCCCTTCCAAGTCGAGAGCGATGCATCAGACGTCGCTCTGGCCGTAACCCTCAACCAGGCAGGCAGGCCCGTGGCATTCTTTGCCGCACCCTCCATGCCTCCAAAATTCGGCACTCCTCTGTCGAAAAGGAGGCCCAAGCTATTGTTGAAGCTGTGCGGCACTGGAGGCATTACCTGGCCGGTAGGAGATTCACTCTCCTCACAGACCAATGGTCGGTTGCCTTCATGTTTAACAACACACAGCGGGGTAAGATCAAAAATGATAAGATCTTACAGTGGAGGATCGAGCTCTCCACCTTTAATTACGAGATTTTGTATCGCCCCGGTAAGTTCAACGAGCCCCCCGATGCCTTGTCCCGAGGTACATGTGCCAGCGCACAAGTGGACCGACTCCGGACCCCGCATGACGCTCCCAGAGTCACTGATGACCGAGCCGACGCCTGACTCGCCACCAGCACTGTGGCGCTCTCAATGACGGATCGTGGCGCCCGACTGTCTAAATTTGTAACCTTCTCTGAAATTTTAATGACAATCTGTATGTAAATAGTTTTCCACCACCCCTGTTGGACTCATTTTTAACAGGGGGTGAATGTGGTAGTCACCACTGTTGTATTATATTGTATATACTGTACTGCATACAAGAGTATTATGGTAAGCCCCCTGTACTACAGGTACAGGGGTAGATCCGTGCCTGCTGGCTCCGCCCATTAGGCGGAGTATAAATGTGTGCGCTCTCTGAACTGCAGCCATTTCGGCAGCAGCTGTAGGAGGCCACACAACTCTGTGTAATAAAGCCTCACTTACTCTCTACTCCCGTCTCATCATAATTGATAGTGCATCACACACACACCACACACACACACACTCACATGACGCAATTCAGAGGACTCAAGTTAGAAACCACTGAATGGCGCGTTTAACGGGGTGTCTCTCGGCGCCTACAGCACCAAGAAAGTCCATGCTATTCAACGGCACTTTGCGGTTTTTCTTGGCCTCGGTAAAGAACGCCCGAGGCCACTCTTTAAGTCATTTTGCTGAACTCAACAGTGCAGAAAGACTACTCATGGATCTGGGCGCCATTTTTAAAGACAGAAGAAATTTCAAGGCTCCTCAGTGCCTCCATCATGGCCTCAGGACCCACCCCCCTCCCCACTCTACCCAACATACCTCTTCCGGAGTCCTCAGGCCCCTCTTATCCCACCTCTTATGGGCAAGGCCAACCCCCTGGCCTGACCCCTGGCACGGGCAACCTGACACCTGGGCACCTTGTCAATGCCAACCTGGGACTCTTGCAGGGATCTTGCCAGCCTGGTAGTGCCAATTAAGCATTCTGGCAGTGCCAGGGTGCATTGGTAGCAGCGCCTAGGTACAAGGCTGGCAGTGCCAAGGTGCACAGATGCCAGGGAGAGTGCCAGGGTGCCATCCTGCCCAATGCCCGACCACCCAGGCACCGCAATTCACCAGCAAGATTCCCCGAGGTGCCATCACCACTTGGTTCACGACTTTGTCCTTGAGATGTAGATTTTAAATGTTGCAGTCGATTAAGGTTAGCTGGTTTCTGGGATGTGAGCAGATGTAGAGGATGTTACGATTATTACAAGATTGTGGTTCGCAGGTAGGTTTCTGGTAGTGTTGGCTTCTCAAACCAACCAACATAATTATTCTAAAAGAGAGAGGCGGGTAGCAGCAGCAGCCCCTAGCTTGTTTCCTCTGTGAAGACTTTTTTGACACTGCCCGTATCACTTGCAATCTCTCTCTAGTGGTTGGCAGCCTTGTTTTGAAATACCTCACCGATTGGGCAGAGTTTTCCGTTTGCCCATGAGGCGTCTTTCCCGGCAGCGGGTGTGGCCCACTATTGGCTGGCAGCGGGATCTTCCGATCCCACCGTTTTCAGCAGGGCTACCCATTCTATGCCACTGCCATGTGGGGAAACCCGCAGCGGCGGTTCGCCGTCAGCAGGACCAGAAGATCCCGCTGGTGAGATCGGCAAAATTCCAGCGATGGAGTATTTCCAGGAGGGCCTGCCTGTGGCAGCCATTGTTTCAATATATCCAGTACTTGGAATTTTTAACGTCTCTTCCGAAGACCGTTACGAGTTTCAAAGGGTGCCAGGAAATACTCTCCCCCTCCACACTCCCCGGAGGATGTTTTGTTGGCCACTCACCTTCAACTTGGAATGTGGTCTTATATTTTAAAGCAGTCTGCTCTGTCTCAGCTCAAATCGTAAAATATCCAGTCAGTTGAAAATTGAAAAATCATAGCCTTTTAACACACGTATTGGAAGAAAGTCACATTAAATAATGCCCTCTGAAAGCTGTTTGTTTATCGTGCCGGTTGATGGCAATTAATGATAATTCAAAAAGATTAGAGAATATTAAGATTTGTTTCGGCAGTGTTGGCCTGAATTTGAAGTTTCTTGGTTGAACTCAATATGAACTGTTTACCACAATGAAATAAAAAATAACACCTGAACATTTTTTCAGGTGAGGAAGAGTCCCACCTACGTTAATGGTAAAGGCCCACGTGCAGAAAACTACAAAGGATGAAAACAGTAAGAGAAGGCCAAGATGGAACTTGATGATGCAAAGGGTGGATTTTAAGAGGCTGCCTTATATTCAAATGAAAGGGTGATTGTGGGAGGGATAAAGTACTGTCATTTTTTCGCATGGGAAAGAATGAGACAAGACCCCATTTGAACATGGGGTCTGACTGCTGTATGGGAGAGTGGGGGGAGTCCAGAAATGGGATTGGGGGAGTGACAAGTTCATAGGGCCACGCTGGTGAGTGGTCATTTTTAACACTTGGACCTCATCACCACATTCGACGACAGGCTCCTACAAAATGGTGGAAATGATGAGGAGGCCAACACCCAGGAGCAGGAGCAGTTGATGAATCTGGTCAGGGGGCAATAGTTTTCAGGAGAAAGGACAAGTTCCGGGCCAGGGGAGACCTAAGGTTTCATTATGTGACTTGAATAGCAAACCTTGGATCCATTTGGAGCTGCTTTCCATGTCAGTTTGCATCGTGCACAGTTGACATGGTGTGTAATTTCTGTGGCACAGGGTTAAAACTGTGTTTGCAGTTTGAATTACCTCAGTGGATTATGACTTTTGAGTATTTAGGAAGGTCGTCGCCTGACTGAGGTGAGCACCTGACACGCCTCTCAAAACAGGAAGTTAAAACAGTAACTGCAGAGTGCAATGCAAATGTGGCATTAAGTACTCTTCCTTTGGGTTAGCCTCTCACATTCTCTATTCTTATTTTACATGCAAGTTTAATATAGGGATTTTAGATTAGGGTGCAGAATAATAAACCTAGCGCCTATGCGGACATTGTGGATGGACAAGACAGTAAACTCAGAAGCCCATATTTGTAACAATAAGATAGAGTGAAAGAAAAGTAGATGTTGTGACAGAATGAAATAGGTTGGAGGGCAAAGGTGTGATGGGATTCATCTGTTAGACAATTAACTTTTTATTTTATCTTGTCCAATTTTACAACAGCAGTGCCTTCACATTTATGACTGAACTTGCTTTAGTGACGTGAAATTGTTAAATCTTTGATGTTACCTGCACTGCACCAAATCATTCAAATAAGCCTTAATAACTACACACAATTAAAGTTTGTGACATTGATGGATTTTGTGTATCCCCATCTGCTGCTATATTGCTTTCTTTATTTTTCTTTCATAAATTTAGAGTACCCAATTCATCTTTTTCCAATTAAGAGGCAATTTAGCGTGGTCAATCCACCTACCCTGCACATCTTTGTGCTGTGGGGGCGAAACCCATGCAAACACGGGGAGAATGTGCAAACTCCACACAGACAGTAACCCAGAGCCGGGATCGAACCTGGGACCTCGGCGCTGTGAGGCAGCAGGGCGAACCCACTGCGCCACCGTGTTGCCCTGCTGCTATATTGCTAAGTGCAAGTGCGCATTGGAAAATCCCAACAAATGAGGAAGAGACATAAAAAACAAGCCATCCAGGCAGAAAATAGATCCTTATGATACTAGAGGTTGAATACCTCTTCAAAAAAATTCATTTTCTTTTCTGTTCACTGGAAATTGCCTTTTAATTTTACTTACTCTCTCAAGGAATTTGAGTAAATTCCAATGCTTGACATTATAATGTTAAATTTATGTTGGCAAACCCGCATTGCAGAACTGATCTTAATTTCACATTAATTGGCCTCAGAGAGGCCACAAAATGGCTGGTACGAGGAATTGGTAAAGGTGCCACACTGGTAAAACAGTAAGAACATAATAAATGGCAGCGTGGGTAGACCATACCTGCTAAACCTGCTCCACCATTAAATAGGATCCTGTGATGATTTTCTACCATGACTTTCCTGCCATATCCTCAAATCCCTTGATTTCCCTTGATTTCTTTAGTATCGATAGATACATTGCTGCCTATGGCGCTGAGGACCCGGGTTGGATCCTGGCCCCGGGTCACTGTCTGTGTGGAGTTTGCCCATTCGCCCCGTGTCTGCATGGGTCTCACCCCCACAACCCAAAGATGTGCAAGTTAGGTGGATTGGTCACACTAAATTGTCCCTTAATTGGAAAGAAATAATTGGGTACTCTAAATCAATTTTTTGTAAAGTATCAATAGATCTGTCAATATATGTACTTAACGACTGAGCATCCATAGTCCTCTGGGGTGGAAAATTCAAATGTTTCTACTCAATCGCTCTTCATTGGACAACCCTCTGAAAATGAAATGAAAATGAAATGAAATGAAAATCGCTTATTGTCACAAGTAGGCTTCAAATGAAGTTACTGTGAAAAGCCCCTAGTCGCCACATTCCGGCGCCTGTTCGGGGAGGCTGGTACGGGAATTGAACTGTGCTGCTGGCCTGCCTGGTCTGCTTTAAAAGCCAGCTCTTTAGCCCTGTGCTAAACCAGCCTCTAAGTGGGCAGTTAAATTGAATCTGAAGGGGATACTTACCCACTTATGCTCCTAATTGGCAGGATTCTTGAAGTGGTTAAAATGGGTGGGGCCCCTGTAATTTATGAAACTCATAGTCCTCTTACATCAATTTGATCCTGATTGCATTTTAGAAAGAGTGGTGGGATGGAGGTAGTGGTGAGCTTTCCCATTGCAGAAGGGGCCACATTCCGGCGCCTGTTCGGGGAGGCTGGTACAGAAATTGAACCGTGCTGTTGGCCTGCCTTGGTCTGCTTTAAAAGCCAGCTCATTAGCCCTGTGCTAAACCAGCCCCTGGGGACCAGCCCCTCTCGCCCCAAAAGTCAATTTAGTGAATCTTCATTGGTCTGCCTCTCAGGCAAGTGTATCCTTCCATAGCTCAGGAGACCAAACGAGAAACATTTGTTCACATTGGGCACTTTACAGATTCACGTCAATTCCCAGAGAGAGCAGGCAGTACATTGGGTTGTTAGTTGCATGTGTTGTGTGGCGTACCTCATTGATACCATTGAATAAACCTCACATGAACTGTGCAGACAGTGATCCATGTCATCATCTGCCCAAGAATCAATATAATCTGCATTGCTCCTCTATGCATATGGATTTCACCTCCCAAAACTGTACATGGTACTCTTGGTATGGTCTCACCAAAACCCTATATTGCTACAGCAAATGATCCCAACTCTTATACTCCAACGTCCTTACAATAAAACCTATCAAATAATTTGCCTTCCTAATCGCTGTAGACACCGTCACCAAAGTATACTGCTGGTAGAGAGGGTGAATATCGAGTCCAGTGACAAACAGTATGTGTTATCTTAGAGGGAACATTAGTTTTAGGCACCTGTTTGTATCACCGTGTGGTACATTCCAGATTGCTGTGCAGTTTAGAGGGAAAATTGGTGACAAGGCCACCAGAGTAAAGGGCTTCTGGGCTGTGTTTGATGTGAACACTGTGTCCAGGTCAGAGCCTCTGGAAGTTTCTGAGCAATTTGGAAGTTGTTGAAATCTACCTTGAGGTTTAAGTGTAGTCTCGTATACACTTTTAACTCAGTAGAAATTTAAGCTACGTGTCTCGGGTGCGAAATGAAATCTTTTATTGTGTCTATTGATTATAATTGAGAGTTTGAAATCTTCTTGTGGTTACAAATCAAATGTTCTCAGAAAGCCCCTGCAGAAGGCTTTTAAGAGATATAATTAACTTAGTGGTTTACAAACAAATTGAATTTTCAAAATACAGTAATGCTTTCTTGCTCAAAGCAAAACAGCTTGTGCAGACTTTAAGAGTTACAGTGGAAATATGAAAATAAGAAATAAGGATAGCGAGTAGTTAGGTAAAAGGTATAGAGTGATCCTGGATGGAAAATGGCTGCCCGGACCTCTATCTTTAAGAACATAAGAACTGGGAACGAGGAACAGGAGTAGGCCATCTGGCCCCTCGAGCCTGCTCCGCCATTCAATGAGATCATGGCTGATCTTTTTTGGACATACTCCACTTTCTGGCCCGAACACCATAACCCTTAATCCCTTTATTCTTCAAAAAATTATCTATCTTTAGCTTAAAAACATTTAATGAAGGAGCCTCAACTGCTTCACTGGGCAAGGAATTCCATAGATTCACAACCCTTTGGCTGAAGAAGTTCCTCCTAAGCTCAGTCCTAAATCTACTTCCCCTTATTTTGAGGCTGTGCCTCCTTGTTCTGCTTTCACCCGCCAGTGGAAACAACCAGTGGAAATCCCCCTGCATTCTTCTAAATTCCAACAAGTACAGTCCCAGTCTACTCAACCTCTCCTCGTAATCCAACCCCTTCAGCTCTGGGATTAACCTAGTGAATCTCCTCTGCACACCCTCCAGCGTCAGTACGTCCTTTCTCAGGTAAGGAGACCAAAACTGAACAGAATACTCCAGGTGTAGCCTCACTAACACCTTATACAATTAGAACATAGAACATAGAACATTACAGCGCAGTACAGGCCCTTCGTCCCTCAATGTTGCGCCGACCTGTGAAACCACTCTAAAGCCCATCTACACTATTCCCTTATCGTCCATATGTCTATCCAATGACCATTTGAATGCCCTTAGTGATGGCGAGTCCACTACTGTTGCAGGCAGGGCATTCCACACCCTTACTACTCTCTGAGTAAAGAACCTACCTCTGACATCTGTCTTATATCTATCTCCCCTCAACTTAAAGCTATGTCCCCTCGTGCTAGACATCACCATCCGAGGAAAAAGGCTCTCACTGTCCACCCTATCCAATCCTCTGATCATCTTGTATGCCTCAGTTAAGTCACCTCTTAACCTTCTTCTCTCGAACAAAAACAGCCTCAAGTCCCTCAGCCTTTCCTCATAAGATCTTCCCTCCATACCAGGCAACATTCTGGTAAATCTCCTCTGCACCCTTTCCAATGCTTCCACATCCTTCTTATAATGCGACGACCAGAATTGCACGCAATACTCCAAATGCGGCCGCACCAGAGTTTTGTACAGCTGCAACATGACCGCATGGCTCTGAAACTCAATCCCTCTACCAATAAAAGCTAACACACCGTACGCCTTCTTAACAACCCTCTCAACCTGGGTGGCAACTTTCAGGGATCTATGTACATGGACACCGAGATCTCTCTGCTCATCCACACTGCCAAGAATCTTACCATTAGCCCAGCACTCTGTCTTCCTGTTATTCCTTCCAATATGAATCACCTCACACTTTTCTGCATTAAACTCCATTTGTCACCTCTCAGCGCAGCGCTGCAGCTTATCTATGTCCCTCTCTAACTTGTAACATCCTTCCGCACTGTCCACAACTCCACCGACTTTAGTGTCATCTGCAAATTTACTCACCCATCCTTCTACGCCCTCCTCCAGGTCATTTATAAAAATGACAAACAGCAGTGGCCCCAAAACAGATCCTTGTGGTACACCACTAGTAACTGGACTCCAGTCTGAACATTTCCCATCAACCACCACCCCCTGTCTTCTTCCAGCTAGCCAATATCTGATCCAAACTGCTAAATCACCCTGAATCCCATGCTTCCATATTTTATGCAGTAGCCTAACGTGGGGAACCTTATCAAACGCTTTACTGAAATCCATATACACCACATCAACTGCTTTACCCTCATCCACCTGTTTGGTCACCTTCTCAAAGAACTCAATAAGGTTTGTGAGGCACGACCTACCCTTCACAAAACCGTGTTGACTCTCTCTAATCAAATTATTCCTTTTCAGATGATTATACATCCTATCTCTTATAAACCTTTCCAAGATTTTGCCCACAACAGAAGGAAGGCTCACTGGTCTAAAGTTACCGGGCTTGTCTCTACTCCCCTTCTTAAACAAGGGGACAACATTTGCTATCCTCCAGTTCTTCTGGCACTATTCCTGTAGACAAATATGACTTAAAGATCAAAGCCAAAGGCTCAGCAATCTCCGCCCTTGCTTCCCAGAGAATCCTAGCATAAATCCCATCCGGCCCTGGGGACATATCTATTTTCACACTTTCCAGAATTGCTAACACCTCCTCCTTATGAACCTCAAGCCCTTCTAGTCTAGTAGCCTGAATCTCAGTATTCTCCTCGACAACATTGTCTTTTTCCTGTGTGAATACTGACAAAAAATATTCATTTAGCACCTCTCCTATCTCCTCGGACTCCAAGCACAACTTCCCACTTTACTGTCTTTGCCTTGCCCTACTCTAATCCTAGTCATTCGTTTATTCCTGACATACCTATAGAAAGCTTTAGGGTTATCCTTGATCCTACCTGCCAAAGACTTCTCATGTCCCCTCCTGGCTCTTCTTAGCTCTCTCTTTTGGTCCTTACTAGCTAACTTGTAACTCTCGAGTGCCCTAACTGGACCTTCATGTCTCATCTTTACATAAGCCTCCTTCTTCCTCTTGACAAGTGTTTCGACTGCTTTCGTAAACCACAGTTCCCTTGCTCGACCACTTCCTCCCTGCCTGACAGGTACATACTTATCAAGGACACGCAGTAGCTGTTCCTTGAACAAGCTCCACATTTGCATTGTGCCCATCCCCTGCAGTTTTCCTCTCCATCCGATGCATCCTAAGTCTTGCCTCATCGCATCATAATTGCCTTTCCCCCAAATATAACTCTTGCCCTGCGGTATATACCTATCCCTTTCCATCACTAAAGTAAAAATAATCGAATTGTGGTCACTATCACCAAAGTGCTCACCTACCTCCAAATCTAACACCTGTCCTGGTTCATTACCCAGTACCAACTCCAATGTGGCCTCGCCTCTCATTGGCCTATCTACATACTGTGTCAGGAAACCCTCCTGCACACATTGGACAAAAACGGACCCATCTAAAGTACTCGAACTATAGCATTTCCAGTCAATATTTGGGAAGTTAAAGTCCCCCATAACAACTACCCGGTTGCTTTCGCTCCTATCCAGATTCATCTTTGCAATCCTTTCCTCTACATCTCTGGAACTTTTCGGAGGCCTATAGAAAACCCCTAACAGGATGACCTCTCCTTTCCTGTTTCTAACCTCAGCCCATACTACCTCAGTAGGCGAGTCCTCATCAAACGTCCATTCTGCCACCGTAATACTGTCCTTGACTAACAATGCCATCCCTCCCCCTCTTTTACCACCTTCCCTGAGCTTACTGAAATATCTAAACCCCGGCACCTGCAACAACCATTCCTGTCCCTGCTCTATCCATGTCTCCGAAATGGCCACAACATCGAAGTCCCAGATACCAACCCATGCCACAAGTTCACCCACCTTATTCCGGATGCCCCTGGCATTGAAGAAGACACATTTTAAACCACCTTCCTGCCTGCCGGTACACTCCTGCAACTTTGAAACCTTACTCATGACCTCACTACTCTCAACCTCCTGTATACTGGAGCTACAATTCAGGTTCCCAAGCCCCTGCTGAACTAGTTCAAACCCTCCCAAAGAGCATTAGCAAATCCCCCCCCCCCCCCCCCCCCCCAGGATATTGGTACCCCTCTGGTCCAGCTGTAGACCATCCTGTTTGTAGAAGTCCCACTGACCCCAGAATGAGCCCCAATTATCCAGAAATCTGAAACCCTCCCTCCTGCACCATCCCTGTAGCCACGTGTTCAACTCCTCTCTCTCCCTATTCCTCGTCTCGCTATCACGTGGCATGGGTAACAACCCAGAGATAATAACTCTGTTTGTCCTGGATCTAAGTTTCCACCCTAGCTCCCTGAATTCCTGCCTTACATCCCTATCCCTTTTCCTACCTATGTCATTAGTACCTATGTGCACCACGACTTGGGGCTGCTCCCCCTCCCCCTTAAGGATCCCGAAAACATGATCCGAGACATCACGCACCCTGGTACCTGGGAGACAACACACCAACCACGAGTCTCTCTCGTTCCCACAGAATCTCCTATCTATCCCCCTAACTATGGCATCTCCAATGACTAATGCTCTACTCCTCTCCCTTCCTCCCTTCTAACTTAAGTGTCACTTGACAACAGCTCCTCCACAAACCACCTTCAAGTTAGGGTGAGCACACAGACGTATGCAAATTTCCCCCGCAACAGCCAATCAGCATCTCCACTCTACTGCCCTCTGCTGGATGCTTGTCTTCACTTGAACAGATAGGGTCTCTTGCTCAGGTACACCTTCAAGTTAGGGTGAGCACACAACGTATGCAAATTTCCCCCGCAACAGCCAATCAGCAGCTCTGCTCTACTGCCCTCTGCTGGATGCTTGTCTTCACTTGAACAGCTAGGGTCTCTTGCTCAGGTACATCTTCAAGTTAGGGTGAGCACATGGGCGTATGCAAATTTCCCCCACAACAGCCAATCAGCAGCTCCGCTCTACTGCCCTCTGCTGGAATTGCAGCATAATCTCCCTAGTCTTAAACTCCATTCCTCTAGCAATGAAGGACAAAACTCCATTTGCCTTCTTAATCAACTGTTGCACCTGTAAACCAACTTTTTGCGACCATGCATGAGCACACCCCGGTCTCTGCACAGCGGTATGTTTTAATATATTATCATTTACATAATAATTCCTTTTGCTATTATTCCTACCAAAATGGATAACCTCACATTTGTCAACATTGTATTCCATCTGACAGACCCTAGCCCATTCACTTAACCTATCCAAATCCCTCTGCAGACTTCCGGTATCCTCTGCACTTTTTGCTTTACCACTCATCTTAGTGTCGTCTGCAAACGTGGACACATTGCACTTGGTCCCCAACTCCAAATCATCTATGCAAATTGTGAACAACTGCGGGCCCAACACTGAGCTGCATCTTTATCTTCTGCAGCCATCTTTTGTGTGGCAGCTTGTCAAAGGCTTTCTGGAAATCCAGATATACCACATCCATTGGCTCCCCGTTATCTACCGCACTGGTAATGCCCTCAAACAATTCCACTAAATTAGTTAGGCACGACCTGCCCTTTATGAACCCATGCTGCATCTGCCCAATGGGACAATTTCCATCCAGATGCCTTGCTATTTCTTCCTTGATGATAGATTCCAGTTTCTTCCCTACTACCGAAGTTAAGCTAACTGGCCTATAATTACCTGCTTTCTGCCTACCTCCTTTTTTAAACAGTGGTGTCACGTTTGCTAATTTCCAACCCGCCGGGACCACCCCAGAGTCTTGTGCATTTTGGTAAATTATCACTAATGCATTTGCAATTTCCCTAGCCATCTCTTTTAGCACTCTGGGATACATTCCATCAGGGCCAGGAGACTTGTCTACCTTTAGCCCCATTAGCTTGCCCATCACTACTTCCTTCGTGATAACAATCATCTCAAGGTCCTCACCTGTCATAGCCTCATTTCCATCAGTCACTGGCATGTTATTTGTGCCTTCCACTGTGAAGACCATTGCAAATGTTTCTTTCATTATTGCAAGCTGTACAATTTATAATCTGAAATTATGTTTGCAGTCCTATGCTGGAGTTCATTTTAAAAAGTGAATTTTGACATGGGCTTTTGTATTTACATTAAAATGGCTAAATCAATGACCCTTTTACCTATCAGAAATAGCTGGTTCCCTTCAGAAGTGAACAAAGCCTAACACCTCACTGCTCCTGGAATGTAACACTCCTTGCATCATATAAACCTTACTGCCAAGCCAAAACAATGGGTTAGCAGACAGGGTGTTTGCCCAGCCAACTATGGACAGAGATATGGATTCAAGTGAGTCCAGGGTCCAAAATTAGAAGTCCAATGGCAAATTTCTGTGAGGGTAGCATGACTGCTTGTACCTCCTAACCTCTAATGTGGTGCTAATATCCCCATCATTACCTGCTCCAGAAAGCAATGGGGGGCTTCTTTGCCTGAATAACTCAACGCAAAACCACCCTGCCACATGACCGAGACTTAAATTGTCTGAACTCCTTTAATTATGCGTTAATTTATTTTGGATTGTATCTTCCGTCGCTGTTTGACTTCAGAAGAGAAGCAGAACTCAAGGCAAGCAGCCTGTCGCTGTCTACCATTTACCATCTAACAAAGAGCGGCAGGAAGAGCTTGGTCCTGGTTTAAAATTGCCTGGCCTCATCTATACTGTGTACTACCGGAAAAGTGGAGGTTCTGAACCTGAGCCTTCAAGACTCATACATGCCTTGTCCTCACTTCTGGAAAGACGGATCACCCTGCAACAGTCATGCTACCCTCACAGAAGTTTGCCATTGGACTTCTCATTTTGGACCCTGGACTCACTTGAATCCATATCTCTTATTTTTATTGTGGTCTTTTCCTATACCCCTTTCTTTCCCTTATCTCTCTTTTATTGTTTGAGTGTAAAATGGGACAGACATTGCGAAACTCCTTTCCCGTATTTTGTGTGCGTGTAAAATAAACAAGCCCTCTTATTTTACCAAACCTCGAGTTTGCTGGGGGATTATTAATTGATGGCTGGTTCACACCAAACAGAAGGTTTGGGGCAAATATGCCACTACTTATAAAGGGGGAAATCAAAAACATGTTTCTATTTAGGGATGGGTAGTGAGAGAAGAAATGAAGGCTGTTTAAATTCATCCACTCCTTGGGCAGCAGGGTGGCGCAGTGGTTAGCACTGCTGCCTCACGGCGCCGAGGATCCAGGTTCAAACCTGGCCCTGGGTTACTGTCGTGTGGAGTTTGTACATTCTCCCCATGTCTGCGTGGGTCTCACCCACACAACCCAAAAATGCGCAGGGTAGGAGAATTGGTCACGCTAAATTGCCCCTGCATTGGAAAAAAAGAATCGGGTACTCTAAATTTTTAAAAAATTCATCCCCTCCTGACTGTAACAACGGAGTGCTTGAACTTGGTTTTGGAGTTCACTGGAATGGAAAATCACGTGGATTATAAAACAGGGTTGTTCATTCACTATCACAGATATTGTTCAACCGCCCAAACCCAATTTCACCCCATACTGCCCCTGTTAACTAATGAGATCATCTTCATTTAAAAAAAATTAATTCACGGGATATGGGCATCACTGACAAGGGCAATTTGTTGCTCATTCCAAATTGCCCTTGAACTGAGTGGCTTAGCTAGGCCATTTCAGAGGGCAGTTAAAAGTCAACCATATCGCTGTCGGCCTGGAGTCACATGTCGGCCAGACCAGGTAAGAATGGCAGATTTCCTTCCCTACAGGGATGTTAGCAAAGCAGATGGGTTTTTATAAGAATCGATCACTGAGGTTATCTTTATATTCCAGATTAATTAATTGAAGTTAAATTCCACTAGTTGCTGTGATGGTATTTACACTCAGATCCTCAGAGCATTAGCTTGAGTCTCTTGACTCCGAATGCAGCAACATGACCACGATGCCACTGTCTCCCTTTTCATGTTGTCTGCGTCACTGAGTGGGAGAAATTAATTTACATCACAACACTAAAAATCAATGGAGGATGTTGCCCAGGTCATGCAAACAATGCCTCATGTTGTAACTTTTCTCCCTTGCATTTTCTGCTGAGTGACTGGAGCACCTGACATCGCTCAGGATCGACTGGTCATTTCAATGATGTGACCAGATTTATCTTAAATATTTTGACCCTTGAATTGAGTCAAGAATTGACGGTTTGACCACTGTTTTTGGCCAATATTTGAAGGTATATATATCCCACTTACAGAATTGATGGTGGGAATCACATTCAAAAAGGAAAACAAACTTGGTATTTCAAATTGGCAATATGACAAGCAATGAAAAAGGTAAAGCAAAGAATATTAATTTTTAATGAAAATCAAAATTTAGATCAGGACCGATACATTCAAAACCATGGAAAGGTAGAAAATGTAGGACAAAAGAAGCATAGAGCCAAAGTGAATGTTTCAACATTTATTTAATTATTTTTACAGTGTTTATTTTAGTGGTGCAAAATAACAATCAATGTTCTCTCTAAGCTACGTGGAGAGTAAACACGAGAAGCCATCCCTTTCAGATGCGTCATTGTGTGACTGAGCAGCAGTCTTAAAGGGGAATTACAGGAAGCGTTGTCTACCACACTGTAATAAAACTGTGAGGCAGCCAGTACTTGAGCAATGAACTAGATTGACACTTCACTACAATACTGATCAATTGTTGCAATGCTGGAAGCACTGTTTATCAGACGAGACATTAAACTGAGGCACTGTCTATCTGTTCTTCAGATGTGAATGGATCTTAAAGCTTCTGTAGCGCAATTTGAAAAAGATCAAGAAGCTATTCTGGCAGGGAGATGCTACAAAACCAATCCAGACTCAGAACTTCTGACATTTATTTGGAGTGAAATTATGAATCCCAGACACTCAACAGAGAAGCCGGCACCATCACAATATTTCATTGGTTGCAGGAATGTAAGTGTAGCTTTATTGTGCTCGTCAAGATGAAAGAAGGATTTAGGATCAGGGTTTGGAATTCTTCCCATTTCAGGTCTCCAGTGACAACGAATCATTTCCTCTGATGTGTGAAAGATATGTTTCAGCCTGAAACAAAGGAAGACAGTGTTTCTTCATGAAGCGAACACCTTTTTAAGTTGTGTTCCAAAAATAAGATATGGGCCAGATGTTTACGCTGTTCGGACTGGTGCGCCCCCAAACCCAAAGCGGGTGTGATCACTTGAGAATACATCGGGCACGCATCCCAACGTCACCACACACTCGCACAATATTTCAGTCGGCAGGCATGTGCAAGAGTCGGTAACGTGCCTGGCGACAATCAGGCAGGCGATTCAGTTCATCAAGGGGCCAATTCAACGCAGTTTTACCTGGCCCGTCTGCTTTATGATTGGGGGTGGGCGATTGGCCAGGCGGCCTTGAAAATTTAGCTGCAACCTCAATCCAGGCTGGGATGAACTGCCAGAGCTGAAATAAAATTAACAAATGTGTCTGGGGACATTGATGCCTGTGTATGATTGCGATGCCCAGACACTCTATTATTTTTCACTAGTCAACAGCTCCCTGAGACAATTCGGCATTGGCTGTCCCGCTGAGGGAACACATTGGAAATGCCAGACCACACTCTCCCTGTTCTTAACGCCACTCTCTTTCCTGATGTCGAGATGCCGGCGTTGGACTGGGGTGAGCACAGTACGAAGTCTTACAACATCAGGTTAAAGTCCAACAGGTTTGTTTCGATGTCACTAGCTTTTGGAGCGCTGCTCCTTCCTCAGGTGAATGAAGAGGTCTGTTCCAGAAACATATATATAGACAAATTCAAAGATGCCAAACAATGCTTGGAATGTGAGCATTAGCAGGTGATTAAATCTTTACAGATCCAGAGATGGGGTAACCCCAGGTTAAAGAGGCATGAATTGTATCAAGCCAGGACAGTTGGTAGGATTTCGCAGGCCAGATGGTGGGGGATGAATGTAATGTGACATGAATCCCAGGTCCCGGTTGAGGCCGCACTCATGTGTGCAGAACTTGGCTATAAGTTTCTGCTCGACGAGTCTGCGTTGTCGCGTGTCCTGAAGGCCGCCTTGGAGAACGCTTACCCGGAGATCAGAGGCTGAATGCTTTTGCCTGCCCCGACTGGAAGTGACTGCCTGGTGATTGTTGCGCGATGTCCGTTCATTCGTTGTCGCAGCGTCTGCATGGTCTCGCCAATGTACCACGCTTCGGGACATCCTTTCCTGCAGCGTATGAGGTAGACAACGTTGGCCGAGTCGCAGGAGTATGTACCGCGTACATGGTGGGTGGTGTTCTCACGTGTAATAGTGGTATCCATGTCGATGATCTGGCCCATGTCGATGTTCCGCACACATGAGTGCGGCCTCAACCGGGAGCTGGGATTCATGTCGCATTACATTCATCCCCCACCATCTGGCCTGCAAAATCCTACCAACTGTCCTGGCTTGATACAATTCACACCTCTTTAACCTGGGGTTACCCCATCTCTGGATCTGTAAAGATTTAATCACCTGCTAATGCTCGCATTCCAAGCATTGTTTGGCATCTTTGAATTTGTCTATATATATGTTTCTGGAACAGACCTCTTCATTCACCTGAGGAAGGAGCAGCGCTCCGAAAGCTAGTGACATCAAAACAAACCTGTTGGACTTTAACCTGGTGTTGTAAGACTTCGTACTGTACTCTCTTTCCTGGCAGTGCTGAGGTTTCACAGAGTGCGATTCACACAGGATGGCCGTCAGTTGGTCAACCAGCATGAAATTGTGCTCCAGGGACGGCTGCAGCCGGGAACACATTTTGTGTCCGCTTCTGGGCCTGCCAAATGCATGCGCCCAATGGGTGAAATATTCAGACCATGCTGCTTTTCACAAAGTACTGAAGTGTCTGAAAGAGGGAACTTCCAAAATTATTTGAAGAGGATCCTTATTTTTTTTTTTTATTAAATATTTTATTGAAAATTTTTGGTCAACCAACACAGTACATTGTGCATCCTTTACACAATATTATAACAACACAAATAACAATGACCTATTTTATAAACAAAAAATGAATAAATAATAAATAACAAAAATGAAAACTAGCCCTAATTGGCAACTGCCTTGTCACAAGTAACACTCTCCAAAAATATAATTTAACAGTCCAATATATAATTATCTGTAGCAATGACCTATACATACTATACAGTATATATTAACAACCCTGAGAGTCCTTCTGGTTCCTCCTTCTCCCCCCGATCCTGGGCTGCTGCTGCTGCCTTCTTTTTCCCATTCCGTCTATCTTTCTGCGAGGTATTCGACGAACGGTTGCCACCGCCTGGTGAACCCTTGAGCCGACCCCCTTAGGACGAACTTAATCCGCTCTAGCTTTATAAACCCCGCCATGTCATTTATCCAGGTCTCCACCCCCGGGGGCTTGGCTTCTTTACACATTAGCAATATCCTGCGCCGGGCTACTAGGGACGCAAAGGCCAAAACATCGGCCTCTCTCGCCTCCTGCATTCCCGGCTCTTGTGCAACCCCAAATATAGCCAACCCCCAGCTTGGTTCGACCCGGACTCCTACTACTTTTGAAAGCACCTTTGTCACCCCCATCCAAAACCCCTGTAGTGCCGGGCATGACCAAAACATATGGGTATGATTCGCTGGGCTTCTCGAGCACCTCGCACACCTATCCTCCACCCCAAAAAATTTACTGAGCCGTGCTCCAGTCATATGTGCCCTGTGTAATACCTTAAACTGAATCAGGCTTAGCCTGGCACACGAGGACGACGAGTTTACCCTGCTTAGGGCATCTGCCCACAGCCCCTCCTCGATCTCCTCCCCCAGCTCTTCTTCCCATTTCCCTTTTAGTTCATCTACCATAGTCTCCCCTTCGTTCCTCATTTCCCTATATATATCTGACACCTTACCATCCCCCACCCATGTCTTTGAGATCACTCTGTCCTGCACCTCTTGTGTCGGGAGCTGCGGGAATTCCCTCACCTGTTGCCTCGCAAAAGCCCTCAGTTGCATATACCTGAATGCATTCCCTTGGGGCAACCCATATTTCTCGGTCAGCGCTCCCAGACTCGCAAACTTCCCATCCACAAACAGATCTTTCAGTTGCGTTATTCCTGCTCTTTGCCACATTCCATATCCCCCATCCATTCCCCCCGGGGCAAACCTATGGTTGTTTCTTATCGGGGACCCCCCCAAGGCTCCAGTCTTTCCCCTATGCCGTCTCCACTGTCCCCAAATCTTCAGTGTAGCCACCACCACCGGGCTTGTGGTGTAGTTCCTCGGTGAGAACGGCAATGGGGCTGTCACCATAGCCTGTAGGCTAGTCCCCCGACAGGACGCCCTCTCTAATCTCTTCCACGCCGCTCCCTCCTCCTCTCCCATCCACTTACTCACCATTGAAATATTAGCGGCCCAATAATACTCACTTAGGCTCGGTAGTGCCAGCCCCCCCCCTATCCCTGCTACGCTGTAAGAATCCCTTCCTCACTCTCGGGGTCTTCCCGGCCCACACAAAACCCATGATGCTCTTTTCAATCCTTTTTAAAAAAGCCTTCGTAATCACCACCGGGAGGCACTGAAACACAAAGAGGAATCTCGGGAGGACCACCATCTTAACCGCCTGCACCCTCCCTGCCATTGACAGGGATACCATATCCCATCTCTTGAAATCCTCCTCCATCTGTTCCACCAACCGCGTTAAATTTAACCTATGCAATGTGCCCCAATTCTTAGCTATCTGGATCCCCAGGTAACAAAAGTCCCTTGTTACCTTCCTCAACGGTAGGTCCTCTATTTCTCTACTCTGCTCCCCTGGATGCACCACAAACAACTCACTTTTCCCCATGTTCAATTTATACCCTGAAAAATCCCCAAACTCCCCAAGTATCCGCATTATTTCTGGCATCCCCTCCGCCGGGTCCGCCACGTATAGTAGCAAATCGTCCGCATACAAAGATACCCGGTGCTCTTCTCCTCCCCTAAGTACTCCCCTCCACTTCTTGGAACCCCTCAACGCTATCGCCAGGGGCTCAATCGCCAGTGCAAACAATAATGGGGACAGAGGGCATCCCTGCCTTGTCCCTCTATGGAGCCGAAAATATGCAGATCCCCGTCCATTCGTGACCACGCTCGCCACTGGGGCCCTATACAACAGCTGCACCCATCTAACATACCCCTCTCCAAAACCAAATCTCCTCAACACCTCCCACAAATAATCCCACTCCACTCTATCAAATGCTTTCTCGGCATCCATCGCCACTACTATCTCCATTTCTCCCTCTGGTGGGGCCATCATCATTACCCCTAACAACCTCCGTATATTCGTGTTCAGCTGTCTCCCCTTCACAAACCCAGTTTGGTCCTCGTGGACCACCCCCGGGACACATTCCTCTATTCTCATTGCCATTACCTTGGCCAGGACCTTGGCGTCTACATTTAGGAGGGAAATAGGTCTATAGGACCCGCATTGTAGCGGGTCCTTTTCCTTCTTTAAGAGAAGCGATATCGTTGCTTCAGACATAGTCGGGGGCAGTTGTCCCCTTTCCTTTGCCTCATTAAAGGTCCTCGTCAGTACCGGGGCGAGCCAGTCCACATATTTTCTATAGAATTCGACTGGGAATCCATCCGGTCCCGGGGCCTTTCCCGCCTGCATGCTCCTAATTCCTTTTACCACTTCTTCTACCTCGATCTGTGCTCCCAGTCCCACCCTTTCCTGCTCTTCCACCTTGGGAAATTCCAGCCGATCCAAGAAGCCCATCATTCTCTCCCTCCCATCCGGGGGTTGAGCTTCATATAATTTTTTATAAAATGTCTTGAACACTCCATTCACTCTCTCCGCTCCCCGCTCCATCTCTCCTTCCTCATCCCTCACTCCCCCTATTTCCCTCGCTGCTCCCCTTTTCCTCAATTGGTGTGCCAGCAACCTGCTCGCCTTCTCCCCATATTCGTACTGTACACCCTGTGCCTTCCTCCATTGTGCCTCTGCAGTGCCTGTAGTCAGCAAGTCAAATTCTACATGTAGCCTTTGCCTTTCCCTGTACAGTCCCTCCTCCGGTGCTTCCGCATATTGTCTGTCCACCCTCAAAAGTTCTTGCAGCAACCGCTCCCGTTCCTTACTCTCCTGCTTCCCTTTATGTGCCCTTATTGATATCAGCTCCCCTCCAACCACCGCCTTCAACGCCTCCCAGACCACTCCCACCTGGACCTCCCCATTATCATTGAGTTCCAAGTACTTTTCAATGCACCCCCTCACCCTTAGACACACACCCTCATCTGCCATTAGTCCCATGTCCATTCTCCAGGGTGGGCGCCCTCCTGTTTCCTCCCCTATCTCCAAGTCCACCCAGTGTGGAGCGTGATCCGAAATGGCTATAGCCGTATACTCCGTTCCCCTCACCTTCGGGATCAATGCCCTACCCAGCACAAAAAAGTCTATTCGCGAGTAGACTTTATGGACATAGGAGAAAAACGAGAACTCCTTACTCCTAGGTCTGCTAAATCTCCACGGGTCTACACCTCCCATCTGCTCCATAAAATCTTTAAGTACCTTGGCTGCTGCCGGCCTCCTTCCAGTCCTGGACTTCGACCTATCCAGCCCTGGTTCCAACACCGTATTAAAATCTCCCCCCATTATCAGCTTTCCCATCTCTAGGTCCGGAATGCGTCCTAGCATCCGCCTCATAAAATTGGCATCATCCCAGTTCGGGGCATATACGTTTACCAAAACCACCGTCTCCCCTTGTAGTTTGCCACTCACCATCACGTATCTGCCCCCGTTATCCGCCACTATAGTCTTTGCCTTGAACATTACCCGCTTCCCCACTAATATAGCCACCCCCCTGTTTTTCGCATCTAGCCCCGAATGGAACACCTGCCCCACCCATCCTTTGCGTAGCCTAACCTGGTCTATCAGTTTCAGGTGCGTTTCCTGTAACATAACCACATCTGCCTTAAGTTTCTTAAGGTGTGCGAGTACCCGTGCCCTCTTTATCGGCCCGTTCAGCCCTCTCACGTTCCACGTGATCAGCCGAGTTGGGGGGCTTCCTACCCCCCCCCCCCCCTTGTCGATTAGCCATCACCTTTTTCCAGCTCCTCGCCCGGTTCCCACGCAGCTGTATCTCCCCCAGGCGGTGCCCCCCCGCCCATCCTCTCCCATACCAGCTCCCCCCTCTCCCCAGCAGCAGCAACCCAGTAATTCCCCCCTCCCACCCCCCCCCCCCGCTAGATCCCCCGCTAGCGTAATTACTCCCCCCATGTTGCTCCCAGAAGTCAGCAAACTCTGGCTGACCTCGGCTTCCCCCCGTGACCTCGGCTCGCACCGTGCGACGCCCCCTCCTTCCTGCTTCTCTATTCCCGCCATGATTATCATAGCGCGGGAACCAAGCCCGCGCTTCTCCCTTGGCCCCGCCCCCAATGGCCAACGCCCCATCTCCTCCACCTCCCCTCCTCCCCCCCATCACCACCTGTGGGAGAGAGAAAAGTTACCACATCGCAGGATTAGTACATAAAACCCCTCTTTGCCCCCCACATTCGCCCCACCACTTTGTTCGAACGTTCTTTTTAATAACCCGCTCATTCCAGTTTTTCTTCCACAATAAAAGTCCACGCTTCATCCGCTGTCTCAAAGTAGTGGTGCCTCTCTCGATATGTGACCCACAGTCTTGCCGGTTGCAGCATTCCAAATTTTATCTTCTTTTTATGAAGCACCGCCTTGGCCCGATTAAAGCTCGCCCTCCTTCTCGCCACCTCCGCACTCCAGTCTTGATAAACGCGGATCACCGTGTTCTCCCATTTACTACTCCGAGTTTTCTTCGCCCAGCTAAGGACCATTTCTCTATCCTTAAAACGGAGGAATCTCACCACTATGGCTCTGGGAATTTCTCCTGCTCTCGGTCCTCGCGCCATCACTCGGTATGCTCCCTCCACCTCCAACGGACCTGCCAGGGCCTCCACTCCCATTAACGAGTGCAGCATCGTGCTCACATATGCCCCGACGTCCGCTCCCTCCACACCTTCAGGAAGACCAAGAATCCTCAGGTTGTTCCTCCTTGCGTTGTTTTCCAGTGCCTCCAACCTTTCCACACATCGTTTCTGATGTGCCTCCTGCGTCTCCGTCTTCACCACCAGGCCCTGTATATCGTCCTCATTCTCGGCTGCCTTTGCCTTCACGACCCGAAGCTCCCGCTCCTGGGTCTTTTGTTCCTCCTTTAGCCCTTCGATCGCCTGTAGTATCGGGGCCAACAGCT
Source organism: Scyliorhinus torazame (assembly GCF_047496885.1). NCBI lineage: Eukaryota > Metazoa > Chordata > Chondrichthyes > Carcharhiniformes > Scyliorhinidae > Scyliorhinus > Scyliorhinus torazame. The sequence goes on from NC_092712.1 coordinate 265,602,319, forward strand.
CTTTCTTCATTTCCTTTTTGATCTCTTCCACACAGCATTTCAAGAACTCTTGTTGTTCAGGGCCCCATGTTAAACTGCCACCTTCCGACGCCATCTTGGTTTTTGCTTGCCTTCCTTGCCGCTGTTCTAAAGGATCCACTGCAATCTGGCCACTTCCCTCTCCTTTTTCCATCCGTATCCAGGGGGGATTCCCTTCTGGTTTACCGCACAGTGTTTTTAGCCGTCAAAATTGCCGTTGGGGCTCCTATCAAGAGCCCAAAAGTCCGTTTCACAGGGAGTTGCCGAAACGTGCGACTCAGCTGGTCATCGCCGCACCCGGAAGTCGAAGAGGATCCTTATTAAAGGTCATTAGTCAATCTCAAAGCCTTGGGAACTTAGGTAAACACAGAATGGATAAAGTACATATTGAACGGGAGAAAGCAATGATTGAATGCTCATTAGAGAAGTTCTTTCAGGATAGAGGAAAACATTGAGTACAATGTGTCAGGGCACATTGCCAGATGGCAAAGTGTCAGGTGCTCACGGAAAACCGACATGTTTCTCTCCAGAAACACAGCTAAGTCTTCTGACCAGGGGCTGGATTTTCCGTTTCAGGGACTATGTCCCCACACCATCATGAAAACTGTGGCCTTTCACGCCAGAAAAACTGGATTCACAGCCCTACAGGGGGCTAGCAGTGACCCATCGTGAAGCTTGCAGCTCCAGCTGCAGATTTGGGCCCCGCAACTCCGGGTCAGAGGCCGCGCATGCGCATGGCGGCGGCCTCCAGCGGCCGCATCATGCTCCATGGCGGATTCAGACCACGGAGCTGGTCCTCCTAAATAGTGTCCCCGATCCGCCGCGTGCCTGACCCGGACCGCCCGCCAAAATATAGCCCGGTCCAGTATGAGGCCCCCCTGCCCTCGATTGGCCCACCCTCGACCATGACTGAATCCGCAGCCGCCAGACGAGTATCCTGAAGGGCAGGACCACATTAGATCCACGCCGTCGGGTCTTCGGCCAGTCGGGGGCGGAAAATGGCGGGGCTGGCCTCCAGCGATGGCCGCAGGTAGGGGATACACGGCGCGGCAATTTCGGCGTCGGGGTGCAGAGAATCCAGCCCCATGTTCTGAGATGTCACTGGCACAGATCCCATTCTGGCCATACTGTGAGATTTTTGTGGCCATAACGGGCTTTGCGCCCGTGGCGAATGAGCCCACTAAATCTCACCCAATATTTCTCTTTAGACTCAGACACTCAATGTGAAGTGGTCAAGTTTACTGATGATGCCCGGTTGTGCAGTGGCATCAGTATAAGTAGCTGAAAATTGGAATGAGTTGGACAAGCAAAGTGCACAAGCAGATGAAATTTATTGCTGTCAGGTGCAAAATACTGCACAAAGCGTGGAAAATTAAACAATTATGTATTCCATGAATTGTGTTGCAATGACTAATGATGAATTGAAAAGAGACATAGAAGTCTTATTAGACTTTATACAAAATAATGTCAAACAGCAATCATCAAAGCTGTCTGAATGTCGAACTACATAATCAAAATAACATATGTATTTACATTGCAGCTTTATCATTGTAAAATGACTCAGGGCGCTTCACAGGAGCATTATCAAACAAGGTTTGACATGATTACCAAAAACATGATCAAAAAGATAGGATTTAAGGAGCATCTTAAAGACATGGAGACATTTAGGGTGGTATTTCAGAACATAAGAGCTAGGTAGCTGAAGACCCGATTGCTAGTGGTGGGACAATTAAAATTGGAGAGGAGGGTTGGAGGAGACTGCAGGCAGGGAGTGTCGAGGCCATGGATGGATTTGAAAACAAGAATAATAATTTTAGGGTTTCTATCTGTAATAGCCCTCACGGGGACTACAGGCTGGGAAAGATAATAATAAATCTTTATTAGTGTCACAGGTAGACTTACATTAACATGCAATGAACTGCCACGCATAGCCTCATTTTATACACTGGGGAGCTCCGCTCTGAGGCCCTCGAAGCAATCCCCGTCACCATCCCAGCCCGAACATACTATCCACATACAGTGGCACTGCCAGGGTGCCCAGGTGGCACCAGCAGTGAAAGGACACTACCCTGCCAAAAGGGCATGCAGCTGGGGGCCTCTGATCCCCTGGGAGAGCCCCACTCGTGCCGTTCCGTCTAGTCCCCGTTTGTGGGACCAGTTTAAAAAATATATATATACTTTATTCATAAAATCTATCATTAACATTACAGAACATTTCGAATTGTCTTGACTGTACATTTCCATCAGAGTTACACATTCCCTTGACTTTCTTCCATTCAATTTTGATAACCTTACACACATATTGCTCTTTACGTTACAATTCCTTCTTAAACATTTACATTGTCATGTTTCTTTTATACATTGGAGTGTTAATGACCCAGACCGAAGGGGGTTTACGCTGTTACCCGCCCCCTGGTGTACATTTGCTGGTAAGACCTTACACAGTGGTCTTTCCCCATTGCGCCTTGGCGGCAGCTGCCCCAAGCTTGAGTGCGTCCCTCAGCACGTAGTCCTGGACCTTGGAATGTGCCAGTCTGCAACACTCGGTCGAGGACAGCTCTTTGCACTGGAAGATCAGCAAGTTTCGGGCAGACCAAAGAGCATCTTTCACCGAGTTGATGACCTTCCAGCAGCAGTTGATGTTTGTCTCGTTGTGTGTCCCTGGAAACAGTCCATAGAGCAGAGTCCAGTGTCACAGAGCTGCTCGGGATGAACCTTAACAAATACCACTGCATCTCTTTCCAGACCTTCTTTACAAAGGCACATTCCACAAGGAGGTGGGTGACCGTCTCATTTCCCCCACAGTCACTCCGAGGGCAGCGTGCAACAGCGCTGAGCCTTCGGGTGTACATGAAGACTCTGACGGGGAGGGCCCTTCTCACCACCAGCCAAGCTAGGTCTTGGTGCTTGTTTGTAAGTTCTGGTGATGAGACGTTGTGCCAGATGACTCTGACAGTCTGCTCAGGGAACCATCCAATGTCCTCCACAGCCTGCTTTTCCCTGAGGACCTCGAGGACATTACGCGCTGACCACTGCTTCATTGCCTTGTGGTCAAAGGTGTTTTTCTTCAAAAACGTTTCCACGAGGGACAGGTGGTACGGCACGGTCCAACTACTTGGAGCGTTCCGCGACAATGAGGCCAGGCCCATCCTTCCTAACACCGGGGACAGGTAGAACCTCAGTATGTAGTGACACTTGGTGTTTGCATACCGGGGGTCCACACACAGCTTGATGCAGCTGCACACAAAGGTGGCCATCAGGATGAGGGAGACGTTGGGTACGTTTTTCCCTCCCTTATCCAGAGGTTTGTACATGGCGTCCCTTCGGACACGGTCCATCTTGGATCTCCAGATGAATTTGATGATGGCCCGGGTGACTGCTGCGGCGTAGGGTCGGGTAATGGGCCAGACCTGCGCTACGTGCAGTAACACCGAGAGTGCCTCACACCTGATGACCAGGGTTTTGCCCGCAATGGAGAGGGAGCGTTGCTCCCACCCGCCCAGTTTCTGTCTTACCTTGGCGATGCGCTCCTCCCAGTTTTTGGTGCACGCCCCAGCCACTCCGAACCATATCCCCAGCATCTTCAGGTAATAAAAAGAACAAAGAACAAAGAAATGTACAGCACAGGAACAGGCCCTTCGGCCCTCCAAGCCCGTGCCGACCATACTGCCTGACTAAACTACAATCTTCTACACTTCCTGGGTCCGTATCCTTCTATTCCCATCCTATTCATATATTTGTCAAGATGCCCCTTAAATGTCCCTATCGTCCCTGCTTCCACTACCTCCTCCGGTAGCGAGTTCCAGGTACCCACTACCCTCTGCGTAAAAAACTTGCCTCGTACATCTACTCTAAACCTTGCCCCTCTCACCTTAAACCTATGCCCCCTAGTAATTGACCCCTCTACCCTGGGGAAAAGCCTCTGACTATCCACTCTGTCTATGCCCCTCATAATTTTGTATACCTCTATCAGGTCGCCCCTCAACCTCCTTCGTTCCAGTGAGAACAAACCGAGTTTATTCAACCGCTCCTCATAGCTTATGCCCTCCATACCAGGCAACATTCTGGTAAATCTCTTCTGCACCCTCTCTAAAGCCTCCACATCCTTCTGGTAGTGTGGCGACCAGAATTGAACACTATACTCCAAGTGTGGCCTAACTAAGGTTCTATACGGCTGCAACATGACTTGCCAATTCTTATATTCAATGCCCCGGCCAATGAAGGCAAGCATGCCGTATGCCTTCTTGACTACCTTCTCCACCTGTGTTGCCCCTTTCAATGACCTGTGGACCTGTACTCCTAGATCTCTTTGACTTTCAATACTCTTGAGGGTTCTACCATTCACTGTATATTCCCTACCTGCATTAGACCTTCCAAAATGCATTACCTCACATTTGTCCGGATTAAACTCCATCTGCCATCTCTCCGCCCAAGTCTCCAGACAATCTAAATCCTGCTGTATCCTCAGACAGTCCTCATCGCTATCCGCAATTCCACCAACCTTTGTGTCATCTGCAAACTTACTAATCAGACCAGTTACATTTTCCTCCAAATCATTTATATATACTACAAAGAGCAAAGGTCCCAGCACTGATCCCTGTGGAACACCACTGGTCACAGCCCTCCAATTAGAAAAGCATCCCTCCATTGCTACCCTCTGCCTTCTATGGCCTAGCCAGTTCTGTATCCACCTTGCCAGTTCACCCCTGATCCCGTGTGACTTCACCTTTTGTACTAGTCTACCATGACGGACCTTGTCAAAGGCCTTACTGAAGTCCATATAGACAACATCTACTGCCCTACCTGCATCAATCATCTTAGTGACCTCCTCGAAAAACTCTATCAAGTTAGTGAGACACGACCTCCCCTTCACAAAACCGTGCTGCCTCTCACTAATACGTCCATTTGCTTCCAAATGGGAGTAGATCCTGTCTCGAAGAATTCTCTCCAGTAATTTCCCTACCACTGACGTAAGGCTCACCGGCCTGTAGTTCCCGGGATTATCCTTGCTACCCTTCTTAAACAGAGGAACAACATTGGCTATTCTCCAGTCCTCCGGGACATCCCCTGAAGACAGCGAGGATCCAAAGATTTCTGTCAAGGCCTCAGCAATTTCCTCTCCAGCCTCCTTCAGTATTCTGGGGTAGATCCCATCAGGCCCTGGGGACTTATCTACCTTAATATTTTTTAAGACACCCAACACCTCGTCTTTTGGATCACAATGTGACCCAGGCTATCTACACCCCCTTCTCCAGACTCAACATCTACCAATTCCTTCTCTTTGGTGAATACTGATGCAAAGTATTCATTTAGTACCTCGCCCATTTCCTCTGGCTCCACACATAGATTCCCTTGCCTATCCTTCAGTGGGCCAACCCTTTCCCTGGCTACCCTCTTGCTTTTTATGTACGTGTAAAAAGCCTTGGGATTTTCCTTAACCCTATTTGCTAATGACTTTTCGTGACCCCTTCTAGCCCTCCTGACTCCTTGCTTAAGTTAAATCTGACCTGATGGTGAAGGGGACAAAGGACCGGTCGGCTCAGTTCCCAAAGAACATGGCCTCGCTCCTGCCACGGTTTACCTTGGCTCCCAAGGCCAGTTCGAACTGGTCGCAGGCATTCAAAAGCCTGCGTACAGACGCGGGATCCGAGCAGAAGACGGCGACGTCGTCCGTATACAAGGAGGCCTTAACTTGCACACCTCCGCTACCTGGGATCATCATTCCTCTTAAACCCGGATCCTTCCTGATGGACTCGGCAAAAGGTTCTATGCAGCACACAGGGCGGAGGAGAGAGGGCAGCCCTGCCTGACTCCAGATTTGATCTGAAACTTTTCTGATTCCCACCCATTGATTGAGACTGCGCTATAGATGTTTGTGTAGAGCAGTTTGATCCAATTGCGAATTCCCTCCCCAAACCCCATTTTGGAGAGCACATCCATCATGTAGGTGTGCGATATTCTATCAAAAGCCTTCTCCTGGTCAAGGCTGATGAGGCAGGTGTCCACCTTCCTGTCCTACACGTAGGCGATCGTATCCTTGAGTAGCGCGAGGCTATCAGAGATCTTCCTGCCGGGTACAGCACAGGCCTGGTCAGGGTGGATCACCGACTCCAGAGCAGACCTGACCCGATTGGCTAGAATTTTATAATCCACATTCAACAGTGAAATGGGTCGCCAATTTCGAATTTCTTCCCTTTCCCCCTTCTGCTTGTAGATGAGGGTGATGATGCCTTTCCTCATGGACTCTGACATGCTGCCTTCCACAAGCATACTCTCGTACACTTCCAGCAGGCCTGGGCCCATCCAGTCCCACAGAACCGAATACAACTCAACCGGTAAGCCGTCGCTTCCGGGAGTTTTACTCGTCTCGAAGGATCTAACGGCCTTTGTCAGCTCTTCCAGTGTTTGCGGTTTGTCCAGGTTTTCCCGCTCGCTGTCGCCCAAGACCTCCGTGATAGACGACAGGAAGGTCTCAGAAACAGTGTTATCTGTTGGCTTCAGATCATACAGTCCGGCATGAAAGGATTTGCTGATCCTCAGGATGTCAGACTGCGAGGACTTTACAGAGCCATCTTCTTCCTTCAGGCTGCTGATCACAGAGGTCTCCCTGTGCAGCTCGACGGGGATGCATTGGGGGATAGTGTAGCCCTGGCGTCCGTCGTGGCATTCAGTCGGTGTTGGGGTTGCAGGCCGGTTTTCGCCTGGGTTGTTGCTGATTGTTAATTTCTGGAGTTCGTCTGTGACCTTATTTTTAATGTCCGGCGTTTGGTGTCCGTTGGTCATATTGCTGTTCCCATCCACCAGAGGTTGATGATCTTGGCGTGCTTTATTTTCTTCCCTGTCTGTGGTGTGGGGGGTCTGTGCATCTCGTTCTACATTGGTGCTTTGCCTCTTTATTTGAGGCCGATTCTTGTCTGGTTTTCCCTCATCGGAGGAGGTGTCGGCGCTAAGCCCACTGGTGCCGCTTTTTGCCATTCCCCATCGGGGGTTTCTTCAGTTCATTTTTTTGTTTCCTCTTTCGTTTGTCCCTGTTCACAGTTTCCCAGGGCCCTTGATTCTTCGTTCCGTCCTTTTCCATTGAGGCTTCCTCGTCAGATGAGGTTGGGGTTGAGTTGTCAGGTTGAGCTGGGGCCTCCACTTTTTGTTGAGGGCCCTTCTGTTGATTTTCAGCATTCTGTGCTGTGGTGTCTTTGCCGATGGAGGGTGCATGAACCTCCTCTGTGGTCGTCTTTTTGACTCCGCCGCTGATGATTTGTGCGTACGTTGCCCCGCGTTTTGGGCAAGCCCTGTAAAGATGGCCAGCCTCCCCACACAGGTTGCAGCACTTGTCTTCCTTGCAGTCCTTTGTCATGTGTCCCTCCTGCCTGCAGTTTTTGCAGAAGGTGACATTGCAGTTGGCGGCAACATGCCCCGTCTTGCCACAGGTGTGGCATACTCGTGGCTGTCCCACATAGTAGAGATAGTCTCGATTTCCTCCAATGGCGAAACTGGAGGGGGGATGCAGGATGGTTCCGTCGCCGTCTGTTCTCAGAGTCACCTTAATCTGGTGCTCACTTGTCCAGATGCCAAAGGTGTCCTTCAGTTGCACGCTGTTACTTTTGAGCTCAACGTACCTGGCGAGGAACTTGAGCACATCAGACACGGGGAGGTGGGGGTTGTACGTGTGCAGTGTAACAACCCGGTTTTGCTGTGACGGTAGCGTAAACAGAGGCTCCGCAGTCAGGATAGACAGGGTGCTCTGGTTACCTTTTTCTTTGAACACGTTCAAGAATTTAATGCAAGCTGCGACACTCTTGAAGGTGACGTCAAAATATCCATTGTTGGGGAAGTCTTGCAAGCAGAAGATATCTGTTGCTTGAAACCCGCAGCACTCGAGCAGCACCCGCTTCACAAAGAAATTTCGGTCCACAGGTGACTCCCCTTCCGACTTCTTCGCTGTGACCCGGACAGTGTTTCGCACTCCCCAGCCTGGTGGTCGGGATGCAGCTGCAGCCATAGCTCATACGTTGAGTCTAAACTGTATCAGCGTTAGGCCTAAACCAGAGGCTTAGACCAGCATGTAGATCCACCAATAGCAGCCAAGCTCTAAACGTTTCCTCTTCGACGACTTTAATCCCTCCGTGTTCTCCAATCCACGACCGCCACTTGGACCAGTGTTGAACGGCGCTCACCCAAGGTCCCCAAGGCAAAGGGCTGAATCCCAAAGCCTCAGGTACCTCAGGAATCTGCACATTAGAGTGAGGCTGTCTCGTTCTAATATGCAGATTTGATAAAATGTGATCCCGCCCACAATGGGCAGGATTTACATCGCAACGTCTCACGAGATCACATTAGATCTCGCGAGGCATTGCGAGCCTGTTAGATCCCGAGAGCAGGTCTCCCGGCTTTTATCAGCTAAGCTATGCCATAGTGTGGCCATTGGATCATGCCATCATGTTGTAAATAAAACTACATTTCTTTATTTTATTCGGTGTTGTTTCCCCATGTCCTTATTAAACTATCGTTTTTTTCAAATACTTTTATTGCACATTCTTTTATTGAATACAGAATAATAAAATGAAACAATCCATACCCACCCCCCAACCACCCCCCAACAGCTGATTGTGACAATCTCTTTGAAGAACAGAATGAAAGGCCGCCATCTTTTATAAAACCCCTCAATTGCACCCCTTAACGTGTACTTAATTTTCTCAAGATGCAAAAACTCCTTAAGATCCCGTCATACCAAGGCATTAGGTGGAGAAGCTGACCTCCACTCCAACAGCACCCGCCTGCGAGCGATCAGTGAGGCAAAGGCTAAGACACCCGCCCCCGCGCCCATTTGCAGCTCTGGCAGGTCTGACACCCCGAATATGGCCAGCAGGGGACTGGGCTCCAATTCCACCTGTAGAATCGCCAACATTGTGCTGAAGAAGGAAACCCAAAATGTCACCAGTTTATTAAACTACCTTAACTCAGGGAAAAAATGGAGTTCCAAATTGGGCAGCACATAAGGAGGTATTTATAAAGAGCCTTGGGCTTTTCAACCTGGAAAGGAGGCCTATGAAGGATGACTTTTGAAAGGGTATATTGAAATGGTATTGGAAGAGAGAACTCTGTTGGAAAATCTTCAAAACGAGGACAAAGGAAGTATTAGGAAGTTCTTCATATCTAGGGTGGCCACTGTCAGAAACCATGGATGCTGAGCACCTCTGCGACGCAGAGTTGGTCAAAGACGTCATCACCACCACACCATGCATGGAGATGATGTCATCATGGACTTCTCAAGTCTGTGCACAGCCTGTACATAAATGGTAACCTGCAGTATACAAAACACTGAGGAAATGAGGCAGAGACCACTGTAGATGTTTTGTTTTGACAACATTCAAAGACAGACCAAGGGTGCGATTTAACAGCAAAAAACAGAGTCCTGTTTTGGACGGGTATGGTGGGGTCTTTCTCTGCACCTGCAGCATCGAGAACGACGCCGCTATCAAACAGGGCTCTGTCATTGTTTTGGCCTCGGCGAGGAATGATCTCAGGTCATCAATGTAGTAAGATTGGGGCAACATTTTTACATGCTGCCCCAACCTCTCGACCCCCCTCGGACACCCAACCGCGGCCTCTGGACCCCCCTCCCTGCCCCAACTTACCTCTTGGGGGTCCTTAAGCCCCACTCACCCCACCTCTTAAGGACAGGGCACCCCCGGCCTGATCCCTGACACGGGCAACCTAGCACCTGGGCACCTTGCACTGCCAGCCTCGCACCCTGGCAGTGCCCCTGCCAATGCCAAGGTGCCAGGCAGGATGTGCCAAGATGCCCAGGTGCCAGGGTATCATCATACCCAGAGCCAGACCATCCGATGGCCTCTCATTTACTGAGAGACCCCCCCTCCCAGGTGCCACTATCCGTAGTCCACATTTGTGTGGACTAGTGCTAAATGGCGCCATGGCAAGGTCTCTCAGGTGAGGCTGTTAGTTCCCAGGCCGTGGTATGATCGGCCACATTATTAAATGATCCTAATGGCTCACTTAAATATCTTAATCTGGACCACACCCAACATGGGCGAGATCCAGATCGCGACGTCTCGTGAGATCTCATTAGATCTTGTGGGACGTTCGAGCGTCGGCATTCTCACGGCACAGCCTCGTAGCATCACCAAGTCGGGTGCGACGAGGCCATTCAATTGCACCCGAAGTTTCTTGTATGCAAGATTCAAAATATGAAGAGTGGTTTGCAAATCTGGTGCAGATTAGACAATGACACTGCAGTTGTCCGCAAACTGTTGTCAAAACAAAACATTTTGGGACAGAGGCAACTAAGGTTAAAGGGTTTTCAATCTAGGCCAGGCTTGTCCAAGGTATGACCCACGTGTGCCCCATGAAGCCTTCTAGGCCGCCCCCGAAGACAGATTTCAAACTCCTGTCAACCAGCTGAGAACAGAATCATAGAATCCCTACAGTGCAGAAGGAGGCCATTCAGCCCATCAAGTCTGCACTGGCCTTTGGACAGAGCACTCTACTTTAGCCCACGCCTCCTCATCCTATCCCCATAACCAACCTAACCTTTTGGACATGAAGGGGCAATTTATCATGGCTAATCCACCTAACCTGCACACCTTTGGACTGTGAGAGAAAACCGGAGCATCTGGAGGAAACCCATGCAGACATGGGGAGAAAGTGCAAACTCCACACAGGTAGTCACCCGAGATTGGAATTGAACCCAGGTCCCTGCAGCTGTGAGGCAACAGTGTTAACCACTGTGCCACTCAAATTCACAATTTGAACAACTTATACGTAAGATTTATATTTTGAATCATTTACATCTAATATTGACACCTGTTTTTTATATTCATATTTAACTATTGTTTTTTAAATTAAGGGGCAATTGTGACCAATCTACCTGCACAGCTTTGGGTTGTGGGGGTGAGACCCACGCAGGCACGGGGACAACATGCAAACAGCCAAGATCGAACCCGGGTCCTCGGTGCTATGAGGCAGCAGTGCTAACCACTGCGTCATGGTGCCACCACTAATGGTTCAATGTAAGATTCAATGCAAGATTCTGCTTGGAGCTGCTGCTCAAATCAGAGGCTCTCTCTCTCCCACATTTGCCGCTGTTCAGCTGACAAGTGAGCATATCAGCAGAAAACCAGGGCGAGAAACAGGCTATGATTGGAGAAGCAGTGAACAGTGAACAGTGTGCTGAACGCTGGTGAGAAACAAAGGTGTGTTGGGGCTGGAGCCCTGGGAGCCGAACTGCGATGGGGCTGGAGTCCAGGGGGGTCAGGCGTAGCAGGGTTCGCACCTGGGGGACTGGCCTGGTGGAGTTGGAGACTTGGGGGCCTGGCGCACTGGGATTGGAACCCGATGAGCCAGGCATTGCAGGGTTGGGCCCAGGGGTCTAGCGTGATGGAGTTGGAGCCTGGGTGGCCAAGCCCAGTCTGGCTGGAGCCTGAGATGCCTGGGGCAGCAGGGCTGGAGTCCAGGGAGTCGGGTACGGCGGAGACAGGGAAGGCGAGTACTTGGCAGGCCAGGGAGTGCAAAGTCGAATCAGGGCCAGGGGGGTTAACGCTTTGTCATTTTGGCAGGAGCAGGGAGAGGGTTACTAAGTGGGTGTGTGGGAATGAATGAGTGACTGTGTGTGTATGTGGGAGAGAGTGACTGAATGTGTGGGTGGGAGATGATGACTAAATGTGTGTGTGGGAGAGAGTGATTGGGTGTGTGGAAGAGAGTGACTTACTCTGTGTGTGAGAGTGACTTAGTCTGTGTGGAGAGAGAATGAGTTTGTGTATGTGGGAGAGATTGACCGAGTCAGTGTGTGTGTGTTGGACTGAGTCTGTGTGTGGGAGAGTGACTGAATGAATGTGCGTGCTGTGGGGGAGAGTGACTGGGTGTATGTGTATGGGAGAAAGTGACTGAGAGTGTAGGTGTGTGGGAGAGAGTGACTGAGTGTGGGAGAGAGTGCCTGAGTGTGCGTGTGGAGGGGAGAGAGTGCCTGAGAGTGTGTATGTGTGGGAGAGAGCGCCTGAGTCTGTGTGTCTGTTGGAAAGAGTGACTCAGTGTGTGTGTGTGTGGGTGAGTGGTGGGGTGAATCGGTGTGTGTGTCGGAATGAGGGACTGACGGGTGGGTGTTTGAGGGAGTGAGTGGCTGATGACGGGGTGTGTGGGTATGTAGGAATGAGTGCCTGATGGGTATGTGTGGGAGAGAATGCCTGAGTGTGTAGGTGTGTGTGGGTGTGAGTGGTGGGTTGAATCGGTGTGTGTGTCGGAATGAGGGACTGACGGGTGTGTGTGGGAGTGAGTGACTCAGTGGCGGGGGAGTGACAGTGTGAGTGGGTGGGTGTAATGCAAATCTGACTTATGCCCAGTCTCGGTTTTCACTGTCACTCGCACCATCACACCCACACAATCCAAACCACATAAACTGACGTTCCAACATTCAGGTCATTTTTATTGCTTACTCTTTTTTTAACTCAACAGTTTATTACTGTGGCATTGTTTCACATTCGTTCAGCAATTATTTATTTCCTTTCCTCAACTTTTTTATTAAATTCAGTTCATTGACGTGCCAAACCTTTTCTTTCCGAAATGTGCTTATTGGCCCCTTGAGTGAGAAAAGTATGCAAATGTGGCCCCCCCGAGTGAAAAGTTTAGACAAGCCTGATCTAGGCAGTAATTACTACTCACACCAGAGGGCAGTTGATCTTTGATGGGCTGAATAGCTACAGCTACTTAGTTTAATAGTCATATGGGGGCTACCACATAGCCTTGCTTACACGGTCTGGAGTTTGAAGGCGCCTGTTTCAGATCTCCCCCTCAAGGCAGTTGTGTTAATTTCATCATGAGGCCATTGCAATTGTGATGAAGTTTCTTGGACATCCAAATTTCCTTTGAACCACACTCGCCAGAGCCTCACGATTTACTGAGTCAAATATTTTAGTCAGGTCGATTAATGCAATGAAGTGGTGTTTTCAACTTTTTTCTTGGATATGTCTGGCAACAAAGACCATGTCATGGTTCCTATGGGAGGATTTCCTCAGGCACAGAAATGAGACAATTCAAGAGAATGTGTCAGGATCTTCCCTGCTGTGGACAAGAAGGAAATTTCTCGACAGATTCCCAGCATGATTTATCTCCTTTCTTGACGATAGTTAAAATTGTTGCATTCCTGAGGTCAGGGGTGGAGGAATGGGAGGCAATGGGAGAGTTATGTTTGTTCCTGAATCCATTGGTTAAATGTATGGAGCCTTCATGTGAGCAAAACCCAACAACTATAAAGACCTCGGCTGCAAGAACAAGAGGGCCGCATCCGTTTGATTGCATGTTGCAGCTCCCCCATCAATTGTGGTTCTCAGAATCTACCACAGTGTACTTGGGGTAACCTCTAAAGTATCATCTATCATTGTGGATTCAGGGTTGAGAATTTATTGAAAATGTTCTTTCCAGGCTTGATGGATGGCATTATCATCCTTAAGAAGAAAACAATATCCAGGGAGTGAATGGGGATTTTGTCCATTTGACCTTGGTCTATAGATGTCCAGGTGGCTTCAAACAAACTTTGTATGTCATGATGGTTAGTATATTGTTAGATCTCTTGGGCTTTTCCTTCTCACCAGATGTCTTTTATCTTCTTGATTTGTCTTTAGGCATCAGTCTTGAATTGTTGGAGGCTACTTTCATCACTTGCAAGCCGAGGTTGTTCTGCCAAGCAATGAAGACTGCTCGGGCAGGAGTTTCCGTTTGGAAGACCATGTTCTCCCGCTGGAGCTGAATGGCGCTACTTTTACGATTCCCCGGTGGTCGTAAAGCGGGATGCAATTCAGTGTTCTACGCCATGCAATACGAGGGATTCCCAGGGAATTCTACTATCAGGCCATCATCTTGAGTGGGTGGTCAGATAGCGAGGTCCTGCAGCCAGCCACCCCCCACACAAATTGGCTCCGCCCCCCCAGGACTGAAAATTGCGCTCCCCCCCCCCCCCCCCCTCACAAATTGGCCCTGGCACCCACCACCGTAAATCGTCTCTGACCTCCAACCCCCTTAGCACAGCAGCCTCTCACCCCCGGACTGCCTGGGTGCTCCCAAGTATGGGGGTGAGCCAACCCCCCCCCTCACCCCCCCAGGACCCCTGCAATAGGGGGACTCCTGCAATAATGGGACCCCCTGGGACCTGACTCCCCCCCTCCAGGGCTACCTAAAGGATCCTCCTCCACAGACCCGTGCCATGCACAGACCCTGCCCCCCCAGAAAAGGAACCCCTGTCTGGAAGCTAGCGAGCAGACCAGGCAGGAGCAATAGGAAGCATTATATCTGTAATACTAACCTTGCAGCTCCACATGTACATTCCTCGAAGAAGAGATGTTGTGCCTGCAACTGGTTCCCATAGATCCACTATCTGCAGGCCAGTCATAACTTTTGAGTCATGGTCTGTGATTGACAGCTCATAAAAACCATCTGCAGCTGTGATCCATTCATGTCCTTTCACTCTTCAGTGGCCTAAATGGTGAAACCCCAATGTTTTTAAACAATATTGGAGATGCCGGCATTGGACTGGGGTGGACACAGTAAGACGCCTTACAACACCACGTTAAAGTCCTGCACTCCGAAAGCTAGTGATTCGAAACAAATCTGTTGGACTTTAACCTGGTGTTGTAAGACTTCTACTTTGTAAACATTGACCTCATTAAAGGTCAAAGGACGTAAGTTGCACTAAGTGCATTCCAATCATGCAAGGGTGTAATTTCATTGTACTTACCTCTCTTCTGGCACTAGATCTTTGAGCTGGGGACTGAGGGTGCCATCTAAGGAAGAGGTTGACTGCAAATTTCAGTCTTCACATGCATCTGGTGTGCCTCACCTGACACAAGGGGACGTTAGTTGCTTAGTCAGCTCCCTGACCACTCCTTGACAAGCCAATTGTGCCAATTTAGTCAGCATTGCAATGGATGAGTATACCACTTATTGTTGCCCACTTGTTAACCCTTTGGATGTCTAGCCCCCAAACATTGAACTCCAATGATAATACTCATGTCTCCATAACAGAGAGGTAACACAGACGTGGCCCCCAATGCAAGGCGTTATGGTGAAGGCACTCATTTGTCACCCCGTTCAGATGGCGGGTGGCAGCGTTATGTTCCCCTGTGAGGTTGAACGCAAGTCTATTGAATGAACCCACCCTTGGGGCAGTCACACAGTCCACTGAAGCTCTCAAGATTCAAAGCGCTTCATTAAGATGGAGTTGAGAGGAGCAACTATGGTGAAGAGACAATTGTGTGACAGGAGAGGGAGTAAGGTTCATTGGAAAGGTGCTCACATAGGGGTATGGGTGGATGTCCCAGATCCTGAGAGGAATGTGGGTCAGAGCATTGCCAGGACTCCTCACTGCTCACTTTGATCGGCATCGAGCAACAGCAGCTACATCAACGTGCCGTTGCATGTGGCCAGGACTAGCGCCCTGCAGTGGATGGGGAAGCAGGGCCCATTGATCTTCCTGGAGAAGGACCACAGATGGTGGAGCCTTCGAGGAGATGCTACCGGCCACGGGTATACCGTTTTAGAACTTCCTACCTACAGATGTCAAAGGTCTAGTGCCAGAGAAGACTGCGTCTGTCCCGGGGGATGGTAGACCACCTATGCCAGGTGATGCAAGAGTTGGCACCAGATGGACTGGGTGATCACCCATTACCTGTGGCCCTGAAAGTCATTGCTGCATTGAACTTCTATGCCAGCAGTTCATTTCAGGAGTGCATGGGCGACCTGTGCAGCATATCCCATTCAGCAGAGCACAAGTGCATAAGGGAGGTCATAGATGTGCTATTTGTTAGGGCCCACATGTACATCAACTTGGACCAGGATCAGGTGAGCCAGGACAATGAGGCCATGGACTTTGCCTGCAGGGTGTTATTGATTGCACCCACGTGGCTCTATGCTCCCCATGGCAGCATAGGGCACCATTTGTGAACCTAGGGATACCACTCCCTCAATGCCCAGTGACCACGCGATGCACATTATGCAGGTGTGTGCCCGCATTCTGGAGATCGTTCAGTATAGTGCCTAGGTTCACCCTTGCCCAGTGGGTACCTATCGTTTCTTACTCTCGCTCGCCCTCCCGCTACATCTAGGTGTATCCCCAAGATCCACAGCTGAGGTTGAGGTGGTCTGCAGACTCCCATGCCCTGTTGCCTGAGATGATCTTGGTGGGCATCCCCCTGGGGGGGGGGGGGGGGGGCCTGCAAATTAAAGGTCCGGGTCTACCTTCGGGCTGCACTAGTGTTGCAGCACTGTCCTCCACTGTCCAACCTTGGGGTTGGAGGTGTGCTGCTCACAGAGAGGGGGGTGTTTGATGGGTTGGACACCCCAAGGGATTCGTGGGCTGAACATTTGCCGATCCTCTTCCCTTCGGGTGCACGGAGACCCCTGGGCTCCTTCATGGGATGGAGGAGCAGCTGGAGTGAGATTCCCGAAGCCCTATTGTCTTCTGGCGCTGACACTTGTGGATTCCAAGTGCACCATGCAGTTGTAGCCCTGCACCATGGAGCTCATGCCTTCAGCCATGGAGGTCATAAGCTGAACCATGGAGCTGACAGTCCGCACCATGGAGTGTGCGTCCTGCCCCAAAGTTTCCACTGCAGACGCCACCCTCGCAGTGTTAGCCTCAATGCATCGGAGAGATGGAACCATCTCCTTGGACAGAAGGTGACGGGACCTGCAGTCTGAGGAAGGATACTGTCATCCCTTCCTGGCGCTTGCAACTCTGCCTTTGGAGCTCCAGCAGCTCTGGGACGATCCCATCCAAATGCAAGTCAATGGCCTGGGGCTGTGCAGAGTCCTGGGCTCCAGCAGCCCTCCAAGTGCTGAATCCCTGGGAAGTTCCTTTCTCCACTTGCTGTGGATCCTCAGCTGTGAGTGCTCACCAGTGAGTGACCCTGAAATCTGCCTATTAGTAAATTCCACCGAGGTGTGAGTATCTGCGCTAGTGGAGGCTGAGGGTGACAGTTCCTCAATGCTGGTCTCTTAGATGTCTCCCTCAAAGCTGCTCAGGTCTGTGGCCTCCAGAGGGCATGAGGATGACATGTGCTGGTCACCTGATTGACCTGAAAAGGAAGCTCAACGGCTCTCTCCTGAAAGGGCATTAGGGTTTTCAGCTCTGACATGACTCAGGCAGGCTGTGTCCACTCATGTTGGTTGTGGTCCAGTTTGTCCTGCAATGGGACAGATTGGGAGAGTGTAGACGGGAGTCCTACCAGGTCAGATGGTGATGAGGTCACTCATGCGTAGGAGGTGAGTGGGAGCGGAGATGTGAGGACTAGATTATCTACCAGGAGCAGCATAGCAAGTGTTGGTACCCCATGAGGTGGATGGGAGATCACCATGGAGGTGTGATGGGTGTGTTAAGCGGTGCAATGGGAGACATGAGGAAGCCGACTTACCCTGGCTGCATGAAGGTCATTCATCTCCTTTTGGCACTCTAACCCCTGTCCTCTTATGCAGCGAGCTGGCACTCACCATTACGGCTACTGTCTCTTACTCGGGGTTGGTGACCTTGCTTGCTGCACATTTGCGCGATCATGGGTAGAGGATATCACGCCTCCAGAGGTTTAGTGAGGGCTCGCTCCATTAAGCGTGGTGTCTTCTTGGCAGACATTCCCCCAAGTGGACATGGAATACGTGCTGGGGATGCATTTAAAAGGAGTGCCCACCAATTACAGAGATCACGTTATCCCGGGGCGGGCAAACCAGAAGCAAGTGGTGTGAAACACATGGAAAACATTTTTGTTAAAGAATCTGAATATACGCCGGGTTTTTCGGCTATCGTGATTCTCCCTGGGTTTCTCACCGGGATCGGCTCTTTGAAAAAATATTGGAAAATTTCCAGTATTGGTCATGTGGTCCAAACTGGCTTGAGCTAACAAGATTCATCCAAAGATCAAAGAGACCAGGGCAGACTGCAGAAAAACACCAATTAAACAATAGCTACAGAGAAAGGCTTTGCTTTTTAAGAACCATCTGGTGTCAGGCAGTCTGAGAAGCAGACTCTGAAACTAGCTCCAAAGCATCAAGCAGCCAAATGAACATGCTCCAGTTTCAAAGTTCACCTGAGAACCAGCCACCTCGATATTCAACTACAAGAAACCTTGCAACCTGCTGTGAACCCTTTCCTTTGCAAGACCATCACTTCAACTTTAAATTATTGAATCCGTTCAAGAAACCATAGGCCAGCCACATGGGTGACTGGAAATTGTAAATCAGAGACTGAATTAACTATAATCTGTAAAGGTACACTGTCTTTATCTGTATCTGATCTTTGTGTGTGAGTGTGAGACATAAGGTGTGATGTTGCATTCATTCAGGGTAAATATAAGAAATGGTCTTCCTTATATGTTTTCAAAACTCACAAAATCTTGCTGCTGAGTTATTTAATTTGAAAACTCATGGCATGGGTAAGAAAAGACAGAACACTTTCCATACAAAATTTACTTCCGTAAGTGCACACATACATTCTGTCTGTGACAGATCTGGGGTCCAGTCAGCCAAGGTAATAAACAGCAACACCTTGAAAGTGGGAGAATGAAGTGGGACAATGATTCCCCTGAGTGTTTTCCAACTTTGAGTTCACCTGAGAACCAACCTCCTGGAAATTACAAGAAACCTCACAGCTTACTGAGGATCCTTTGTTATAACAGACTTTCACTTCAACTTTAAAGCATCACTTCGATCTAAGTAATGGCAGGTCTACCACAAGAGACTGAGATAAGTTGCATCTATATTGTTTTACTGTCTTCTATATCTAACTTTGTGTGTACGAAAGTGTGTGTGAGGCAAGTGAGACATTGCGTTTCTTGGGCAAGTGTTATTATAAACAACCTCCCTTATTTTTAACTCACAAAAAGCTTGCAGTTGGGAAATATTTAATTGGGATTCTCGCCCTAATTGTAAGAAATTACACCCCTCTTCCACAAACGTACTGATCACAGGTAGCGGAAGGAAATTCAAATTCTATCCATTACATTGCATTGTTTTTGGTGTGACTATTCCCGAACTAGCTAGCAGAAGACCATCTTCTAGTGAGATGTCATCTATGGTAGACCAGTACTGCCATATTGCTGCCTGTGTTTGCTGTATCTTATTAGGCCATCCTGTATCACTTGCTGAGAGAGCATCTGCAACTCTTTGTCATCATTGCTCTCATTTTTAATTTGACACAGTTTCTGTCGTGTTATGTTCACTAGGTAATGGATCTTTACACCTAGAACTTTTACCTCAGGTTTTTCCTGTGCTAACATCCAAGATAGGGTATCTCCTGATACCATTTCTCTCTCTGTCTTGTATTTCAGAACAAAATCATAATTTGACGCCTGCAGAGCAACCCCTGCAGTCTTGTTGGTGCTCTACACAGATGTTTCTTGTAGGTTTGCTCCAGTGGACGATGATCACCCTCCACTATAACCTTTCTCCTATGGAGCAATGTGTGGAATTTCTGACATCCATACACAACTGCCAGTACCTCTCCCTCTGGTCTCAGTAGATGTTAGAGATTTTGATACAAATGCTATTGGTTTCCACTCTTGTATCAGGTCTGCACCCAGTCCTTTTGTGAAATTCTCATTGAAGAGTACAGATTTCTCTATGTTGTAGACTGACAGACCTGTCTCCTTGCATACTTTCTTCTTTGAATTTGTTAGAACTCAAAACGTTAGCTCTTTTCTCTCCCTACAGATGCTGCCAGACCTGCTGAGATTTTTCAGCATTTTCTCGTTGGTTTCAGATTCCAGCATCCACAGTCATTTGCTTTTACCTAACAGCACGTCTTTCGAGATTTGTGGGAGGCATGTTACTCTGACCACTGGTACTCAATACCTTCACTCATCAGCTCTTATAGCTTTGCTGTGTTCTGTGAGGGCGGCACGGTAGCACAGTGGTTAGCACTGTTGCTTCACAGCACCAGGGTCCCAGGTTTGATTCCTGGCTTGGGTCACTGTCTGTGCGGAGTCTGTACGTTCTCCCCTGTGTCTGCCTGAGTTTCCTCTGGGTGCCCCGGTTGCCTCCCACAAAGCTTTGACATAGGGTCATCTGGACTCGAAACGTTAGCTCTTTTCTCTCCCTACAGGTGCTGCCAGACCTGTTGAGATTTTCCAGCATTTTCTCTTTGGTTGTTGTTAGGTAGTTTGGACATTCTGAATTCTCCCTCCATGTACCCAAACAGGCGTTGAAATGTGGCGACTAGGGGCTTTTCACAGTAACCTCATTGCAGCATTAATGTAAGCCTACATGTGACAATAAATATTATACGCACGATATGAAAATTCTCAAGTACTGGATCAATAAAAGAAACTTCTCAAATCTTCCTATTCTTTTGGAACTTCCATCTCAGAGATAGCTATGACCTTTTTCTGGAATGGCGTCCTGATGAAAGAGTATATTGAATATTGTCAACATGAAGATCCCTAGCCCAAGGATCTGCAGTTATCTGCAGTAATTTGCTTTTTCCAGTGAAGATCCCTAGTCAAGCTTCATGTTTCTGTCACTAATTCTGGCATCAAGCTTGCTGAAAACTTTTGCCATTGCCAGTACTGGCATGATCTCATCCAATTGAGGAATTGGGGAGAGATTCCTTTTCATTGCTTAAGCACTTTGGGATTTGGGCAAATTTTCAACCATCTATTTGGCTTCTCACTCACCATGAACGAATTTAGCCAATCTCTAGACTCTGGCGATCATTTTCTTTTCTTCCATCTCCTGAAACTCTTTAAAGCTTTCCTTTTACTTCTATGTGGGGAATGGATAACTGGTTTCTTTGCTGGATCAATAATGATATGATATTCAAATCTTTTCATCGCACCTCACCAACTCAGCAAAATACGCTGGACACATTTACAACACACCTTCCTTGCTTCTGCTCGGAGGGTGCATTTCAATGAGTCTTAACACCTTCAACCCTCATTGTTACCTCCTTTGCTTCATGGTTTATTGCGATAAGCTTCAGCTCTTCACAACTGTTCAACCCGAGGATAGCAGCATCAAATACTCCAATGACTTAGAACATACATCAACATCTTATCCTTTGCGTGTCTCTCTGTTTTAGATTCTTCCTCGCTCTCAAATCTCAGTTCTCCTGTATGCCATTGTCATGGCATTGCTCATCTTCAGAGCATATTTCCTTGGGTAACAATTTTCTTTCAAGTTTGTCGGGAAAGGGCTGTGCAAGATATGATGTTACTCTGTGCTCTGATTATCAATCTTCAGATTGATGGTTCTGCGCTTATTTCTCACATTGCTGATCTGAATGGTTATCCCACTTTCTTTTCTCTGGCAACTGTCTCAATTGTATGATTCCTATGTATTCGCAATCGCATTGTTATTTTCCAGGGTATGTATGTTTTGGATTTTTTCCCTTCTCATTCACCCTGTAAATCTGTTTCTGATGACCCTGTTATCATCTTCATTCTTTGATCTGTACATCTTTTCCCATTGATTAGGCTTTCCACAAGTTCTTCAGTTTGATCTATTTCCTTCCTCTGTTTGTGAACTTATCTGGCCATCCACAGCTCCTGCACAACTTTGACTCCGTCTGGTGTGCATTCTTTTGTTGTCGTATTAGTGAGCCAATCATGCTGTCTTTCTCTTAACTGAAGGTGAGCTGTTGGTGTAGTCAGCTCCTTCATCTGTCTACTCATGGTTCTGGCAACGTGAACTTGTCCTTTCCAATCAAATTGTTTTATACATTAGCGTATGCCGAGCTCCAAATGAGCTGAGCTATTAGCCTTTCATGTTTTCCTTGAATTTACATTTTCTGGTTGCACTTTTCAAGCCTGTTCAGAGATTGCCAACTGGCTCATCAGGTTCCTGCCTTGGGTTGAAATTTATATTGGTGGACCGATGGTTTGACTTTGGTCAAACTTTGATCTATGCTGAATTTTTCAAAAAATTTGCCTGGGATTTTATTGTCCTCTCTCATCTCCCCGGTATTAAACCCATTTGCCCTTTCTCTCCTGCCCACAGAAAAGACCTTACTGACCCTGTCTTCTTCACCAATGTCTTTTAGAAAGCTACTGAATGTCTGCCGGCACTTTTGTCTAAACTTCTAAAATCCTCCACGACATCATCAGCTTTTCAAATCATCATGGGCTGGTGCTCAGCATTCATTGCTGCAGTAGTGGGTATTTTATCTTTGCACGATTCACTTAGGTTTTCTCACCCTCTTTGGCATTAATTTGGGTTAATTTTTCACAATCTAAATCAAAATTCAATCTGCTTAAAATGTTTGGAGCTTACACAGAGATACGCTGGGTGGCCATCGGTATGGAAACCATATGAGTATGGGGTGCTGTCGAGAATCATGAGTTTGAGCCTGGGGGGATGGATAGCGTATACAGGAGGCGGAGGGAAGTGGGCTGGTCAAGGTGAGGGATTTGTATTTGGAAGAATGGTTTGCCAGTCAGGAGGAGCTATTTGTATTTGGAGGAAGGGGTCGCTAGTCAGGAGGAGCTAAGTAGAGCTTGTAGCCATCTGGGATGGCCACTTACAAAGGAAACATGGATACTTGCAAAGACTCAAGGGAAATATGGCCAATACAGGATTCAGGCAAACTCAGAGCCTAACTGTATATTTGCTAATAGAGAACCAGTATCAAAACCCCTAGCCAATTTGCATTCTAATGACCTATTTCCCCAGGACAAAGGACTGGTACTCAGGTATAGATACAATTCCAGACACATTGGCGCCACTCCCTTCACCCAGGAAACCCAAACAGCCAAGGTCAATGACCGCTCAGGACACGCCCAGCCATCAAGGCACCCGCCCCTTTATTGGCTCAAATCAAAGGCAGTAATCGAAGCCTGTCGAATTATTGGGTCCAAAGCTAAGGACCGCCCAAAAGAGCACGAAACCCCAAAGGGTAAAGAGAGACACTGTCATGTGTTCAATCTCTTTTGGTCCTGGCACACCAGCACTCTTCGGCCCGGCCTATACCTGAAGCCAACTGCAGCACCACAACCAGAAGCAAGTTCAAGATCAACGATCGCTACCAGACGGATGAGCCCAGCAGAACCGAAGTTCTCCAGACCCAGCCACTCCAGATCTGAACAAAGGCCTTGTTCCTCTGCCAAAGGTGGGTGCCTGAAAGTTAAGTACAGGTTGTTGTAGTGTTAGGTGTAGTTTAGCTTGTAGCGTTTTTATGTTGCATGTGTGAGTTAATCTTGTGTGTAAATAAACCATTATTGAACTTGAACTAACTGACTGGTTGTTGGGTCTTTGATCAATATCCGGTTGAACCTTGTGGCAACTCTGAAAAGCAATACCACTCAGTATTAAGAAGGGCAACATTATTGGCGTTTCCAGTGCAGAATTGGCAACAATTATTAGTGACGCTAGTGGGGTAGTATTCCACTCATCAAAATCGGCAACAAGCTGCCGAGGGGTAGTGAGTTCAGGTATCTGCAGGTTAGGGACTTTGCACGAAAGGTCTGGAGGGGGTTCCCTAAGTTGCTGGGAAACACCCTGCTGGAGCGACTGCTGCTTCTGGATGTGGAAGGAGAGGGAAAAATTGGGGATATATATAAATGGCTGGGGGAGCAGGGAGGTGAGCGGGTGATGAAGATCAAGGAGAAATGGGAAGCGGAGTTGGGAGGGGAGATCAATTGGGGAGTATGGAGTGAGGCACTGTGAAGGGTAAACAGGACCTCCTTTTGTGCAACGATGAGTCTGATACAGTTTAAGGTGGTGCACAGGGTGCATATGACTCGGGCGAGAATGAGTGGGTTCTTTCAGGGGATAGCAGATGAGTGTGAGAGGTGTGGGCGGGAGCCAGCTAATCACAAGCACATGTTTTGGGGTTGCGAAAAATTGGGAAGATTCTGGGCTGGAGTGTTCGTGGTCTTAGCCAGGATAGTGGAGGAGGAGGTGGACCCGGAACCTTTGGTGGCGATATTTGGGGTTTCAGAGAAGCCGGAGCTCATGGGCTCAGGGAGAGGAGGAAGGCCAATGTCGCGGCCTTCGCTTCTCTGATTGCATGGCAGTGAATTTTGCTGGAGTGGCGGTCAGCATTGCCACCGGGGGTAACGGCTTGGTTGGGTGACCTGTACGACTTCCTGCGGTTAGAGAAGATAATGTATGAGTTAAGGGGCTCAGCAGGGGAGTTTGAGAAAAGGTGGGGGATGTTTGTGACCGTTTTTGAGGGGCTGTTCGTCGCAGGTGGGTGGGTGGAGAGGAGGGGGGGGGTGGAAAAGGGGAAAAATCTGTACAGACTGAATAGTTGATTGTTGGAAGTATGTTTCACGGGATGTTTATTTGCTGTAACCTGTTTTGATACATGTTACAGACTGTGAGGGCAGAGGAGGTTGGATTTCTAGACTCTGGGTACAGGATGGGGTATTGTTGCTGAGGCTGTGGGAATCAGGGAGTGCAAGCCTGTGGGAGTGGGAGAAATGCACAGTTCACATGCACGGGTGTGTACTCGAAGAACCTACAATAAAGGCTGTCCTGGCAGCAGATAACCCAGGGCAACCTCTTCATTTACAGGATACTCCCGTAAAATGTGAGACGGTCCATCACCCTGCAGTTACCTGCTGCCTCCTTCTGTTTTCTGGTTCTCAGGATGTAAAATAATCACACTTCTATTCTCAAACTGCTGGGACTTTGCCCAGTGTGTTTCTTGCACAGTTCTACATGTGTCTGGTGGATTGGTACATTATTGCTCCACATCTGACTGCAGCGCAGCAGTAGATCACAGAATTGTTACGGGCAGAGAGGCCATTTGGCCCATTGTGTCTGCACCGGCTCTCCAAACGAGCATCAAGACTTAGTGCCACTCCCCTTGCCTCTTCCCCGTCCCCTGCATATTGTTTCTGTCCAAGTAATCATCTAATGCCCCCCTGAATGCCTCGATTGAACCTGCCTGCAACACACTTCCAGGCAGTACATTCCCCACCCCCGAGTCACTTGGCAGCTAGGATGCCTAACAATCACATACGAAAATACATGAAAACAAAAGACCGCCCCCGACCCCCCACCAGGCCCCTCTCCACAAAGGTGGTCCTCCGTGATACAGCGCCACCTAGAGTCTCGGAGGAACGACTTTACAGTCGGGGAGAGGGGAGGAGCTGAACGCTCGACGTGATGCTCTGGGTCTGTGTCCGTTGGAGCGCATGCGCGTGCAGGAAGGTGCTGGCTCGCGGGGCTGAGTGCGCTCGCTCGCCAACAATCGGAGGAGGATCACGTTAACGGTCCGACCTTCTCAGAACGCGTTCGAATTTCGATTGGAACGACGCCGGGGGGGGAGCGAGACACCCGGAGAGAAAGGAAAGCCTGTGCCGGGGGATCGGGCAGCTGGAGACCCCCCTCCCCTGCAGCGGGCACCTTGTATTTTGTTTTGGGAGGGGGTGGAGGGGAACACGAAGAGAAAGGATAAAAACGCAAGCGGAGAAAATGAACAGAAGTTACAGCAAGTCCAGCACGCTGAGGTGCTTGGACAGGGTGGCCGTGGAAGTGAAGAGTAAGGTGAGCGAGTGCGAAATAGTTGATCAGAAAGCAGGTCGCGGGGGTGGGGTGGCGGGGCGGCCAGAGCCACTGACTCTGGGCGGCCAGCGCCACTGACTCTGGGCGGCCAGCGCCACTGTCTCTGGGCTTTAAATGGGCGCCGCTCGTTTCCAGGTTCATGGCACGGCCGCGCTCTGAAACCCCCCCGCTGTTGCCTGACTTACCCGCCGCCCTCCCGAGTCTGTTTAAACTTGGAGCGCAAAATGTAGAGAGCAAGGGAGGGTTTGTTCCACAGAGAAGATTTTGAAAACTTTTTTTCCCCTTGTTATTTCATTGTTTATATCGACGGATTAAATCTTCCAACAAACTTCGATTTGAATCGGTGTTTTTGTTCCCTCTGTCGCTGTGGAGTAGAGAAGGTTCAAGGCCAACATCTGGGACATCGTTGCGTTCCTCCTGATGCCTCTCCCTCGCTCAATTGCCCGTCTCCCCCTCCACCCAAAAAACGAAAGCAGCCCTGCACTTGGGAGAGAAGTGTTGGTGGAGCCCAGAGCCCACGGAGATAAAAATGCTTAACCCAACTTCTCGTGGAGCTGCTGCCTTCTTCCCCTCAACCATGAGGAAGCTCGTCGTTATGACTTTCGTGGGGTGGGGGATGACTTTGTCCAGGGAGCGAGGAATTATCTGCAGGAGGTTTTTCTGTGCTTGCCTGTCGTTGTTCATTTCATGCCAGAGCAGTACGAATCGTTCCAATTCCCAGACTATTTTTTATGCCTGATCGATGTCCCCCTCGTGCATTATTTCTACTAACGTTGTGTATTTTTGTTGACTTTAAAAAAACTGATGTTGCTCTGAGTTGCAGGTTGTATTCTTGATGTGGCACTATAACCATTTCAGTACAATTCTGACCATTGCTGATAATTGAAGGAGTAAATTATTTTGGGAGTAATTTTAACCTTGTGATTTAATGTAACCTACTCAGACTTTAAATTAATTAACCTGTACTCTGGTATTTAAATTATAAATACTTGTGCCACCATGGGTGGCATGGTGGCACAGTGGTCAGCACAGCTGCCACACAGCGCCAGGGATTCGGGTTCGATTCCGACCTTGGGTGACTGTGCGGAGTTTTTTAGGGCAGCACGGTAGCATGGTGGTTAGCACAATTGCTTCACAGCTCCAGGGTCCCAGGTTCGATTCCCGGC
This sequence comes from Scyliorhinus torazame, assembly GCF_047496885.1. Taxonomy (NCBI): domain Eukaryota; kingdom Metazoa; phylum Chordata; class Chondrichthyes; order Carcharhiniformes; family Scyliorhinidae; genus Scyliorhinus; species Scyliorhinus torazame. The sequence continues at coordinate 265,628,997 of NC_092712.1, forward strand.
TTGGGTCATTGTCTGTGCGGAGTCTCCATGTGCTCCCTGTGTGTGCGTGGGTTTCCTCCGGGTGCTCCGGTTTCCTCCCACAGTCCAAAGATGTGCAGGTTAGGTGGATTGGCCATGCTAAATTGCCTTTCGTGTCAAAAATTGCCCTTAGTGTTGGGTTGGGTGGGGTTACTGGGTTATGGGGATAGGGTGGAGGTGTGGGCTTGGGTAGGGTGCTCTTTCAAAGAGCCGGTGCAGACTCGATGGGCCGAATGGCCTCCTGCACTGTAAATTCTATGATAACAATATAATTTCATCCTAGGTATCTTCATATCTGTGTGGAATTACTCAGCTTTGCATGCTGTGCCTGTTCCCTCAGCTCTTGGCCATCTTTTTTAGTAAGAAGTCTTACAACAGGTTAAAATCCAACAGGTTCGTTTCGAAAGCAGTGCTCCAAAAGCTAGTGATTCGAAACAAATCTGTTGGATTTTAACCTGGTGTTGTAAGACTTTTTACTGTGCTCATCCCAGTCCAACACCGGCATCTCCACATCATCTTTATTTGTGGTTGCTTTCCAAATCAGAGCAAAAGTGCTGCCAGTAATCCATCAGTTCAACTTGTCTTGTGCATGGACTTCCACCTTGTTAGAATGTGCGCATGTTTCATTTCTCATTTGTGTAAGTAAATAAAGTCGCCATAGTCCCATTGGCTGCTTTCCCCTTTTCGGGGGAAAGCTGACTGGTGGTGATTTAACCTACAGATCACCACACCGAAGATGGGGCCTTCATGATATCTTCTGCTGGTATGGGAGTTGAACCCGTGCTTTTGGCCCAGCTCTGCATCACAAACCAGCTGTCCAGCTAACTGAGCTGTGTTGTTTATCCTGATGGGTTTGGAAGATGAAGGCCGGGCGTGAATCCCCATGAATCCAGTCCTTGGCAAGAGGTGGGAGATGAATTCCCGATTGAGGAATTACCAATTGAGTTTGACAATTGAGTGCCATGCTTTGGTAATCTTGATTTGGAGGCCGGGTGCATCAGATTCAATGGAGCACAGCGTATCTTGTCTGCGAGGCCAGGGGTCGGGCCTACTGACTCCTAGTCCTATTTCATCCTGTTCTCTATGGTCGTCGTGAGGGGTTGGAGGTCCGGCTGGGGCCTCGGTTGTGGATCCCTTGGGTGCAGGAGAGACGGCATGGTGGAAATGATGTTGTCTCGTCCTTCGATTGATGGAATCCTCGAGAGATGCTCGCATATGCTCATTGGTCTTGCCTTATCCTTTGCCTTTTCGTGCGACATGGAAGATACCTTTATCCTGCGGTTCTTCGATAATCCTGATCGTTACTCCCTGTTGATCATGCTGACTTTTTAATTGCTGTCCTTTTTCCTGCAAGGGTGTGTGAAATGTGAGCATGATGGATTGTGCCAATGTTTATCCTTATCCTATCCTGTGATAGCAAGATCATTTAGAGTCAATTATCGGAAGTGTGATTTATGCACAGTTTAACTCCTTTTGGTTATTGTGTTGTAATCCCTGTTATTGGGGGAAGGGAATGCTTTTTGTCACCCCTTGTCTCGTTTATGAAGAAAACAAAGTGGAGCTGGGGCGAGGTGAAGGGTGGGTGGGTATGAAGTGTTATTTCAGCCCTCAGTTTGATGGCTTTGAGGATAGCTCCCCCAATTAGATCTAATCCATTTTAAATTTTTCTTATGAATTTGACTATACTTTGAATTAAGAATCCATGTCTTTGTCCTCCTTTGGCCTGGGCAGAGTTTGTATCCTGGGGAGGGCTTGGATTCCTTATGCCTCATCGTTGAGGTTGGAGTTTTTCCTTCTCTCTGTTTGGATCTCTCTTCATGATCATCCCCTGGTCTATTGTGGTTGTTGAGGAGGAAGGTGGTTCTGGATACCCTTTCTGTGAGGGTGGCCGCTTTGAGCTAGGCTAATTATTGGGTGTCTTGATGGTTCCTCGTCTTCTCCTTTCTTCAAAATTCAAGTTCTACCTAGGGCCTATGTTTGTGGTTTAGTTGCTTTCTGTAATATGTATGTAACTCTCCATAGGTCTGGGGTTTCCATATATTTTCTTTTTGTTTTTCTAAGAATAGTTGGACTCATCCATTCCTGGCTCCTACATGGGTGCAGGTGGTCTTGAATTTGGAAAGAGAAGGCGGCGTTGGGTCATTGGGGCTTTTGGAGCTGCTGGAGTTGAGGGGGATGTATGTTGGTGTACACTGATCATGGTACTGGTAATCTATCCTGATCTCCCGTGACGATTGTGGGGCTGTGTGGCGTGAGAGGGTGTGTGCCATTTGTCATGCTATCATGTTTTCATGATCTTATCTTGTTTTTCCCTCGATCTCTGGTGGGATGGATATCTAGTTCTGTCTAATAATGGTATTAAGCCAGTTGTGATGTTGCTCTCCTGTTCCATGCTGTGATCATTTACGTAAAGTAGTATGATTTTTCACTTCCTCGCTTTTGGTGATGTATTATTTTGTAACTTTGTTACATTATTTTGACATACTTAAAAAAATGAAGTTACTGTTTTGCTGTCAGGGGCCTTTAAATAGCGCAACTGCTTGCATACTATTGCTCCATCTCCAACCTTTTCTCCAAAGTGCTTGAGCATATTGTCATCTCCCATCTTTCTCTTAACCCTGTTTGAACCCATCTAATCAGGTTTCCAACTGGCCACAGCACAAAATGGGCCGTATCAAAGTTACAGATGACATTCATATAACTATGACCATCACAAACTATTCCTCATTCTTGATCTGCTTGCACTCTTTGACATCATCCTTCAGTCATCCAGCTGGGTGGGACTCCCTGGATTGGATTTGGATTTAGTTTATTGTCACGAGTACCAAGGTTCAGTGAAAAGTATTTTTCTGCGAGCAGCTCAACAGATCATTGAATACATGAAAAGAAAAGGAAATAAAAGAAAATACATAATAGGGCAGCACAAGGTACACAATGTAATTATATAACACCGGCATCGGGTGAAGCATACAGCAGTGTAGTGTTAATGTGGTCAGTCCATAAGAGGGTCGTTTAGGACCTTGGCTGGGTTTCATTCCTATCCATACATTTAGTCACACAATCCTTTGAAGTGACTTCTCCTTTTGCTCTCAGACTGTTGCCGTTGGCACCTCCAAATATCTATCTTTGGCCATCTCCTGTTTGCCATTAACATGCTGACCTAAAAACACGACTTCAGATTTTGCATGAGTGCCGTTGACACAAACTCTTCATTATCATCTCTACCATCAACCTTTCCACTACCATATGCTGCTTATCTGACATCGAGCACTGGATATTTGGAAAACCAGTTTAATTGTCTTTGGTCCCCATTACCTATCTAATGGGGTAGGATAGGGTACACAGGAACGAACAATAGATGCTTGTGAGAACGGTACGGCGATCATCATGGGTGATTTTAATCTGCATCTAGATTGGATAAATCAGATTTGCAAAAGTAGCTTGGATGATTAGTTTGTTGTGTTTTGGGACTTTTTCTTAGAGCAGCATGTTTTAGCACCAACCAGAGAGTAGTTTATACTAGGTCTGGCATTGTGCAGTGTGACAGGATTAATTAGTGACCTCATCATGAAGGCACCCCTAGGAGGCTGTCATCATAATACGATTAAATTTCAGTTTTGGAGAGGAGTGGGTCAACTTAAATAATACTATCATGAGGGCACAAAGACCGAGCTGCCTAAAGTGAATTGGGAAATTAGCTTAAGGGATAGATCAGTAGAGTTGCGGTGGCAGATATTTAAGGCAATATTTCAGACTACTCAGAAAAGGTACATTCCAGTGAGAAGAAAGACTGTAAGGGAAAGACACACTATCTGTGGCTAATCATTCCAGTGAGAAGAAAGACGCTCAAGAGAAAGGCACACTATCTGTGATTAACTGGAGTAGTTAAAGCTCGTATCAATTTGAAAGTAAAAACATATAATTCTGCAAGATGAACGATGGGCAGAAGATTGAACAGAATATAAAGAACGGCAAAGAATGACTGAAAGATTAATAAGGAGGGAGAAATTAGTGTATGAGAGAAAGCCAGCTAGACGTATAAAAGCAAATAGTTAAACTTTCTCCAGGTTTTTAGAAAAGAAAAATATAAAGTGAGTGTTGGTCCTCTATAGAGATTAAGAATAGGGAATTAATAATGGAAAATAAGGAAATGGTAAATTAATTGAACAGCGATTTTTGTCTTTCAGCACTGTGAGGATACAAATAACATTCCAGAAATTAATTAGCAATTAAGAGGTGACAGAGAGGGAGGAGGAATTACCATTACAATCGCCAGGGAAAGTCTTTTGAGAAAATTATTGGAACTAAAAGCTGACAAAACCTTGGTTCTGATAGTTTTCATTCTAGGGCCTTCATAGCAATGGATACTGAGATGGTAGCTGCATTGGTTTTATTTTTCCGAAATTGCCTAGTTTCCGAAAAGGTCCCATCAATTGGAAAATAGTGAATGTGACTCCTCCATTCAAGAAAGGAAGAAGGGGACAGCACGGTGGCACAGTGGGTTAACCCTGTTGCCTCACGGTGCCGAGGTCCCAGGTTCGATCCCGGCTCTGGGTCACTGTCCGTGTGGAGCTTGCACATTCTCCCCGTGTTTGCGTGGGTTTCGTCCCCACAACCCAAAGATGTGCAGGCTAGGTGGATTGGTCACGCTAAATTGCCCCTTAATTGGAAGAAATTAATTGGGTACTCTAAATTTTTAAAAACAAAAGAAAGGAAGAAGATAGAGAACAGGAATTTACAGTTAGCTTTACATTTGTCATAGGGAAATTGCTGGTAGTTTGAGGCGGTTATAGCAGAGCACTTTGAAAATCTCATTGCAATTGAGCAGAGTCAACATGGCTTTGTGGAAGGGAAATCATTTTTGAGGAAGTAACGAGCAATGTGGATAAAGGGGAACCTGTGGATGTGTTCTTCATGGGTTTCCAGAAGGCATTTTACAAGGTGCCACATCAAAGGTTATTGTACAAAATAAGAGCTCATAATGTAGAGGGTAACATACAGGTATGGCTAGAGGATTGGTTAGTTAACAGGAAGCAGGGATAAATGGGTCTTTTTCGGGTTGGTGAGACATGACTAGTGGATTAGTGCTGGAGCCTCAACAATTTACAATTTATGTCAATGACTTGGGGTGCTAAATTTGCTGATGACATAAAGATAGGTAGGAAAGTAAGTTGTGAAGAGGATATCGGGAAACTGAAAAGGAACATTGGGTAATTGAGGGGCAAAACATTTTGCAGGTGGAGTATAATGTGGGAAAATGTGAACGTGACCACTTTGGCAAGGAGAATAGAGAGCAATTGCAGAACCTGGTGTAACAGAGGACCTGGATATGCTGGTACATGAATCGAGAAATTAATATAAAGGCACAGCAAGTGATTAGCAAGGCAAATGGAATGTTGTCATTTGTTGCAAGCAGAGTGGAATATAAAAGTAGGGACGTTCGTGGTGAGACCACATGGTGGACTACGGTGTATAGTTTTGGTCTCCTTATTTAAGTAAGAATATAAATGTTTTAAAAGCAGTTCAGAGAAGGTTCACTCTGGGATGAAAGGGTTAGCTTATGAGGTAAGGCTGGACAGGCTGGGCCTGCACTCTGTGTTCAGAAGCTTGAGAGGTGATCTTATTGAAACATAGAAGATCATGGGACTTAACAGGGTGGATGTTGAAAGGATGTTTCCCATGTAGGAGTGACTAGGGACACAGTTTAAAAATAAGGGGTCTCCCATTTGACATGGAAATGAGAAGAAGATTTTCTCTTGAGTGCTGTGAATCTTTGGAACCCTTGTCCCCAGGCATGTTTATATGGCAGAGGTAGATAGATTCTTGTTTACCAAGGGAGTCAAAGATTTGTATAACAAGGGAGTCAAAGGTTATTAGGGGTAAGCAGAATGTGGAGTTCAAGTCATATTTTATTGAATGATGGAGCAGGCTGGAGAGGCCCACTGCTTCACTCCTAATTCATATGTTCGTAATGCTGTCTTGGCTGGCCTCCAACGTTGTCCCCTCTAAAATTTGAGCTAATCAAAATATTTGTTATCCCTATCCTCATTCACACCAAATCCTATTCATCCATCATGGGCGGCACGGTAGCACAGTGGTTAGCACTGTTGCTTCACGGCGGCGGGGTCCTAAGTTCGATTCCCGCATGGGTCACTGTCTGTGTGGAACCTGTACATTCTCCCCGTGCCTGTGTGGTTTCCCCCGGGTGCTCCAGTTTCCTCCCACAAGTCCCGAAATACGTGCTTGTTAGGTGAATTCGACAATCTCCCTCGGTATACCTTCTCAGGTGCCGGAGGGTGGCGACTAGGAGATTTTCATAGTAACTTCATTGCTGTGTTGATGCAAGCCTACTTGCGACACTAATAAATATTATTATTACCTCTATTCGCCAACTTACATTGGCTCCTAGTCTGATAATGCCTCAGTTCTCAGTTTTAACGTTCTCAACTTTGTTTTCAAGTCTTTCCATGGCTATACTGCTCCCTATCTCTATAACCTCCTACAACCGTCAGATCTTTGTGCTTCTTTGATAATGAAATGAAAATCGCTTATTGTCACAAGTAGGCTTCAAATGAGGTTACTGTGGAAAGCCCCTAGTCGCCACAGTCCGACGCCTGTTCGGGGAGGCTGGTACAGGGATTGAACGTGCTGCTGGCCTGCCTCGGTAGCTTTAAAAGCCAGCTCTTTAGCCCTGTGCTAAACCAGCCACTGGTGCGTCCCCGATTTTAATCACTCTACCACTGGCAGCCATGTCTTCAACTGTCTAGACCTTAATTTCTGAAATTCCTTCCTTAAACTGCTCTGCCTCTTTATCTCTCATTAATATACGTTTTCTAACCTATCTCATTACCTACCTCAACTCACTTCAAAGGTACCTGGATCTGTACCTGAAGTGCTGTAACCTGCAAGTCTACGGATGCTGGAAGGTGGGATTAGAATGGGGAGCTAGATTTATTTTTTCCAGCCGGTGCAGACAAAGAGCTGAATGGCCTCTTCCTGTAATTTTTCAATGTTCTATGTTTTTTTTACAAAGCTCTTGGTCAACTATCCTTGCATCTCATTAGAAGGCATCGTGTAAAATGTTGTTTGGTAACACTTCTGCAAGTTTCTTGGGATGTTCTACTACATGAAAAGCACTATATCGCTGCATGATATTTTAAATGTTTTCAATTGCTTTCCTATTAAAATTGGTAATTAGAAGGAAAATAGCACCAAATACTAATGTGGCAAAGTACGTTATGCATTGTTGTGTTCTGCAGTTCACTTCTCTGCAGTCTGCTGATCCCATCGGTGGAAAGCACAACTTCAGGATTCCAAGTTACAAAAATGTTCCAAAAAATTTTCAGTAATCAGCCTAAGGACTAAATTGAGTTGTGGAATTGTGGATTTTGCCATACTAAATTGCAGGGTGGATTCCCCACATCACCAGTGACACCTCAAAACAGTTTTTGGCTAGCAGTGCAAACATCATTGCTTGTACATGTATGTGTTCAGCCCAAAGATCTTCCTATACTGGCCACAGCCATGGCCTCCCGGACCTTAATGCCTCCACTACAAAGATACCTGCAAGTGAGATATGAAAATGGTGGACATTGACACTAACAACTGGGAGGTAGCAGCTGACAACCATAACCTCTAGAGGCATTAGATGAAGCGAGGAAAAAAGAAAAGATCATCTGGCCAAAAAGAGGGCCCAGTGAAAACAGGCCTGTGAATCGTGCATGTTCTCAGCCCACACTCTTCCTCTGCAGAAAATGTGGCTGAGACTGCCATGCCAGAGTGGAGGTCCTGATCCACACCGAGATGCTTAACACAGTTGCGCGCCATGTCACAAACCGTTGTTTCACAAGACGGAATGGTGCTATCACCAAAAATGTGTTCAATCTGTCCATGCCCAAAAAGGAGTGACTGACCTATTCTGCTGGTGGTGTAAGAAAAATAATGCCACCTGATTTTGGTGGGGTGGCATGGGTGCTCATTTTGTATATGATCATCATTAATTGTTAAATGGTCTTGGATGCTGTAAATTTTTTACGACTAGTTTTCCACATTTCACATTCCACACCTTAAGTCCTACCTTTGCCATCATGGCGTATGTAGCATTGCAGTTCAATATTCTGAACAAATTGCTTGGGATTGAATATTGGTTTCAGTTATGTAAAGTTGACTGATTCTTTAAATGGTGATAGATAAATATGTTTTTAAAAGTCTCATTGCCTTGCTTCTTGCTAGGCTACTGCATTCCGTCACCGCAATGTCATTTTTGAGTCTTGGAGTGACTTTGTTGGAAGCAGCGGGGCTACATGTTAGAGCAAGTCAGGGTTCTAGGGGAGTTCTCAGTCTAATCTCAACTGATGGCATTAATTTTTGGGAAACTGCATTTCTTGGCAAAACATGTAACCTGACTTGACTGTCTCTGTTGTCAGGTAGTTCTCAACACAAAGCAGCAGGAGTGGCCTTTCAGCCACTCCCTCGAGCATGTTCTGCCACTTGAAATTTCAGATTTTACTGTAACAATAAATAATTGGCAACCAATGCCCGTTTCTTTAACAGTTAATTGTTCTTATCTCTCCCCAACTATTTAAAAATACTTTTCTTTTGGCAATGAATTGCTGTCCCAGTGTCTTCTGATTGCTCCTTTTTGAGAGATCCAAGCAAAATGGTTACTTTGTATCAGTGTGTTCATCATCAAGTAACATGTTCAGAGAATCATAAAATCCCCACAGCGCAGAAGGAAGCCATTTGGCCCATCAAATCTGCACCGACCCTCGGAAAGAGCACTCTACCCAAGCCCACTCGCGCACCCAAGCCCAATAACCCCTTAAGCTGACCACATCTTTGGACACAAAGGGGCAATTTAGCATGGCAAATCCACCTAATCTGCAACGAAAATCCAGACAGACGCAGGGAGAATGTGCAAACTCCACACAGTCACCCAAGACTCTAATTGAATCCGAGTCCCTGTTGCCATAAGGCAGTAGTGCTAACGACTGTGCCACAATGCCACCCAAAAACTTGTTTTTAAGCTTTGAATTAATCTTGAAGAAGGCTCCACAATGGGACAGAAAGCCCTGAGGAAAGAAAAGCTGCAATCATAATTACGGCTAAGGGTAATGCTGTGAGTACGTAACCCAGTTTGCAGCTGAAAGTATATTTGTTACTGTCTTACTGCAATTGTGATTGTCACATTCTTGAAATAAGTATGCAATTGTCTGTAGAGTTCCTCTCTTGGCTTTTACTTAGTGGTGATTGCTTGTCCTTTGCGGGGGGGCAGGGGGGGGGGGGGGGGGGGGCTTGGTAGGGTTCTGGTGGATACATAGGTGAGTGATTAGTCCAATCTACATCTAGAAGTTTCTGCCGCAGGACACGTAACAGCAAATTGAGTTTTGGGCAAGCTGCTGGCTTGGGATTTCCTCATTACATTTTCTCCCAGTCTCTGATGTGTACCTCCTTTTGAAGGAGGTTGCACTTTTTTTTTTACTGGTTGCACCAGCTGCAGCAATCATGGGCAAGCTTCTCTCAGGACTCTGGGTCGATATAAAAACACCTAAACAAGCCTTCTCCTTTATAGCGTTCCCATTGATATCATGAGACTGCATCCCATCCTGGCAAAGATTTTGCTGGTGATAGAGAGGAGTGAGATTCCTCTGATTGTTACAGGATTGACAAGTTGCTTTCCCCTTGTACAGCAGAACAGATGAGGAGTCTTTGTATTGTTGCAGACTGGTTTCTTTTTCTCACATTGATTGAAAGAGTTCATTGAGCTTCTTGACCAGATATTGATCTCCAATCTTGTAGACCTTCGCTGGGATAGCATCACTTCCTGGAGCTTTGCCGCTAAACAAGTTTGATAGCTTTCATTATTTTGAACAATATAAGAGAACAGTTGCTGGCAGCCTCTAGGGTTGCTTCTTGGTTGATTTCAGAAGGCTGATTTTTTAAATATGCCTCGAAATTGCTTCTTTGTGGATTTAAGGAAACTGATTTTTATTTGCATGCATGAACGTGTCCTTATTCTCAGCACCTTTTAGATCAACTCTTAAGTTTGTGTTTGAGGTTAAGAAAATCCGAGTACTTCGGGAATTTGGTTTGATACAAGGCTACAGTTATATTCCATGAAGTGTCAAACCCAAAGTGCTGTGACACTACTTCCAAGGAACCTCACTATCCTACTTTATAGAGTTCGGATGAAACTCCATTCCAGATTGATACAGCAACATTATGTTGCAAAGTAGTGTGGTAATCACCACTGTTGTATATATTAGGAGATGTGTGGTAAGGCCCTGTACTACAGGTACGGGGGTAGTCCCTGCCTGCTGGCTTGCCCAGTAGGCGGACTACAAATATGTGTGCTCCCTATACAGCAGCCATTTCGCCAGCTGCTGCAGGAGGCCACACATCTTAGAGTAATAAAGCCTCAGTTGTATTCAACTCGTCTCTGTTCAATTGATCGTGCATCAAGTAGAAATCGGTGTGCAGCAATATAAATTATGAATAGAAACTTGGATTTATATGAGTGAAACCAATAACAATTAGATTGCGACTCCTAATTTGTGAACCTTCCTGAAACACTCTTTTAGATTATACACCTCTACTTTGTGAATAATCCCCCAAATTTCTATTAATTTGGTCCAGTGAGTGATTTTAAGTCCTGAACCACTTAGACCATAGATGCTTGATGGATAAGTCTGAAGTATTTCTTGCTGTATTTCCACATTTTGCTGATTCTGAATTGACACACACAATATCAGGAAAGAATGAAGGGTCTGATAAAGGTACCCTGGTGAGTTTACTTATTAATGCTGAATGACCAAGAAATGAGTGAAAGTCTTATGTGATTTATGCATTACTTGAATGGTGCTGTTTTTCTCTTGGGGGGTCTTTCTTTACTAATATAACAGTTACTGCGGATGCTCGAATCTGAAACAAAAACAGAAAATCTCAGCAAATCTGACAGTATCTGTGGAGAGAGAAGGGAGCTAATGTTTCGAGCCTGGAGAGGTGTTAGAGTTTAGTGATGAGTGGTATGGAAGTCACTCTTCAAGTGGTGTTAATATTAAATTCTTTTATTTCATTATATTTTGGAGAAATAATTTTGGGTGTAATATGTGCATTTTGAGATCAGGAAACCAAACCTGGTTGAATGTCCGGATAATTTGTAAACCATGGGACAGTTTGAAGTTTAAATTTGCTAGTAATACCATTGTTTTCTAAAAACACAACTCGTTCCAACATTTTATATCTTTTTCATTCATAACTGTGATATCTACAAGCTGTAGAGCTGCTGAAAACTGGAAGCATTTTTGCTGAAGGAATGAAAATAATTTTTAAATCGACTTTGTTGAAGTTGGGCATTATCCTCTTTATGTTCGTTAGGTATGCTGATATATTTACTGTAGTAATATTTAGGAATTTTAACATTACTTTAGTTTGACAAGTGGGTAAATACCTTTGAACGGTGTGTACACATCTTCAGTATATCAAACCCGCATCTGTCAACAGATTTGACTTGTAATTTTTCCACCAAGGACACATGAGGTTGACCATGAGAATGCGATGGCAGGACAGATGGCAGGACAAAAATCTCACACACCACAACCTTCTCATTGTGCTGGACCCAACGGCATGAAGACCGCCCTACTGAAAATTCAACTTAATGGGGAGGCCATGCCTCCCACATGGATGATTACAGAATCCCCAAGGTTAGGGAGTGGTGTAGTGGTATTATCACTGGACTGGTAATCCAGGGTTTGAATCCCATCAGGGCAGATGGTGGAATTTGAATTCAATAAAAATCTGAAATTAAAAATCTAATGATGGCCATGAAACCATTGTCGATTGTCGTAAAAACCCATCCGACTAATGTCCGGTGGAGAAGGAAATCTGCTGGCCTTGCCTGGTCTGGCTTACATGTGACTCCAGGCCCACAGCAATGTGGCTGACTCTTAAATGCCCTCGGATGGGCAATAAATGCTGACCCAGTCAGCGCTGCCCACATCCCATAAACAAATTTAAAAAAACCTCTATGGGAACTGTCTCAGGACAAACAGTTTTAAGGTGGTCAGTACAGAGAAAAATACAAGGACTTCTGCATTGCAGTCTTGGGGAAAACACTGTAGCCGATTGGCCCGTGTGCAGGCACTGAAATTTGGTTTGCCGTGCATCGAGGATCATTACGCCAAACTTGCAATACCCACCGTGTCCAGATGAAGGCCAAAGGTTGGTGGTCTGGCTGCAGATGATTCCCCAAGCACCAACAATGACAACTGTCAGCTTTATGGACTTCCAGGCCATCTCTTAAGACTTTTGTCATTAGAGGTTCCACAGAAGACTGAAGTCGCTTACAGCTTGAACGTACTCTAACAATGGGGAGTCTACCACCCCCATAATTATAGTTAGCTCATGTAAACTGTTTGCGCAGTAAAGAAGCAACTACATTTTTTAAAAATGACATAGCATGCTTAGTGTTGAGGCCTACAAGCCAAGTAGGTTCCAGTTTGAATCCCCTTATGCGTTGGATAATATTGGCAAGAGTATAGAGTGCAATGGATCTTTATGGCTCTGGAGGAGAGAACTATTCCAGATTCAAGCTTTTGGTTGACATCCACCAAATCTTTGCAGTGCAGACGGAGGCCATTCGGCCCATTAGGTCTGCACTGGCTCTCTGAGAGAAAATTCTACCGAGTTCCATTCCCCTGCCTTATCCCTGTAATCATGCACATTCTTTCTTTTCAGATACAAATCCACTTCCGTTTTGAATATTTCTATCAAACCTGCTTCTATCATCCTTTCAGGAGGTTTGTTCTCGACTCTAACCACCCTCGGTGGAAAAAAATGTTTCCTCACATCACTTCTACTTCTTTTGCCAATTATTTAAACTGTGCCCTATAGTTCTTCGCTTAGTTTCTCACTAATTACCCTGTCCATACCCCTCAGGATCTTGAATACCTCTATCAATTCTGTTTGATGACTTTGCATCCTTACTTCAGTATTATCCAACCTGGGCACAATTGTACAGATGAGGTCTAACTAGTGTCAATACAAATTCAACATGATCTCCTTACTCTTGTATTCATTGCCCCTATTAATCAAGCCCAAGATACTATATGCTTTATTAACTGTTCTCGCAACATGCCCTGCCATAATAACTTGTGTACAAAAATATCGAGGTCCCACTGTTCCTGCACCTCCTTTTAGAGTTTCTCTCTTTATTTTCTACTGTCCCTTCATATTCGTCTTGCCAAAATGGATCACCTCACACTTCTCTGCATTGAACTTCATGCGCCCAATCCACCTTGTCCTTTTGAAGTTCAAGGTTGATAACTTTTTCACCCTTCGTATGTTCAAATTTTGAAATCATGTCCTGCATACCACAGCCTAGGTCATTAATATACATCAGGAAGAAGAAGGGTCCCAATACTGACCCCTGGGGAACTCCACAGCAAACCTTCCTCCAAACTGAAAAGTAACCATTTGTATTACAACTCTCTTTACTGTCAATAGGCCAATTTCATATCTAAGTGTCTACTTTCCCTTTCCTTCCAAGAGCTAGAATTTTTCTCTCGAGTCTGTTGTGTTGAGACTGTCAAATGCAATCCATATACATCACGTCAATAGTATTGCCCTTATCAACCTTCTCTACCTCCTCAAAAACTCCAAGTTAGTTAAACATGATTTTCCCTTACTGAATCCATGCTGACTTTCCTTAATTATCCGGCACTTGTTGAAGTAACTATTGATTTTGTCCCAGGCTCTAGTCCCTGGTTTCTTAGAAGGCAAGTAATATCAGCATTGATTTCAGCTGACTTCCTCTGACAAGCCTCCCAGGTTAAGAATGCCATTTACTTGAGATATAAGCAGAAAACTACCACTCTACAACTGCATCCCAGCATAGATTCAATGGTTTAGTTTTTGTTATCTTTGATGACAGAACAACATTCCCTGCTCATTATGCTTACAACTGCACCCACTGGTTTTGTGGGCTTTTGAGCAGCAATTTACATTCACTAGAGATGCTTTTCGATGTCGAATTGCAGGTGTTGTTGTCTGATTTACTCTGTAATGATGGTGAGTACTGTTAGCCATTATTCCTACCGCAAAATCTGGGCCAGTATCTTCAGTTACAGTGATGGGCAGAAAATTATCCAGGTGAAGGAACTTTGAGGGAAGGAGTTAATTGAATTTAGGCTGGAAGAAAGATCTATCTATATGTTTGAATTTTCTTTACTGAATAGATGAAAATATAATGCCACTGTAGGGAATGGACAAGGAGGGAAATTCCTCAAGTATTTATAATCTGTTAGAGTTTGTTTTTGGCATGATATGCAATACAGATACCTATGGATGCAGGATGCTCCGGGAGACCTTGATGTGCGAGAAAGGATTTCAATTCTTTTTTTTAAAGTTCTGCTCGCAGTCCAATTTAAAACTGAGTTAGCCAATATTATGCTGAAAATAATGAGAAAGTTTGTGCTTTTCTATCCTAGCTTTAAACTTAAGAACTATAGGAAATTTCTGGATGACCATTCGGATATAACCAAGAGGAAGGCTGCAGACAGCCCCACTGCAGTCCTAAAACTGTATTACCAGCTTAAAATACAGCTATGCTCTGAAGTTGATCTTTCTGGCATGGGTATTATTGGGCTCGACCTACTAACTCCTCCACATTGTGTACAAGAAAAAATGCCAGAAAAAAATTCCAAACTAATATTAGAAATTAATGTGATTTAAGTTCAGTTGATGCTTCATTGTACTCTCTTGGAATGTAAATAGTTGTGGTTTGATAAAAGGGAACTGAATCATCAAAAGTGGCCTCAATTTGAGTCCTTAAACAATGAAATTAGATAATTGAAATAAACTCCTTGAATCAAAATTTATCGTGATTAAGAATTTGTACCTTTTTACTAACCCTAATCAGTTTCATACTGAGGTGCCAAACTAAAATGGTTCCTGTTGTGATCTTGCACTACTGCATCAGTCACTATTGTTTATTTTCCTACTAAGGCAATCTGTTTGAACTTTTTTCTTACAATGTAAAAGCTCCTGTAAGCCTCGTTCTACTTTATAAGTTTGGGCAAAAGGCTGTGCTTGTCCCAACCCGTTTCTGCTAATCACAAGCAGGTAATATCTCAGTCATCTTTCGATGGACACTTTTTTGAGTTTTTGCAGTTCTCACTGTTAAAATAGGAGAGATTTCAGACCTGATTATGTGACATGTTGGAAGGAGTTGTTCGAAATGGACTGACTAAATGAGGATTACACATTCTTAATTGATTGCAAAGTTAGCTAATTTTTAATATTGCAGATGCTTGAAATAAAGTATTTGATTTCCACTATAGTGTACTTCCAATTATGTTATACTAACATCTCATCCTATGAAATCAGCACCAACAGGTTTTTCTTCAGAAATTGAAATTCTTTTGATTAGAATTAATTTGTGGGTTGCTGCATAGAATTGGGCAAATGGGTGTTTTAGTACAGCAGTTTGTTGGCAGACCATTGTTTATTGAAGGGAAAATGAGCACTTATATATTTTGAAAGTGTTCAAGTTTATAATAGAAACTGCCTATACAAACTGGTCAAGGTGTAAGTAAACCTTGCTACTAGTGTTTTAAAACATCTGTTCCCACCTCTGATTTAATTGTGCTAAGTTTGCTTGCTTTCCATTCTAAATGTGGCACTAAGAATTTATTTTGATATTATAATTGTGTGTATGGTTCATTAGAACATTGGAACTTAAGCATAGTGTAGAACTCAAGTCTATCTTTCGCAGCAGACACTTAGACAGTGCAGGTGGATATAAAAGACCATACCAGCCAAAACCAGAACCTTTATTCTTTGCTGTGTTTGAATCAGGATGGTTTACTTATGACAACCCCAAAAATGACAGTTTACTGAAGAATATGTAGGATGATGTCTCTGTCCGATGATGTTATAGGTCCGGGTTTACAGAACCCCAAAGTGTTTCATGGAGTTCAACCGACCCACAACTTTTAATAGATTGTGGTGTGGGAAGCACACGGCGTACTCTCCAGGTGTGATCCAGCAATTATAGACAAATGATTTTTAAAACAAAACCATGTTTATTCTATGAACTCAAGTTAACCTTTTTAAAACAAACATTGAATATCTTAACACCCATTACTTCAAAGATAACCCCAAAAGACTACAACACTAAATAATCCTTCAAACTGTTCCTTTAAACATCCAAAAGTCTTCAAACCTTCAAAAACAGACATGAGGTTACATTCAATATATTTATAGTCTTTGGATTTGCAGACATCAACAGACCAGCTCTGTGTTTTCTTCCGGCAGCTCTCAGCAAAACACACAGACACTCCCAGCTTTCTCCTCAAACTGAAACCAAAAGCAGAAGTGAGCTCAGCTCCCCCCACCCTCTGACATCACTTCAGTAATATGATCAGCTCCATTTCTTAAAGGTACATTGCTTAACATCCATTTCTTAAAGGTACCCTCACATGCCACCTTCCCCCCCCCCCCCCCAAGAAAAAAAAACTATCAACTTCAAGGTGATTTAATTTTTCACCTTTGCACCATCAATTAAGAAATGCACACAGTAAAAACACTTTACCGGTTCAAAAAAACAACACACGCAAACAGGTATAATAATATAGTCCATTTTTTTCTCCTTCGTTCTTCTTCCTCCAACTGAAATCCTTCTCGATTGGCAGTCTCTTTGAACAAGAAAGCCTCTGCACGATCCATCCATTCCTCTACGCCACGGCATTTTTCTTTAAAGTCAGATAATTTAGCTCAATCTGATCATAAGAGTCCCTTGCAATTCTCCAATACAGGAGTATCGGCTACCACAGCTTTCAGGCAATCAAATGCACGTTGAAACTCCGCTGTCCATTGAAATTTTTAAATACGTTTCTTGAGCAAGTCCGTCAGTGGAGCAATCACGCTACAAATCTTTTGCACAAAAAGGTTCGATCAAATCCACTCATGCCAAGAAATCACATTATTTCCCTTGGTCTTGAAGGTATTGGAAACTCCTCAAGGAAAGTGATTTGGGCTTTTCCAAATTCACTTCTGGCTAGGTTTATCACCAAACCCGCCACCTGAAGTCAATCGAATAACTCCATTAGATGATGTAAATGTTCTTTCCATGTCTGGCTGAAAACTGCCAGATCGTCGATGTATACCGCACAATTGGGTAATTCTGAAACAACTGTATTAGTTAACTGTTGAAATGTGGCTGGTGCGTTTTTCATGCCAAATGGCATAACTTTGAATTGGTATATACCATCTGGAGTCACAAAAGCTGAAATCTCCTTCGCTCTTTCGGATAAAGGTACCTGCCAGTAACCTTTAAGTAAATCCAGTTTGGAAAGCGGATTGTCCCTCTTTTTCAATGCTATCCTCCAACCGTGGGATAGGATAAGAGTCCGCTCTTGTAACTACATTCACCTTTCTATAGCCCACACACAAACGTTGGGTACCGTCTGGTTTAGCTACCATCACTATGGGTGAGCTCCATTGACTGCAACCCACTTCAATTATGCCATTTTTAAGCATACTCTCAATCTCTTTGTTAACCTGTGCCAATTTTAAAAGGTTAAGTCTATATGGATGTTGTTTGATTGGAACAGCATTTCCCATTATAGCCATTTTAGTACTTCCCAATTTATCTCCACAAACTTGCCCATGTGATATCAGTAACTCTTTCAGGTCAGTTTGTTTTTCCCCTGGAAGATAACAATTTATCCCAATTTTTAAGAACATCCTCATTTTCCAATTTAATTTGAGGTATGTCAAATTCACAGTCATCTGGATTTGGTTCGTCACTTTGAGTTAGAATCATTAAAACCTCCTCCTTTTTCTCTCCTTCCCTTTCAAAGTACCTTTTCAGCATATTCACATGACACACTCGGTGATTCTTCCTTCTATCTGGTGTTTTTACCACATAATTCACCTCACTTAATTTCCTTTCAATCTGATAAGGTCCACAAAATCTAGCTTTTAAAGGTTCACCGACCACTGGTAACAACACTAAAACTTTATCTCCACTGGCAAAACTACGAACTTTGGAGTTCTTGTCCGCTACCCGTTTCATCACATTTTGTGCAACTTTCAAATGTTGTCTAGCCAATTCACCTTTCTAACGCTCTGCTCTTCCACATGAGTTCTCACTACATCAGGAATTGAATTTTTAAACTCCTCTATTTAATTGTTCCCTAAAATTTGACATGTAATCCAATAGTGTAACTTTCGATTTCTCACCCACCAATTTTTCTTTAATCAATTTAAGTGGTCCTCTTACCTCATGACCAAAAATTAGTTCAAAAGGACTAAATTTGGTTGACTCATTACGTGCATCCCTAATTGCAAAACGTACAAATGGAATTCCTTTATCCCAATCCTCTGGATAATCTTGACAATAAGCCCTCAACATTGTCTTTAATGTCTGATGCCACCTTTCTAACGCTCCCTGCGATTCTGGATGGTATGCAGTTGATTTAAATTGTTTTATTCCTAAGCTATCCATAACATTAATGAATAAACTTGAGGTAAAATTTGATCCTTGATCCGATTGAATTTCTGTGGGTGGTCCATATCTAGTAAAGAATTTAAGTAACTCCACAATCTTTTTAGCTGTATTATTACATACTGCAATGGCCTCTGGAAACCTAGTAGACACATCCATTATAGTCAAAAGATATTGATTCCCACTTTTTGTTTTAGGAAGCGGTCCCACACAATCAATTAGGACCCTTGTAAAAGGTTCCTCAAATGCTGGAATGGGTATTAAGGGCGCTGGTTTTATCACTGCTTGAGGTTACCCTATCACTTGACATGTGTGACATGATTGACAAAATTTAACTCCATCTTTATGTAGTCCAGGGCAATAAAAATGTTTCTAGATTTTAGCTTGCGTTTTCCTTATCACCAAATGACCTCCCATTGGTACCTCATGTGCCACTCGCAACACCTCCTTTCTATGCCATACCGGCAATACTACTTGATGAACTTCTGCCCACTTTTCATCCGCCTGCATATGTAGAGGTCTCCAGTTCTCATCAATACATCACTTTTACGGTAATAACACTCTGGTATACTCTGATTCCTCTTCCGAATATGCTTTCTGATATATCCATTTTATTTCTTCATCTTTCTGTTGTAACTCCGCTAATTTTCCTGAACTAAAAATATCTGTTCTTGTTCTTTTTCAACCAACTGATCAAAAATCGTTTCTGATAATTCACTTCAACTTCATCTTCACTCTTTCATTTCTCTTCTTGTCTTAACCTGTGACTTTGCGACCTTGGTACTACACAATCTGGAAAAAACCCAGGATATTCGTCCTTCAACACTTCAGTTCTCTGATTTTCCACTGGCTTATCAACCACAGTAGGCATCACTCCCACCTGCGATCCAGCTATATCATTACCCAAGATAAACTGTATTCCTGGACAAGATAGTTTCTCTATAACTCTGACTACCACTTCACCACTCTTCACTGGACTTTCCAACCTTACCTTATACAATGGAATGCTACTCCTCTCACCCTGAATTCCACTTATTACCACCTCTTCTGGCAACATTCTTCCCAAACTACATAATTCCTCATCTCTTACCATTAAAGATTGATTAGCTCCTGTATCACTTAAAATTGTGACTTCTTTACCTGCTCCTCCTGATACACATGAGTAAACGTTACCCACACAAGTAAATTCTTTAAAGACATCTGGCACTTCTTATCAATCACCTCTTGATCCGTCTGTACAATCTTTTGCACCTCCTTCACTTCCTTTACCACTTTCACAAACCCCACTGTCTTATCCTGTTTTCCCACATCAGCCTTCCCAGTGCTTTTCTTGAACCACCAACACTGACTTTACATGGCCTAGTTTATTACAGTGAAAACATTTGAAACTGTTCATTTCTTTTCCACCCTCCTGGATTTCTTTTTTAAATCTGAGGTACACTCTCATTATCTCCCATCAGATTACCTTTACCACTTGAGTATTTCTCATGTCCCCAGTTTCTATCCCTCACAGGCTGAAACTGATGTCGGAAACCAAGCTTTGATTTATGAACTAATTCATAATCATCTGCCATTTCTGCTGCTAATCGCACAGTTTTAACCCTCTGCTCTTCCACAGAGTTCTCACTACATCAGGAATTGAATTTTTAAACTCCTCCAAAAGTATGATTTCTCTGAGAGCTTCATACGTTTGGTCTATTTTCAAAGCCCTTAGCCACCTATCAAAATTACTTGTTTGATCCTTTCAAACTCCATGTATGTTTGACCAAATTCTTTCCTTAAATTTCTAAACCTTTGTCTGTAGACTTCAGGCACTAGTTCATATGCACCTAAGATGGATTTTTTCAACTCCTCATACGCCTCAGATACCTCCTCCGGTAGTGACGCAGTGACTTCATTAGCTCTACCTACCAGCTTTGTTTGAATCAGTAATACCCACATGTCCTGTGGCCATTTCATTTGTTTAGCTACCTTCTCAAATGAAATGAAAAAGGCTTCTCCCTCCTTCCCGTCAAACCGTGGCAATGCTTGGACATATTTAAATAATCATCCAACATACGTTTCCCTTTATATCTGCCAATTTTAACTGACTGTCATGTTTCATGGCCATTTTCTGAAGTTCAAACTCTCTCTCTATCTTTTTCCCTGATCTGTATCTCCATTTCTCTTTCTTTTTGTTCTTCTAGGGCTATTCTTTTCTCATTTCTTCTCCTTTTCTTTTTCCTCTCTCTCTCTCTTTTTCCTCTCTACCTCTTTCGTATTCAAGCTGCTTTAATTCTTTCTCATGTTCCATTTGTTTAATTTGCAACTGAATTTTTGCCATTTCCAATGAATCAAACTGTATCTCAGGCAACTTTAAATGCTTAACCACAGTCATAATTACCTAATCTTTTCGCATTTTGCCAGGTAATGTTAACTGCACTGTTTTTGCCAAATCTAACTGTCTGCTTTTAGTCTCTGTCCGTAAGGTACTGTGTGTGACCGTCTCCACCCCCAAAAACTTCTCAGCCTCTGAAAGAGCCATTGTCCACAACACACTTCCCACTTAAACTAAAATACCACACCTGAAAAGCAACCACAATATGCTCACCCCTCACTGTCTTTAGGTTCACTAAGCCAATCCAATAGATAGACTTTTATCCCGGACGAGCCCCCAATTGTTATGGGCCCGGGTTTACAGAACCCCAAAGTGTTTCATGGAGTTCAACCGACCCACAACTTTTAATAGATTGCGGTGCGGGGAGTACACGGCGTACTCTCCTGGTGTGATACAGCAATTATGGACAAATGTTTTTTAAAAACAAAACCATGTTTATTCTATGAACTCAAGTTAACCTTTTTAAAACAAACATTGAATATCTTAACACCCATTACTTCAAAGATAACCCCAAAAGACTACAACACTAAATAACCCTTCAAACTGTTCCTTTAAACATCCAAAAGTCTTCAAACCTTCAAAAACAGACATGAGGTTACATTCAATATATTTATAGTCTTTGGATTTGCAGACATCAACAGACCAGCTCTGTGTTTTCTTCCGGCAGCTCTCAGCAAAACACACAGATACTCCCAGCTTTCTCCTCAAACTGAAACCAAAAGCAGAAGTGAGCTCAACTCCCCCACCCTCTGACATCACTTCAGTAATATGATCAGCTCCATTTCTTAAAGGTACATTGCTTAACATCCATTTCTTAAAGGTACTCTCACATGACCCCTGTCAATTCTGATATTACAAAGTAATTGTTATGGACGGGGAGGGTAATTTAAACTGCACTAATTTCTCCCCACGCCATAAACACAAAGGTGTTTTGATTTGTTTTCCTCTTAGCAGTGGTGTATTCACCAGCCCGTTTTTTTTGTTGTGATCCAATTTCCTATTAACCACACAACAAACTCAAGATAGGATGAACTCTTAAAGGATTGGTTTATTTACACGCACACAAAAGGAGTGTCACAATGTTGCCTCCATGCTCAGACACTGAAGAGGTGGATAGAGAAAAGAAAGATTTCCAGTACAGTGGTCCTAGAGAAAATAAATATTGTTTAGTGTGGGTTCCAGAGCCCAGAATCAAAGTCCAATGAAGTATTCTTTCACTGAGGTTGGTGGGTTGAAAACTGCTGTATAATTCAATTTTCCAACAGTGTTGACTTCATACAACGAAAATGCATGCAGAGATTAATCAGTATTTAGGCGATGGTACAGAATTTCCAGCAGAAGCAGTGTAGGTGGGGCCAGGTGTTCAACCTTGGCAAAGCTCCTTTTCTGTGAGATCGCCAGTTAAATGGTAAACAGCAGACTAAGCTTTGCAGTTCAGCAAGGCCATATTGCTTGTTCCACAAGCCAAAGACCCATGTCACATTACTCCCACCGTTCCACACTCTCGTTGACAAGGAATGTGTATCTCACCTCGCCACAAAATTGTTAAATGCCTCAACCATTAAGAATTGAAAGGAAGGTTGTGAGGCCCCATGTCTTAGCAGATGAACAGGCTCTTTGGTCATCCTGGATTATGTATCTGTATAACATTTTTGGAATTTGACCTGTGCAGCCCTCGCGTTGTTAGTGGCTCCTCCGAGATACTGGTATGTGGGGCTCCCTGATACTACCAGGTAGCTTATTTTGTTCAGGGGTCATAAACAACATGGATTCAGCCACTTTTTTGTCCAGTTTCAAATTTTTCTGAAATAGCAATGAGCATACTTCTAAATATTCTATTACAAAACATGGGATAAGGTCTCGCAGTAACACATTGCTGAACATTTTAAAATCAAATTGTTCAGTTTGAACTCTGATATACAGCTTTTGCCACGTTGGCTTTTGGTGTGGGGCAGGGTTTTTTCAACTGCAGGAGACGTGCCCAATGTTCGAGAATGCCAGCTGTGACCGGGTTTTAAGTTGAGAATGCCGGCCGTAGGGCAGCACAGTGGCGCAGTGGGTTAGCACTGCGGCCTCACGGCGCCGAGGTCCCAGGTTCGAACCTGGCTCTGGGTCACTGTCCGTGTGGAGTTTGCACATTCTCCCCGTGTTTGGGTGGGTTTCACCCCCACAAGCCAAAAGATGTGCAAGGTAGGTGGATTGGCCACGCTAAATTGCCCCTTAATTGGAAAAAAAATGAATTGGGTATTCTAAATTTATAAATAAAGAAAGAAGAGAACGCCGGCCATTACTGGCTTTTAAATGTGAATGATGCAGTCTTCCCGCCAGAAGTGGCAGCAGAGAGCAGGTCACATACCCTGTATGTCGGTGCTTTTTGACGCGTAATCACAGAGCAGAGATTCCTCATTTTCTAGCCTGCGAGCAAGCAAGCAGCAAGACTGGAGAACTGAAAATGGATCATTTTGTTGTGAGGAAGAGAGGGCCAGAGACACAAACAGGCCAGGATCTCATAACTGAATCTGCTGAAGAGAGCTGCTCAGGAGAGCCCATGGCAGGACAAAGTAGTGCTAGTGTGAGCTGCACAGGAGAGTCTGCAGCAGGACAAAGCAGTGCTAGTGTGAGCTGCATACAATGCTCCAGGGTCTCTGGTGCACAACCTACTAAGAAGAAACTGAAATCGGGAACAAAGCAGCATGAAGATGATTTCTTGAGGTATGGCTTTGTTAATTGTGCCAGTGCAAATAGGATGAAAAGCCCATGTGCGTTATATTCCGGAAAGTACTGGCAAATTACATTTTAAAACTCAACTTCAAAAGCATTTGAAAACTATGCATGGCAAGTTCAAGGATAAGCCCTTGATTTTGTTCCAAATGATGCAGCGAGAACTTAACCACAAAGCATCAGCTGAAGTCTTTGAATAACATTGAATAACAGAGCAGAATTAGCCTCTTACATGGTAGCTTACCATGTAGCTAAAGAGAATAAATGTTCCACGCTATTTCAGTCGCATCTGGCTGCACTGATCATCAGTATTTGTCGCTACTTTCAGAGGAGAAGTTTCAGATTTTGAAAGAGAAGAGGTGGTGAAAAATCCTCTTTTCTTTTTGAGGCCCCAGAGTCAATTATTAACTTACAGCTGACTCCAAATGAAGAGACAGAACTTCTGTGCCTCACCTGTGATGGCAAATTAAAATCACGCCACAAGTCCATGAGGCTGTGTCAGCATTCTGAAGTAGAGTCACTAAGGAATATCCAGTGCTGAGTAAAACGAGCATTTTGTTGCTATTGCCCTTCACAACGACCTACATGTGCAAGTTTAGATTTTCCATCCTTATAAAGATGAAGGCCGCACAAAGGAACCAGCTGAACTCTGCACCTGATATGCGCTATTTGTCCTCTCCTCCTGTGAACTTGATTGGAGTGAGATTGTGAGGACCAAGCAGGCTCACCTGTTGCATTAAAAGTAAGCAGAAATGGTGGGTTGCTGGCGTGGGTCGAGAAGATCACCTGGTTGGTAAAAGTGGGTCCCGGGAAAATAATGTTTGAAAAACACCGGTGGAGGACATAGAGAGTTTCAAAGCATATTAATTGAAAGCCAATTAGTGAGTAAAAAATTCAGCAAACATAAAATGACCTGGGTAAAATATATTTTAGCTTTTATTATAACACCTGTAAACCAATGCAGTTATTTAATTTGTATTCGGGTGATAAAGATAGACTAAACTTTGTTTTTGTTTGTTGTTAGAGCCATTGACTTGCAATACTTTGCAGGTTTCTATTATTCTAAAGATGCATTCCAAAATATTTAAAATACATCTTTGATACTTGTCACACTTGTTTTCAATTTCTCTACTTCTCCAACCCATCTTCGGTTGGTCATGCCCTCATTCCCCAGGAGATCCTGACAGATATGCTGCTTCCAGCCATTTGATGGAGAGTGGAGGAAGAAAAGAAGGAAACTTGTCTTTAGATTGTTTTTGAAGTAACAGCCTATTGGAGTTTGAGGTTGTGGTGTAGATATTTTTCTATTACACAAGAGTGGACTAATGTTAGTTTCATGTAAATTATATGTTTAATGGAAAAAATATCAGTATATTGTTTTATTAATTTAGTATTTTTGTGTGTAGTGATAACTTTTCCCCGGTGCAATATTAATATTTCTGTTTTTAATCAGTTTGGGGCAGAATTCCGAAGATTTTCCTTAAGCCGGTATAAACCTGGGAAGTTTGATGAATTCTACGGACTAATCCTTCATACGCATAACATTTCAAACATGGACATATTAATTGGATACGCTGATGTCCATGGTGACCTGCTGCCAATCAACAATGATGACAACTTCTGCAAAGCCATTTCCATGGCAAACCCATTGCTAAGGGTTTTTGTACAACGGAAAGGTAGGATATTGGAAGAATACCATCTGAAAATAAATTGTTGAATGCTGCATGATGTGATTTGGTCAAACCTATTTTAATTTTTTAATCCCCAGTATTTATGCTTTTCAGTTCCTCCCACCTATTGCCTCTGGTCTCCTGTAGCTCACCCACTTTTAAATAACTAAAACATGTTTGGTGTGATTATGCAATTAATAAAAATCAAATTTTTGGTATTTTATTCAAAATACATATAAAAATCCATATCATTGATCAACTAGTAATTGGAGATGGCATCATCAGACTTGTTTCCATCATGAGGGGAGGTAAATTAGATTATCTGTGCTTACTTTTGCTATTTATTGCAAGTGTAAGTTGCTGTTACTTAAAGTTTTAATGAGGATTTCAGGCATGGAGAGTTGACAACTATATTGGCCTTGTGAACTGCCTCCAAGTAGGTATCACCATCTGAAAAGTCTTGAGAATTATTGGCCCATAACATCCTTGCTCCCCAGGGTCGCATTTAGGGAGTACCCCAATGATGCACTAGGGAATCCCTCCTGGAAGTTTACACAGCAATTGCTCAATTGCTAACTTGCCAGAAATCATCCAACAGAAACTATTTAAATCACCAACTTCAGATGTTTCTGCCAGTTTTACCCTGATGGTTACTCTGAAGGAGTTAGAAGCAGAAAGATAAATTAAATCCAGAGTAATTGTTTAAACGTCCAGACCCAGCCTCGCACAGGACAGCCCCCCCCCCCCCCCCCCCATTGTCTGAACCACTTTCTTTGAAACTTAAAATCTCCCTTTAAACACTTTATTTATGGCAGCTAGTGCTGTAAGAAGAGGGCATGTCCAGCCTCTCTATGCTACAGTTACTCCACACCATTGCAGTCAAGAGCACACTTTGCTGCTCCTGTCTCACCTAGCCTGAGTGAGGATGGTTGGGTGCCACAGGGGCTTTAGAATCCCAGCATAAATAAATCCGTCAAGCGTGGCTATCTAAGGAAGTTACAGGGCATAATTTTAATCTGTCTGTCGTTTCTGTTGGGTCTGAATCTTGATGCATGTATGACTGAAGAAGTGACCAACATGGACATTTGGATCTGATTGCACACAAAAAAGAAAGAGAATATCTTGCGCTGGATATTAATATGTTTTCTTATAAAAAAAGTAGAAGTTCCAAAAATATGGTGTTCTGTAAATTATCTGGATATGGAAAATATAAAGCATCAGTTGAAGGTGCGCCAATTGGTCATGCAACCCTGAAGCAAATTTATGTATTATAATGTGAGGTAACTTGTTGATTGAATTAAAATTAAACTGATTATAACTATGTCCTCCTTTTCAATGAGGAGTTAGGGGTGAGTGGGGGAGCCCAATAGCTGAGGACAGGGAGGCCCAACAGAATTTAGCAGCATGACCTCTTCTGAATAATTTTGAGTGTATTCCCACTAGATCAGATTGATTTCTGGAGGCAGGCAACTGAATGGCAAATTCAGTTTAACATAGCTAAGTATAATGTCAATGTGCTTCGGTGTGTATAATAAGCCGGGAATTCATTAGGAAATAGCAGAAATATCTGGGACCCAAAAGGCAAAATTGATATTTGTTATAAAAAAAGATTGAAGGGGGCTTTGTTGCCATTGCATGCAACATTGATTAGGTCACATCTGCAGTTTTATATGTGGTTCTGGTATCTTTGTTAAAGAAAAGAATCACAGAATTTACAGTGCAGAAGGAGGCCATTCGGCCCATCGAGTCTGCACTGGCTCTTGGAAATGACAAGAGAGTGAAACATAAATGAACAGTGTTTCAGAAAAATACTGAGCTGACTTGATGGAGGTATTCAAGTTGATAAAGCACAAATTATGTAAGATCAGTCAGGTCTGTTAAATCTGGTATACAAAATGAAGGGAGTTGAGTACATTCAGTTATGATCTGGTTAGGGACCAATATCTTTTTGCTTAAAGTAGACACAAGTTTGAAACTCCAGTTACCCACTAAGAGAATAAAGCCACACGATTGCACAGTTTTAGCAAACAAAATAAATTTTGCTGTACAAAGTCAGAAAACGTCCTGACTCTTGATTAACCTGGACAAACTGCTCACCACCTGATAATTCAGTCTTTCACCGACTCCGAGCTTCATTAAGGTGGCTCTGCCCCTGGGGTTCTGCAAACTTCAGACTCCCAGCTATAAACTGGCTGCCAGGGCAGCTGAGCCTCAAGTGTCTGGCATAGAACCACTGACCTTCTGCCCCAGCTCAGCTACCCAGGACTTTTCTCAGCCCTAACTGCCTGGAGCCTGCCAACAGTTTCCATTGCTTCTCTGAGGTGCAAACCACATGAGGTCCAAACTGTGACCTAACGAGCGGATTGTGCCATAAGTAGCTATTCACTTACAACTTGATTGCACAGTAGGAAAGTAAACTTGATGGCCTTCGATCTTTTCGTAGAAGGTAGATGGACCTAATTCCTTTTCCAATCTTGAGATTTTCTATGTTTTGCTGAACCATGAATCACTAGAAGGTCTGTTGTCCAAAGCCAGAGCTTGGATCATGTGGTTTCCGTCGCAGACATTCCATGGAACCAATTCAGCTCTGCAGGCTCATCTACATCAGGAAAGGGAATTTTTTTAATGCTTCATTAAAAGGATATGTGAGTGCTCCACCTTTTCTATCTCTGAACATAGAAATAATTTCTTCACAAGGTGGTTTTGAGCTGATGACTCTGCCTCAGATTATTCAGGCAGTATCCAGGAGACTGTGGCTATAATTGATATAGCTTATCTGCTTTGACATTGGCATTCATTCAGTCTTGTCATAATAGTTATCTTCCATTTGTTTTTTGGTTTTCAGCTTCACAGCTACCCTTGCAAGATTCTAATCTTTGATCTATGCCTGTTCCTAAAGTCTAAGATACCTGTAGATGTCCGCACATGAGTTGACTATAGAAGCCTCAAAATCCCTCCTGAAAACTGGGGCAGATTTATTTAGAGTATAAAAGTGAACCACTGGGTGTGGGTAGTCACCATTTTGAAGTATCATCAATATCTGCACAAAGAATAGGTGTGCCTTAAGCTTCTACCATCTTCACAACACAGCCCAGCTATAAGGTACCAGTGAGTAAAACATGCAGTTGTAGTAAAAATTGGAGCTGACTACCAATATGAGTATAGTATGTCTATAAAGAGGGGTGAAGGTCGGTATGATTTTTATAGTAAGTTCTATCACATCTCAGCAGAATAGCCAATACAATAGCAAATGATTTAAGCTGCATGGCTGACAGAACTCAAAAGTGGAAGATCCACACTGAGGTAATCCAAAGCATTTTCCAGACTCTAGTTTGTCCATCAATAATGTTTGTTGGCAAAACAATCTGTAAATTCTATCTTTCTGTTTAATGATCAAGGATAAGTTTGAGCCTTTTTTTCTTGGAAACCAATCCTTCTGTATGTATTTTCTGTTTTCCACTAATATCCATTAATGTAGGTAATCGGAGCTCTAGGAAAAAAATGTGATTCTCGCATATTTGGTCTTTTCTACTCCATAAAAATTACGCAATTGTGAGCCAATTCTATATCCGGATCCAGCAATCTTTAAACAAATAGCTTGACTTAAGGCAAAAATGATTGATACCAGCTTTTCCTCTCATTTATTTTAGTGAGTACATAGGTAATTTATTGAAGAGTATAGTCAGGTAAATTGTTTTTCATGGCTGCATGTTAACTTAAAGGAGCTGACTTTTACGGCGCCTACCTGGGAACTTTTAGATTCCATGTGGCTGCACAGTTTACAGAAAACATTGACTGCTAGACCAAAATATTTATCTCTTGGAGCTATTTGAGGTTCCTGGCAGAGTTCTGCTCTTCATCATTCAGAGTTGAACAAATTACTTAATTTTGTACATTTTTTAAATATTGTTTTATTATACAGACAGTTTATACAGTTATACAGTTTTATTATACATTATTGGGTCTATAAAGTTCTTTCAATGCCATCAACAGTTATTTGGTCTATTTAACTATCATAATATTATGGCTTGCCTGATCTGTTAATTGTATTTGTGTTACTAAAATCCAGTTGTAGGAAATCCAAAACATTGGTGATAGCTCACTACACTCAATCCGTGGCTATTATCCAGGCACTCCTTAAATAGCTGTCCACAGATACTGACCTGAATTTTGCAGCAATAACATTGAGGCCAGCACTGCTTATCACTATTGCAGGAGTAAATCAGACAGTAATTTCAGATGTCTGCACATGTGCAGTTAAACACAGAAGTTCTCTAGTTGCCGCCAGATACTCCGTTTAGCCACACAGTATGCCATTGCAGCTCTCCCCAAGAGGTCCAGTCCAATGACTGAACAGTGCAAACTTGCTGTGCTTGGACACTATGTCTGCAGAAAAAAAGAAGTAAAATTAACTTAGGGCTGGTGTATTTGGGAGTAAATGTGAAAGTGGTATTATTGCTGAATCACCTCACTGGCCCTTAATTATAACTTTACTGTGTGGAGCTTCATTCTCTCGAAGAAAATTGGTGTTGGAGATTGAAAAAAATCATTTTACTCTTTCTGACTCTGATTTTTATCTCGTTCCCTCAATCACATCTGTACTTGCCTGCCTTTTTGCGTTCTGTACATCATTTGAATCTAATTTGCGGTTTCTGTTTTATACTACCTGAGTCGTATTCTGCCTGCCTGAAGATTCTCCAGTCTGACTGGTTAAAGGGTCTTGCAGTTCCTTGCTCTACTTTTTGACACCACAGGTTTCCTGCAGTGGAAAAATACCCAATTGGAGGAAATCAAGAGAAAAACATAGTTAGAACCAGCAGAACTGTTCCAATGCCTGGAATCTCAACTGCCAACAGGATCTTTTCCCCTTTAACACTTAGTGTGTTTCCAGCAGTGTGTGCTATTCTGAGGCTGCTTCCCACTCAGCTATGCAGGTATAAAGAGTGCAGATAATACATAGCCTTGGAAATAGTTTGAAGCTAACTGATAGCTTCATTGCGTTCAGGGTTGTATTGTATACTGCACCGAAGCATTGTTATTGTATGATCACCTGATGTAATTATGCCAGAAAATATCTTTTAAATGCTTTCCTGATGTGCTACTTGCCTTTCCCATACCCATACATCAAAACTGATTCTGAATCTATAGCAGAGTTGCTTGATGAGTGTGCTTGTTTCCTATTTATTGCCCTAAAATGGAAGACTTTTGATTTCTATATTCAACTTTTATTTAATTCTTTTATGAGATGTGGACGTTGCTGGCAAGGCCAGCGTTTGTTGCCCATCCCTAATTGGCCGTGAGAAGGTGGGATGTGAAACAGCAACAGGTAAACTTGAGCATTTTTTCCTATTCCAACATGATTAAATACTCATCTCTTTGCTACCCAAATCTTTCTTGTACTGCAACTTGGAAATTGCAGTTAAATATGTCGTTGAATGAATGTTAAAATTGGTTCACACCTTTGTTAAATATTAGAACAGTTGGCTATGTATGTTTTAAGCATTTGTGCAATAACGTCATTCGTACTTATTTAGAACCCGGAATGAAAGAACTGTACCTACCTGGAGAATATCAAACGTGATTCTGATGTTTAAAAGTTTTGATACGGTCCTGAAATTTATAGGCTAATTAACCCAGTTGTAATGAGAACGTTGTTGAGCATTTTATGTCAGTGTTCATCTGGAGTGCTAAGTTTATAAGAAGAGTTTTCATAGAGTTTGAGAGGAATATTTCATGGGGCGGGGAGAAACTTTCATTTATTTATTCACTCAAGGGGCCTATGAGCAAATTTCAGAAAGAGAAAGTCTGACACAATATTAAACATGAATTTTCAAATAAGCTGAGATATGAAGAAAATAAACAATATACTGAGCAAAAATTAAGCAATGTTGAAGCAATAAATTGATGAGTAGAAAACGATTAATTAATAAAGATCAGCACTAAAGTATGAGAGGTTCAGAGTCAGTTTGTCTGGCTCACTCCAAATTTCTTGATGTTCACTCGTGCACATTCTCTCTCTCCCATTCACACAATCACTCTGAGTGGGTGTGATTGTGTGACGGTAACTGGGATTCCAGAGACTGTGAGTGAGCCATATGCACACAGTATTGGCCTCCAATGATGCTTTTTAAGTGAGATTGTAGGTATATGGATTCATTTAAATAAAAATGGTCAATTGTTGCAGGGAATGCAATGGTTTCAGAGCCTGAGGATCAGAATTGTCATTTATGGGTAGTTATTAACCAAACTTGATTAAGGTGGCAAGTAAAGTTGCCATAGTCCGAGAGGGGGAGGGCTGACTGGTGGTGATTTCACCTGAGGATCACCACACCTCAAGCAAGCAAGGGGAAGGTTGAGAAGGCAGGGCCTTTCAAAAATAACGTCAGCAGGTATGAGAAATGAACCCACGCTGTTCTCTTGTTCTGTACCACAAACCAACGGCAACCAAGCTAAACTAGCCCCAACATGATTAAGTATAGATTAACATTGTAGAATGTTGACTGTTCTGAGAGATGCAAGAAGTAAAATAAATCTTTCCTGGTCAATAAGTAAATACATTTTCCAATCCCATTCGGAACTTTTACTTCTGTGTTTGCTAGCGTCTACTAAATGGGTTGGACATATGACATTGGCAAAATGCCACATTGCTGTGGGAAATTAAAACATTTATCTATTTCCAAGCACTGATATTCCACACATTAAATTCTTAGTTGTTCTTCCAAAAAATGGAAGCAATTGCAGACAATTTTGATTCATGGAAGGTCTTAATTCGCTGAGGAGTAAAGGCTAAGATGTCCTTCCAGGATCCCTAAAAAGCAAAGGAAAAAGTCTCTTTAGCATAGACAATAAGGGTCATGCCTTCATCATGAAGAACATTCATATTGTATACCATGATCTAAACCGTAATATTTCAGGAATAAAAGTACATAAATGACAAGAACTTAAAATCCAATTAAAGGGCAATTTAGAGTGGCCAATCCACCTACCCTGCACACCTGGGTTATGGGGGTGAGACCCACTCAGACATGGGAAGAATGTGCAAACTCCATACAAACAATGGCCTGGGGCAGGGATCGAACCTGGGTCCTCGGCGGCGTGAGGTAGCAGTGCTAGCCACTGTGCACCGTGCTGCCACCGAGAATAGCTTCTTTAAGTTCAACTTGCTACAGTTATTCATTTGAAAATGATTTATTAAATGCTTCACTTTGTCCTGCCTTCTTCATTATTCTCCCCAATGTTTTACTTGTTTTTCTAACTAATAACCCGTATATTTTGTATACTTTAAAAAAAATAAAGTCAAGTCCATTTTGGTTTACTGAGCATTGGATAATAGGGAACAGAAAGTCAACTTTTGATTTTATTTTCTGCTACCACTTTTTAAAAGCATTGTCCAATTGTTAGCAGTATAATTGCACCCAGAAATG
This sequence comes from Scyliorhinus torazame, assembly GCF_047496885.1. NCBI lineage: Eukaryota > Metazoa > Chordata > Chondrichthyes > Carcharhiniformes > Scyliorhinidae > Scyliorhinus > Scyliorhinus torazame. The sequence goes on from NC_092712.1 coordinate 265,661,715, forward strand.
TAATTTGTCACTGCTCTGGAGTAGATTTGCTTCAGTAATCTTAGTTAATGAGCCAGGAGGTTACCAGTCTGGATGTTTCCTCACAGCATACATTTTAATTATGGAGATGCTTAAGAGCATTGAATTTATAATCTGCTCCTCTTTTGAATGTTGGCCAAACAGTTCCTGCATTTATGAAGCTTACATATAAATGCTCCGTAATGGTCGGTTCTGGTATCATTTGGTTTGGCTGAAATATAAATAGTTTTGCACACATGGGAAAGCTACTTTGGGGTGGAGTAATGTTTACAGTATTGGATCCTTAAAAGGACAGTAAACCTGCCAAGTAAAAATGTTTTCAAGAAGGTTTCTCCCAGAAGAGAAGTTGGAAAACTAGCTATCCTCGGTTGATTTTATAATCTCTGTTTAGGAGGTCAACGTATTTAGATATTGTTTTCCTTAATTGCAGTTTTAAGATGTTGACAACTTTTCTAAAATGGTACTCATTTGTAATTGCACAGTGAGCAGAAAAATCAGTACATGGAATTAAATTTATTGTGGGAATAACTTGGTTGACTAGTTCATGATGTTTGAGTCCATAGGGGAGGCAGTAGCATAATGGTATTGTCACTGGACTAGTAATCCAGAGACTCGGGGGACCTAAGTTCAAATCCCACCAGGGCAGTTGGTGGAATTCGAATTCAATAAAAATCTAGAATTGAAAGTCTAATGACCATGAAATCATTGCCGATTGCCGTAAAACCCCATCTGGTTCTCTAATATCATTTAGGGAAGGAAATCTGTCATCTGACTCTTAAATGCCCTCGGGAATGGGCAATAAATGCTGTCCCAGTCAGCGATGCCCACAAATGAACAATTTTAAAAAAAATATTCATAACTATGTTGTTTGATCACCCACTATTTGCCGACTTCTTTGTAACAATTTTCTTCTGTGAGCACCTTATTAGATTTTTACTCCATTTTATCCCAGACAGCCAATGCATAGTGATTAGCACTGCTACCTCACAGTCCCAGGGGTAGCAGTGCTAATCACTATGCATTGGCTGTCTGGGATAAAATGGAGTAAAAATCTAATAAGGAGTTTACACATTCTCTCCCCGTGTCTGCGTGGTTTTCCTCTGGTTGCTCCGGTTTCCTCCCACAGTCCAAAGATGTGCAGGTTAGGTGAATTGGCCATGCAGAAATTGTCCCTATGAGTCCAAAGGTGTGCAGGTTATGTGGGGTTATGGTATATGGGATAGGGCATGGGAGTGGGCCTCGGTGGGGTGCTCTTTGGAGGGTGATGCAGACTTGATGGGCTGAATGGCCTCCTTCTGCATTCTAGGGATTCTTTGATTTCTGAATGTAAATTACATTATTTACATCTTCACTGAGATGATCTTTCAGCTGTTCTTTCTATTTTGTTTCTTTCCAGCTGGCTATAGAATGCAGCTTTGTGATACCCTTAACTTGAGACAGTGGCAGAGTGTTCATTCCAGCAGATCTATGCCTTTATAACTAGGCGATTGATCACTGGTGTCACTCATGTTGACCTACTGTCGTACTACTGTGTTTGTCATTCCATTTTATTAATTTCCCTCCTCGATTACATATTCCTTTTGGGGAAATCTTTAGGTTCTTCAAATGACTGTCACAATTCAGATTTCACATCAAATAATTGGCCTCCCATAATCATCTTCCTTTGTGCTCATACCAACTTTCCTGTCCAGCACACTTCCTGGGACTAATATCATCAATTTCTTGCTGTCCAATACACCCTTCTCAGTGCTGACATCGTGGCCTTGGTTGGTGAATCAACTATCATCGCTCTACAGAATATCTGTTCACTTGTGAACCAAGTCTTGCCATCCACAAAGTTGCTGCAACACTATAATGTTGATGGAAATCTGGTTGCGGGATGAGAAAGTCTGCCTGGCTATAGTTTCCACTACTTTCTCTATCCAAGCACATGTTGGTGTTTTAGCTTTTCATAACTTAATTGGATCTAGTCTACCCCCCCCCCCCCCCCCCAGCCAATCTCTTGCTCCTCTTTTGAGCATTTCCCTTGCTTTTACCCCTCTCTCCCCACCTATGTATAATAACATTTTCTAGCTGAGATAGCTGTACTGCTTTCCTCACTCAGCTTCTCTAGTGAACAATGTATTTGAATCTGCATCTCAATTCATCGGGCACTCTGTCTCCTCCGAGCTCATTTCCTCCTTGTAATTCCCTAGTCTGTCCATGTGAACTTGCAACCCATGTCCACAACCAGTCCTTTGATCTGCCCATCCTCACTACTTGTATCATGTTGATCACAGAAACGGCCATCTCTGATCACTTCCTTTTGTCACTCTTTGCATTCAAATCCCATCCCAGGCTTAACGTTTTCCTTTTTCCTGTCTCTGCCTCTGAAAAGACTGTGCCCAATTTACCTCATCTAAGCCACTTAAACACAAAGCAAGGGTTTCCAAACTCTTCCAGCCATCGGACCCGTTGACCTCCAAAAGTACTGAAGGAACTCCTGAGAAACTTTCTTACTGTGTTGAAGAGCCAAACCACGAAAAATGATTGTTTTCATGCAATAGGTACAAACACCCAAAAGCCGAATTTATAGAAGTATATTTTCCATAGTCCTGTCTATTTCTTATGTATGTGTTTAATATAATTTTAAAAATCATTTATTAAAAACATAAGTGGGTCTTACCTTTGTCATTTTTGACAGGAGGAGTGTTGCAGCTGCTTTGGTTCAAGTGGGATGGATAAAGGACTGGTGAGCTAACCGAAAACAAAGAGTAGGGATGAATGGGTCATTTTCAGGTTGGCAAGCTATAGCTAGTGGAGTGCCACAGGAAGTGAAAGCAATGAATTCTCATGATGTTTTGACCATTCAGACCATAGCTAGCACTACCAAAACGCAGGTCAGCATTAGAAATTGAAACTGGACTTAATTGAATAATTAGTAGGTTGTAAAACACTTTAAGATTACCTGAGGATGTGAAAAGTGCCATACAAATGCAGTTTTTAAAAAATAGAAATGTATATATTTTCTCTGATCTAAAAGGATCTTGCTGTGTATTTCTCAGTGCCATAGCAAATTGGTGAAATGATCAAGTCATTTGGATAATGGGAAAAGGTACTGAGTGAGCTCTAAACAGAATTCTGACTGCTGTTAATAGGATATTGATGGCTGCAGAATAGTTGTAACCTTTGTATGATTACTCATCTTATACACTTGTAGATATTTTGTTATAAAGCACAAACATTTGTAAAAAAATAAAAGCAAATTACTGCGGATGCTGGAATCTGAAACGAAAGAGAAAACGCTGGAAAATCTCAGCAGGTCCGGCAGCATCTGTAGGGAGAGAAAAGAGCTAACGTTTCACGTCCGATGACTCTTCGTACAAACATTTATAATATTTGCATAGCAAAAAAGCTGTTTAAAATTTGCCGGTGGTTTAGAAAAATGTTTTTACCTTTTAAAAATAACTGCAGTATTTTTGTTTCTACCTTTTCAAAATAACTGCAGTGTTTTCAATTCAAATCCAAACAGGCTAGCATATTTCGCATCAAATCTATTTTTCCTGCATTCTCTTTTTTTTAAAAAAAATGAGCAGCTGTAGTCTTTACAATTCAAATCCATGGGTCAGCATACTTCATGTCACCACTTGTTTTGAAACAGATGCCTCAAGTTAAAACCCTTTTAGCAATTTTTATTTTTCGTACTGTTAGTGGCTGGCAAATACAAGTTGCACTTGCCGTCAGAACCATGGAATCCATGATCACCACAGGATAAATTTCACAAGTAGAAGTCAGGGCAAATAGAATCATTATTTGAAATGGCTCTGGCGAAATATGATAGCAATATTTCATCCTGTTGCACACCAAAATTACGCACTCCGAATACACACTACTTCCTCTGGATACTTTGCCTTCATACACTTTTAATTAGCTTGATTCAGGCTTAAAACACTAGGCTTAGACCCATACTCATCACCTATGATTAGGGGGCCTATAAGCTACACTCAAAGTGACCTCTTACTGTACCTATTTCTTATCTATGCCCAAACTGATTCTATGTTTTGCTCTTTTGAGCTAAGTTCATCTCTCACTACTGTACTAATGACATCCTTAATTAACAGAGCTATCTCACCACCTTTTCCTAGCTGCCTGTCTCTCCAAAATATTAAATAGCCTTCAATATTCAGGTCCCAACCCTGGACACCTTTCACCCAAATCTCTAGTGGCGATGAGGTCATGCATACGTACCTTTGTTTGGGGCTAACAGTTCATCCATGTTGTTCTGAATGCTGCATGGATTGTGATGCAGAGAGCCTTTAACATTTTTCTTATACCATTTTTGCACTCTGACCGCTGTCCTTTCATGCCACACTCTGATTACTCAAATTGCTACCCTACTCTCTTACATTGTTGTCTCCCTTTAATTTGCTACATTTTGACTCTCTTTTTCCCAATGCGACTACATTCCTATTTATAAGAAAGTGTAACAGCTGAACAAAGTGCATCTCTACTTTAGCATTAATATTCTGACTTGACATATTTGTGGGGTGGGGGGAGAATCTCAGTCAGCAGCGAGAATCCTGATGGCCTGGTTAATTTGGCCTTGGGCTGGTTTCATGCCGGTAGTGAAACCATTGCGAGTCTCCCAACAGGTTCCTGCTCCAATACGATGGAAACATGCAAATTGGTCACTATCCCTAATATAAATCTCATTTACGGGCATGGCACTCAATTCACCTGCCTCCCGGGGTGCACCACGTCCCCCAACTGGGAGTCTCGATAGCTTGAATTGGTGCAAGTCCTGACAAATGGTGACCTAGCGGCTTGCACTCCATGGCAGGGGTGAGTATCCTACCTACAATTGCCTCCAGGGTGCTGGTGAGGGTCTGCCGAGGGGGGGGGGGGGGGGGGGTAGGTGATTGTGCTGGGTTGGAGGGAGTCAGGCTGGGAGTCTTTCCTGAGGTGGGGGTCATTTGGCTGGTCTGTCCATCTGAAGCCTTAAACCCTTTAAACTGCATGGCAAGTTACTATTTCCTTTAATGTGGTGGAAACCTTTGAAGTGGATTTTAACAGTACATTTCATTGCCCTTTAAAGTATTGAAACCTCTCTGCAAGCTTAGAAGCTTAAGAGCTTTAAACTGCATTGTTTACATTCAATTTCACGGCCATTGCGTTTTACGGGCATTTGAATTCACAGGTTCAGGCAGTTTCAAAGGAAGGAATATTTTTGTTAATCTATATAACTCTACAGTGGTCTATTAATTCTGAGGAGCTGCTGTTTTTCTAACCGTAGTTTTTGTTTAAAGAGGCTGTCTCTTTGTTCTGAGCAGCATGGAATGGCACGAAAACCCTGATCTTGGTTTAAAAAAAAAAATTAGAAGTGCCATTTCTTGGCACATCAGGGTTCACTCCTAGTGCTAGCGGGAATCACTGGTTTTCCCACTGGCGGGAGCACTTGGTTTTCATTGGGAAGAATCATGCCCATTGTGAATTTAGCTATACAAATAACCTTGCGTTAAAACAGCTAGTGATAATCTTTTTATTGTCTTACATTAACACTGCAGTGAAGTTACTGTGAAAAGCCCCTAGTCGCCACATCCGGTGCCTGTTCGCATACACCGAGGGCGAATTCAGAATTCTCAGCTGGTACGTGAATTGAACCCGCGCTGCTGGCCTTGTTCTGCATCACAAACCAGCTGTCGAGCCCACTGAGCCACTCTTTACAGGTCTTTTGTATGAAATGAAATGCTAATTTACACACACTGGGTATAATGGATTATGGACGCCAGTTCCCATTGATTCACTGGACTGGGGCATCAAGGTGCCACGTAATGGGGATACTGGCCCACAGGAATAACACCCACATTTGTGAATATCGGGATGCGTATAACCAGATTTGAGCAGGTTTGTGCCTTGTGGACCTTGTTTTTTTACTGAACAAGAAATGGTTGGATGCCTGATCTTGGCCTCCTTTGGGCCACATATGCAGCAACCATTCACCACCTACTTACGTTGGCTATCCCACCCCATGCCCACCATGGCTTTAAAGCTGCATGACAGCCCTGGCTGACACACTCGTGAAACTGCCCACTGGCTGGCTGCATTATGCTCTGTCTTTCCTTCCGTCAGTCCCATCCCGCACCAGTCATTGAAGACTGTGGGCAGCAGATGTGAATACTATGGGTACACCACTCTTCCAAAAATATTGATTCCATGTAAGCCATGCGTTCAGCAATGAGACTGGTGAAAACAATGTCCCCAAACCAACATGTATATTTATCATTTCACATGCTTGTGGTTGTCAATGATATCTCCACATCTTGAAGGAATAAGTTCCAAGCACCAGCAACAAATTTCACACTAAACAAGTCAAAAATAAAGTGAAGGAAGGACTCCGTAGAACAAGTACCTCCACCACGCTTCGTGAACTCAACCTTATTATAGCTCCGCAGCTCTTCCTTGAAGTGCTATGGATACAAAGCTGAGAAAATAAATCTTTTTTATAAAGAACTTCAAATAACATTGAACACAATGTTCTGAAAATTCTTCATATTTTAACAACTGTAACAAATTTCACCATAGTAGCTGAGACAAATCAACGTTCTAAGTAAAACAACCCACATTCATTAAAAAGTCAATTTGCCCCACAGGTCCTTTAAAATAAATTCCTAAATCTGGATCTTTGCCAAAAACTAACTAGTTCTTCCTTCAGCCATACCCGAAGGAAGGGCAGATGAAATTTGTCCATTAGTTTTTAAATATATTGTTTACAAACAAAGAGACTAAGAAGCGTGTAAAATCATTAACCTGTGTCCACCTCCAGTGGCAGAATAAGACTTTGCTTAATTGAATAATCAATTTTTATACAGAAAAAAAATAGTGTTTTTTACTGAGGGCATGAAGAATTCTTATAACATGGGAGAAAGGAAATTTCAGAAACAAGAAGGTGGTCAGTGTGATGTTCTTCGATTTCTTTAATGAGGAGTCTTCGAAGTGTAGGGTCTCACAAAGAACATCAAGCTAAGTTTTGAACGAAGCTAATTTATTTACACTACAATATAGATAGATTTGTCTTGCTTGCGGAGTCTGCACGTTCTCCCCGTGTCTGCGTGGGTTTTCTCCGGGCGGTCTGGTTTCCTCCCACAGTCCAAAGACGTGCAGGTTAGGTGGATTGGCCATGCTAAATTGTCCTTAGTGTCCAAAAAGGGTAGGTGGGGTTACTGGGTTATAGTGATAGGGTGGAGGTGTGGGGTTTAAGTGGGGTGCTCTTTCCAAGGGCCAGTGCAGACTTGATGGGCCGAATGGCCGACGCCTGCACTGTAAATTCTATGTTCTATGAATAAAAGATTACAGATGGACTAAAATTATGATACTAACTACCGACCTCCTGATAACACGACTATTCATTATCTCGCCTAACAACCTGCTCCCCGAGTCAAGAGTATCACATGATCCACATGTATGCGCTTGATCTCCATCCAGTGGCTGGATGTAGTTACAGTAAACTGTTAACCCATTATTATTCTTGCAATATACCTATTGTTCCAGTGAGAACCACTCTGGAATTCCCGCCAATGCCAGGGAAGGGTGATGTTCTCTGAGCCTGAATGTTAACCCCATAGAATCCTGACCATGCAGAAGAGGATCATTCAGCCCATCGAGTCTGCGCCGACCCTCCAAAAGAGCACGCGGCTAGCTAGGCCCACTACTCCACCCTATCCCCGTAACCCCACCCATAGATCATGGCTAATCCACCTATCCTGCATATCTTTGGACTGTAGGGCTGTAGAGGAAACTGGAGCACCCGGACGGAGGAAACCCACGCAAACATGGGGAGAATGCAAATTCCCACACAGTCACAATATGCTGGAATCACACCTGGGTCCCAGGTGCTGAGGCAGCAGTGCTAACCACTGTGTCACCGTGCCGCTAACCGATTTCTGTTGTTCCATTGATTAGCTGAATGGATATTTTCTGGTTAATGGGCATGTTTGAAATGTACGCGATCAGAATCTAAGGCATGGCTGTCTGTCATAATCCACAGATATTAATTTATGGTCCTATAAACAAAGTTAGATGCTTAATAGTGGAGTAAAAACACTTGGGGTTATGTTACATGGCGCAGCATTTTATTTCAAGGTACTGTGAATGCTAGAACTTGTATGTAATTTGGCATAGAATCATAGAATTTACAGTGCAGAATGGGGCCATTCGGCCCATCAAGTCTGCACCAGCCCTTGGAAAAAGCACCCTACCCAAGCCCACACCTCCACCCTATTCCCGTAACCCAGTAACCCCGCCTAACCTTTTGGACACTAAGGGCACTTTAACATGGCCAAACCACCTAGCCTGCACATCTTTGGACTGTGGGAGGAAACCGGAGCCCGGAGGATATCCACGCAGACACGGAGAGAATGTACAGACTCCACACAGACAGTGACCCAAGCCAGGAATCGAACCTGGGACCCTGGAGCTGTGAAGGAACTGTACTAACTACTGTGCTACCATGCTGCCCTATTTGGTACCACATCACAAAGTGCTGCACAGTCAAAAGAATCTGACACCAAACACCATTAATTTGGACAAGTGACCAAAATTGTCAAGGTTTTAAAAGGAGTGTGGAGTTTAGAGTTCCACATTTCGAGCCCAGGCAGCTGAAGGCCTGCCCGTCAAGTGATGGAACAGTGAAATTCTGGAATGTGCAAGAGGTCAGAGTTGGGGGAATGCAGATCTTGGGTGAGTTGTAGGGCTGGAGCGGGTTGCACAATAAATGAAGGGATGAAGACTTGGTATGAAGTGGGAAGGTGGTGAGTGTGGTTGGGAAGGGAGGGTGGTTGGTGTAGGTGATGAATGGGAAATTCACCAGAAATATGGGAATTTAAAATTGAGGTGTTAATAAATCAGGAACCAAAGTAAGTCTTTCAGCATGGGTGGTATGCTAATGGGACTATGTGGGAGTTAGGATGTCACGTGATAGAATCTGTGGTTTGTGAGAGTGTGTGCAGGGGCTTCTGTCTAAACAAATGACTTGTCGAATGTTCTATTGGGTGCACTGATCCTAGTTCCAAGCTCGTATTTTGTTTTGAGACAGACACTAATTGAAAAGGAAATTAAAACTTTAGAATTCTGGGAAAACTGATTATAACCAGATAAAAGACAGCGTTAATGCATTGTCGGCTACATTGTTTTGGTTTGTTAAATGTTATGTCAATTATATTATTACGGTTAAACAAAACAGGTAATGGGTATTAATTGTTTTTGAGCACTTATTTTAGGAAATAGCTGGGACATTGAATTGAGTGGGAGGAGAGTTGCATGACTGAACAAGTCAATACATTTTGTAAAGCAAAGCTCTGAGTCTTGGTTCACCAATCAGTTTGGATTAACACAGAACCTGCCAAATGGTTTCCCCCAGTGGTGCAGTGCAGGCAGGCTGTGGAAAATGAAGATTGTATCCAGGAGCTGGCAAAAAGCAAATGGGGTGCTGCAGTTGTTTCAGTTACTTAAAGTAGTTGACTGAGCAGAACTGGCTGAATAATGCACAAGGTTTCCACTGAAGACTTGGATAGAGATAGAACTGCTTGGTGCACATCATCCTGTTGTGAACAGAGCTGAGGAGGTTTGTACAATTTTGGTGAAGACGTTTCCTGTGGAATTCTGGTTGTCAGATGAGAATCAGTTGCCACATCCTTGAAGAAAAGGAACTGGAATTTTACCCAAGGAAAATCAGAACATTGAAGGATTTTGTGGCTGAACTTGACACCATATATGTTAAGTGGACTTTCTGGTTAATCCGTAAAGTCTATCTTTATCAAATCTGCTTCTAACATGTAATTTATAGTTTATATTGTCCACGATTTTCCAGTTCAATTTGTGCTTAATTGATCATTTGATTTAATTGTTAACGTTATAATAAATGGAATTTTGGCATTGGTTTTCTCATTAAATTTGTTGGATAGCAAATGGGCCAAGGCAGACCTAATAAGTGATGGAGCATTTTCCTATGTAAAAGCCATTATACAAATGCAAGTTTCAATTGTGTTTAAATAAAATATTACGCTATTATAACATAACCTGGTTATGTTATAGGGGCTGGTTTAGCACAGTGGGCTAAACAGCTGGCTTGTAATGCAGAACAAGACCAGCAACGCAGGTCCAATTCCCATACCGGCCTCCCCGAACAGGTGCCGGAATGTGCCGAGGAGGGGCTTTTCACAGTAACTTCATTGAAGCCATATGTGACAAGTGATTATTATTATTATTATTATTATTATTATTATTGTTATTATTATAACCAGTGTTTACTCCACTGTTGAGCATCTACCATTCTGATAGGACCATAAAAGAACAAAGTTTAGGAACAGGCCCTTTGGCCCTCCAAGCCTATACACACGGTCATGATACCAACCATTGCCAAAACCCTCAACACTTCCTAGTGCCGAATCAATCTATACCTATCATATTCATGTATTTGTCAAGATGCCTTTTGAACACTGTTAATGTATCTTCTTCCACAACCTCCCCTAGCAGCACGTTTGAGACACTCACCACCCTGTGTGTAAAATACTTACCTCGCACATCTCCTCTAAACTTTGCCCGACGGCCCATAAACCTATGCCCCCTAGTGACTGACCCCTCCACCCTGGGAAAGAGTGTCTGCCCATCCACTCTATCCATGTCCCTCATAATCTTGTAGACCTCTATCAGATCACACCTCAACTTCCATCTTCTAATGAAAACAGTTTGAGTCTATTCAGCCTCTCCACATAGCTATCACCCTCCAGACCAGGCAACATTCTGGTAATCTCCTCTGCACCCTCTCCAAGCCTCCACATCCTTCTGGTAGTGTGGTGACCAGAGTTGTGTGCAATATTCCAAGTGCGGCCATACCAAGGTTCTATTCAACTGTAGCATGACTTGCCAGTTTTTATACTCGATGTCTCGTCCAATGAAGGCAAGCATTCCGTATTCTTTCTTGACTACCGTGTCCATTTTTGTTGCCACCTACATGCCCAGATCTCTCTGACTTTCTATATTCCTAAGAGTTTTGCCATTTACGGTATATTTCCCCTCTATATTAAACCTCACATTTGTCTGGATTAAACTCCATTTGCCATTTCTCTGCACAAGTCTCTAACCTATCTATTCCTGTTGTATCATCTGACAATCCTCAACACTATCTGCCACTCCACCAACCTTGGTGTCGTCTGTGAACTTACTAATCAGACCAGCTACACTTTCCACCAAATTGTTTATGTATACAACAAACAACAGAGGCCCCAGCACAGATCCCTGTGGAACACCACTAGTCACAACCTTCCATTCAGAAAATCACCCTTCTACTGCTACCCTGTGCCTTCTGTGACTGAACCAGTTCTGTATCCATCTTACCACCTCATCTCTGATCCCGTGTGACTTCACCTTTTGTACCAGTCTGCCATGAGGCACCTAGTCAAAAACTTTACTGAAGTCCATGTAAACAACATCCACCCCATATCAATCATCTTTGTCACCTCCTGAAAAAACTCCGATCAAGTTAATGAGGCACGACCTCCCCTTCACAAAACCATGCTGTTTATCGCTAATGAGCCCATTTGTTTCCAAATGGGTATAAATTCTGTCTCTGAAAATTATCTCCAATAATTGACCTGCTGCCGACGTGAGGCTCACCAGCGTGTAGTTTCCAGGTTTATCCCTGCTATCTTTCTTAAACAGTGGTTCCACATTAGCTATTCTCCAGTCCTCTGGGATCTCACCTGTAGCCAATGAGGAAACAGAGATGTCAGTCAAGGCCCAGCTATTTCCTCCCTTGCTTCCCTCAGTATTCTGGGGTAAATCCCATCTGGCTCTATCTTCCTTAATATCTTTTAAAAGACCCAATACCTCCTCCTGTTCAATGTTAACATGATCCAGACTGTCCACACACCCTACCCAAGAATCATCTTCCACAAAGTCCCTTTCTTTGGTGAACACAGTACTCATTTAGTACCTTGCCCATTTCCTCTGGCTCAACACATAGATTCCCCCACTGTCCTTAAGTGGTCCAATCCTTTCCCTGGCCATCCTCTTGCTTTTTACATGTGAATAAAAAGCTTTGGGATCCACTTTAATCCTACTTGCCAAGGACTTTTCATGACCCCTCCTAGCCGTTCTAATTTCCCGCTTAAGTACCATCCTACTCTCTTTATACTCCTCAAGGTTTTCGACTGTCCCCACCCTTCTAGGCTGTACAAAAGTCTCCTTTTTCTTTTTGACAAGGTTCACAATATCCCTCGTTATCCAAGGCTCCCTAGACTTTCCATACTTATCCTTCATTATCTCAAGAACGTCACTTTTCGGAATCCTAATCAACTGTCACTTGAAAGACTCCCATATATCCGATGTTGATTTACCCTCCAACAGCTGCACCCAATCCAAATTCTTCAATTCCTGTCTAAAGTTATCATAATTTGCCTTTCCCCAGTTTAGCACCTTAACGCGAGGGTTACCCTCATCCCTATCCAAATGTACCCTAAAACTTACGGAATTGTGATCACTACTCCCAAAATGTTCCCCTACCGTAACCTCAACCACCTGTCCAGGCTCATTCCCCAATACCAGATCCAGTACTGCCCCTTCCCTAGTTGGACTATCTACATATTGCATCAAGAAACCTTTTTGCATACATCTTACAAACTCTGCCCCATCCAAGCCCCTAGCACTAAGTGAGTCCCAGTCAATATAGGGAAAATTAAAATTCTCCACCACAACCCTGTTACTTTTGCATCGATCCAAAATCTCTCTACCTATCTGCTCCTCTATCTCTCGCTGGCAGTTGGGGGGCCTGTAATAAACCCCCAACATTGTGATTGTCCCTTTCCTGTTCCTGAGCTCTACCTAGATTGCCTCATTGTATCAGCCCTCCGACGTGTCCTCCCGCAGTACGGCTATAATATTCTCCTTAACTAGTAATGCTGCTCCCCCGCCCTTTTTACATCCCCTCTATCTCTCCTGAAGCATCTGTATTCTCCAACGTTCAGCTGCCAATCCCGCCCTTCCTTTCTGTAATAGCCACAACATCATAATTCCAAGTACTGATAAGTGCTCTAAGTTCATCTGCCTTGCCCACTATACTTCTGGCGTTGAAACAGATACACTTCAAACCACTGCGTTTCGAACAGACAGGGTGCTGTTGTTCTCTTATTTTTGTTCTCTATTTCCCCTTCTGTTATTACACCTTTTAAGCTAGTGCTCTGGTTCCCACCCTCCTGCCATACGAGTTTGAATCCTCCCAAGTGACTCTAGCAAACCACCCAGCCAGAATGTTGGTGCTCCTCAAATTTAGGTGCAACCCGTCCTCCTTGTACAAGTCACACCTGTCCCGGAAGAGATCCCAGTGGTCCAGAAATGTGAAATCCTCCCTCCTACACCACCAGTTTAGCCACGTATTTAACTGCACTATCCTCCTATTTATAGCCTCACAGGGTGGCACAGGGAGTAATCCTGAGATTACAACCTGAGAGGTCCTGCTTTTTAGCTTATTGCCTAACTCCAAACGGTCCAAAGATGTGTGGGTTAGGTGGATTGGCCATGCTAAATTGCCCTTAGTGTCCAAAAAATGTTAAGTGGGAGTTATTGGGTTACAAGGATAGGGTAGATACGTGGGCTTCAGTAGGGTGCTCTTTGTAAGGGCCGGTGCAGACCCGATGGGCCGAATGGCCTCCTTCCGCACTGTAAATTCTGTGATATCTATGATAACTCCATAAACTCCTTCTGCAGGACCTCATCACTCTTCCTGTCTATGTCGTTAGTACCAATGTGTACTACGACCTCTGGCTGTTCGCCCTCCCCCTTCAAGATGTTCTGTGTTCATTCAGATAAATCCATGACCCTGGCACCAGAGAGGCAACATACCATCCTGGAGTCTCTTTCATGTCCACAGAAGTGCCCATCTGTGCCTCTTACTATAGAGTCCCCTATAACTATCACTCTGCTGCACTTTGCCCACCCCTGCTGAGCAACAACCAGTTGTGGTGCCACTGTTCTGGCTGCTGTTGTTTTCCGCTGATAGGCTATCCCCCGCAGCGGTATACTTGTTAGAGAGGAGGACAGCCACAGGGGATTCCTGCACTGCCTGCCTGCCCTGCCATACTTCAATAGCTGTAGATATGACATACAACCATGCCTTGGATTCTGATGGCATTCATTTCAAAAATTTATGAACCAAAGGTAAAACCATGAAATACTCAGCAGTTAAATATCTGCAATTAAACATGTATTTTTTTGTTTTGCATAATGTGAAATTTGTTGCTGGTGCTGAGCATCAATTATATCAAGATTCTGAAGTATCTTTGACAAGCACATGTGCATGCCATGGTCAGTGCTCACCCGGGCTTGGTACTTTGTCTTCAACAATCTTATTGCTAAAAAAGCCAACTTTATAAGTAGCTACACAAAATGGCCAGTCGTTCTAAGAAGAAACAGAGCTGTATCCATCAGAGCATTCACACCTGGATCCCCCGCAGTCTTCATAGGATAAAATCATTGAATAGTACAGTTCAGAGGGAAGCCATTAACTTTGTCAAGTTTGAGCCAGCTGTCCCACTCCCCACCTCTTTCTCTACATCCATGCAATTCTATCCCCTTCAAGTATTTATCCAATAAGTTTTGAAAGCTACTGTTGAATCTGTTTCTAGGGCATTGTGACATCTACGTATCTCACTAGTTGGAAAGATACAAGTTGCAGATCTCTCATCATTATGCAGCCTCTCATTTTGGGCACCACCAATATTCCCAACTTTGGACTAGAGCTCTGGTTTCCCCAGCAGACTGAACACAATTATTCAGCAAAGAAACCACCTACTCTTGTGTTTGTTTCCCTCTATGTAGAGAAAGCTATAGGTGGAAATTATTGTTTTGTTTACTGGTGAGATCTGATCATTCTACTGCCTTAAGTTATGAATACACTCAGAAACCTGGGGATGGACTGTGTTGGGCTTCTTTTGAGCCAGTTAGACAACAAAGCATCCAATTAACTTCTTTATTTAGTTGAAGTTGAAAGAAGTGAAGTAAGATTGGTGGATTGGGAGAAAGCATTTCTGTGCCACCTGGCCCACAATCAGAGCTTCTCTTCAGCTGCTGTGTTTCTTTAAGGCCTGGAAAACCCAGCCAGAGTTGAACCTGGAAGACTGGTTAAATATGAGGCATTCAGCTTTATTTGAATGCCAACCTGCTTCCTGCAAGCGGGTCTGTCACTGCTTCTCTGAAGTGGGCAAATTGAGGTCAGATTTTAGATTTCCAAGGTTAAACATCCCAACCTACACTTGTATGTGGTTAAATCACCCCCAAAGACCTTCATTGATATTAATATAGCATCCACATGTGTTTTTTCACGTATAAAAGGTAGACACAAAGCGCTGTTATGGGCGAGGTGTTGTCAGAACTCCAAAATGTATCATGGAGTTCAACCAACCTCCCCTTTTAATGGATTGTTAGCTTTTGAAGCACACTGTTTGTTCTCCAGGTGTGGTATTACAATTATGGACACGTGGTTTTAAAACAAAACAATGTTTATTCCATGAACTCAACTTAACCTTTTAAATAAACATTGGATCACTTAACTCCCCTTACTTCAAAGATAACCCCGAAAATAATACAACACTAAATAATCCCTCAAAATGTTCCTTCAAACATCCAAAGGACTTCACCTGTAACAACAGACATGAGGTTACATTCAATATATTTATAGTCTTTGGATTTGCGGACATCCACAGACCTGCTGTGTTTTCTTCGTGCAGCTCTTTGCAAAACACACAGACACTCCCAGCTTTCTCCTCAAACTGAAACTAAAAACTTCAAAATCGCTGAGCTAAAGCCCAGCTCCACCCACGCTCTGACATCACTGCATTTCTTAAAGGTACTTTGCTTAAACATCCATTTCTTAAAGGTACTCTCACATGACAGCGCACGCTCAGAAAGCTTTGCGCACGGTGAAGTCAAAACATCCTGAGTGAGGAGACAGCTAGAGTGAGGTTCAAACTTGGTAATTTGGTGCAGTGAGGTAATTAGGTGCAGAGTGGGAGGATGTGCTTTTTCCCTACCGTTCTGTTTTATTTCTTCTGACCTGCAACTGTTAATCTACAGGGAGGTATCCAGAGAGCATGCTGGATAAGTAAGTGATTTTAATACCGTTTCAAATTTTGTGTGTGTGGGGGGGTGGGGTGGGGGGGGGGGGGGGGGGAGAGAAACTAAAGTGACATCACAGTAAAGCTGTGACCTGATTGGCTGGTTGGGAATCTGTTAAATTTGAAAAAAAATAACATTGCAAAACAAATCTAATTGATTAGCTAGATAGTGGAGTAACTGAACCCGAGGGCAGAGATTAGTATTTAGCATTTAATTTTACAGTACAAATCTAGCATCAGGGCCATATAGTTAATTGTAACTCAATCTAACAATAATTCAAGTGTTTATTTCAAATTAATTAACTAGTGCTTAAATGTCACTCAGCGGGGTGCAGTGCTCCAACTGTGAGATGTGGCAGATCTGTGGCTCTTATAGCGTTCCGGTGGACTACATCTGCAGCAAGTGTAACCAATGGCAGTTCCTCACAGGCAGCGTGGTTCGGTTGGAGCAGCAGTTGGATGCACTTAGGAGCATGCAGGTGGTGGAAAGCATCATAGATAGGAGTAATAGAGATGTGGTCACACCCAAGGTGCAGGCAGACAGATGGGTGACCGCTAGAAAGGGCAGGCAGTCAGTGCAGGAATCCTCTGTGGCTGTCCCCCTTTGACAAGGTGCCGCATAGGAGACTGCTGAATACTTTAAGAGCCCATGGTGTTAAGGGTAAGATCCTGGCACGGATAGAGGATTGACTGATTGGCAGAAGGCAGAGAGTGGGAATAAAGGGGTCTTTTTCAGGATGGCAGCCGGTGACTAGTGGTGTGGCTCGGGGGTCAGTGCTGGGACCACAACTTTTCACTATGTATTAATGATCTGGAATAAGGAACTGAAGGCACTGTTCCTAAGTTTGCAGATGATACAAAGATCTGTAGAGGGACAGGTAGTATTGAGGAAGCAAGGGGGCTGCAGAAGGATTTGGACAAGCTAGGAAAGTGGGCAGTGACATGGCAAATGAAATACAAAGTGGAAAAGTGTGAGGTTATGCGCTTCGGAAGGAGGAATTTAGGCATAGACTATTTTCTAAATGGGAAATGCTTAGGAAATCAGAAGCACAAAGGGACTTTGGAGCCCTTGTTCATGATTCTCTTCAGGTTAACGTACAGGTTTAAGAAGGCAAATGCAATGTTAGCATTCATGTCAAGAGGGCTGGAATACAAGACCAGGGATGTACTTCTAAGGCGATATAAGGCTCTGGTCAGACTCCATTTGGAGTATTGTGAGCAGTTGTGGACCCCGTATCTAAGGAAGGATGTGCTGGCTTTGGAAAGGGTCCAGAGGAGGTTCACAAGAATGATCCCTGGAATGAAGAACTTGCCGTATGAGGAATAGTTGAGGGCTCTGGGTCTGTACTTGTTGGAGTTTAGAAGGATGAGGGGGGATCTTATTGAAACTTACAGGATACTGTGAGGCCTGGATAGAGTGAACGTGGAGAGGATGTTTCCACTTGTAGGAAAAACTAGAACCAGAGGACACCATGTCAGACTAAAGGGACGATCCTTTAAAACCGAGATGAGGAAGAATTTCTTCAGCTAGAGGGTTGTGAATCTGTGGAACTCATTGCCGCAGAAGGCTGTGGGTGTCTTTAAGACAGAGATAGATAAGTTCCTGATTAATAAGGGGATCAGGGGTTATGGGGAGATGTCAGGAGAATGGGGATGAGAAAATATCAGCTGTAATTGAATGGCGGAGCAGACTCGATGGGCCAAGTGGCCTAATTCTGCTCCTATGTCTTATGGTCTTATTCAACACATGGACCTCACCCCCAATATTTAAGCCTTGCCTATTTCATTTCTCAATATCTTCTGTTTCTGAGAATCAGGCCACCAGTTCCCTGATTAAAAAGTTCTTACTACACATCAGTTCCCATCTCTTTTGCATGAGGATTTGTACAAAATGAGACTACTTGAAACATTGTTTGACATGAGGTCTTTAATGTAGCTGATGTGTGATCCACTCCTCCAAGCATAATGACAAACTTAGGCCAGACCAGCTCTGCATTCCAACTCTTAAACAATTCTTCTTTCCAACAGTTTTGTTCATTTGGCCATTTTTCCATTGACCGCCTGTAGCACTTGCATTTCCTGAACTGAATGCTAATTTATGGTTTGGTAATGTTAAAACTAACATTTTGAGTCAATAATTTGGCCAGCAGATATTATTCGGACTGCTTGCTGTAGTAATTGGAATTTAATTAGTAAACAAAGACCATGGGGGACAATTCCAAGCATTCCGTATCATTTGTGATCAAACGGATTCTATATATATATATAAATATATATTTATATATGTCCTGTCCTTGTTGTGGAAGCCTCTCCCCATAACCTTTGATTCCCTTATTGATCAAGAATCTACCCACGTCTGCCTTAAATATATACAAGGACTATGCCCCCCAAAGCCCTGTGGCAAGGAGTTCCAAAGACACACAACCCTCAAAATAAATTCCCAGTCTTAAATTGGCACCCTTTTATTCTGCGACTATGACCTTTGGTCCTAGTCTCCCATGAGGGGAAACATCCTCCCAGCATGTACCCTGTCAAGCCCCATAAGTATCCTCTTATGTTTCAATGAGATCACCTCTTCATTCGTCCAAATCAGTAACGTCCCAACCTGTTTAATCTTTGCTCACAAGGCAATCCCTCAATGCCGGCGATCATCCTAGTGAACCTTCTCTGAACCGTCGTCAAATATATAATATCTTTCTTTAAATAAAAGGACCAGAATTGCTCACTACTGCATACGTGGTCCCTCCAGTACCTTGTACAGTTGCAGCACAACTTCCCTACTCTTATACTCCAACCTCCTTAAATAAAGGCTAATATTCCATTAGCTTTCCTGATTACCTGCTTTGTATTTTGTGCACAATTGCCCACCAGGTTCCTTTGTGTCGCAGCTTTCTGCAGTTTTTCTCCATCTAAATTTTAGAGTACCCAATTATTCTTTCTTCCAATTACGGGACAATTTAAAAAATATATTTTTATTAAGGTATTTGCAAAATTTTTATAACAATAACAAAATCAATAATATTAACATGGTAAAATAAACATTTCCCCACCTGACCCAATCTTCACACACCTCAACCATCTAACATCTATCCGCCCCCCCGCCCCCTTCAGAATGCTGCTTCTGCTGACATTTTGATTTTCCCCAAGAAAGCCGACGAACGGCTGCCACCCCTGAGAGAACCCCAACATTGACCCTCTTAAGGTAAATTTTATTTTCTCACGACCGAGAAACCCAGCCATGTCACTAAGCCAGGTCTCTACACTCGGGGGCTTCGAGTCCCTCCACATTAAAAGGATCCGTCTCCGGGCTACCAGGAAGGCAAAGGCCAGGACGTCGGCCTCTTTCACTCCCTGAACTCCCGGATCTTCTGACACTCCAAAGATCGCTACCTCTGGACTCGGCACCACCCGTGTTTCTAGCACCGTGGACATTGCCTTCGCAAACCCCTGCCAAAACCCTCTGAGCTTCGGGCATGCCCAGAACATGTGGACATGGTTTGCTGGGGTTCCCTCGCACATCTATCTTCTACCCCGAAAAACTTGCTCATCCTCGCCGCCGTCATGTGTGCCTGGTGGACCACCTTAAATTGTATTAGGCTAAGCCTGGCACATGATCAGGAGGAATTGACCCTGCTTTGGGCGTCCGCCCATAGATCCGCCTCTAACTCTCCTCGAAGCTCGTCCTCCCACTTGCCCTTAAGCTCCTCCACCGAGGTTTCCTCCGCCTCCAACAGCTCCTGGTAGATATCCGACACCTTCACCTCCTCCACACAGGTACCGGAAACTACTCTATCCTGTATCCCCCGTGGCGGCAGCAGCGGAAAGGCCAACACCTGTTTCCTCAGGAAGTCTCGTACTTGCAAATATCTAAAACCATTCCCTGGCAGCAGTTTAAATTTGTCCTCCAGCGCCTTCAAGCTGGGAAAGCTCCCATCTATAAACAATCCCCCATCCCTCTGATTCCTCCCCTCTGCCAGCTCTGGAACCTGCCAGCCTGCCCGGTACAAACCTGTGGTTGTTACAAATCGGGGTCCAGACTGATGCACACTCCACCGTCTTATACCTCCTCCATTGCCCCCAGATCCTCAGTGCTGCCACTACCGCTGGACCTGTGGAGTATCGGGCCGGCGAAAACGGCAGAGGTGCTGTTCCAATGCTTCCAGACTGGTGCCTTTACATCACGCCGCCTCCAATTGCTCCCATGCCGACCCCTCCCCCATTACCCACTTCCTAATCATGGCTATATTAGCCACCCAGTAGTAGTTGCAGACGTTTGGCAGCGCCAACCCACCCTCCCCACGCCACTCTCCAACAACATTTTCTTCACCCGCGGGTTTTTATTTGCCCACACAAAGCCCAAAGTGATCTTGTTCACCCGCTTGAAAAAGGCCTTGGGGTTGAAGATGGGGAGGCACTGAAAGACAAACCGAAATCTGGGGAGGACTGTCATTTTCACGCTCTGTACCCTCCCCGCCAGTGACAACGGGAGCATGTCCCATCCCTGAAAGTCCCCTTCCATTTGCTCTACCAACCGGGATAGATTCAGCTTATGCAGTGCCTCCCATTTCCAGCTACCTGGATTCCCAGATAGCGAAAGCTCTTCCCTACCATTCTAAGCGGCAGCTCTCCCAGTCTCTCCTCCTGCCCTCTAGCCTGAATCACGAACATCTCGCTCTTCCCCATGTTCAATTCATACCCCGAAAAACTGCCAAATTCCCCCAAGATCCACATAACCACTCCCCCATCCCCTCCAACGGGTCCGAAATGTACAAAAGCAAATCGTCCGCGTAGAGCGAGACCCGGTACTCCACACACCCCCCTCCCCGAACCAGCCCCTGCCAGTTCCTCGAAGCTCTTAACGCCATGGCCAGTGGCTTTCTCGCTAGAGCAAACAATAACGGGGAGTGGGGGCACCCTTGCCTCGTCCCTCGATGTAATTTAATATACCCCAACCTCAGCCGGTTCGTACGCACGCTCGCTACTGGTGCCTGATCGAGCAACCGCACCCAGTCAATAAAGCCCTCATCAAACCCAAATCTTCCCAGCGCCTCCCACAGGTACTCCCACTCCACCCGATCAAAAGCCTTCTCCGCATCCATCGCTACCACCACCTCTGCCTCTCCTCTTTCTGAGGGCATCATAACATTTAAAAGCCTCCGAACGTTGGCCTTGAGTTGCCTGCCCTTAACAAATCGCATCTGGTCTTCCCTTATCACCCCCAGAATGCAGTCTTCTATCCTTGTGGCCAATATCTTAGCCAACAACTTAGTATCCACATTCAAAAGCGAGATTGGCCTATATGACCCACACTGCTCAGGATCCTTCTCCCGTTTAAGAATAAGTGAAATTGAGGCCTGCGACATTGTCGGTGGGAGGATTCCCTTCTCTCTAGCCTCGTTACATGTCCTCACCAGCAGTGGGCTCAATATCTCTGAGAACTTCTTATAAAATTCCACCGGGTAGCCGTCCGGCCCCAGAGCTTTGCCCGACTGCATGCCCTCCAGCCCCTTGATAATTTCCTCAATCTCAATTGGGGCTCCCAGCCCCTCCACCAGGTCCTCCTCCACTCTCGAGAACCTCAACTGATCCAGAAATTGGCTCATCCCTTCCACTCCGGCCGGGGGTTCAGACTCATATAATTTACTGTAAAATTCTTTTAAAACTTTGTTCACCCCCCTGCGTCCAAGACGATGTTACCATCCCTATTCTTCACTCTACCAATCTCCCTGGCCGCCTCTCTCTTCCTAAGCTGTTGCGCCAACATCCTACTTGCCTTTTCCCCGTACTCATAAACTGCCCCCTTTACCTTCCTCAACTGTTCCACTGCTTTCCCTGTGGTCAACAGCTCAGACTCCGCTGTAACTTCCGCCGCTCCCTCAGGAGCCCCGCGTCCGGAGTCTACGCGTATCTCCTGTCCACCCGGAGTATCTCCTCCACTAATCTCTCCCTCTCCGCCCGTTCCACCTTTTCCCTGTGGGACCGAATCGAAAGTAGTTCCCCTCTAACAACTGCCTTCAGAGCTTCCCAAACCGTCGCTGCAGATACCTCTCCCGTGTCATTTGTTTCCAGGTAGTTCTGGATGGACTTATTCACCCGCCCGCTTCATCCGCTAGCAACCCCACATCCAGTCTCCATAACGGACGTTGCCCTCTCTCCTCACTAACCCGCAAATCCACCCAATGCGGGGCATGATCCGACACTGCAATTGCCGAATATTCCGTCTCCGCCACCGTCTGTATTGGCGCCCTGCTCAGAACAAAAAAGTCAATACGAGAGTAAACCTTATGGACGTGAGAAAAAAAAGAAAACTCCTTCGCCCTCGGCTGTGTAAACCTCCATGGTTCTATACCCCCCCATTCGTACCATAAAGCCCTTCAATTCCTTTGCCACAGCCGGCCTCCTCCCTGACCTGGATATTGACCGGTCCAATTCCGGATCAATGACCATGTTAAAGTCGTTTCCCCCCCCCCCCCTCCATGATCAGGTTATGTGACTCTAAGTCCGGGATCTTACCTAGCACACGCCTCAGAAATTCCACGTCGGAGCATATATGTTCACGAGCACCACTCGTACACTCTCCAACCTTCCACTCACCATTATGTACCAACCCCCCTTATCTGACCCTATTCTCCCAGCCTCATATGCCACTCGCTTACTAATCACAATTGCTACCCCCCTTGTCTTTGAGTCCAGCGCTGAGTGGAAGACCTGGCTAACCCATCCCTTCCTCAATCTCGTCTGATCTATGACTTTTAGATGTGTCTCTTTGTAGAGGGTGCCATCTCCGCTACTCCACTACTGGGCCGATATCTGGGGTTTGAATATCTGTGTGTGTCTCTCTCCAGCTGGCACTGAAACTTCAGAGGCCAGGGGATGTCGCACTGGGACACTTCCACTGAAGAGAGCACTGATTCAAGCCTGCCGTTTATTCCTAACCGACAGCCTGAGACTTATATCACACAGATCTCCAGACCCCTACCAATACCCAGGTGATTCTCTCTCTTGCCGGTGGTACAACACTCACCCGGTTCCTACTCCACTAGAGTAGCTTTCCCAAGAGAGAGAATAGGACACTGCTGTTTATTCCCTAACCAGCAGTCTGTCCTGAGTGAATCGCTCAAGATGACCCTCGATTCCTGAACCCGGAATTAAGGTGAGGAGTATTTTAACAATGACTTGGTCAGAGATCGCTGGTGAAGGATTGAAGAATTTAAACGACTCCGATTATCATTGAATCAAGGTTTATTGTAAAACCCAGGTCAAAATCATCAACAGAAGAAACACAATACAATCTTATGCTCTAATATACACTATGTCTATTCAAAGGTAATATAGCGGACACAACGAAAATTCTTATGCTTACACAGGTTTTAGCAATATCACAGGCACAAAACAAGTTCCCTTCCCCAAAGCCTCAACCACTATTAAAATCAAGGGAGTTTCGTAAGCTGCTGCGGAGTACTTACGGTCACAGGCTGCAAAGGTCAAGTCAGGGGTGCAGAGGTCGAGCCACGAACGAAGAGCCCCTACTCGAAAACACAGCCCCTTTTATATAGTTATACCTGGCTTTGTTCTGTGATCGGCCAGCCCCTTTTGCATTGAAAAGGTAGGTTTTTAAAGTTCCCGCTGGTCCCGCCCCCTTTGAGCCGGTCAGAGCTGTATGTTTCCGGGTATTCCTTGCAGGTCCGCTTCTTCCAGCTAGGCAGACCTGCGCGATTTGAATTTGGCGCTGGCTCCGCCCCCTTCTTTCAGTGAGTTTCTGCCGGCAGCTTCTGTCAAGCTTGGAGTACCTCCCCCAGGTCCGCCTCCAACTTGGTTTTTTCTGCCGGTAGCTTCTGTCAAGCTTGGAGTACCTCCCCCAGGTCCGCCTCCAACTTGGTTTTTTTCAGACCTGCGCGATTTGAATTTGGCGCTGGCTCCGCCCCCCTCCTCCCAGTGAGTTTCTGCCGGTAGCTTCTGTCAAGATTGGAGTACCTCCCCCAGGTCCGCCTCCAACTTGGTTTTTCTGCCGGTAGCTGATTTTCTAGGGGCTTTTCCAGCGCAATATGCTGGACTCAGACAGTCTGATTTCTAGTTTAACGAGGTTAGGCTCTTCTGTGGAGAATTTCAGTGTCTTCCAGCTGCTCCGGAGATGGCTGCTATTCTCACCTCGCTATGTTGATGGGGTGTTAATTGGATTCTGCTCTGGTGGAGGCCAGGTCATTTACATTTGCATGGGGCTATGACCATCCCATTGTCCTGCTTGCATGCAAGCCTCCTGTGTATTCCCGTGCCCCTTTGTCTGTGTTTTGATGTTATCTTGTTGTCTGGCTCCTTCTTCTTTGTAGCTCCTAGGGGGGTGTTTGCAAATATTTATGTGTTTATGTCCCTACTCAGCTCAGCGGGCCAAGCCTGCTGGGAAAACTGGTTCTGTTCCCTTGGCTGGAAAGTCAGTTTACAGTCTCTGAGTTTCTCCAAAAGGGCCGAATTGCCCGAAAACCTTACACTCTTGTAGCATTGCCACGTCTGCCTTCAGCTCCCTTAGATGCGCGAACATGTGAGCCCTCTTGACTGGCCCATTCAGTCCTCTCACGTTCCACGTAATCAGCCGGGGGGTGGGGGGGGCTCTCCTTCTCTCTTCTCTTCCCCCCCCCCCCCCCCCCCAACCACTGACTAGCCACCTTTTTAGGCCAGGCCCGCGCCCCCCGCTTCCCCGAGTGCCCCCATGAGCAGCAGCCGTTCCAAACCTCCCATTTATTCCCCGATAATAGTTCCTCCCCTGTCAGCAAAGCAGCCTTCCCCCCTCCCTTCCCTCTTCTCTCCCGCCCCCCCCCCAACAGCACCAGAAACCTCATCCCCAAGTCAAGTACCAGCTGAACACTTGCTCACCCCCACTGCGCATCCGAGAGTCAGCTGAACCATGCTGACCCCGATAACCCCCGCCCCTGGCGCCAAATAGTCTGTCTCCCTATTATTCAAACCTCTTTCCTCTCTTTCCCCCCCCCCCCCATGAATAAACCTTTTAACAGTATCACATTCCCCAGTAGGTAAACAGCACCAAAAAAAGAAGACATTAACATAAACCAGTGAAGAGACAATCACTTAAAACAAAACCCAGTCTCCCAAAGAATAGCTCTAACTTCAAGACCCCCTGCCCCCCCACATCAAATCTCTGCAAGACAAAGCACCCTCCAACCATCACCACAGCCCATTATTTCACTCAGAATGACATAAAATCTATTATTTAAAACTGTACAGTATTACGAACCACCGCTACAAAACTTCTCCGCAGCTTAAATATCCTTTAAATCGTCTCCAGCTTCTTTTCTTTAATGAATGTCCATACATCATCCAGCTTCTCAAAATAAAAGTCCCGTTCCTTGTGCATAACCTACAGCCGCACAGGGTACAGCACCACGAACTTCACCCCCGTTTTGAAGATCGCCTTTGCCCGATTGAACCCAGCCCGTCTCTTGGCCAACTCCACTCCCAGGTCCTGATAAATACGCAACTCACAGTTCTCCCACTTGCTGCTCCGTTCTTTCTTGGCCCACCGCAAGACGTGTTCCTTATCCGTAAAACGGTGAAACGTAGCACCATGGCCCTCGGCGGGTCATTCGCCCTGGGCTTCCTCGCGAGGGCTCTGTGCGCTCTATCCACCTCTAGATGCCGAGAGAACGCCCCAGCCCCCATCAACTTCTCCAGCATGTCCGACACATATGCCCTCGCATCCGATCTCTCACTGCCTTCAGGGAGGCCAACAATTCTGAGGTTCTGCCTCCTGGAGCTATTCTCCAGGTCTTTCAGCTTCTCCTGCATCCTCTTCTGGCGGTTGTCCAACATCTCCACCTTGTTCTCCAGCATGGTTATATAGTCCTCCTGGTCGGATAACTTTTGTTCGATCTCCTGTATCGCTTTCCCCTGGGTCTCATGATTCAAGACTACTTGATCAATCGAAGCCTTGATCGGGTCCAGCATATCCTTTTTCAGCTTGGCGAAGCAATCCTCAAAAAACTTCACCAGCTGCTCCGTCGACCACTGTGCCATTTCTCCTCGGCCCTTGCCCTCCGCCATGCTGTCCCGCGAGACCAGCTCCACTTGCTTCTCACTACCAGGACTGAGTCGTTTCATACGGCCAGTTCTGGTCCAATTCTCCATACACCAGACAGGGAATCCTCCTTACTGTAGCACAGTTCACCGATTTATCCCATAAAATCCGAGAAAAGTCGGGGGAAAAAGTCCGAAAGTCCGTTACAGGCAGGAGCTATCAAATGTGCGACCTACTCCTCCATGGCCGCTACCGGAAGTCCAATGACGGGACAATTTAGTGTAGCCAATCCACCTAACCTGTACATCTTTGGGTTGTGCGGGTAAAACGCATGCAGACACGGGGAGAATGTGCAAACTCCATGCAGACGGGCCCGGATCGAACCTGGGTCCTCAGTGCCATCGGCAGCAGTGCTAACCACTGCGCCACCGTGCCACCCTAGTTTTTCTCTATTTAAATAATAGTTTTTTTTTTCCTTTCCAAAATTCACATTTTCCCACGTTATGTACCATTTGCCAACTTGGTTCCCCTTTTTGGATTTTGATTTTGGATTTTTGTTTATTATCACAGGTACCGAGGTACTGTGAAAAGTATTTTTCTGCGAGCAGCTCAACAGATCATTAAGTACATGAAAAGAAAAGGAAATAAAAGAAAATACATAATAGGGCAACACAAGGTACACAATGTAACTACATAACACCGGCACGGGTGAAGCATATAGGGGTGCAGTGTTAATGAGGTCAGTCCATAAGAGAGTCCTTTAGGAGTCTGGTAACAGCGGGGAAGAAGCTGTTTTTGAGTCTGTTCTCAGGCTTTTGTATCTCCTGCCCGATGGAAGAAGTTGGAAGAGTGAGTAAGCCGGGTGGGCGGGGTCTTTGATTGATTATACTGCCCGCTTTCCCCAGGCAGCGGGAGGTGTAGATGGAGTCAATGGATGGGAGGCAGGTTTGTGTGGTGGACTGGGCTGTGTCCACGACTCTCTGAAGTTCCTTGCGGTCTTGGGTCGAGCAGTTGCCATACCAGACTGTGATGCAGCCAGATAGGATGGTTTCTATGATGCATCTGTCAAAGTTGGTACGGGTTAATGTGGACATGCCAAATTTCCTTAGTTTCCTGAGGAAGTCTCGGCGCTGTTGTGCTTTAGAACATAAGAACATAAGAACTAGGAACAGGAGTAGGCCATCTGGCCCCTCGAGCCTGCTCCGCCATTCAATGAGATCATGGCTGATCTTTGTGGACTCAGCTCCACTCTCCGGCCCGTACACCATATCCCCGAATCCCTTTATTCTTTAGAAAGGTATCTATCTTTTTCTTAAAAACGTTTAAAGAAGGAGCCTCAACTGCTTCACTGGGCAAGGAATTCCAGAGATTCACAACCCTTTGGGTGAAGAAGTTCCTCCTAAACTCGGTCCTAAATCTACTTCCCCTTATTTTGAGGCTATGCCCCCTAGTTCTGCTTTCCCCGACCAGTGGAAACAACCTGCCCGCATCTATCCTATCTATTCCCTTCATAATTTTATATGTTTCAATAAGATCCCCCCCCATCTTTCTAAACTCCAATGAGTACAGTCCCAGTCTACTCAACCTCTCGTCATAATCTAATCCCCTCAACTCTGGGATCAACCTAGTGAATCTCCTCTGCACTCCCTCCAGTGCCAATATGTCCTTTCTCAGGTAAGGAGACCAAAACTTAAACACACTACTCCAGATGTAGCCTCACCAACACCGTATACAATTGCAGCATAACCTCCCTCGTCTTGAACTCCATCCCTCTCGCAATGAAAGACAAAACTCGATTAGCCTTCTTAGTCACCTGTTGCACCTGCACACCAACGTTTTGCGACTCATGCACCAGCACACCCAGGTCCCTCTGCACAGCAGCATGTTTTATCATCTTACCGTTTAAATAATAATCCATTCTGCTGTTATTCCCCCCAAAATGGATAGCCTCACACTTGGCAACATTGAATTCCATCTGCCAGACCCTAGCCCATTCACCTAACCTATCCAAATCCTTCTGCAGACTTCCGGTATCCTCTGCTCTTTTTGCTTTACCACTCATCTTAGTGTCGTCTGCAAACTTTGCCACATTGCACTTGGCCTCCAACTCCAAATCATCTATGTAAATTGTGAACAACTGCGGGCCCAACACTGATCCTTGAGGGACCCCACTAGTTACAGGTTGCCAACCAGAGAAACACCCATTTATCCCCACTCTCTGCTTTCTATTAGTTAACCAATCCTCTACCCATGCTACCACTTTACCCTCAATGCCATGCATCTTTAGTTTATGCAGCAACCTTTTGTGTGGCACCTTGTCAAAAACTTTCTGGAAATCCAGATATACCGCATCCATTGGCTCCCCATTATCTACTGCACTGGTAACGTCCTCAAAAAATTCTACTAAATTAGTCAGACATGACCTACCATTTATGAACCCATGCTGCGTCTGCCCAATGGGACAATTTCCCTCCAGGTGCACCGCTATTTCCTCCTTAATGATAGATTCCAGCATTTTCCCTACAACCGAAGTTAAGCTTACCGGCCTATAATTACCCGCTTTCTGCCGACCTCCTTTTTTAAACAGTGGTCTCACGTTTGCTACTTTCCAATCCTTTGGGACCACCCCAGAGTCTAGTGAATTTTGATAAATTATCACTAGTGCGTTTACAATTTCCCTAGCCATCTCTTGTAACACTCTGGGTTGCATCCCATCAGGGCCAGGAGACTTGTCTACCTTTAGCCCCATTAGCTTGCCCAATAGTGCCTCCTTAGTGATTACAATCATCTCATGGTCCTCACCTATCATATCTTTATTTCCATCAAGTCACTGGCATGTTATTTGTGTCTTCCACTGTGAAGACTGACCCAAAAAACCTGTTCAGCTCCTCAGCCATTTCCCCGTCTCCTATTATTAAATCTCCCTTCTCATCTTCCAAAGGACCAATATTTACCTGAGCCACTCTTGTTTGTCTTATATATTTGTAGAAGCTTTTACTATCTGCTTTTATGTTCTGAGCCAGTTTACTTTCATAGTCTACCTTACTCTTTATAGCTTTTTTAGTAGCTTTCTGTTGTCCCCTAAAGACTTCACAGTCCTCCAGTCTCCCACTAATTTTTGCCACTTTGTATGTTTTTTCCTTCAATTTGATACTCTCCCTCACCTCCTTAGATATCCATGGTCGATTTTTCCCCTTTCTACCGTCTTTCTTTTTTGTCGGTATGAACCTTTCCTGAACACTCTGAAAGATCGCTCGGAAGGTTCTCCACTGTTCCTCAACTGCTTCACCATGAAGTCTTTGCTCCCAGTCTACCTTAGCTAGTTCTTCTCTCATCCCATTGTAATCGCCTTTGTTTAAGCACAAAACACCAGTGTTTGATTTTACCTTGTCATCCTCCAACTGTATTTTAAATTCCACCATATTGTGGTCGGGATCCTCCTTCCAAGAGGATCCCGAACTATGAGATCATTAATCAATCCTGCCTCATTACACAGGACCAGATCTAGGACCGCTTGTTCCCTTGTAGATTCCATTACATACTGTTCCAGGAAATTATCCCGGACACATTCTATAAACTCCTCCTCAAAGCTGCCTTTACCAACCTGGCTAAATCAATCGACATGCAGATTAAAATCTCCCATGATAACCGCTGTACCATTTCTACATGCATCCGTTATTTCTTTGCTTATTGCCTGCCCTACCATCCTGTTACTATTTGGTGGCCTATAGACTACTCCTATCAGGGACCTTTTCGCCTTACTATTCCTGATTTCCACCCAAATTGATTCAACCTTGTCCTCCATAGCACCAATATCATTCCTTACTATTGCCCGGATGCCATCCTTAAACAACAAAGCAACACCACCGCCCTTACCGTCCATTCTATCCTTTCGTATAGTCTGATACCCTTGGATATTTAACTCCCAGTCGTGACCATCTTTTAACCATGTTTCAGTAATGGCCACTAAATCATAGTCATTCACGATGATTTGCGCCATCAACTCATTCACCTTATTCCGTATACTACGAGCATTCAGGTAAAGTACACTTATGCTTTTTTTTATGTCTTTGTTGTGAATCCTAACACCTTGATCAGTAACTTTTCACAAATTATTTTTCCTCTTACCCTTTCTCCTAATTTTCCTTGTCTTTGATCCCATATCTCTACATAACCTGTCACGTAACCTGCTGCCTTGCTCTCCATTAACCATTATACTGTCCATAGCTTTACCCTTCCCTTCCCCCCCAACTTTCTAGTTTAAAGTCCTTGTGACCAACCTATTTATCCTATTCGCTAGAGCACTGGTCCCAGAATGGTTCAGGTGAAGACCGTCCCAACGGTACAGGTCCCTCCTGCCCCAGTACTGATGCCAATGCCCCATGAAATGGAATCCCTCTTTCCCGCACCACTCCTTTAGCCACGTGTTAACTTCCCTAATTTTCTCAATCCTATGCCAATTGGCACGTGGCTCGGGTAGTAATCCAGAGATTATAACCCTGGAGGACCTGTTCTTTAATTTAGTCCCTAGTTTTTGGTAATCCCCAATCAGGTCCTCTTTCCTAGTCTTACCTATGTTGTTAGTCCCAACGTGGACCACAACAACTGGATCCTCCCCCTCCCTCTCCAAAATCCTTTCAAGCCGATCAGAGATGTCCCTCACCCTGGCTCCGGGCAGACAACATACCATGCGGGACTCACGATCTGGCTTACAAAGGATGCCATCAATCCCCCTAATTATAGAATCCCCTACAACTACCACTTGTCTTTTTGCGCCCCCCTCTTGAATGGCTTCCTGTACCACTGTGCAGTGGTCAGTCAACGCATCCTCCCTCCAGCCCTCTTCCTCATCCACACAGGGAGCAAGTACCTCATACCTGTTGGACAAGGTCAAGGGCTGAGGCTCCTCAACTCCTGAACTCAGGATCCCCCTACCTGCCTCCCTTGCAGTCACACCACTCTGTCCCTGACCACTGACCAAATTAACAGTACTTATTCTACCGGTGTGACTGCCTCCTGAAACAACGCGTCCAGGTAATTTTCCCCCTCCCTGATGTGCCGCAGTGTGTGCAGCTCGGTCTCCAGCTCATCAATTCTGAGCCGAAGTTCCTCGAGCAGCCAACATTTGCTGCAGATGTGGTCACTGACCGTCTCAATGGGATCCACCAGTTCCATCATCATACAGCAACAGCACATCAACTGTCCAGCCATATTCAACTAGTTAATTAATTTAAATATTTTTTTTAAAAAAAAATGTTTTAATAGAACCTCAAGGATAAACCCGAACACTAACCAAAACACAGCCCTCTCTCGCCACTCACCCAAACTCAGTCACTCACCTAAACTCAGATGCACTCTGTTCCAATCAGCACTCCTGTGACTAAAGGCACTCCTGCCACACCTTTTGTACCCTGCCTGATTTCCAATGAGCCAATAGGCCCGCTCCAGGAAGTGAAGTCTCCAACTGCCACTCGACCTGTAACTAAGCACTTTTAAATATGCACTCACCTCTCCCAGCAACCCTGCAGCCTGTGGCCTGCTCCAGGAAGTGAAGTCTCTTTTAAATATGCACTCACCTCTCCCAGCAACCCTGCAGCCTGTGGCCTGCTCCAGGAACTGAAGTCTCTTTTAAATATCTTGGTGGCAGCGTCGACGTGGGTGGACCAGGACAGATTTTTTGGAGATGTGTACCCCTAAGAATTTGAAACTGCTAACCATCTCCACCTCAGCCCCGTTGATGCTGACAGGGGCGTGTACAGTACTTTGCTTCCTGAAGTCAATGACCAGGTCTTTAGTTTTGCTGGCATTGAGGGAGAGATTGTTGTCGCTGCACCACTCCACTAGGTTCTCTATCTCCCTCCTGTATTCTGACTCATCGTTATTCGAGATCTGGGCCACTATGGTCGTATTGTCAGCAAACTTGTAGATGGAGTTGGAACCAAATTCTGCCACGCAGTCGTGTGTGTACAGGGAGTATAGTAGGGGGCTAAGTATGCAGCCTTGCGGGGCCCCGGTATTGAGGACTATTCTGGAGGAGGTGTTGTTGTTTAGGAGGAGGTGTTGTATCTCTTTGCAAATTGTTTGTATCCCGCTCGCACCTTGTCTTTCCATCTACTTTTGTGTCTTCTGCAAATTTGATTATAGTACATTTGTTTCCTTTCTCCAAGTCATTAATATATATTGTAAACAGTTGTCATCCTAGCACTGATCCTTGTGGAACCCCGCTGATTACAGGTCACCAACCTGAAAAAAAAAACCTTATCCCCATTTGCTGTTTCCTGCCGATTTGCCAATACTAATGTATTTGCATTAAAGTTATTTGTATAACACCCTTTGCTTTGCAAAACCAGTTTGTTTACTTGAGCTTCGGGTGATGCCACTGTGTGTAGAGGAATAAATTCAGCTGGTGATCCATGTCTAACAATGCCCAATTTAACGCTCTGCTGGAAGCTTGATTACACCCCAGTTGCTTCATTTCTGCATAAACCACTGTCTAAGCATCTCCAAATAGCCTTGGCAAAATACATTTCGATAGTGCTTTATTTCTCTCTTCCCTTCTATCATAATTCCTTCCATCTGTGGCTCAGTTGGTAACACACTCAATGGCTTGAGCACAGATATCACAGTTGGCACTCCAGTACAATACAGAGGGAGCATTGCACTGCTAGTGGGAGGTGCTGTCTTTTTGCATGTCATTGATGTTTAAGACCATAAGATGTAAGCCACTCGGCCCATCTAGTCTACTCGGCCATTCAATGAGATCACGGCTGATCTGAAACAATTCTCAACTCCACTTTTCCGCTTTAATCCCATAACCCTTGATTCCCTTACTGATTAAAATCTGTCTACCTCAGCCTTGAACATACTTAACAGCCCAGCCTCTCCAACTCTCTGGTTTAAAAAAAAATCCACAGATACACTATCCTGTTAGAGAAGAAATTCTTCCTAATCTCTTTTAAATGGGCAGTCCCCTTACTCTGAGGTTATGCCCTCTGGTCCTAGACTCTCCCACAAGAGGAAACATCCACCCTGACAAGCCCTCTGAGAATCCTATATGTCTCAAAAAGTCAACTCTCATTTTTCTAAAGTCTAGTGTTGCTGGCTGTATGATTTCTCCAAATTTATAGACTGATTCTCTCGAGTACAATTCTGTGTTAGTAGGGTTCCTGTTTCTGGAAAAAATTTTTTTTACCTAGACCATTGATTAATTGTCGTTTTTGGATCTGCCTTAATGACTTTGTCTTTAATCCAGATTAGGTTGCCTGATTAAAGTGTTCTAATTGACTCTTCAGCTCTTCATCTTTTTTTTTTTCAAAACCAACCACATGAGAATGTTCTAAATGTTCCCAAACATCTTCATTTAGGGGGAAAAGTGTCAACTTTGGCTGACTCAGGGTATATCCAACGACAATTCTCACTCGCATCGGACTTGATTAAGACTGGTGAACATTGTCACTTAGGAAACCAAACTGACTGATAGCATAGCGTCATAAATGTTTACAGCATGGAAACAGGCCCTTCGACCCAGCTTGTCCATGCCACCCAGTTTCTATCACTAAGCTAGTCCCACGTGCCTGCATTCGGCCCATATCCCTCTATACCCACCGTGCCCATGTAACTGTCTTAACTGCTTTTTAAAGGAAAAAATTTCACCTGCCTCTACCACTGCCTCTGGCAGCCCGTTCCGGATGCTCACCCTCTGTGTGAAGAAATTTCCCTCTGGTCTCTTTTGTATCTTCCCCCCCCCCCCCCCCCCCTTTGACTTTAAACCTATGCTCGCTAGTTCTGGACTCCTCTACTTTTGGGAAAAGATGTTGGCTATCTACCTTATCTATGCTCCTCATTTTATAGACTTCTATATGATTACCCCTAAGCCTCCTACGTTCCAGGGAAAAAGGTCCCAGCCTCTCCTTCTAACTCGGACCATCAAGTCCTGGTAGCATTCTTGTAAATCTCATATGCACTCTTTCTAGTTTAACAATATCCTTCCTATAATAGGGTGGCCAGAACTGAACACAGTATTCCATGTGTGGTCTTACTAATGTCTTGTACAACTTCAACAAGACATCCTAACTCCTGTATTTAATATTCTGACCAATAAAACCTAGCATGCTGAATGCCTTCTTCACCACCCTGTCCACCTGTGATTCCACCTTCAAGGAGCTATGAACCTGTACTCCTATATCTTTGTTCTGTAACTCTCCCCAACTCCATACCATTAACTGAGTAGGTCCTACCCTGATTTGATCTACCAAAATGCGTCGGGAGCTGCGGGAATTCCCTCACCTGTTGCCTCGCAAAAGCCCTCAGTTGCATATACCGGAATGCATTCCCTTGGGGCAACCCATATTTTTCGGTCAGCGCTCCCAGACTTGCAAACGTCCCATCTGCAAACAGATCTCTCAATTGTGTTACTCCTGCTCTTTGCCATGTTCCAAATCCCCCATCCATTCTCCCCGGAGCAAACCTATGGTTATTTCTTATTGGGGACCACACCGAGGCTCCCGTCTTACCCCTAGGCCGTCTCCACTGCCCCCAGATTTTCAGAGTAGCCACCACCACCGGGCTTGTGGTGTATTTCTTCAGTGAGAACGGCAACGGCGCCGTCACCATAGCTTGTAGGCTAGTCCCCCTGCAGGATGCCCTCTCCAATCTCTTCCACACCGCTCCCTCCTCTTCTCCCATCCACTTACATACCATTGAGACATTGGCGGCCCAGTAGTACTCACTTAGGCTCGGTAGTGCCAGCCCCCCCCCCCCCCCCCATCCCTACTACGCTGCAGAAATCCCCTCCTCACTCTCGGGGTCTTCCCGGCCCACACAAAACTCATGATATTCTTCTGAATCCTTTTGAAAAAAGCCTTTGTGATCACCACCGGGAGGCACTGAAACACAAAAAGGAACCTCGGGAGGACCACCATTTTAACCGCCTGCACCCTCCCTGCCAGTGACAGGGATACCATGTCCCATCTCTTGAAGTCCTCCTCCATCTGTTCCACCAACAGCGTTAAATGTAACCGATGCAATGTACCCCAATTCTTGGCTATCTGGATCCCCAAGTAGCGAAAGTCCCTTGTTACCTTCCTCAGCGGTAAGTCCTCTATTTCTCTGCTCTGCCCCCCTGGATGCACCACAAACAACTCACTTTTCCCCATGTTCAGTTTATATCCTGAAAATTCTCCAAACTCCCCAAGTATCTGCATTATCTCTGGCCTCCCCTCCGCCGGGTCCGCCACATACAACAACAAATCGTCCGCATACAGAGATACCCGGTGTTCTTCTCCTCCCCTGAGTACTCCCCTCCACTTCCTGGAACCCCTCAGTGCTATTGCCAGGGGCTCAATTGCCAGTGCAAACAATAATGGGGACAGAGGACATCCCAGCCTCGTCCCTCTATGGATCCGAAAATATGCAGACCCCCGTCCATTCGTGACCACGCTCGCCATCGGGGCCCTATACAGCAGCTGTACCCATCTAATATACTCATCTCCAAAGCCAAATCTCCTCAACATCTCCCACAAATAATTCCACTCCACTCTATCAAATGCTTTCTCGGCATCCATCGCCACCACTATCTCCGCTTCCCCCTCTGGTGGGGGCATCATCATTACCCCGAGCAGCCTCCGTATATTCGTATTCAGCTGTCTCCCCTTCACAAACCCAGTTTGGTCCTCATGGACCACCCCCGGGACACAATCCTCTATCCTCATTGCCATTACCTTGGCCAGAATCTTAGCGTCGACATTCAGGAGGGAAATAGGCCTATAGGACCCGCATTGCAGCGGGTCTTTTTCTTTCTTTAGGAGAAACGATATCGTTGCCTCTGACATAGTCGGGGGCAGCTGTCCCCTTTCCTTCGCCTCATTAAAGGTTCTCATCAGTAGCGGGGCGAGCAAGTCCACGTATTTCCTGTAAAATTCAACTGGGAATCCATCCGGTCCCGGAGCCTTCCCCGCCTGCATGCTCCTAATTCCTTTCACTACTTCCTCCATTTCGATCTGTGCTCCCAGTCCCACCCTCTCCTGCTCCTCCACCTTAGGAAATTCCAGCTGGTCCAGAAAACACATCATTCTCTCCTTCCCATCCGGGGGCTGAGCTTCATATAACCTTTCATAGAATGCCTTGAACACTCCATTCACTCTCTCCGCTCCCCGCTCCGTCTCTCCCTCCTCTTCCCTCACTCCCCCTATTTCCCTCGCTGCTCCCCTTTTCCTCAATTGGTGGGCCAGCAACCTGCTCGCCTTCTCCCCATACTACCCTGCAAAGTTGAGGGTGACATACAACTCGCGGGATTTTTATTTTGAGACAGTAGCGGCGGAGGCGCTTGTTAAGGCTGAAGGACTGGGACTGAGATGCGAGTTAGGACTTGGACTTGGTTGAACAAAGAACATAAGAACTAGGAACGGATTATTTTGGTGGTGGTGGTGGGGGGGCGGGCAGGGATGGGGAGAGGGGTTTGACGTTAACAAAAGGTTGGGGCAGGCATGACTGGAGGGGCAGGACCTGGGGTTATGGTGATGGTGGATAGGAGGGGTGGGGTGGTGAGAGACCCCCGGTCAGAATAGTGACGTGGAACATGAGTGGGTTGGGGGTTAACTGGTGAAGAGATCAAGAATTTTTGCGCACTTGAAGAGTTTAAAAGCTGATGTGATGCTGCAGGAGACCCATTTGAGGGTGAGGGATCAGGTGAGGCTCAGGAAGGGCTGGGTTAGTCACGTGTTTCATTCGGGGTTTGATAGTAGGGCTCGGGTGGGGGGGGGGGGGGGTTGGTGGGCAAGAGGGTGAAGTTTCGGATAGTGAAGGTGGTAGCTAATCAGGAGGGCAGGCACGTGGTAGTGACAGGTGCGTTAAAGGGGAAGTTGGTGGCGCTGACAAGCGTATATGGCCCCAATTGGGATCATGCCGGGTTTGTGAGGAGAGCATTGGTTGCCATCCTGGATCTGGATACCCATGAGCTGATAGGGTGAGGGGCGGGGGAACTGGGACATAGTTTTGGAACCAAAGGTGGACATGCCCCAACCGCGCTCACTGACCCAGTCAGGGAGGGCAAAGGCGTTGGCTGGGCTCATGAGACAAATGGGAGGAGTGAACCCGTGGAAGTTTCACCTGACAGTGTCTCATTTTAGGGATTTGGGGTTTTGGAGTTGCAGATGGCCCAGGAAGTTTAACTTCACTAGAAGGCTGATTTGCTGATTTGGAATAATCTCCCTCTGTTATTGGCGGGTCGGGTGCAGGCAGTAAAGATGAAAGTTTTGTTTCGACTTCTGCCGGTCTTGTTGCCCAAGGCCTTTTTCGGGGGGTAGGACAGGCTGATCTCCTTTTCTGTTTGGGTGGGGAAGGTGGCCGGAGTTAGGAGGATGATATTGCAGAGGGAGGGAGGGGGTGGGGGTGGGGGGCTTCTTTGTAGGTGAGGATGGAGGTGGGCTCTTGCAGGGATTAGGGGTTGTGGGTGTTGGTGACGGCGCTGTTCCGGATGGCCCCAGGGATGTGTACGCTGATTCGGGTGGTGGTGGCCACAAAGAACTGGAGGCAGTTTAGACAGCACTTCAGGTTGGGGGCAGGATTGAGAGGATGCCGATTAGGGGGAATCCGGTCTGAGCCACGGAGGACGGATGCGAGGTTTCGGGGATGGGAGGCGAGGGGATCAAGGAAACGAAGGACCTGTTTCTGGGAGTTTTGATTTGCGAGATTGGAGGAGTTGGGTGAGAAGTTTGGTCTGGCGCAGGATGAATAGTTTCAGGTATATCCAGATGTGTGACTTGCAAGGCAGGTCTTCCTGACCTTTCCAATAGTGCCTGCCTCCTCGTTGCTGGAGTGGATGCTGTCAGCACGGGGCTTGGGGGTCATCTCGGCGACACTGGAGGATTTTGGAGGAGGATGGTGTGTCCATGTAGGGGTTTAAGGTGAAGTGGGCGGAAGAGTTGGAATGGTGCTGGAGGAGGCTCTGTGCTATCGTGCCGCTCCATGTGAGGTGCTGCAGTGGGTAAGCGCCTCGACCTTCTATGCAAGGCTGGGGCAGACACACCTCTCAAAGTCTAGGATGAGTTGGCAATTCAAGGGGGTGGAGTTTGTCTGAGTGATGTGGAATGGGTCCTGCGAATCATGTACATATGTTTTTGTCCTGCCCGAAGTTGGAAAGGTTTTGGATCCTTTTTACACTCCTCCATACCCCTGAACCCCCACTCCACAGTAGCCGCCTCACCACCGACTCATCCTTGCTGGTCCTGGGCCTCCATGCAAGCTGCCATTCTTCTGCTTCCCTCTTTTCTGATGTGGAGTTAAACCAGGAAAACCACAACTGCAACAATCATGAACCCAGTTGCTGCTAAATTCTTCTGCGCCGCTGACTTCATCCCGAGAGTATGAATTTATTAAAAACTGTTTGCCGCTAATAAGTATTCATGCAATGCACATGTACACCCCACCAGAGTCCTGTGTAATGCTGGACATACCGTAAACGCTGCTGACTTACAGTTGTATCTCAACCTGTTGTTGAAAAATTAAAATTTCACATCCTGCCTAATTATGTCCCCTAGCATATCAGTCTTGTGGGCTCCATAAGAAATCCCACCACATTAAGTTTGAAAGTGGTATACTCAAATAACTCAAAAGCAAGAATCTTAAACTTAAACAAAACCAATTACATAGGTATGAGGGGAGAGGTGGCTACTGTTGATTGGATAAGTAGACTTAAAATGCATGGTGGTAAATGAACGTTGGGGAACATTTAAATAATTCAAAATTTCAATCAAAATATGTTCTATTAAAAAAAAACTCGCCAAGAAAGATCCATCCGTGGCTTACAAGCCAAGGTATGGATAATATTAGATTAAAAGAAGAGGCGGACAATATTGCAAAGGATTGTAGTGTATCTGTTTATGATGAATAGTAGCCATCCTGAGGAATGGGAGAGTTTTAGAAATCAGCAAAAGGCAACCAAAGAGTTGATGAGAGGGGAAAAAATGAATAAACATCCAGGGATATAAAGACAGATTTTGCAAACATGAAAAAATAGCTAAAGTAAACATTGGTCCCTTATTGGCAGACAAATTTATCATGGGGAAATGGCAGATACTGAACAATATTTTCTGTCTGTTTTCACAGTTCAAGATGCAAATTACATACCAGAAATAGAGGGTAGTCAAGGGGCTACTAGGAGTGAGGAACTTAGTGATTAATATCAGCAGAGAAACATAAATGACTAAATGCTGACAAATTTCCAGGACTCTGGCCTACTTGCTTGGATTCTAAAAGTAGCTGCCAAGGTAGTGGATGGACTGGTTGATGTTCCAAAATTCCCTGATTCTACAATGGGGGCCAAACGAATTAGAAGCCAGTAAATGTAACACCACTCCCTGAGAAAGGAGAGTGAGAGAAACAAGGGCATTAAAGGTCCATTAGCCAGACAGCAGTCATCAGGAAAATGCTGGAAGCAAGTGGTGTTGAAGCCAAGATCTGAACAGCCATGGTCTTATTTAATGGCAGAGCAGGTTCAAGGGGCCATATGACCTACTCCTATGTCACTTGTTCTTATGCATAATTTTTCATCTCTTTGGGGAAACAAGTGATATTTTTGGTGGTTATGGCAGAAGATGAGGCATGACCATATTGAATGGTGAAGTATCTACGGGGTGCCATATGACAGGGAATCTCAAACTGTGGTTTGTGACCCATTGGGATGCAGGACCAGCAATTGGTGTCACAAAATCCGAGGCAGAAATAGCGACAATGGCGAGAAAACTCAGATTTTGGTAATCCTGGGATTGACTTTGAAGTCTATTTAAACGTGTGATATTTTTGGCTGTGGGTGTGGTTTAATCCAATGAGTTCTGAGGCCCTATCACTAACACCTACTGAGCTTGGAAAATGGTTTGAGTCTTAAGCTTTTTGTGCCATGTAATTGTGTATGTAATTGTCATGGGGCTATTGTATGGGGAAAATGTTTCGAAAATGAATGTTTACGGTCCCCCAAATTATTCCCCTGATTTTGTTACTAAAGTCTTCATGGATTTACTGAATTAGCATCAACTAGATCCCCAGCATGGAGCGATTGTCTTATCAGCAAAGGTTAAACAGGTTGGGACTGTACTCGTGGAATTTAGAAGAATGAGAGGTGATCTCATTGAAACACTTGGATTCTTAAGGGGCTTGACAGGATAATGCTGAGAGAGACTTTTTCCTTATGAGAGAGTCTCAGGATAAAGGCGTGCCAATTTAAGACTGTGATAAGGAGGAATTTCATCTGAGGGTTGTGAGTCTTTCAAATTCATTGCTGCAGGGAGCCGTGGGGGCAGGGAGCCGTGGGGGCAGGGAGCCGTGGGGGCAGGGAGCCCTGGGGGCAGGGCGCGTCCTTGTGTATATTTAAGGCAGAGATAGATAGATTCTTAATCAGTTGGGGAATTAATGGTTATGGGGTGGGGAAAGGGCAGGAACGCAGACGTGAGGAATGTCGGATCTACCATGATCCGATAGAATGGCGGAGCAGGCTTGAGGGGCCAAACTGCCTAATCTTGTTCATATTTCTTCGGGTCTTAAAAGATAATTGACCATGCATTTCAAGGGTCACCTGATTAGCCAATGTCTGAAAAGCTGTCTTAACCAGTGTCCCATTGCCCAAGTGATTGGTCTTAATGGTTCACGTCCAACAGTTAAATGAATACCTCCTGAGTCTGCCATAAATGTCTTGCCGATGAGACAGGAGATGAGGGTCCATCGCATTCCTGAATTAATTTATCTTCATGGGTTTTGCAGATAGACTGTCAATCCGAATGCATTGAACAGTATATTGCAAATTGGGGCAGTCAGCATGGCCTGCGATCTCAAGTCACTTTTGTTCTGCGTTTTAAAAAGTCTCCCTATAAAAATTCAAGTTCAGGTTCCCAGCTAGTAGATCAAAAATCATTACTTAACATTGAACATGGCAGGTGTCACAGCAGAAAAACATTTCTGGAGCGCTGCCATATGACCTATTTCCTGTGTTCTTATTACTTGATGTTTTTTTGCACACGGGGTTGCTTATCAGCAGGTCGTTGTGCGCTAATGCAGTTACTGTTTACATCTTGTTGCTGATTTTCTCCTTGGTTCAATTGCTCTGTTTTATTACCTTTGCTCTCGAGTCACCAGGTATCTTTATGATACCGCCACGATGTTCAAGTCCGAGTAATGACCAATAACCCAATACACCGATTAGTAAGATTTAAATCAAAGCATATTTATTATGCACAGTAATCGGTACTCATGCACAAATTCTACGTCTAAGCTACTTCTACAACTAACAGGCCTATACTTAACTTCGGACTGGCCCACCAGGTCAGGAGAACAAATGGCCTTTCGTTCAGGTTCTGAGTCTGCGGGATTCGAAGTTGGTAAGGATTGGTAGCTAAGAGCGCCTATCTCGTAGCGAGCGTTGAATTAAGACTTGCGTTGTTCGGGAGTCACTGCACCGGTCACAGTCAATGTTGGTTCGTGTTGCTGGGTGACCCAGGCAGGACGCAGAGGTGAAGAGAGAGCGATTTGAACTTGGGGCTCAACTCTTGTAGTCCCCAGGGGCTTCCCGCCTTTCGGGGCGGACCCTGTACCTGGTCCCAAATGATTGGACTTTGTCCCAATCGCTTGGTTCGATTTTCTCCAATACTGGAGCGGTTCCCTGATCGATGGGCGGTCTTGAGGTGCTTGTTCACCTCCTTTGTGTTGGCTCCTGCTGGCGCCGAGGAGTCTGGCTTTGCTTTGTGTGTCCAAAATGTTATTTATTGTTCCCGGGGATTGCTCATCAGTATGCAGATGGCTGCTACTTTGTTATGCTGATGGTCGCTAGTATCGATGTTGTCTGGCCTTTGCAGAGGTAAATACACAGCAAACCTGCAGCTACTGGTTTCTGTCTATGTTGGCTGACTTTCCCATCAGCCTTTGCCGTTCGCCATTTTAAATCGGGAGTTGGCCAATTTAGGTGGCTACACTGCCTCCTTGTGATCCTAACGCGAAGCGTGAAGGATCAGATAACTACATTGCTTTCCATTCCCTGACCTGGGGAGCACTTCTTTCATGGCCTCTACACTGACCATAACTATGCAAAAATGTTTAACTGACAATTCTAAGGGGCGCTATGTCGAACAGGGACATGCATGAGAAAACAAAAAAATGGGAACCTCTAACTATTCTTAATACACTACACTCACTTAAATATTTCATCACTCTTAACTTCCTCAATCATACAAACAAAATCATAGCAGTCTATACACATGTTTCCTGGCTTGGCAGTCAAGCTCAGGATTGTACAATTGCTCATGAACATTTCTTTATTTACAATAAAACCGCAAATGAATGCTCTTTATTATAGATCGCTGGGATCTGGTCGTATCCGAAAATAGGGGATCTGATCCTATATTCCAGGGTTCGAGCGCGGTAGGCTCTCCTTCTCCATTTTCTTAGACACTCTGCTGCATCGTGCAGACTATGCATCACCAATACCAATAAGGCTTCTATTACGTAGGACAAGGGAGTACCAGGTTATAAACCTGGCACACCAAGATGGTGTGGTGTAGCTGGTGACTGGGCTCTGGGTACTGTGGGGAAGTGAAACATTAACGGCTGGGGGGCTTGAAGTCATGGGGTTCGCGTTCACTCGCAACCAAATGTCCATTATCATGATGATGGACCATGTGAAGGAAGTCCTCATGGCTGATCGTCTTTCACGTCTCTTCTCTTCTCTTCTCCGGTTCTGGAGTTCTGTGGAAACCAGCATAGTGTCTGTAACTGTCTTGGTTTAACATCTCGTACGATAGTCTGTCTGTCCTTTAGTGGCAATTACTCCCTTTATAATTGGTCACTATGTGTGACTCCCTCATTTTTTTTCTTCCAAAAACTGAATTTTAGGACAAGACATGCTTTCAAATAATGAACCAGTGCGAGCCGTCTCGCAGACTGTGTGATCTACCATCCAAATGTTTCAGGATGTAAATAGGATATGGTTGGCAACCTAAGGGTTACCTGAAACAAACCAAAGCTTTTTGAACTAAAATTTCCAAAATGAGGTGCGTATGGGCCGCGCCGGGTAAGAGTTGGATGGAGTCCCCGGGTAGGACAGCTACCAATGCCGTGTCTCCCCTACCCGAGCGTAGCTGACCAGAGGGGGGTTCCCAGGCAGGGCAGGTCCCAAGCCGTTTCTCCACTGCCTGAACAACTGACAAGAACGGGCAAGAAATGTAGTCATCGTGGTGGGGCTGCCGTATTTGTTCCTTCCTTGAACCAGAAGAGCAGTTATGAACGGGCGTGTGGTATCTGTCAACAGACTAGTTCCGCTGAACTGGCGTCTGGGACCTTAACAAGTCTCTGCAGACAAACTAGTTCCTCTGAACTAGCGTCTGGCCAATAGCACGTCTCTGTGGGCAAGTCCTCAGAGGTTTTGGCCGAAAAGGCATGGGGCCGTGAAAAAAAAATGTTTTGTCTGACAAACAACATTTAACAAACTTACAAACAACATAAAACATCCTGCAGGTTCCATCAGAAAGGACACCACTTCTCCCAAGCGGTTCCTTTTAAAACATCATCTGGACACCTCCGTTATCGGTTGCGAACAGGGTCGCAAAGGGGTTCTCGTTTTGGGAGTCCAACTCAACGTCGTCATCTTCTCCCGGGTGCCAAACTCTTCAATGTATTAAGGTTGATAGGGCTGCATGGTGTGACTTGGGGTCGCTCTTGTCGTTTCGGACGAGTCTGAACAAGTTGTCTCTGTGCCAATGGTTGGTGTCTAGTTATGTGGGGATGGAATCGGGGTCGTCATGGTAGTTCGGTGGTCGGTGGTGGGGTTTGTTTAGGAAAGTGATCATGAAGGGATCATTCAGATCGTCGTCGGATTCACTGGGTGTGGGTCCTGTTGCATGGGGATAGTAGGGAGGCGTGCTGTGGCTATCGTCCGAGTGACAGTCGCTGTCTCTGCTGCTGCAGTCGGTGGGCGTTCGGGGCAGAGTGTATATTTCGGGGGTGGAGCCGAGGTTGAGTCCGTGGCTGGGCTGGACATGTTGGGGGATGGTAGGGTTATGTTGGCTGTGGGCGGGGTGTGGTGTGCTGCGTCGAGCATGACGTGGTGTGCGTGGTTAGACTGTGTTCCATATGCCTTCAGCTGGTTGATATGGAACCACGCAGTCTTACCGTTGGGATACTTTATCTTGTATACGGAAGGGCTTACTTTGTCCGCAATGGAGTACGGACCCAAGTGCTTTGGTGACAGGAATGTGCTGGGGTTGTAAACGGAGAGCATGACTTGCTGTCCTATACTGTACTCGGTCGCATGCACTGTCTTGTGGAAACAAGCCTTGCTCTGTTTCTTCTTTGTGTCCAATTTCACTGCGGCTGCTAGCTGAGCCGTTTTAACATTATTCACTAATTGCTCGACTGCTTTCTCGTGTGTGAGGGCCGTCACTTCGGGGCTGGTCAAGTCTAAACCTAATAAAAATTCTGTGCCTTTCATGGGGCGTCCGGTCATGAGGGCGTGTGGGGTGTAACCTGTGGAAGTTGAAATTGTATTACCGCAAAAGTGAGGACTGAGTCCCAAGTGGTGTTGTTTTGCTGGACCATTTTTCTGAGGGTGGATTTTAGGGTCCGATTCATGCGCTCCACGATACCACTTGAC
This sequence comes from Scyliorhinus torazame, assembly GCF_047496885.1. Lineage (NCBI taxonomy): Eukaryota > Metazoa > Chordata > Chondrichthyes > Carcharhiniformes > Scyliorhinidae > Scyliorhinus > Scyliorhinus torazame. The sequence continues at coordinate 265,706,530 of NC_092712.1, forward strand.
TGTGGGTGGTATGCTATGTGGAATTTTTGGGTGATGCCAAATATCGTGAGGACGTTCTGCATGACACGTCCCGTAAAATGGGAATCTTGGTCGGATTCAATGCTGCGGGGGAGTCCCCATCTTGTAAAGACGTGGTGGGTCAAAATCTTGGCTGTGGTTTTTGCAGTGTTTGTTCTGGCTGGGAATGCTTCCACCCATTTCGTAAACGTGTCTATCACCACGAGTACATATTTATAACCATTCCTGCAAGGGGGCAATGGTCCTATAAAATCGATCTGGAGGTTAGTCCAGGGGCCATTAACGGGTCGGGTGTGGCTGAGTTGAGCCTTTTTGGCATATCTGTCCGGATTATTCTGGGCGCAGATAAGACGATTCTCGATGTAGTGATTTACATCATCCTTTAAATTCGGCCACCAACAAAGCTGCTTGAAGTGGGCTGTAGTGGGATCGATTCCCTAATGTCCATGACCGTCATGGAACAAACAAATCAGTTGATTCCTGTCCTGTTCAGGAACCACATAAAGGGTGTCTTTTAACACCACACCGTCATGTGTGGTCAGAGCATTTTTAAACCTCTCATAGGGAGCTGGATATTTTCCTTTTACAATCTCCCTGAGATTGCTGTTCTGCTTCTGGGCCTCCACTAGATCCTCGATCTTTGTCTCCGAGACCTGAACTGCATTCACTGGGGCGCTTTCGGGGGGTGTCCAAAAGTATCCGTGCCTGGAACCTGCTTTAGCCAGTGCGTCGGCTTTTACGTTTCCGGGGGGGGGAGGGACGATGGTGACTTCAAACTTTGACTATCCCTAAAGTCCTGTTCTGTGCTCTCTCTAAAATGTGACGGAGCAATGGGGCTGAGGGGAGGGGTTTTCCGTCTGGGAAACAATTCCTCTTGCTTTCCACAGGGGCAGGAATTCCGTGAGGCTGTTGCAGACATAGAGGCTGTCCGAGTATATGTCTGCTGGGCTGGGGAAGGAATCTGGGTGTTCCACTATATATGCGATGGCCGCGAGCTCTGCTGCCTGCGAGCCTAAGTGGCCTGGCAGTTTTAATGATATTTCCTCTCGGGCGCGTCCCTGCGCGTCCTCGACATATATACCGCAACCTGTTATGCGCTTCCCATCCAAGACTGCCTATCCACATAGATCTTTATGGGCTCACACGTGTCTGTGTGCTCGGGGCTCTGGGTTGAACTACCTATCTTTCTGGGAGGTGTTTTAGCAATAAAGGGGCCTGTGTTGTGGTGTGGAGAGATAATTTCACATTCATGGGGTGTTCCAGGGTATTGTAAGTTGTCGGCTAAAAAGGTGTGCGTCTTTGTCCGTTTAACAGTGATGTCCCGTCCCTGCAAGAGAAGGGTCCATCTAGCTGCTCTAATCTGGCTTACTGTACGGTCCTTGAGGCGTCCGTCCAGTAAAAGTTGGGTGGGGGTGTGTTCGGTGAGAATTGTGATGGGGTTCAGTCCGGTAATGTACGAAAAATACTGAACTTCCCAAAATACTGCGAGCAGGTGCCTCTCACAGGCTAAAAATCCCTGCTCCACAGCATCTAAAATTCTGGAGGCGTAAGCTACGGGCCTTAACTGGTCGTGCCGTTCCTGGAGGAATACGGCCGAAAGGGTGCGGTCTGTGGTTGCTACCTCTATAGCGTAAGGGGAAAGCGGGTCTGGAACTTGTAGTGCGGGGGCTGCTATGAGTGATTGCTTCAACGCATCCACAGCATCCGTATGCTGCGGAAGCCATTCCCAGGGGGCTCCTTTCTTTTGGAGGTCTGAGGGGGGTCCTGCCTTGCTGGCGAAACCGTCAATGTGGTTTCGGCAGTAGCCAACCAGTCCTAAAAACGACCGGAGGGCTGAAACGTTCTGCGGAAGGGGCAATTTAGCAATCGAGTCAATCCTTTTATGCTCGATCTCGCGTTTACCATGTGATAATTGTTCCCAAATATATCACCTTATCTTCCAAAATCTGGGCCTTTTTGGGGTTGACTTTACAACCAATTGAGTGTAGGAGTTCCAGGAGTTCGGACAGAAGCTCAATGTGCTCTTCCTTGGTGTCTGTCTGCAGTAGTAGGTCATCTATGTACTCAGACATTCTGGGCGAGGGAATTTGGCTAAACCATTTGCCAGCTGTCGGTGGAAAATGGTGGGGGAGTTGTGGAATCCTTGTGGCAGGCATGTCCACGTGTACTGCTGTGCTTTAAAGGTGAAGGCAAATTTGTACTGGCACGCCTTTGCCAATGGAATGGACCAGAATCCATTACTGACATCCAAAACCATGAAGAATCGGGAATTGAGTCCTTGCTTGAGCATGGTCTTGGGACTTGTTGCTACTGCGGGGGCGATTTTGTTGAGTTCCCGGTAATCGATGGTCAGTCGCCATGATCCATCGAGCTTTCTCACTGGCCAAATCGGGGCATTATTAGTGGAGGCTCCTGATCTAAGTACGCCCTGCTCTAATAAGCTTTCTATTACCTTTGAGATTTCTCCCTCTGCCTCTTGGGGAAATCCATACTGTTTTTGTGGTCTAGGGTCAGGTCCTGTTATCTGTACAGAGCCAGTCATTCGTCCACAGTCGTGCTTGTGGGTTGCGAATGCTGCCCTGTTCTTTTGCAGAACTGCCCTAACCTGCTTGTCCATACTAAGCGTGGTCGGGGTGAACCAAAATTTGCCTACTGCGCTAATTTTGTTCGCGTATTCTCCCATGTTGAGCGTTGCGGGGGCTCTTGCTGATTTTGCCATTTTCCAGACGCACTGGTTGACTGGATCAAATGAAAGATTGTGGGAATTCATGAAATCGATTCCCAGAATGTGTTCTGCTGTGTGGGGCAGGTCAACTAAAACTACGAGGTGCTTTGTGGTAATGATACCGATTTGAATGAGTACAGGGGCTGTGATGTGTCCCTGCTGTGAGTGGCCTGCAAAGCCGCTGAGGGTGATAGTGGCTGTAGTGGGCCACGTGTCCTTTTGGAACATGGTGGAGGAATTTATTGTGGTGCGGGACCCTCCTGTGTCCCAGAGAAATTCGATGGGCTGTCCCCGAATTTTCGCCCAACTACCGGTCGTCCGGACCTATCCCAAAGGGTGTCGCAGACCCAACTGGGGGAGCCCGTACACCGTCAGTCCGGTCAGGTCCGTCTGATCTGAACGGGCTCTAACGCTATGAATGGGCTCTGTCTTTTTCTTACTCAGAGTGCCCGTCTTCTGGGCTCTCTGTGGCTTTCTAGGGGCATTGCACTCTCTTGCGAAGTGTCCCATCTGTCCGCAGTTGTAACACTCCTGTGACTTGGGTGGGGGGCTGTTCTTTCCTTTATTCACCCTGGGGGGCTGTTCTTTCCTTTATTCATCCATGCGGGGTTCTGTTGTGTGGTAACTGCCTGTATATCTGCGGCGGCCTGCTTTTCCTCGGGATTCTTGACTACGGGTTTGCTTTGTATAGATTGCTCCCAAGAGCGGGACAATCTTTTCACGACCCACTTCTCGTTATGGGCCTCCTCTGAGGGATCATAACTCGCGCAAGCTTTCTGTCCTGTTTCTGTGGCATGGGAGATAAGGGTGTGGGTCCATTTGGCCATGTTGTCTGGGGACAAATGGGCACGGTCTACATCTCCTAAGACTGCTGCAAAGTGGATCCACAGGCGTCCAGCAAACACTGTGGGGTGCTCGGATTTCTTTTGCCTGCATTTGTTGAGGCCATCTACGGGGTCACCCCGGTTATACCCGATCGCATCCAGGATCGCGGTATGCATTTCTGCAAGGGTGCCTCCTCCTACATTCTGTGGGTCAGGAAGGGCTGCTGCTACTGAAGGGTCTAAACTTAAAACTGTGAGCTTTATGTGCTCTCGCTCATCCAGGCCGTACATGGTCGCCTGATGCTAAACGGTGGCAAAGAAATGGTGGGGGTCTGAGATGGGGAGGAACGGTGTGATCTTATCGCACGCGTCCCATAATTGGGTCACTGTTAGGGGGGTGGAGTATAGAAATTCCCCATCGTCCGATGTGGCTGTGTGGTGGGTGGTGACTGGGTTCATTGGAGCCTGAACTATCTGCTCTGTGGGGGGTTGGGGCGCTTTTCTCTTCTGGGGCTTTCCCTGCGCACATGTTCCCTGAACATATATCTCTGCGCTGTTTCATTCAATTCTTCCCAATCAGGGCCGTCTTCCTGATCTAATTTCGCTCCAAAGGTGGAAGCCTTTCTGAACTGGAAGCAGCGATTGCAGCTCTGCAATCTGCTTCCGGCACTTTGCGTGATCTAATGTGCTTTGTCTTTGTTCTGTGGTGGCAGCATGGAGTGCTCTTAAGGCTGCCTTTAGATCACTGCACTATCTCTGCAACGCTTCTATCTGCTTTTCTGTTTCTTCACGTACCAGGACTGCACCTTGCGTGTCCTGATAGGCCTTTTCATATTGAGATTGGAAGCTGCTTAAGTGCGCCAGACAAGACTGGGGTGCCCTTTTGCATTCCTCCACCTCTCCATCTTTTTGCTGCTAATTTCCTTCTCAATTCTAAATTCTCCTTTTCTGCCTCGCTTACATCGACCTTACTCATTCGATGTATGCCCTCTACTTCTTTCTGGAGCGTCCTAACGACGTCCTCTGTGCCTCGCAATTGTGCCAAGCAGGACACGATTGCCATCGGCTTGCGAGCTTTCCCTAAGCTCTTTTTGTGGATCTCACTCAAGTTCTCCCACCAAGTATGTCCTATACTCCCGGGACCTGATTCCTCGTTGTCACAGAATTTATTCCAAAGGGACCATCCTTTCCGTTTGAGATATTTCCTGATCTCTTCCTCCCAAATGGGACATTGTCCCACTTTGAGGACATTAACAGTGCGGTAGATAACGGGGGAGCCAATGGATGTGGTATATCTGGATTTCCAGAAAGCCTTTGACAAGGTGCCACACAAAAGGTTGTTGCATAAGATAAAGATGCATGGCATTAAGGGGAAAGTAGGAGCATGGATAGAGGATTGGTTAATTAATAGAAAGCAAAGAGTGGGGATTAATGGGTGTTTCTCTGGTTGGCAATCAGTAGCTAGTGGTGCCCCTCAGGGATCAGTGTTGGGCCCACAACTGTTCACAATTTACATAGATGATTTGGAGTTGGGGACCAAGGGCAATGTGTCCAAGTTTGCAGACGACACTAAGATAAGTGGTAAAGCAAAAAGTGCAGAGGATACTGGAAGTCTGCAGAGGGATTTGGACAGGCTAAGTGAATGGGCTAGGGTCTGGCAGATGGAATACAATGTTGACAAATGTGAGGTTATCCATTTTGGTAAGAATAACGGCAAAAGGGATTATTATTTAAATGATAAAATATTAAAACATGCTGCTGTGCAGAGAGACCTGGGTGTGCTCGTGCATGAGTCGCAGAAAGTTGGTTTTCAGGTGCAACAGGTGATTAAGAAGGCAAATGGAATTTTGTCCTTCATTGCTAGAGGGATGGAGTTTAAGACTAGGGAGGTTATGCTGCAATTGTATAAGGTGTTAGTGAGGCCACACCTGGAGTATTGTGTTCAGTTTTGGTCTCCTTACTTGAGAAAGGACTTACTGGCACTGGAGGATGTGCAGAGGAGATTCACTAGGTTAATCCCAGAGCTGAAGGGGTTGGATTACGAGGAGAGGTTGAGTAGACTGGGACTGTACTCGTTGGAATTTAGAAGGATGAGGGGGGATCTTATAGAAACATATAAGATTATGAAGGGAATCAATAGGATAGATGCTGGCAGGTTGTTTCCACTGGCGGGTGAAAGCAGAACTAGGGGGCATTGCCTCAAAATAAGGGGAAGTAGATTTAGGACTAAGTTTAGGAGGAACTTCTTCACCCAAAGGGTTGTGAATCTATGGAATTCCTTGTCCAGTGAAGCAGTAGAGGCTCCTTCATTAAATGTTTTTAAGATAAAGATAGATAGTTTTTTGAAGAATAAAGGGATTAAGGGTTATGGTGTTCGGGCCGGAAAGTGGAGCTGAGTCCACAGAAGATCAGCCATGATCTCATTGAATGGCGGAGCAGGCTCGAGGGGCCAGATGGCCTACTCCTGCTCCTAGTTCTTATGTTCTTATGTTCTACTGCTGCTGGTCGCTGCGACCGCAAATTCCTCTGGGTTCATGAGGTGCTGCATTGCCATCCTTCCTATCCGAATGCTGCTCTTCAAATTTGGGACAGGGGTATTAAGGCGGTGCTGTAAATACGGGTACAACTTTCGCTACTTTCCGATATACAAACTTCCGACAGTTTTGTCGCAACAAAAAATCGATCAGTTTTACCTTATCGCCCTGTTAGTTACGCATGCGCATACACACTTCCGAATTTTGAGTATTGATCAGAACTGCTTGAACGCTTGTGGTTTTCTGTTCCCAATTGGATCTCTAATTCAAATTCTTGGTTCTCCCGGAGTGGTTTTCCACTTCTAGATCGGGTCCCGTCAGATGTCGCCAAATATTGTTGCTGATTTTCTCCTTGGTTCAATTGCTCTGTTTTATTGCCTTTGCTCTCGAGTCGCCAGGTATCTTTATGATACCGCCACGGGGTTCAAGTCCGAGAAATGATCAAAACCCAATACACCGATTAGTAAGATTTAAATCAAAGCACATTTATTATACACAGTAATCGCTACTCATGCACAAATTCTACGTCTAAGCTACTTCTACAACTAACAGAACTATACTTAACTTCGGACTGGCCCACCAGGTCAGGGGAACAAATGGCCTTTCGTTCGGGTTCTGAGTCTGCGGGATTCGAAGTTGGTACGGACTGGTAGCTAGGAGCGCCTATCTCGTAGCGAGCGTTGAATTAAGACTTGCGTTGTTCGGGAGTCACTGCACCGGTCACGGTCAATGTTGGTTCGTGTTGCTGGGTGATCCGGGCAGGACGCAGAGGTGAAGAGAGAGTGATTTGAACTTGGGGCTCAACTCTTATAGTCTCCAGGGGCTTCCCGCCTTTCGGGGCGGACCCTGTACCTGGTCCCAAGTGATTGGACTTTGTCCCAATCGCTTGGTTCGAATTTCTCCAATACTGGAGCGTTTCCCTGATCGATGGGCGGTCTTGAGGTGCTTGTTCACCTCCTTTGTGTTGGCTCCTGCTGGCGCCAAGGAGTCTGGCTTTGCTTTGTGTGTCCAAAATGTTACTTATTGTTCCCGGGGATTGCTCATCAGTATGCAGATGGCTGCTACTTTGTTATGCTGATGGTCGCTGGTATCGATGTTGTCTGGCCTTTGCAGAGGTAAATACACAGCAAACCTGCAGCTACTGGTTTCTGTCTATGTTGGCTGACTTTCCCATCAGCCTTTGCCGTTCGCCATTTTAAATCGGGAGTTGGACAATTTAGGTGGCTACAATCTGCAGCCCTCAATCAAAAGTGTATCCCTATAATCTAGTATGTATGTATAATCTTTAACAGTTAGCATTAGTGTTCTAATTCTTCACAATTTTATATTTTTGTTGAATGGATATTGGAAGGATTGATGAGCAGCACGGTAGAACAAGTAGATAGCACTGTGGCTTCACAGCGCCAGGGTCCCAGGTTCGATTCCCTGCTGGGTCACTATCTGTGCGGAGTCCGCACGTTCTCTCTGTGTCTGCCTGGGTTTTCTCCAGGTGCTCTGGTTTCCTCCCACAGTCCAAAGACGTGCAGGTTAGGTGGATTGGCCAAAGTGGTTAGGAGGGGTTATTGGGTTACGGGGATAGGGTGGAATTGAGGGCTTAAGTGGGTCGGTGCAGACTCGATGGGCCGAATGGCTTCCTTCTGCACTGTATTATGAAGTTAAAATGCTACCTTATATCTGGCTTTTTCTGGGAATTAAAATTAAGTTGAAGAAATGTATGGAGGGATTTGTTTAAGCTGTGATTTTGTATACCAGCCATTATATTACAGAAAAGAGAAGTCTTGTTGCAGTTAATCTCAAAACTTGTTCATTTTTAAATCTGCTACTTTAGGTACATTGAAAAAATAGAATTAAACACAATTGCCCTGTTGTTTCTGGGTAGAAATTAAACTTTCAGCAATCCTTTCAACCTCAGCACAATAAATCTTGAAGGAAAGCTCAAGACCTTTATTATCCCCCCAGTCAAATACACAGCCATTGATGAATCACTAGGGTGTGTCAAGTGTTATTGTAGAGAAACCCCCCAGAAATGAGAGTTCCTTCAAAACACAACATATGTCAACTTGTTTATCATTCTCTCTAGTTGTCCCAGTACTTATTTCAAGATTGTAGTTGTCCCAGTACTTATTTCCAGATTGTCTCGGTTATCTTGTTTCACGATGTGACAACAAAAATAAGCCAAGAGGCACAAAGCACGCATCCTACACCTCAAGTTCATGGGACTGATGGAGATGAACAATTTAACCTTTTAACTACAATTCAAATTCACAAGCCACTTATAAATAAAAATAATATGAAAACTTAATCATGTGAGATTAAATCGGCTTCCAATCCGATGCGTAGATATACACAATTACGGATTTTACAGGGTGCTGTTTGTGTCCTAAGAGAGCAGCAGATGTTCGGTCAAGTACCCATACTAACAGGTGATGGGAACACAAAAAGACCTATTACATTAGGGTGCATCAATTCTCGTTGCTTTATTTTTGACGACTCCCGAGACCTGAACTTAAATCAGATGACCAAAGGGGAGTGTACTACTGGATGAGTATACAACATACTTTGTCAGTAGCACATTTTCCCAACGTGACCCTGATCTGATTCCAGGCTAGTAATGAGATCACAAAAAGGGGGGTTGAATGTAGAACTCCTAGTATGTGCATTTCTTTTCTCCAATAAATCTGAAAATAAAAAGTCACCACTCAAAAGTTGGCAATATGAAATGAGAATAAATATTGTTTCTGAAACATAAAAATAGTTTGGACTTGATGAGCAGATTGGTTTGTTGAAATTGTAATGTTTTCCTTGTCTAATTTGTAATATTGTGAATTATCTTTTTAGAAATATTTTTATTCGACAGATGTTCACCATTTTCACCATACAAAAGAAAAAAAAGAACAACCCCAACGATAGTAAAACAATCCCACCCAAATCCAGGAAATGCTCCCCCCCCCCCCCCCCCCCCCAACCCACCCCCAAAGACATCTGGCCCCTGCAACCCGGGTCAGTTGACACCATGAATATGGCTTCTAGGGTACTGGGCTCCACATCCACATGCAAGACCCCTGAGATTGTACTGAACATCGTTCTCCAAAACCTTTCCAGCTTCAGGCATGACCAAAACATATGCACATCGTTCGCAGGACCCCTCCCATACCATTCACAGACATCTTTGATTTTATGAGGTTGGCCTATACCGTCAGCTATATCATCAGCCCCAACCTCACACACAAAGTCAAGACATTTACCCTCTGCAGCACCTCACACAGTCCCTCTTCCAGTGCCCCCCCCCCCCCAGTTCCTCCTCCCACTTCGCCTTAAATACCCTCAGTAGACAACCTATCCTCCTCCAGGATCTTCCCGTATATCGCCGAAACAAACCTCTCTCCCAACACCCCCGCTGACAGCACCGTCTCCAGCAGCGTGAAGTCCGGGGATGTCGGGAAAGCCACCCAGTTTAAAGTGCTGCCTAAACTGCCTCCAAATCTTCAATGTAGCCACCACCGGACTCACCGAGTATGTTCCTTGAGTCATCAGAAGCTGTGCGGTTGCCAGTGCCTGCAATCCCGACCCCCTATGGCAGGCCTAACCCGGCCTGCCATCCTCTCTGCAGAATCACCCTCCTAATCCTGCCATCCCCCCACCCCTCAAATGAGCGAGGAGATCAACTTGTCCACCCCTCTGAAGAAGGACTTTGATAAAAGACCAGCAGACATTGAAATAAAAACAAAAAACGCAGCAAAACTTTCATTTTAATTGCCTGCACCCGGCCTACCAACGATAGAGGGAGATTGTGTAACATTGTGAATTCTAATTGCTGTTTTTGACATGAATGTACATTGACTTTAGGGTGTAGACTTTTTATATTCAAATTGTATTTGAATAAGTTTTAAACCATCTTTTGCATTGATATATTTTTCTCAAGAATCTAATTAAATGTTAAGGGCATGTTTCTGGTTTTTTAATAAATTTAGAGTACCCAATTCATTTTTCCCAATTAAGGGGCAAATTAGCGTAGCCAATCCACTTACCTGCACATCTTTGGGTTGTGGGGCGAAACCCACGCAAACACAAGGAGAATGTGTAAACTCCATACGGACAGTGACCCAGAGCCCGGATCGAACCTGGGGCCTCGGCGCCATGAGGCAGTAATGCTAACCACTGTGCCACCGTGCTGCCCTTTGTTTCTGTTTTTTTTCTATATATTGTTGAATTTCTAAACATTTTATAATTTTTTTTCCCCCAACTTTTACAGAAGAGGTAGACTACAATCTCTTTGGCACAGATTCACTGACACGAAAGAAAAAACCTTTGGCTGGTCTCCGTAATGATACCCTCCGAAAACGTGTTCACCTCAGCATCAGTATTCCTCAAGACTTCAGACCTGTTTCTTCCATCATTGATGTAGATATTCTGCCTGAAACACACCGGAGAGTCCGATTATACAAGCATGGGTGTGAAAAACCCTTGGGATTTTACATTCGAGATGGCACAAGTGTGAGGGTGACTGCTCATGGACTAGAAAAAGTTCCAGGTATATTCATCTCGCGACTCGTGCCTGGAGGCTTAGCTGAAAGTACAGGTCTCCTTGCTGTTAATGATGAAGTCCTAGAGGTGAATGGGATTGAAGTGATGGGTAAGACACTTGATCAAGTTACAGACATGATGATTGCCAACAGTCACAACCTCATCATTACGGTAAAGCCAGTGAACCAGAGGAACAATGTCAACCGCAGCAGTCGTATGTCTGGTAGCTCTGGCAACTCCAATGACAGTACAACCAGTCATCATAGCCTACCCTCTGCCCATGTCGTGCAGAACTATAATCCTGAAGAGGAAAGTGATGAGGAAGCTGACATTATTATTGAGGGCTGTGGTGAACTACAGAGCATTCCAGTAAAACTGCCATCTTCATCCTTCACCAGTTCTCGAATGAACACTGGTAATCTGAGTCAGAGACTACAAAAGGAGTTGACACTCAATGGCTCGGTTAAAAAAAATAATGGAAATATACTTAAAACACTGAGCGCCATCAAAGCCGAGGCAAGGCATAGCCTAGCTCTCAGCAGAGGAGGCATTGAAGAGGATGGAACTGTGATAACACTTTGAATTGTTTGGTTTGGGTTGATGTAAGGTGCCAGTGGAGAACAATGAAATTAGATGTGTTCATTTTTACTTTTTTAATTTCAAATATATTTTTGGGAACATTTCCCTTGTTTACTGGAATTCAGTATCTTACAGGATGTTCTTTCAATTGCCTTTAATGTTAAGGCTAATACTTTTACTCAAATGTAGCTAGTACATGGACATTAAACCCATGAAATTATTTTAAATGACAGTAAAGTCTTTAATAGTCTATGTCAAAAAGCGCAAAACCAAATTATTTTTAAACAAAATCATGGAGATATCCTGTGGGCAAAAATGATTGTGTTGTATAGCACCACTTGCTGGATGTATTTGTTGCAATAATTATGGAAGACCAATTTAATTATCTCATTCTTCAAACATGTACCTGGTCCTGGGCATTGCAGTTGTTCATCCATGCATAACCAATGAATTTTAGATTATGTTAAAATTATTTTTATTAGATAATATAATGCTAGAACTAACAGTTGGAATTAGTTGCTGTAGTTTAGAATTTTCCAGCATAACAATGCCCATATACACCTCTAATGATTTATGTTTGTATGTTTTATGTTTTAATGTTTAGAATTTTCCACTGTGTACAGTATGTCTTTCGAACAGCCCTTTGGAGCTGAAAATAATATTGCCTTATCAGCAAATTGGTGACTGACATTTGGTAGTTTATAAAGATTAATGGTTGCCTAAGATGTATACACAATGGTGGTAATACAATCAAAATCATAGAAATTTACAGGATGGAGGGAGGCCATTTGGCCCATTTGTATCTATGCTGGCGGACAAGTAGCCATCCAGCCTAATCCCACTATCCATCTCTTGGTCCATGTCTTGTGGGTTTCAGCAATTCAGCTGCATAGAGTCAGTACAGAAGAGGCCATTTGGCCCATCGATATTGCACTGACAAAACTACACTAAATGTACACTAATCCCATTTTCCAGTGCTTGGCCCATAGCCTTGACTGTTATGACATTTCAAGAGTTCATCCAAGTACTTAAAGGTTGTACGGTTTGCTGCCTCTACCCTCCCAGGCAGCTCAATCCAGACTTCCATCACTGGCTGAAAAAACCTTTCCTCAAATCCTCTCTAATTTTCCTCCGCCTCAACCTTAGGGCCCCTTCATTATTGACCCTTCACCTAAGGGAAACAGCTGCTTCCTATTCACCCTGCCATACCCCTCATAATATTATACACCTCATTCAAGTGCCCCCTCGGCCTTCTCTGCTCTAAAGAGACCAACCCGAGCCTATCCAGCCTCTCTTCATAGCTCAGATGCTTCATCCCAGGCAACATCCAGTGCAATCACATCTTACTGTTGTGAGGCGACCAGAACTGCAGACCTTACTCCAGCTGTGGCCTAACCAAAGTTTTGTACAGCTCCTAAAATAATGTCCCTGCACTTGTAATCTATGCTACAACTGATAAAGGCAGGTATCCTGTATGCCGCCTTAACTACCCTGTTCACTTCTCCTGCTGCCTTTAGGTATCTATGGACAAGCATCCAAGATCCCTCTTCCGTTGTATTCTGGGGCTGGTTTAGTACAGGGCTAAAGAGCTGGCTTTTAAAGCAGACAAAGGCAGGCGAGCAGCACGGTTCAATTCCCGTACCAGCCTCCCCGAACAGGCGCCGGAATATGGCGACTAGGGGCTTTTCACAGTAACTTCATTTGAAGCCTACTTGGGACAATAAGCGATTTTCATTTCAAGTACTTTTTAAATGCTATGAGGGCGTCTGCCACTATCCTCTCTCCTTAAGGCAGAGAGTTTGAGATCTCCACTACCCTCCACTGAAAGAATTTCCCTTCAATTCCCTCTGAACCTCCTGCTTACCATGAATCCATGCCTCCGAGATATGGACCCCCTCAACCATGGGGATAGAACCTCTACCTAGGCCACTCATAATTTCATAAAGATTAATTAGATCTTCCTTCAGCCTCCTCCGTTCCAAAGAAAAGAACCCTAGCCTATCCATTTCTTCCTCATAACTAAATTCCAATCCAAGCAACATCCTCGTAAATCTCTTCTGTGCCCTCTCTCCAGTGCAATCATATCTTTCCTATGGTGTGATGCCAAGAACTGCATGCAGTACTCCAGATATGACCTAACTAGGGTTTATATAGTTCCAGCATAACCTTCCAAGTCTTGTATTGCAACCTCGGGGATCTGTGGGCATGCACTCCCGAAATGTCTCTGTTCCTTTAATTTCATCTAATAGTTCACATTCATGATGGCCATGTTTATAATCATCCCTTTTGTGAAAACCGATACAAGGTATTCGTTAAGAACCATACAACATCATCTGTCTTTAAAGATAGGGTCACGGAATAGGCCTTAATCTTTTTTTTGTTGGCCTCTTGCTCTTATTTAAAAACTTGGAATTGTCCTTGATTTTATTTGCCAATATCTTTTCATGACCTGCCTTTGCTTTCCTAATTTCCATTTTAGTTTTGCCTCTACACTTTTTATACCCCTCTAGGTTTTCTGCAGTAATAGGCCCTCGTCATCTGATGCAAGTTTTCCTTTTTTTCCTTTATCCTTTCCATTTAAACTGTTTCAATCAAAGGAGGCTCTGGATTTGTTAGTCCCACCCTCCTCCTCTGTGAACACACTAGCTCTGAACTCTTACTATCTCATATTTGAATGCATCGCACAGATCTAGCACTGATTTACCTTCAAGTAGTTGTTTCCAGTCTACTCTCGCTAACCCAGTTCAGACCTTTTACCCCTGGTCTTCCTTGGTCCTTCAGCTTCCCGAAATCTAATTGAATTATGATCCCTTCTGAAAGTGCTTCCCAGCTGATATCCCTTCCACCTGCTAGCTTCATTCCCTAGAACTGTGTCAAGAATCTTCCCCTCTCGTTGTGCTTGATATGCACTGGCTTAAAAAAGAGTTCTCCGTGTATTTTAAAAGTTCTCCTCTGTGTCTTTCACACTAATTTTTAAAAAATATATATATTTGTATTAAACTTTTTATACACCGTACAACACGCGCTCAAAACTGGTACAAACAGCATGATCAATGCCAGGAGGAAACAAACGCAATTAGCTCTGTAAACCCGTCACTTCCACATACACAAGAAGTAGAGAGGACAAATGATAGGGTCCGGGGGGGGGGGGGGGGGGGGAGGAGAAGAGAGAAAGGATAAAAGCCATGGAAACATGGCAAAGTGTGCAGAGCCCCGTGTCTAGTATAATAGAGGAGGTGCTACATAACCTACGGAAAACCTTGGAGTAAGTTGGACGCTACAGGGCCTGAGTATGTGAGATAGGGGCCCCATACTTTTGGAATGGATTGGTTTTGAATCGGAGTATAGTGATTAGAAATTCCATTGGGATGCAGTCCATAATAATTTAATGCCAATTTTGAACTGATTCAGGAACAAAGGATATTCTTCCGTGCTGCAAATGTTAGGATATTGTACAGCTTTTTCTCATTGGGGTCAATTATCTTTTTGTCTGGGAGCCCCAGAACCAAGAACAAAGGGTGAAGCTCTGAGGCTGTATCAAATATCTTCTCAAACTCCAAGTATGCCCAGCCAGGATTTAATTTTGACACCGGACCAGACGGACGTGTATAGTCTCCTTTCACTAGTTTGCATTTTTAGCATAATGGGGTCTTAAACTTGGAATGACATGCAGACGGTGCAATATTTTAAGTTAGATCCTCTTCATTCTATTACAGACTGAAGTTCTATTGACTTTTTCCCAGATCTCCACGCTAATTTCCACTGAGATCTTTTTCCCAGGACTGCAGAGTCTCTAGCGCATTCGTAAGAATCTAGAACATAATGTGTCATAAAAATTGCTAATTAATTGCTTTGGTTCTGTAGATAACAGGATATTTTCCACCGTGGAGACGCTAGCATCATGTTGCAGAAATATCTTATTAAGAATAAAATCTCTTAAGTTGTAGATATCTGCAAAAGGAGTATCTCGGACGTCATATTGGTGACACTGTTTCTGAAAAGATAACAAGGAAGCGCCCCTAAACATGTCCTCTAGCCTAATAAGTCCCGCATCCTTCCAAATAGCAAAACCATGGTCTGTGACTTGGTGAGAAATCTAGGTTACCCAGAATGGGACAGAGAGCAGATCATTCATGAACCACCTTCGCTCTGAGTGTTAATGATTATTAGATTCTCACACTTGTTCAGCACAGTCCCATCCCAAAATCCCGAAGAAACAAAGCTCGAGGAGTATTCAGACTGGCCAACTTCAATATCAAGCCAAATGGAGGTGTGGTCCCCTCTTACCCATTCTCTTATAAATCTGATATGTGAGGCTAAATGATGCATCTTAATATTTGGCACACTCGGACCTCCCTTTGAACTAAGAAGCTGCAATTTGGCCAATTCTAAGCAAGGTTTCTATTTTATTTCCATGTAAAGAAGCTAAACACCTCATTCATTTCCTTTTAAGACCTTAGCAGAAAGCAAAATTGGTAGCATATGCAAAGGATATAATAACCTAGGCAACACATTCATCTTAATCAGTGCTATGCTACCCAGCCACCATATCGCTAAGGATGACCAACGAAGTAAGTGCCACTTTACAGATGCGAGTAAGAGGGGCCTTATCTCGCTGCTGACATGAATGTGTAATTGAAATACCCAAATAAGTAAATCTTAAGTACCATCAAAAGGGAGGGGGGAAGAGACCTCCCCATAAGCCTTCCCAATGGCATAACCTAATTTCTCGAAGTTAATTTTATAGCCTGAGAAGGAGCCAAACCTATCCACGTTATCAATAATAGCAGGAACAGATGTCCAGCTTAGACAAATCCCTTTCTGCATTTCAACCCATCCCATAGTCACCCATCTCCCAGCGGTGCTGCTACTCGTATTCATCATGATCAGAACAAAGGAGACCATAAAACATATACCTCCATTTTAAGCATACAGATGAAAAGAAAAGAAGAATGATATTATTCATGCAGCCCTAGTGTCATACAGCTAGCTTGGCATATTTCTTAACTAGAAGAAGCACGCTAAGGAAACTGCCTTTCTTTCAACCCTATCTGTAATCACTGTAATATCATAGTACCAATCTGTGCTCTCAGTTAATCTGCCTTATTCTGTGGATTTTTTGCATTGGCATATATACTATTTAGCATTGCCAATCTCCCTTGTTGTCTGTTTTCTATTTTCTAACTTTTCCTCTGCCGTCCAAATATTATAATTTTCTGCCCTCTATTTCCAAATTTTGTGTTCTGCCTTCTGAACCGGCTGTCAGGTACCCATCCCCTGCTAAACTGATTTAAATGCTTCCCAAAGCGCCTTGTGAGGACATTGATCTGGGGTTGTATTTCCCAAAATGAGTGCTTCAGAAATCTAATGACCTCCCTCCTGCACATCTCTCCAGTTACTTATTCATTGTGGTCTATCTGCCTATTTCTGTACTCGATAGCACATGGCCCTGGAAATAATTTGGGGAGTACTTTTTGAAATCCTGTTTTTCAATTTCTTTTCCAGATCCCTAAACTCTTCCTTCAAGACCTCTGCCCTCATTCTGCATATGTCCTTTATGCCAGGAAGGACCATGACCTGTGGCTGTTCACCCTCTCCACTCAATGTCCTGCAGCTGCTCATTGACAGCCTTGACCCTAACACCAGAGATGAAATGTAGGCTGGAATCACGTCTACAGCCATAAAAATGTGTTTATTCCCCTCGCTATCAAAACCCTACCATTATTGTCCTTCTAGTTATCTTCCCTCGGTGCAGCTGAGCCATGCCTGTGACTGCTTGCACTTCCCAGAGGAACCACCTTTCTCGCCTGTATTCAAAACTGAATATCGGTTGGGGAGTGAGATGCATTCATTAAATTTCTGCCCACTCCTTGTCTTCCTGGTACCTTTCTGTCTGCACATTTTTAAACTGCAGGTAACCACCTCCAGGAGTCTGCCATCCAAGTAGCTCTATCTCGTGGACCCCCACAGTGACTCCAACTACTACCCCAGCTCCGAAGCATGGAACTCAAGCTGTTCTAACTGGCGACACTTGCTGCACATGTCATGCAGGCCATGATAAGCAAGCAGGATTTCCCATGTGACACAGATTGTGTATTCCTACTGTTCCCTGCCATGCCTTTACTTTCTGGGGTATTTGCACAGACTTATCAGCTCTTCACCGGCTACTTGCCAATCTGTTCCTCCCTTGGTTGGGAACGCCAGCAAATCAAAATCTAATGGTAATATTATAAATGACAAAAACAATGCTTAAGCAGTTTGTAGCTGGGCGTCTGAGCCTCTTCGGTTAGGCTGGATGGTACTTTATGGTATGCTATTTATAGTGTGTACATGACCAATTTTGTATGTAGGATGTAATCTGATTTTCGGTCTGTTTTGTATCTGCAGTGGCTGTGCACCTGTTTACTCACTAAATACAAAATATGAAAACCAATATGTTTCGTCTGTACTAGAAAATAATTATATTATGCATTTTAGATTAATATTTCATTCACATTTAATTCCATTTTCAGTTTCCTTGAGTTTCTGGGATGAGTTTGCAGTACATGTCCCTTTATTATGGGTCAATTGGCCTTTCAGTGAGGGTGAAAACTTGCAATGTTTGCTATTTAATGGTTTGGTAAAGTACCATTACATTCTGTACCAAAAGATTTTGGGTTTACAATATGTTAGTCTGTGCCTGTTATTACCAAATTTAAACAATTCTGCATAATTTCCAGTGATGTTTTTAGTAGCTTTGAGAACATTTTTTTCCACTTTTAGTTTCAAAGTGTAAAATCCTATACCCTATATACCCGGGTTCCAAGAATCTGCATCAGCAATGTTCAAGGAGATTTGTGCGTCTACTACACTAGACTTTTTTGTGATCGCCTTGCACTACTAGTCAAGAACTTTCAATGACTCATTCATTATAACGTCCAAGTCCTTCTCTTACTTTCCAGTCTTGAGTATTCGGTCTTGAAGGATATGTACTTGTTTGGATTTGCTTCTCTCCAAGTGCATGAAACTATCTCATAGAATTTACAGTGTAGAAGGAGGCCATTCGGCCCATCGAGTCTGCACCGGCTCTTGGAAAGAGCACTCCACTTAACCCCACATCTCCCTATCCCCGTAATCCGACAACCCCATTTAACCTAAGGGCAATTTGGCATGGCCAAATGCCAAATCTAGATGTAATAGAGCCGAAATGCTTAAAGTATCTCCAGCACCCTAATTGTATATCAGAGTAAATGGTAACTATCTATTCAATATGTAAGGTTTTTAACTGTAATAATTAAAGTGCCTTTTAATGACCAATTTGTTAGTCAAGGTTTATTTTGAGTCCTGGAACAGGATGGACTGATCCAGAAGTGATACTAATGTACTACAGTATTCTAGCTATCTTGTTAAATATAATAAACTACCAATAGTATACTTACTCTTGACTATCAATGTCATAATTAAGGATAATATTGACTTTTTAAGTCAACCTATTTGCCTTGGTTTTGACAGAAATGGCCAAATCAAAGGGTATAACTACTGAGCATTGAAAAATCACATGTAATCTCTTAGTGTGATATTAGTTTACAAAAGAAGTTTTGATATGTTTTCTGTGAATACCTGGTTGGCATAATCATTGAAGTTCATTGAAAGTTCAATAATAAGGAAGTGAAAGTAGCTATTCTGTTTTCATTTGGCCTTTTTAGAGATTGCATATCTACCGGACATAAAGAAGGCCCCAGATCCTATACTGAAGGTTTTATTTTTTCCAAGAGTTATTTCACTTTTATCACTTGCAGTTTTTGAAAAGCCCATGTAAGAATGCAAAGTGGTCACAGCAGTAATAGAAACCACCAGCTAACACACCTGATGCCCTACAGCAAACTAGAAATTTCCAACAATTCAGTTGATGTATTGAAATCCTCCAATGATTCTAAATCACTAAATCTATGCACCGCACGTCGCCATGGAAAAGAATGAAACATAGCTGAAGTATCCACTTATCATTTTTACATCATTGTATCTTCATTACAGTGGACCAATTCCTCAACCTGTTTTCTGAGAAGTATCCTAAAGAAATGAATTGGAGGTTAACCTTTTGACTTCAGCTGAGACTTCAGCTGAGAATTGGTTGGGAGGTAAGAGACATGGAATGGGGATAAAGGATAGATACTCTGGAGTATTTTCAAAATGGTGTGAAACAAGGAATTGTAGAAGAGCAAAGAGATTGGGGATTGCAAGTTCACAAAAGACCAGTAAGAAAAAAGGAATGATGACCGTTACTTTGAGTGAGCAGGAATGCAATAATAGTGCCTTGATCTGATCCAATCTGGAGTTCTGAGTTTTAAGGACTGCACTTCAGGAAGGATAAATTGTTTTGAAAGGAGGTGCAATAGAACAGATTGATCAGGATGAGTCGAGAGTTAAATTATGAAGCTAGTTACATAAATTTGGCTTGAATTTCCTACCGTGTAGAAGTTTGAGGGGTGATCTGATTGAAACATTCAAAATGTGAAAGAAATTGGATAGGACAGATACAGAGTGACTAGGGATGGGTGAGTTGAGAACAAGGGTGTTTAATCTTAAAATTAGAGAGAGACTGTTCAGGAGTGAAATCAGGAAGCACTGGTTCACACAAAGGATAACAGAAATCTGGAGAATTCTTCCAGAATGTTGTGAATGCCAGCACAGTCAGGACTATGGTAAATGTAGTTTGTTAGAGGTATCAATGGATGTGAAACAAAAATGGGTAAATGGAGGTGAGGTGCAGTTCAGTCATGGCTAATTTGTGTCTTAATGCATGGAGCATTCGCAATAAAGTAGATGAATTGATCATGCAAATAGATGTAAACGGGTAGATATAGTTAGAATTACGGAATCATGGCTGCAAGGTTGGCAGGGATGGGAACTGAACATCCAGGGGTATTCCATATTTAGGAAGCGGCTGCGACAACGGATGAACGGACATCGCGCGACCATCGCCAGGCAGGAATGTTCCCTTCTAGTCAGGTAACACTTCAACATTCAGCCTCTGATCTTCAGGTAACCGTTCTCCAAGGTGGCCGTCAGAATGCGCGGCAACGCAAAATCGCCGAGCAGAAACTTATAGCCAAGTTCCGCACACGAGTACGGCCTCAACCGGGACCTTAGATTCATGTCGACCTTGGATTCATGTCGCATTACATTCACCCCCCCACCATCTGGCCTGGGCTTGCAAAATCCTACCAACTGTCTTGGCTTGAGGCAATTCACACCTCTTTAACCTATGATTATCCCTCTCTCCAGTTGCTCCCTTTGGGCCTGTAAAGACGTAATTACCTGCAAAGACTCGCATTCAAAGTATCGTATTGCACCTTTGTCTTTATATAAATGTTTCTGGAATCCACCTCTTTATTCACCTGAGGAAGGAGCAGTGCTCTGAAAGCTAGTGATTCGAAACAAATCTGTTGGACTTTAACCTGGTGTTGCAAGACGTTTTACTATTAAACAGGAAGTTAGAGACACATGCGATAAAGGAACATCGGTAATTATGGGTGACTAATCTGCATATAGATCAGGCAAATCTGATTGGTAACTACCACAGGGAGGAATTGCTGGGATGGTTTTCTGGAGCAATATGTTGAGGAACCAAATAGAGAACAGGCCATTCTAGACTAGAATGCGAAAGGAATAATTGGCAATCTGATTGTGCGAAGCCTTTGGGGATAAATTACCATAATATGTAGAATTCTTCATCAAGATGGAGTGTCATTCTGAGACTAGGGTCCTGAATCTAAATAAAGGAAACTGGTATGAGGCACAAGTTGATTATGATGGATTGGGAAACGTTACTTAAAGGACTGACAGTGGATAGGCAATGGCAAACATTCAAAGAGTGCCTGGGTGAACTGCAACAATTGTTCATTCCCACCTGGCACAAAACTAAAACAGGAAAGGTGGACAAACCATGACTTACAAGGAAAATTAGAGATCATATTAGATCCAAGGAAGAGGCATACAAATTGGCCAGAAATAACAGCAGACCTGAGGATTGAGAGCAGTTTAGTATTCAGCATAGGATTGGGAGCAGTTTAGAATTCAACATAGGAGGACAAAGAGATTGATTAAGAAGGGGAAGAGATTGATTAAGGTGGGGAAAATAGAGTATAAGAGTAAGCTTTCTGAAAACGTAAAGATTGTCAGTAAAAGCTTCAGTAGGGATGTGAAGAGAAAAGGATTGGCAAAGACAAATGGTAACTTACAATCGGAATCATGACTTTATAATGGGGAACAAAGAAATGGCTGACCAACTAAATACATACTTTGGTTCTATCTTCACATAGGATAACCCAAATAATGTGCCAGAAATGTTGGGGAACACGGTTTATAGTGAGTGGGTGGAACTGAAGAAAATCCGTATTAGTAGGGAAATGGTGTTGGGGAAATTGATGGGATTGAAGGTGATAATAATCTACATCCCAGTGTACTTAAAGAAGTGGCCTAGAAATAATGGATGCCTTGGTGGTCACCTTCCAAAATTCTATAGACTCTGGAACAGCTCCTATCAATTGGAGGGTAGCTAATGTAACCCCACTATTTGAAAAGGGGGGTAGAAAACGGAATTATAGACCAGTAAGCTTGACATCGGTAGTAGGGGAAATGCTAGAGTCTATTATAAAAGATTTAATAACAGAGCACTGGAAAACAATGGCAGGATGGGACAGGGTCAGCATTGATTTACAAAAGGGAAATCACGCTTGACAAATATACTGGAATTCTTTGAGGATGTAATTCGTAGAGTTGACAAAGGGGAACCAGTGAATGTGGTTTACTTGGACTTTCAGAAGGATTTGACAAGGTCACACGAGAGATTAGTGTATAAATTTAACCACATGGGATTGGGCGTAGTGTATTGAGATGGATAGAAAACTGGTTGGCAAACAGGAAACAAAGAGTAGGAATAAATGGATCTTTTTCCAAGTGGCAGGCAGTGGCTAGTGGAGCACCTCCGGGATCACTGCCAGGACCCCAGCTATTCACAATGTATATTAATTTAGATGAGGGAACTGAATGTGTTATGTCCAAAGTTGCAGATGACACAAAGCTGGGTGGGAGGGTGAGCTGTGAGGAAGATGCAGACATGCTTCAGTGTGATTTGGACACGTTGAGTGAGTGGGCAAATTCATGGTCGATGCAGTATTATGTGGATATATGGGAGGTTATCCACTTTGGTAGCAAAAGCAGGAATGCAGATTATTGTCTGAATGGCTATATATTAAGAGAGGGGAATGCGCAACGAGACCTGGATGACCTTGTATACCACTCACTAAAGGTAAGCATGCAGGTGCAGAAGGCAGTAAAGAAGGCAAATGGTATGTTGGCCCTCATATGAGAGGATTTGAGTACAGAAGCAGGGATATCTTGCTGCAATTATACAGGGTCTTGGTGAGGGTACCAACATGGAATATTGTGCGCAGGTCTGGTCTCCTTATCTGAGGAAGGATGTTCTTACTATAGAGAGTGCA
This sequence comes from Scyliorhinus torazame, assembly GCF_047496885.1. Classification (NCBI taxonomy): domain Eukaryota; kingdom Metazoa; phylum Chordata; class Chondrichthyes; order Carcharhiniformes; family Scyliorhinidae; genus Scyliorhinus; species Scyliorhinus torazame. The sequence goes on from NC_092712.1 coordinate 265,729,217, forward strand.
GCGAAGGTTTACCAAACTGATTCCTGGGATCGCAAAACGGATTTGTAAGGAGAGATTGATACAGTTAAGATTATATTTGTTGGAATTCAGAAAAATGAGGGGGGTCTCAGAATCCTACAAAATTCTAGCAGGACAAGACAGGGTAGATGTAGGAAGGGTGTTCTCGATGGTGGTGGGAGACCAGAATCATGGGTCACTGTCTGAGGATATGGGGTAGACCATTTAGGACTGAAATTTTTTTAAAATATAATTTTAGTGTACCCAATTCATTATTTCCAATTAAGGGGCAATTTAGCATGGCCAATCCACCTAGCCTGCACATCTTTGGGTTGTGGGGGTGAAACCCACGCAAACACTAGGAGAATGTGCAAACTCCACGCGGACCGTGACCCAGAGCCGGGATCGAACCTGGGACCTCGCACAGTGAAGCTGAAGGGCTAACCCACTGCGCCACCGTGCTGCCCCTTAGGACTGAGATGAGAAATTTCTTCAACCAGATCCTGTGTAATTTTCTACCACAAAGCAGTTTAGGCCAAAACATTGTTTATTTTCAAGAAGTTAGATATAGCTCTTGGGGCTAAAGGGGCCATAGGATATGGGGCGAAAGCAGGATCCAGTTGCTGAGGTGGATGATCATCCATGATAATGAATAGCAGGGCAGGCGCAAAGGGCCGAATGGCCTACTCCTGCTCCTATCTTCTATTATTCTAAGTGGTGAAGAGATTACTTGCCCAGGCCATATATAGTGACCAATCACTACTATCTATAGTTAGAGAAGCAAAGGAAATGTTAGAATTTACCATCTGTGGGTGAAATCTTTGATCTGATGGTGGGTGGGAAAGTCAGCGTGATCCTGGGCAGCAGGATGGATAAGCACACAAAATCTCCTGCTGTTCAGCCCATTAATCATGCATCCGCAAAGAGCACAGAGAGTCTTGTGGCGAGGGGGGACAGGAAGTTGCCCCCCTGCCATTACCTCAAGGGGTCGATGGTTGTGGCGCCATACTTATCTGGCACCTAGAAAGCTATTCAGTCAATACAGTCTGGAGTTTTTCATTACTCCTCCAGAGTCCTTGTAGCCACAGCTCATGCTGGAGATGTGAGCAACCAGATTCCAGGACATAAAAAGTCACCTTCAGCACTGCCTTTCACTTATTTCCAGATAGGAGCACTGCCTGTGATATATTCATAATCAAGCCATTGCTCATTGGTGCAGCAAACCCTGTTCTTCAGCATCTTTACCTCCTCAAGGCCCCACTGCCTCTTTCTACTCTGACCCTTGCTCCTCCTGGCCTTGTGGCAACTTGTGATCGGCCCTCATCTGTATGAGAGCCATGAACAAGAAACCTCCCTTCTGCTTTCGTCCACTACCCTTGAGATTCTACAGAGCACTGCTCTGGCTGCATTGAAAGACTAACCACGTGATCCTTTGTCAGCAAAGTCCATTCATCCAGGAGGATAGAGATTTGGAGTTGCAAATTGGCTGCTGTCCACCAGCCATGCCCCTTATAGCCATCCACCTTTCTGCCTTCCTTCATCCCTGCTGCTGATGACAAACAATGGCAAATGGCACAGGTGAGTTTTAAAGCAGTGATTCTTTTTGCACTGCCTCTCTCTGGACTGTTCTTTGGCTACCAGGCAGGGTTCTCTCTTTTGAGGGTCTTCCACACAGGGGTCTCTCTCTCTTCTGGGGGGGGGAGCTTCCACACAGGGGTTGCTCTATTGGGGCGGGGGGGGGGGGGAGAGCTTTCACAGGCCTGGTGAATATGGTGCCCTGCCCGTTAATAGATGCAAATCCACTGGTGTGGGGCGCGAATCTCGATCCCGATGCCAGCGAGGGATCGGAATAGCCAATCCAGTTTTCTGCCGACACTGGATTCTCCACCGCCGGTAGCAGAGTTCCTGGTGCAGCGGAGAATCCAGCCCACTGTCTTTCTCCTGCACCCTTCCCCAGAAACTCATTTCTCCACTCTTAACCTGCCTCTCGTGCCCAGATTTGGCACAGCTTTTGCTATTGGTACTGGCTATAAGTGAAGTTATACAAAGTACCCAAAAAGGCGAAAGCCGCATTTACTGACCTCAAAGTTGTGGAAGAGGTGAAGCTCGCATGATGCACACCACTTGCCGTAAAAATTAGCCGTATAAATTCTGTGGGCAACTTAACTGGGAGGGTGAACTTAATTCCAACGAGATGGCCGATCAATGGATATGCATGAGATGCTAATATATGCAAATAGACTTCCCAACATTGTTCGTTGGGAAGCTCAACCCGTCTTGAAAATCGGGATGACAAAATTCAAACCATTTGGAAACAGGTATTTTTGCCTCCTGCCAAATTAAGTGCCCCCGCCAATCTCAATTTTCGCTGCTGTTGCAACCAGAAGATTGGATACCGCGGAATTCTGCAACATCTGCTCCATTCCGAATGGAGCTCTGTAACTAGTGGTGTTCCGCAGGGATCAGTACTGGGACCTCTGCTCTTTGTAATATATATAAATGACTTGGAAGAAAATGTAGCGGGTCTGATTAGCAAGTTTGCGGATGTAGTAAGATTGCAGGAGTTGCAGATAGTGATGAAGATTGTCAGAGAATACAACAGGATATAGAGAGGCTGAAAAATTGGGCAGAGAAATGGCAGATGGAATTTAACCCGGACAAATGCGAGGTGATGCATTTTGGCAGATCCAATTCAGGTGGGGAAAATTAATGGCAGAACCCTCAGGAGCATAGAGACATAGAGAGATCTGGGCATGAATGTCCACAGATCCTTAAAAGTGGCAGCACAGGTGTAAATGGTGGTAAAGAAAGCATATGGCACGCTTGCCTTCATAAGATGGGGTATCAAGTATAAGAGCTTGAAAATTATGTTACAGGTACATAGAACATTGCTTAGGCCACATTTGGAATACTGTGTCCATTTCTGGTCACCGCACTACCTGAAGGACGTGGAGGCTTTTGAGAGAGTACAGAAAAGGTTTACCAGGATGTTGCCTGGAATGGAGGGTATTGGCTATGAGGAGAGATTGAATAAACTGGGATTGGTCTCCCGAGAGGGGCGACCTGATAGACGTTTATAAAATTATTAGGGGTATATTAGGGTGAACAGTTGGAGGCTTTTTCCCAGGGCGGAAATGAAAATTACAAGGAGGCACAAGTCCAAGGTGAGGGGGGAATGTTTCAGTGGAGATGTGCGGGGGATGTTTTTTACACAAGAATGTTGTGGTGGCCTGGAATGCACTGCCAAGTGAGGTGGTTGAGGCAGATACATTAGAGACCTTTGAGACTTATCTGGATAGGCACATGAACAGACGGGATATATGTTAGATGTTTAGCTGCTGTTGTATAAAGAGTCAAACGTTCTGCTCCTTTTCCACAAACACCTTTATTTCACTTTGACAGACTCTGCACAAAGCTCTATCTTCACATCACCTCTTGGTTTCGTCTGGAAAAGTTGTATCTTTCAACCCTTCACATTTGCACAGCAACCATCTGCTACCATTTGTTAGACGTTTAGCTGCTGCTGTATAAAGAGTCAAGGGTTCTGCTCCTTTTCCACAAACACCTTTACTTCACTTTAAATATAGAAGAATACAGGCGGTTGGTCTAGATAGGACACGTGATCGACGCAGGCTTGGAAGGCCGAAGGTCCTGTTCCTGTGTTTTGTTCTTTGTATAATTACAGCGGCTTCCTCCTGCAGTCTGGCCCCTAACACTTTGATCAAAAGCCCTGCTTTCAGAAAAACATTTTTGTAAGATAGGCATTCTGGGTTTTGGAGTACTTCTGCCCCTTTTATGGTATCTCATCAGTTCCTTTTTTTAAAATAATTTTTATTAAAGGTTTTTATAAAATATCAATAACAAAATGAGAAAGAAAAAAGAACCCAACAGGGGTAAGTACAAAACACAATCTAAAAAAGCAACCCCCCAAACACCCCCCCTCCCCCCCCCCCCGTACCTAAATAATAAATTAACATTAACACCCCGACTTAAGACAACAGGTGTATACACCCCCTCAGACCCTTCCAGTGTAAATAACATAAAGAAAAATAAAGTAAAGCCCCACCCCCCGAGCTGCTGCTGCCATTGACCAATGTCTAGCGTTCTGCCAGAAAGTCTAAGAACGGTTGCCACCGCCTAAAGAACCCTTGTACCGACCCTCTCAAGGCGAATTTCACCCTCTCCAATTTAATGAACCCTGCCATAATCGCTGATCCAGGATTCCACACTTGGGGCCGTCGTATCTTTCCACTGAAGGAGAATCCTCCGCCGGGCTACCAGGGACGCAAAGGCCAGAATTCCAGCCTCTTTCGCCTCCTGCACTCCCGACTCCTCTGCCACCCCAAATATTGCAAGCCCCCAGCCCGGTTTGACCCTGGATCCTACCACCCTCGACACCGTCCTCGCTACGCCCTTCCAAAATCCCTCCAGCGCTGGGCATGCCCAGAACATATGGGTGTGATTTGCTGGGCTCCCTGAGCACCTAACACACCTGTCCTCACCCCCAAAGAACCTGCTCATCCTTGTCCCGGTCATGTGTGCCCTGTGCAGCACCTTAAACTGTATGAGGCTGAGCCTCGCGCATGAAGAGGAAGAGTTCACCCTCCCTAGGGCATCTGCCCACGTCCCCTCTTCGATCTCCTCTCCCAACTCCTCCTCCCACTTACCTTTCAACTCCACCACCGAGGCCTCCTCCTCCTCCTGCATCACCTGGTAAGTTTCCGAGATCATCCCCAATCTCGCCCCCCCCCCGAGAGCACCCTGTCCTGTACTGTGTGTGGCTGTAGCCGTGTGAATTCCACCACCTGCCGTCTGGCAAACGCCCTTACCTGTAAGTACCTGAAGGTGTTCCCCGGGGGGAGCCCGTACTTCTCCTCCAGCTCACCCAAGCTTGCGAACTTCCCGTCCACAAACAGGTCCCCTAACTTTCGTATGCCTGCCCTATGCCACCCCGAAAACCCTCCACCTGTTCTTCCTGGGGCGAACCGGTGGTTCCCCCATAATGGGGTCCACGCCGAGGCCCTAACTTTCCCCCCCCCCTATGCCGCCTCCACTGCCCCCAAATTTTGAGGGCCGCCACCACCACCAGGCTCGTGGTATACCTCCTTGGAGGGAGCGGTAGCGGCGCCGTTGCCAGCGCCCCCAGACTCGTACCCACACAGGACGCCATCTCCAGCCTCTTCCATGCAGCCCCCTCCCCCTCCATCACCCACTTGCGCACCATTGTCGCATTGGCGGCCCAGTAGTACCCACAGAGGTTGGGCAGCACCAGCCCCCCCCTATCTCTACTCCGCTCCAAGAACACCCTTCTCACCCTCGGAGTCCCTCGCGCCCACACAAACCCCATTATACTCCTGTTAACCCGCCTGAAAAAAGCCTTCGGGATAAACACGGGGAGGCACTGGAACAGGAACAAAAACCTTGGGAGCATCGTCATTTTGATTGACTGCACCCTACCCGCCAGGGACAGCGGCAACGCGTCCCACCTCTTGAACTCCTCCTCCATTTGCTCCACCAGCCTTGTAAAGTTAAGCCTATGCAGGGCCCCCCAGCTCCTGACCACCTGGACCCCCAAATATCTGAAACTCCTCTCCGCCCTTTTTAGTGGGAGCTCGCCATCTCATCAGTTCTTATGCAGCACTCTCGAGATGATGTTCGGAATTGCAAGAATCCCATCATGGAGCATTGAAGAGAGATTCAGGAAAATGGGTCGGCATTGGGACAAGCATTCTATCAGACGTGGAGAATTTCTGCCATAGGAACTCGTTCAATCTGGAACAACGATTATGTGCCATTTCAATACAAATTTTGGAACTTGTGCATCAGGAGCTAGATCGCATCTCTGAGCATTATATTAATAACATTTAAGTTAAAAAGAGCTGATGCAGGATGTGGAACTGGTTTCTTAGAGTCGTTCTCAAATATTCATGGGTAGATAGAGAAATAGGCATCCAAACGTAGCGAAATGAAAAGTTAGAAAATCAGGAATTCAGATTATCAAATATGAAAGCTTTACTATTTGAGCAATTATGGTGAACTGCAACAATCTTGCCCACCCTTTTAATTTGTTTAAACTTACAGTGAAACATATAATTTCCTGAGGACAACACAAATATTTGCTCAATAACCAAACCACAAGAAGGTTGTAATTAAATTAGAGATGCAAATCATGAGGCAAGGGGGGAGACAGTGATTTTAAGGACATAAAACAGAGACATTACACATCACTACTGAAACCAACAAATTTTTGAATGGGTTTGTCACCAAATAAGGAGCCCCTATGCGGAGAAATCACAATAGTTGGATTGGGATCAAGAGCGAACAAATCTGGAGCTTAAACTTTGAATTTGTAAACATGTAGCCTGCACCACGTTGTTAAAAGTTAGCTTTTGTTTAATAATAGCATGAAAGGGAATTTGTTGCTGAAGATTGTGATGAATGCACTCACATTAATCAAACTGCGGACACATTTTGGATTTCAGTTGAAAAGTCAAGTAATTCTTCGTCTCTGTACACAAGCAACAAAACCGCATCTTATGCACACTAGCCTATGGGCACCCAATCCAGTGCGCAAGTAAGCTTATCTTTACTAACTCTAGGATTTTGCCCATCCAGTCGATATTTATAAACCGTATTATACAAGAGCAGAGTGTATTTTTATGTAAACTATGAATATTAATGCATACATGGAAGCATGTCCTAAATTGGCTGTGCACCAACTCCGTGATGGCCCAGGTACAATTTTTCTCTCCTATCTTATTTGCCCATCTATGGTCCTAGCTCCCTCAAAAAATCTGCTTCAGCCCGTCAGTGGCCACTAGCTGTCTGAGACTGCACTTAAACTATCTACAGCCCAATAAGTATTATAAACCCAGTGCTGCTGTAGATTAATGCCATCTTGGATACGCTTCAGAGTAGTTTAATTTAACAACAGATGTCTGACTCCCTCATTCAAGTCACCAATAGGGTCACATTGGCCATTTCCTATCCTGCCTCTTTTTTTCTGCCAAGTAGGCAGCAATGCTCCAGAACTTTAAACAAGTATTCATTCTATGTGTGAGGTAAGACTGGGAGAAACACCATGGCACCATTAGAAACATTGCAATTAAACCAAATAATAGCCTGATCCAGTGTACACTTTTAGTAGCAGTCTATTTGCCTAATTTTCTTGCAGCATTAAGAAAATTATAGCAGCTCCAGCTGAGATCACATCAACCAACTGCATCATCTCACGGAGCTTCCTCAGTTCAGCCCCAAACCAAGGCAGAGCATCGTTTGACAGAAGTGTTTGGGGAATTTCATTCGGGTTCCTTGTGAACATGTGTTCAAGCTACTGCAGAAAAGATCCATTTGGCAACAGATGTGCCAGTGTCCAAGGAAATCAGCAATGTGAGTCTTCCTCAGTTAAATAAACCATCTGATCAGTTTAAGGTAAGAAATAATTACATGGAAGAATTCTATTGAAGGCTAACTTTTATTTTGAAAAAGATTTGATATACCGTTTATCAAGTAGATAAAGTATTTGTATGGAGTTGTGGTTGATAATAGGAGTTGAGTGAGTAGTTGTGGCAGTAGCATGTTATTGGGGCACAGAAAGCTTAAATTAAAAATAGAAAATGCTGGAAACAATCAGGTGAGGCGACACCTGTGGAGGGAGAAACAGAGTTGATGGGCACAATTCTCTGGCCTCCTCACTCGAACAAGAGCGCGACGAGGACGGGGAATAGCGGGCGAGGCCACAAACAAGACCTGCGCCAGGTGCCAAACAATTTGCGATGCAACCGGCACGCCCCTGTTGGCAAAATCGGGATCCTGCCCCAGCGTGGTGAGTAGCCAATTAGATCACCACTTAAGGCCTTGTTCCATACAATTAACAGGAACCACCCCCTATCCAACGGCCTCCCGTGATCCAGCGACCTCCCCAGCAAGTGTTCACGCTGGGGCCGATTAGTACTTTTGAAAAACAATAACCTGGCAGAAGGGCTCCTGCGGGGAGCCGAGGAGGTGAGTAGCCATCTTTGCTCACAGGCTAAGAGCCCGAGGGCACAGGGTTTGCCACCCCAAGGCTCAGTTTTGGGGGAGGGCACAGGCGCACGCAACTGTGCGTGGCTCTGCCATGCCAACCCCTGCACCATTTGTACCCAGTTCTGGGGGCAACCCTTAACCCAGCCCATCTGACCCACCGCTCTGGTGGTACCCTGCAGTACTCCGCCAGGATGGTCACACGCTTTGTGGTGGTCTGCTGTGTCCTCCACAACCTGGCACAGCAGAGGGGCGACATGCTGGATGTGGGGGATGAGGAACCTGTGGCTACCGAGGAGGAGATGATCGAGGATGATGAGGCAGGGAGCTGCAGGGGCTTGAGGATGATCCCCGGTATGAACTGTGGACCAACTAAAGGCTACAGGACAGGCAGCAGTGGCGAGGGTCCAGGGAGGCCCTCCTACCTGCCCGCTTCACATAGGGCATGGCCTGGTCCGTGATCACGACCTTTCCTACAGGGAACACATGGAGAGTGGATGCTCGCATGGGGGCGGAAAGGTCTCGGGGATGTCAACTTGCCAGTGCGGCCCGGTGTAGGTCATTTACCTTCTTGCGGCACTGGAGGCCAGACCTCCTGGTCACGCTTCCCGAGCTTCGTTCCAGGCAGCACCAGCTGCCTTGTGGCTCACCCTCTGGGACCCTCGGGGTGGGTGGGTGGGTGGGACAAAACAAAGGTCCGTGATATGGTGGAAGACAGGAACAATTGAATGACAGAAGAATCTTAACAGGGCCATAAGAGAAGGATGATGGGGCAAGAAAAGAAACAAAGGATGTGCATAGAGCAGGTGTGCTACAATCTTTAAACAAAAATAAGAGAAAAATGGAAACATGCGAAGAAAAGGAAAGAAAATAGGGGGACAGAGTTTACCATTTGAAATTGTTGAACTCGCTGTCAAGTCCAGAAGGCTGTAGAATGCCTAATTGAAAGATAAGGTGGCTTCCTTAAGTTTATATGGAACTTCACTGGAACAATGCAGCAGGCCAAGGTCAGAGATGTTGGTGTGAGAGCAAAGTGGAAATTTAAATGACATGCCACTGAAAAATCAGCATTATGCTTGCAGACACAATCTGCATTTGTTCTCCCCAATGTAGAGAAGACTACATAGTGAACAGGAAATACAGAGGACTAAGTTGAAAGAAGTATACATACTGCTGCTTCACCTGGAAGGTGCATTTGTGGCCTGTGATTGTGAGGAGAGAGGAGATAAAAGGGTAGGTGTATCTCCAGAATTTGCATGGGAAGGAGATAGGATATTGGGGATGACTGAGGAGTGGACCAGGGTATCCGGGAGGTAACCATCCATTTGGAATGCTGAAAGGGGAAGGGAAGATGTATTTATTGGTTGATCAGTCTGGAGGTAGTGGATATGATGGAAAATGATCCAATGAATATGGAGGCGTGTAAAATGGAAGGTGAGGTTCTAAGAGAGAGGAGAATAGGTGAGAGCTGAAATGCAGGATGTGTGGTGACAGGGTGGAGGGCCCTGTCAACCACAGTTGAGTGGGAATCCTCGGTTGAGGAAAATAGACATCTCAGAAACACGATTGTGTAAGTTGTATAATTGGAACAAATGTGACGAAGATGAAGGAACTGGGCAAATGGAATGGAGTCCTTCCAGGGTGTAGGATGTGAGAAAGTGTTGTTGAGGTAGCTGTGGGAGTCAGGAGGCTTATAATATTAAGTTGATCGCCTATCACCGGAAATGGAGACAGGGAAGTCAGGGAAGGAAAGAGCCTGAGACAGATCATGTGAAACTGAGGAGGATGGAATTTGGAAGTGTTAGAGAAACAAGGATAGTTCAAATGGATTTCTATTGGTAAAAATTAGAAATAAGGTATGGTTTTAAATGGATTTAATGTTTCAGCCTGGAATGGTAAAATCTATAGTTAGATTCATATTGGACAAAGGTGTTTGTATGTGTTGGGGTTGGTTAAGTTGCAACTGTTTCTGTTGTGCTTATAGGGAGCTACAGCATAACGAATAAATAAACTCAGTGGTTGCTTAGCAACTGGGGCCTTGTAATGTAGAAGGCTTTTAAGTTTTAGTTAAGCTAATTTTATGGTAGTTGGAGGTAAGTAGCGAGAGAGAAGGCAACTCTCACAGCTCTGCTAGACGCAGTTGGTTTTAGAAGGCTATAGAGAAAAAGTCTCTTTGAGCCTTGCTAAAAGAAAATCCATATTATGGAGTACCATAGAATCATAGAGTAATAGTTTAGAAAACAGATGCCGGAAATCTAAAGTCCAGCTAGTTAAGGAAACTAGAGAAATGAAAAGAAGTGTCCAAGAAGTTAAGTGAACAGAGATCAAGGTATTGTTCAGAAGAATTCAAGGAAGAGTGAACAAAGTGTTCTGAGATAAAGAGACAATTACGATAACTAGATTTAAAGTGGGACAACAGCCTCCAAAGATAAATTGAATTTCTGATGCCATTTTAATACAGTCTGGGAATCGGGAGTTAAAACAATTGTCAGATGTTTGCACAGCAGTTAAGACAAAGAAATCCTAAAAGGGGTTGATGTAAAATCCTGGGCTGGATTTGCTGTTAAAAGTGGAGCTGATAGGCGGCATGTGGTGCAGTGGATAGCACTGGGACTGCGGCGCTGTGGACCCGGGTTCGAATCCCGGCCCTGAGTCACTGTCCGTGTGGAGTTTGCACATTCTCCTCATGTCTGCGTGGGTTTCACCCCCACAACCCAAAGATGTGCAGGTTAGGTGGATTGGCCACACTAAATTGCCCCTGAATTGGAAAAAAAAAAATAATTGGCGACTCTAAATTTTTTTTTTTTAAAGTGGAGCTGAAGCTTTGCTTAAAAGTATCATTTTGAAAACATTTGGAATGCAGCTCTGGTACGTCCAAACCCCTCAAAATAGCCACCAGATGGCAGGGTTCAAGCTCCATATTTAGGATTGCTGACATGGTATCAAAAAAGGATATCCGTAAACCGACCACCTGCAGCGCCTCACTCCACACCCCCTCCTCCAGTAGTGACCCCAGTTCCTCCACCCTTTTCGCTGTCACCCTTCCACCGAACTCAACTCTTCAAGACCACATCCCCAGGGCCAGGAAGATTGTGCCCACGGGGTTCAATCAATATGTGTCAGTCAACACCCAACTGTTAAGACCAAACATGGAAAATGTAATGGGTGACGTGCTAGTGGATCGCAGACTGATCCAGGAAGACCCATTGCTGACACAACTGGAATTATTAAGGATAGTTGTAGAGCAGAAAACCACCTCAGCAACACTTCCCCGTTGACTCCAGTCCTGGCCAATGGGCAGATGCATGGACACGGTGGATCTGATTTGCATATTGTCAGAAGTCACAATACATTATCATACATCCAGGACCAGCCCACGTGGAATCCATCCACTGTCCATCAGCAGTCTAAATAAGCGCCTATATAGGATTAAGCACCAGAGGAATTTGGGGGCAGCCATCCTTGTCAATAAAAGTGGCAACAGTGGTTAAAAATGGAAAACATGGCTCTGGTGTTCATTTTTAGACAAATAAAACTGAAAAGCAGAGATGTTGTGTTCATTTTGTAGCAATCCTTAATTAGCCCAGAGCTGAAGTACTGTGAAGAGTTCTGGATCTTTCTTCTCAAAAAAGGCATCGAGGCTCTGGAGAACATGCAAAAATATTTCACGGGCTGACACCATGCAGAGATGTCATAGTGCAGTGGGTAGTGTCCCCACCTGTGAGCCAGAAACTCTGGGTTCGAATCCTACTTGAGGACTTGATAACCATGGATGGTGCTTTCATAACGTGGCTGAACAGGTTGTTTATCAGCCTGCAAATCCTTCCAATACACCTGATAGTAAGATCGGGAGAGTTTCCTGGTCAACCACGCTCCAGAAGGCAACGGCAAACCACTGCAGAACTTTGTCAAGCATCATCATGGACCAATCCAATGGGAGTCCATGGTCGCCAATGCCTTATTATGGCACCTGAAGCAGGAGAATGATACCAGAACTGAACGATTCTATTTTTTCAGGAAGATTGGTCAGTTCGGTCTCTTTCCTCTAAGAAGGACAAGACTGAGATGACCTGCTAGAGATATTTAAGATTTCAAAAAGTTCTGATAGGATACATAAAGAGAGGGGGCAGGATTCTGTATTTGCGGACGCCGAAATCGCGAAATGCGATTGGGCGGAGAATAGATCCTGATGCCAATATCATGGCGGGTGCTGATTTGACTCCAAATTGCGATTCTCCGTCACATCGACAACAGCATCAATGCATACTGGAACGTACGTACAGTAAACGCCGTTGGCATATCATTAGCAGGCCCACCCGGTATTCTCCGGGGCTTCTGCGATTCTACGTCTCCGATGGGTTGAGTTCCCATGGGGCATGGTTCACTTGTGCTTTTAAAACTTGTGAAACCGGAGTGTGGCTGATAAGTGAAAGAGGAGGTAGGACACAGAGAGGAGCGTCTGTGGGCTGCGGGGCTGGACAGCACAGGAACAGGCCCTTCTGCGCTCCAATCCCGTGCCAACTATGCTGCCCGTCTAAACTAAAATCTTCTACACTTCCTGGGTCCGTATCCCTCTATTCCCATCCTATTCATGTATTTGTCAAGATGCCCCTTAAACGTCACTATCGTCCCTGCTTCCACCACCTCCTCCGGCAGCGCGTTCCAGGCACCCACTACCCTCTGTGTAAAAAATGTGCCTCGTACATCTCCTCTAAACCTTGCCCCTCGCACCTTAAACCTATGTCCCCTAGTAATTGACCCCTCTACCCTGGGGAAAAGCCTCTGACTCTCCACTCTGTCTATACCCCTCATAATTTTGTAGACCTCTATCAGGTCGCCCCTCAACCTCCGTCGTTCCAGTGAGAACAAACTAAGTTTATTCAACCGCTCCTCATAGCTAATGCCCTCCATACCAGGCAACATCCTGGTAAATCTCTTCTGCACCCTCTCTAAAGCCTCCACATCTTTCTGGTAGTGTGGCGACCAGAATTGAACACTATACTCCAAGTGTGGCCTAACTAAGCTGCAACATGACTTGCCAATTCTTATACTTAATGCCCCGGCCAATGAAGGCAAGCATGCCGTATGCCTTCTTGACTACCTTCTCCACTTGTGTTGCCCCTTTCAGTGACCTGTGGACCTGTACACCTAGATCTCTCTGACTTGCAATACTCTTGAGGGTTCTACCATTCACTGTATATTCCCTACCTGCATTAGACCTTCCAAAATGTATTACCTCACATTTGTCCGGATTAAACTGCATCTGCCATCTCTCCGCCCAAGTCTCCAAACAATCTAAATCCTGCTGTATCCTCTGACAGTCCTCATCGCTATCTGCAATTCCACCAACCTTTGCGTCGCCTGCAAACTTACTAATCAGACCAGTTACATTTTCCTCCAAATCATTTATATATACTATGAACAGCAAAGGTCCCAGCACTGATCCCTGCGGAACACCACTAGTCACAGCCCTCCAATTAGGAAAGCACCCTTCCATTGCTACTCCCTGCCTTCTATGACCTAGCCAGTTCTGTATCCACCTTGCCAGCTCACCCCTGATCCTGTGTGACTTCACCTTTTGTACCAGTCTACCATGAGGGACCTTGTCAAAGGCCTTACTGAAGTCCAAATAGACAACATCCACTGCCCTACCTGCATCAATCATCTTTGTGACCTCTTCGAAAAACTCAAGTTAGTGAGACACGACCTCCCCTTCACAAAACCATGCTGCCTCTCACTAATACATCCATTTGCTTCCAAATGGGAGTAGATCCTGTCTCGAAGAATTCTCTCCAGTAATTTCCCTACCACTGATGTAAGGCTCACCGGCCTGTAGTTCCCGGGATTATCCTTGCTACCCTTCTTAAACAAAGGAACAACATTGGCTGTTCTCCAGTCCTCCGGGACATCACCTGAAGACAGTGAGGATCCAAAGATTTCTGTCAAGGCCTCAGCAATTTCCCCTCTTGCCTCCTTCAGTATTCTGCGGTAGATCCCATCAAGCCCTGGGACTTTTCTACCTTAATATTTTTCAAGACGCCCAACACCTCGTCTTTTTGGATCTCAATGTGACCCAGGCTATCTACACACCCTTCTCCAGACTCAACATCCACCAATTCCTTCTCTTTGGTGAATACTGATGCAAAGTATTCATTTAGTATCTCGCCCATTTCCTCTGGCTCCACACATAGATTCCCTTGCCTATCCTTCAATGGGCCAACCCTTTCCCGAGCTACCCACTTGCTTTTTATGTACGTGTAAAAAGCCTTGGGATTTTCCTTAACCCTATTTGCCAATGACTTTGTGACCCCTTCTAGCCCTCCTGACTCCTTGCTTAAGTTCCTTCCTACTTTCCTTATATTCCACACAGGTTTTGTCTGTTCCCAGCCTTCTAGCCCTGACTAATGCCTCCTTTTTTCTTTTTGATGAGGCCTACAATATCTCTCGTTATCCAAGGTTCCTGAAATGTGCCGTATTTATCCTTCTTCCGCACAGGAACATGCCGGTCCTGAATTCCTTTCAACTGACATTTGAAAGGCTCCCACATGTCAGATGTTGATTTGCCCTCAAACATCCGCCCCAATCTAGGTTCTTCAGTTCCTGCCTAATATTGTTATAGTTAGCCTTCCCCCAATTTAGCACATTCACCCTAGGACCACTCTTATCCTTGTCCACCAGCAATTTAAAATTTACTGAATTGTGGTCACTGTTCCCGAAATGCTCCCCTACTGAAACTTCTACCACCTGGCTGGGCTCATTCCCCAATACCAGGTCCAGTACAGCTCCTTCCCTAGTTGGACTGTCTACATATTGTTTTAAGAAGCCCTCCTGGATGCCCCTTACAAACTCTGCCCCGTCTAAGCCCCTAGCACTAAGTGAGTCCCAGTCAATATTGGGGAAGTTGAAGTCTCCCATCACAATAACCCTGTTGTTTTTACTCATTTCCAAAATTAGTGTACCTATCTGCTCCTCTATCTCCCGCTGGCTGTTGGGAGGCCTGTAGTAAACCCCCAACATTGTGACTGCACCCCTCTTATTCCTGATCTCTACCCATGTAGCCTCGCTGCCCTCTGAGGTGTCCTCCCGTAGTCCAGCTGTGATATTCTCCCTAACCAGTAGCGCAACTCCGCCATCCCTTTTACATCCCCTTCTATCCCGCCTGAAACATCTAGATCCTGGAACGTTTAGCTGCCAATCCTGTCCTTCTCTCAACCAGGTCTCTGTAATGGCAACAACATCATAGTTCCAAGTACTAATCCAAGCTCTAAGTTCATCTGCCTTACCCGTAATATTTCTTGCATTAAAACATATGCACTTCAGGCCACCAGACCCGCTGTTTTCAGCAACATCTCCCTGTCTGCTCTTCCTCAGAGCCATACTGGCTCTATTCCCTAGTTCTTCCTCAATGCTTTCACCTTCTGACCTACTGCTCCGGTACCCACCCCCCTGCCATACTAGTTTAAACCCTCCCGTGTAACACTAGCAAACCTCACAGGCAGGATATTTATTCCTCTCCAGTTTAGATGCAACCCATCCTTCTTATACAGGTCACACTTGCCCCGTAAGAGCTCCCAGTGGCCCAGATAACGGAAATCCTCCCTCCTACACCAGCTGTTTAGCCACATGTTTAACTGCTCTATCTTCCTATTTCTGCCCTCACTGGCAGTGGCACAGGGAGTAATCCTGAGATTACAACCCGAGAGGTCCTGTCTTTTAACTTTCTGCCTAGTTCCCTGAACTCCTGCTGCAGGACCTCATGCCCCTTCCTGCCTATGTCGTTAGTACCAATATGTACAACGACCTCTGCCTGTTTGCCCTCCCCCTTCAGGATGCCCACTACCCGTTCAGAGACATCCTGGACCCTGGCACCTAGGAGGCAACATACAATCCTGGAGTCTCTTTCACGTCCACAGAAGCGCCTATCTGTGCCCCTGACTACAGAGTCCCCTATGACTATTGCTCTTCTGCGCATTGACCCTCCCTGCTGAACATCAGAGCCAGCCGTGGTGCCACTGCTCTCGCTGCTGCTGTTTTCCCCTGATAGGCTATCCCACCCGTCAGTATCCAAAGGGGTGTACCTGTTCGAGAGGGGGACAAACACACGGGATTCCTGCACTGACTGCCTGTCCCTTCTGGTGGTCACCCATTTCTCTGCCTGCACCTTGGGTGTGACCACAGTTATATAACTGCTATCTATGACGCTTTCCGCCACCTGCATGTTCCTAAGTGCATCCAACTACTGCTCCAACCGAACCATGCGGTCTGTGAGGAGCCCTAGTTAGGTGCAGTTTCTGCAGATGAAGCCAGCCTCCCGGACCTGCCACATCTCACGGTCAGAGCACTGCACCCCTCTAATTGTCATTGTGTCAGTTAATTAGTCAATTAAATTTTTTTTAAATGTTTTTTTAAAGTTACTGTTAACTATATGTTTCCTAGCACTAGATTTCTACTATAAATGCGAAAGCTAAATACAGTACTCTCCAATCTCTGGCTTAGACACCCCTCTAAATTATAATTAAGTAATTATGTTTAATTAATTTAACTGCTTAATTTTTAAATTTAGTATAGATTCCCAACCAGCCAATCAGGTCACAGCTTTACTGTGATGTCACTTCAGTCCCCCCCCCCCCCCCCCCACACACATACACAATTTGAAAAGGTAATAAAAATAAATAAAAATCACTTACCTTCCCAGGTTCTCAGATGCTCTCTGGTTCTCTCCCTGCAGATTAAAAGTTACAGGCCAGAAGAAAGAGAGAGAACAAAACAGTAGGGAAAAACAACTTCTCCCACTCTGCACCGAATTACCTCACTGCACCAAATTACCAAATTCCAATTCCCACTCTGGATGTGTCTCACTCAGGCTGTGTCTCCTTCACCCGCGCAAAGCCGGACTGACTGGGGTAGTAGTGGGGGTCGTGGGTGCCTTGCCAGGGCCAGGGGAGAGGGGGTGATGGGGAAACAGGCCGATTGGACAGGGTGATCCCCCTTGGGACTGGGGCGCTGCCCAGGCACGGACTGCCATTACCCGACCATCTTGCTGCGCACCACTGACCACGTACCTTGGCCCCTGGTTCTGCACAGTGTCATGGGCCATATGGGCATCCCCACCCCTGCACCCCACCCTTCACCACCCAGGGCAACATCCAATGTAGCCCCTACAGGGGCTGCAGTGCATACCCCTGGTGAGGGCAGTGCCAGCCGATGGTACCACTGGCATCAGAAACGGGCGCCAGAGCCAGAGGCCAAGCAGGCCCACCTGTCACATTAAAGGTAAGCGAAAACGGTGGGTCACGACAGTCGGCCGGCATGGGTCCTGAAGGTTGGCCGGTTGATAAAAATGGGTCCCCGGAAAAAAAGTTTGAAAAACACTGCCCCAGATCTCCTGGTTTCTGCATCATCTGAGATAGGATGTATCCTAGAAGATGCACTCCTGAACTCCTCAGAAATGCCAACTCAGTGACTCCATGGGAATTGCCTGGGAAGTTTGAACTTCCAATGGGCAATCCCTCTGCTCCTTCGGACCTTCCAAAGAGCCTCCAACTCTGAGCTAGAGCCAGAGACTTGAGCGTTCCGACTCATTTACCTGCATAGTACCCAGGAAATGTTACACCTGTTTTGTGTAACTCCTGGGGACAATACAACTGACCCCCCCCCCCCTTCACATCGAAACTTACTCCCCTATGACCATCCGGCTCCGACTCCCCTCTCGCTCTGACTCCGCATGACCCTCTAGCTGCCCCAATCCCTCTGCCTCCCTCCCCGACTAGACCACACCACCTGCCCACCGACCCAGCTGCCAGTCTACCTATTGCAAATCTATTTAAACAGCGATTGCCACTGCTCAAAAGATTCGTCCCCAATTTAACTGTTTACTTCCACCTATGTGTTTGACATTCTGAATATCTCCAGGCATTTGTGTTTTAATTTCAGATGTACAGCCGCTGCATGATTTTGCTTTTGCATGTATATATGCTGATGCCCCTTGCAAATGCACATCGGGCAACTTCGTATGAAATTCCCTCGTTCTTGGTTCTCGGGCAGAGCTTTGCCCGGGTGGGTGAGAAAGGGCGGTGTCAGGCCCTGGATAAGGGGGCGGTGCCAGGCCCCGGGTAAAGGGCGGAACCAGGCAGCAGTAGAAAAGGGTCGGGGCATGATACGCGGGCGGGACTCAGCCGGCCGCAAGGAGAGCTGCTGGGCAGAGTTGAAGGGCCAGCGCCAGGACCCAGGTCTGGGGAAGGGGACGGGACTTAGGAATGGGGCGGGGCCAGAACTGGGGAAGGGGCGGGGCCAGGACTTGGGAACGGGGCGAGGAGTGGGGGTGGGGCCAGGACTGGGGATAGTGGGCGGGGCCAGGACTCGGGGCGGGAACAGGCAGGATTGATAAGCAGGGCGAGTTTAGGGGCGGTGTCTAGACTGGAAGGTGACCAGCTTCAGGGTGGGGCGTGTCCCGGATGTGGGCGGGGCTAGGATAGAGGGCGGTTTGTGTTTCTGCTCGCTTCGGGCCATGGAGGAAGAGGGCTCCCGAGCATCGACTGAAGCTGTGGGTTCCCGTGGGGGCCCGAGCGGGCAGGGGGAGGAAAATGAGGAGGAGAACGGGAGTGGCTATCATGCGGGAGAAGATGTCACCGAGTCTCGTGCCGAGGGCGAGCAGGAGGCGCTGCTGTGGCGCACGGCCAACTGCTACTCGGGTTATTTAACAGCTGCTGCCGGCGGGGAGGTGAGTGCCTGGGCCCGTGGGGGCTGGCTGTGCGGGCCCGTGGGGGCTGGCTGTGCGGGCGGGGGTGGGGGGAAGCTGTGGGCCTGAGGTGCTGGCTGTGCGGGCCCCGGGGAAGCTGCGGGCCCCGGGAAACTTCCCCAAAGCTGGAGGAAAGTTGCAGTTTTAGGTAAGGTGTCGGTGCAAAGCGGGGAGAGGCTGGTCAAGACGCTAGGCTTTTAAGTAGTAACATAAAACACATGCGAATATGATTCGGAAGTATCTGAAGAGAAGTTGGTGTTTTCAGCTTCATTTTTAGTTTGGTGTCTGTAACTCGTGGAGTTGAGTCAATGTTTACAGGGTCTCCCATCACAAAGTTTGAAAATCACTGTGACTGGTGAATCGCAGAGGTGGCCAATATGTGACTTACAAATCTTGTCAGTTCAGCCCTAATTGCATCTATTGTACACATATATTTTAATTGTGTGGGTCTTGGCTGTCACTTTTTCCTGTCGTCTTTAGTCTGAATCTATTTTGGAACTTGCACATGAACACAGCTGTCAGTCTTTCTATTCTGTCTGTCATGTTAGTTGAGCACGACACAGTTCACTGAACTGAAGAGATGGGAAAATCAGCAGTTTCTATATTTCAGATTGGGACCTGCTGCCCTGCCCCGCCCCATGGAATGAGTTCTAATGATGGAGTTTATTCTGCAGTGTGGCATCCAAATACTTTGAAATGTTTGCATTTCAGTTTATGGGTGTGATGGAGTGATCAATCACACTACATAGATGCGCTGCTCGATGATGCAGAAGCAACGAGGATAAACCATTTTTATAACATTCAGGCTACTAAATGTGCCCTGCTGGCTCCCTCCAACAGCCAATCCTTTTCTTCCACTCCACATTTTGTGAATATTCTACTTTTTCGAGCAATTATCTAATTTCCTTTTGAAAGAATTCATTGTCTCCGCTTCAACTATGGTTTATGGTAGGCAATTTCACCCTGTATCACATTCCAGTGATTTCTGTATCTTAAATTTTAGCATCTTTTTTGGTTATCACTTCTCTTTAATTGCCTGCATTAACATTTAGACTCTCATCGTCTAAAATCTCAACATTAACCCCCTCTGTGAACGCTGCAGCAAAGTGGTTATCTAGTATCTTTGCAAAATTATCACTTTCCATTACAAGCTAGTTTCCATAATTTAGTGGCCCCATGCCTACTTTATCATCTTTGTAGTTTATGGAAAACTTTTTTATTCTCCTTTATTGTAATTTTCTATGCTCCCTCTGCTGTTCTAATCCCCCTTTTACAGTTTTTCCTCTTTGTTTGTGCTGTTGACTTTTTTTTTAATGACCTAATTTCTCTTTAGTGTGTACTTAATAGACACTTCTGTGGGTCACCATTGGCTCAGGTGAAGCTGCTTGGCACTGTCACAGTGCCGGGTTCAAATCCCACTCCCGAGTCCAGCACCAAAGTAAAGGCGGACACATGACTGCAGTAGTGAGGGAGAATTGAACAGTCAGGGGTGCCATCTTTTGCATGAGATGTTAAACTCTGCCTGCTCGGGTGTCAGATCATATTTATCCCTCAATCACTGACACAAAAAACAAATTGTGGTTGGCATTACATCTGCTATTTGTATAAATTTGCTCAGACGGCGCTGAGGATCCGGGTTCGATCCCGGCCCTGGGTAGCTATCTGTGTGGAGTTTGCACATTCTCCCATGTCTGCGTGGGTTTCACCCCCACAGCCCAAAAGATATGGATGTGCAGGTTGGGTGGATTGGCCACGCTAAATTGCACCTTAATTGGAAAAAACAATAATTGGGTACTCTAAATTTACTTTAAATAAATAAATTTGCTCAGCGCAGGTTGGTTCCTTGTAGAAGCCAGCTATTTTCTATAGGTAAAATATAGCTATTTGGCATTAAGCCCCTTATCTATTAAATACCCATTTTAAAACTCACTCATAACCTCGGGTCATTTCAAAACACATATTCAGCATGACAGCATAATTCATTTCAGGACAGTACAACATTAAGATACACAATTTAACAGAAACACAAAAACCATGATAGAACAAACACTTTTTACTAAGCAAATAAATACATTTCTCAAGACAGTGTCCAAGGACAGGGCAGGCTCCATGGCAACGGCACAGCAATCTCAGCAAGAATCCAGTTCAAGCAGCTTGCGATAACTGCACAGAATCGCATTCCAGAACACATACAAGAATTCATTTGTGAAACATTTCAAGTTAATGTTGCACATTAAAGACAGACAGCTAACTGTCAAATCAAACTTATTTGATTCTAACCCAAACCAATTAGGATTACATAGGGGTGTAGCTAGATGACTAAAGACAGATATGATTTAGTATAACCGTGGTAGATCGTACGGCCATTTGCCATTCATGAATCATCTATACTTTGATCTAATTTACTCGCTGTCTCTCTACCTTTCATACGTTCACTTTCCAACTCTGACTCATGAAGTAAATGCAAGCTGTTTTGCCATAAGCAAGAAAATCATTTCTGTATTATTTGAAAATTAAATTGACTACAAGATTGCTTCTCTTGAGTCCTTAGCTGGACTTATTAGAGAATAAGACTTTACATGATTCTCAAATGTAGTCAATAGAGACAAATAAAACAATTCTTATTTGCACCTGAGAAGTGTTAACTCAAATTTCTACTGAGTTTTAGTGTTCGCAAGTGCCACTAAATCCGCATGGTAGATCTCTACAAAAGAAACTTGATCCACCCCCAGTTATCCCTCTCTGGGATAAACTTTGCAGGTGGTTGGGACACTGGAATGTCCACAGTAAAAATAATCTTATTCTCCTGTGTAGCTGGATCCATCATTTACATAACATACCAATGTGTTAAATGCATCAAAGAACTAATCGCTAAACACGGGACCAAATATCAGAATAATTCACAATAACCCAACTGCACCACCATTTAGATGAACTTGAAATGAGATATTATTGTTAAAATGTTACTGATCAAACAATTATTTGACTGTATTATTAACATATTGTATAATTTATTAATACTAAATCAGTAGAATCAAATTTGATTAATTTATTAATTGTTATTTTATAATGATTCTTTAAGAATTATAATAATTATTGCTGAAATGCTTGTTTCCTGCATTACCTACATTACAACATTGATTATGCATCAAAATAATTTTGTTTTAAAGTGCTTTGAGATACCCAGAGTACTGTGTACAGTTTTGGTCAACTTGCTGAAGCAGTGGATATATTTGCATTGGAAGCAGTTTAGAAAGATTCACGAGGCTGATTCCTGTGGAAATGTTGAGCAGATACTCATTGAAGTTCAGAAGAATGAGAGGTGATAGTAACATTAAAAGATTCTGAACTTTACAGGGTAGATGGTGAGCAAATGTTTGCTCATACGGGATTCTAAGGGGCAGAATTTCAAAATAAGCAGCCTCAAGATGGAGAAGAGGTGGAATTTCTTCTGAGCATTATTGTTTGGCAATTTCTTTCCCAGAAAGCAACGCAAATCATTGGATTTAGTCTAGGCCGAGTTAGACAGGTTTTCAATTGACAAAAGTTGAGGGTTATGGAGGGGCTGACAGAAAAGTGGAGTTGAGACCACAAACCGATCAGCCATGATCTTATTGAAGGTGGAGCAGACTGGAGGGACTGAATGGCCTATTTTGGTTTCTCCACCCCCTCCCTTGGTTGCCTAACTCCCCACCAAGAGCATCCCCCTCGGTGTGCCATCACCCCCTCCCCCCAAGAAGTGATTTTAACCTGCAGATGCTGTATTGAAAGTAAGATGGTGCTTTTCAATAACTGCAAAGCTCCACCTTGATCAGTTTTTGCTTATGTCACAGATTCAACAATTGGAACAAAGTTTAGAAGCAATGCTTACTAGAGTGGATGAATTCTGTGGGATGTTGGACATGGTAAGTATTCAGCATCTTTATTTTCTGCCCTCTCTATATTCTCCTTTCATAAGGAGCGTGTTCTTGTTGAACATACCGGGTCCAGGGGGAGTATAAGTACTTCCTGTATGTTTCTTTATGGCATATATCGATGACTTCTCCTGGAACAGCATTCAGAGTGAGGTTTTAAAGTTGGGTGAGTTGGACTGTTTGGTATTCTTCAAGAGGGAATTCCTCATTCCTCGGCAGCATTCACCTACTTGTCCAAATATGAACTGATTTAAACTCAACTGGGATAGATGGAATCAAGGCAGACATTGCTGAGCAGTTTGACCGGTGTTAATGTCCAAAAGCAGGAGTTAATATTTGAATGTTCCTGCTGTAGAAGATTGATGTACCAAGTTGTTAAATCACAAGTGCAATTTAGACAACATATAATAGTTATAGAAGGAGGCCATTTGGCCCATCGTGCCTGCACCAGCTCTTGGCAAGAACAACTCAGCTAGTCCCACACCCCTGCCTCCCCCATAGCTCTGAAAATATTTTCTGTTCGAGTACTAATTGAATTCCCTTTCGGAAACCGAGACCGTATTTGCCTCCGCTAACTCAGGCAGTGCATTCTAGATCTTAAGCACCTGTTTGTTTAAAAAAAAAAAAGAAATACATTTTTCTTTAGGCTGCAGTGGGTTCTTTTACCAATGTTCTCCGGTCTTGACCCTTCTGGGAATGGAAACAATTTTCCTATCTACTCTGACATGATTTTGAACATCTCAAACAATGTTCTCTTCTCAATTGAAAACAACCCCTGCTTCTCCAATCTACCCGTGTAACTGCAGTCCCACATCCTGGGATCCAGTCTTCAATGTATTTTCTGTGTCTTCTCTGAAGCCTTCAAATCTTTGCTGAAAGTGCAGTGCCCAGAATTGAGCACAATCCTCCAGGTTGAGCCCAAAGAAGAGTTTTTCAAAGGTTCTTTATGACTTCATGCTATTGTACTGCAGGACCCTATAAAGGCCAGGATTCCCAATGCCTTTTAGCTGCTTTCTCAACCTACTCTGCTGTCTTCGCTGCTACCTTCAATGATTTGTGCACATATACCCCCAGGGTGTCTCTGCTTCCTTTTGTGTCTTTTATATTATATTGCTTCTCCTTGTTCTTCCTATCAAAATAGAGCACTTCACAATTCTCTGCATTAGATCTTCTCTACCACATGTCCACCTTTACACCAGTGTTTTAAAATCTGTCACTATCCTCCTCACAGTTCACAATGCTTCCAAGTTTTGATTCCTCTGCAAATTTTGAAATTGTGCCCTGCACTGATCAAGAAAAGCAGTGGTTTGAATATCTTGGGGGAGGGACCCTGCTATATACCTTTCTCCAGCCTGAAAGACAACCATTCACCACAACTGTTTCCTGTCACTCAGCCAACTGCATATGCGTGCTACCACTTTCCCTTTTAATCTATGGACTTCAACGTTGCTGGCAAGTCTGTTCTTTGTCAAATAACTTTTGGAAGTCTATATTCGGCACATATGACCACCGTACCCTCATCAAGCATCTCTGTTATCTCATTAAAAAAGCTCAATCAAGTTAGTTAAACATGATTTGCTTTAAACAAATCCATACTGGCTTTCCCTAATTAATCCACTTGTGGATTATCAGGTCTGAAAGCTTTCCCACCACCCAGGTTAAACTGATTGTTCTGTAGTTTGGGATGGGATCCATCCACAGACCATTTGGTGTCCAGCCAAAGGCCGGAGTGGACAATCTTGGTGGCGGGCAGGGCTGGTCAACGCTGCACCTTTTTTGAATAGGAGTGGAACGTTTACAATTCTCCAATAAGCCTTTAGAAATGCAGATTTTGCAGTACAATAGATGGATTAAAATGCTATTTTCTGCTGTAGATTCGAAATGATTCGTCTCAGATAATGAATGAAAATATCCCTGAAATCCATGCAAAAGCAGATGAAATGAAGCAATTGTACAAAAAGATTGATAAATTAGAGGTGGGCTATTTGTGTTTTTACTATTGTTAAACATTTACCTTGTGATAACAATTAAAAGGATTATCATATAGAAAACTTCCATCTTGTAGTTATTTATAAAATATAAAATCTTGCTTCTATGGTCTTCCTGTTAACTATTTTCATAAGTTCCAATATTCATTTTTACAGTGGAAACCATCTAGTTTGTTTGTTTATTGTCACGTGTACCGAGGGACAGTGAAAAGTATTTTTCTGCAAGCAGCTCCAACAGATCATTTAGTACATGAAAAAAAAATACATAATAGGGCAACACAAGGTCCACAATGTAAATACATAGACACCGGCATCAGGTGAAGCATACAGGAGTGTAGTATTAATCAGGCCAGTCCATAAGAGGGTCGTTTAAGAGTCTGGTAACAGCGGGGAAGAAGCTGTTTTTGAATCTGTTCATGTGTGTTCTCAGACTTTTGAATCTCCTGTCCGATGGAAGAAGTTGGTAGAGTGAGTAAGCCGGATGGGAGGGTTTTTTGATTATGCTGCCCGCTTTCCCCAGGCAGCGGGAGGTGTAGATCGAGTCGGTGGATGGGAGGCTGGTTCGTGTGATTGACTGGGTGGTGTTCACGGCTCTCTGAAGTTTCTTGCGGTCTTGGGCCGAGCAGTTCCCATGCCAGGCTGTGCTGCAGCCAGATAGGATGCTTTCTATGGTGCATCTGTAAAAGGTGGTAAGAGTCAGTGTGGACATGCCGAATTTCCTTAGTTTCCTGAGAAAAACATTGTTCTTTGCCAATTTTAGCCATTGAAAGAGCTATCCAATGAATTCCACTCTTACCCTTTCTCCATCGGCCTGAAAATGTTTCTTTTCAGGCGTAATATCTAATTCCATTTGGGAAAATTACTATTTAACCTGCTTGCTCCCAAGCAATGCATTCCTTGATCATAACAGCCCACTGTGTTCATAAAATTAAAATGATCCTCTCTTCAGGTCCGTCTGCCAATTTTCCTAAAATTGTTACTTCTGGTTAGACTCTGCTGGCAACAGAAATAGTTTCTCCCAGTTTAGAATCTATCAACGCTTCTCTAATTTTGAACATCTCTAAAATTCCCCTTTTAAAATGTGGTGGTTAATCAAATTTATTAGATTTTGTATGAAAGGGAAGCTATACTTGCATTGAAAGCTGAGAAGAACATGCTGCTCAATGGCTCATTCTGTTCATCCAGTGAGTGCAGATCAGGTGGGTGTCTGGTTCAGACCCTCTGCTGTTAAATGACTTTGAAGTTAAAGGTACTCAAAATGTCTCCTACCTGAGGTTAGGAATGAGAAAATCAGATGGACCACCTACTCTTAATTACTACTTGTCAACCCTTGATGTGCCTTTGTATGTGTCAGATGTGGGCTTGAGTAGGCCACCACTACAATACTTCCACAGTGAAATAGCATTCACTCTCCAGAGCCACTAATGGTTACTTGGAAGCGGTAACAGAAGAGTGTCTGTGGAACTGTACCCTAGAAAGCATTGATCATTTGAGGAAGGTAAACACTTGAGATGTTTAGAACAAAGAACAATACAGCACAGGAACAGGCACTTTGGCTCTCCAAGCCTGTACTGGTCATGATACCAATCTTGGCCAAAACCCTCAGCACTTCCTAGTGCCATATCCCTCTATACCCATCCTATCCATGTATTTGTACTTGTACCAAGATTTGCACAATGGCACATTAAAAAGAAGACTGCTAGATAAAGCGAGATTGAAATTGCCTCAAAAACATTCAATGTGCTTTCAAGGGAAACTGCCTACACGATAGAAATGCAATCAGTTGGAGGTTTAGCTAACAACATGCTAATGTAAATTACAGGCCTTTGTCAAGATGATTGGACAGAATGTTGGTGTGCTAGATGACCAAGTGACACAAGCTGAAGCCGAACTTGGAAACTTTCCCAGTGCTTTTAGAAAAATCTTGCACTCAATCGGTACTCCGTCATTCCTTAATGTGAGTATTGTTCCTCTTTTTTGTCTTAAATTCAACATGCTATGAATTTTAACTATTTAGTTTTTTTGTGGACCATTTTAGCAGCCGCTATGTATGTTTGTGGGAAAACTCTTTGGTAGCCTCAAGTGTCCCTATATCGCTGTTAACCCCTACGCATAATATAACGTTCTGAGAAAAAGAAATTGGTATCAAACTCATTGAGAACAAAAATGAAATGGACAACCAATTCTGGAAGTCTTACAAACAGAATTTCTTTTGATAAACATTTTCTGTTTTTATTACAGCATCTGTAAAGTGAAAAAACAGGGTAACATTTTGGATGTAGATCATTGGAACTCAATCAGAAGATTAGTAAGTCACTTAGTAGAACTGAATAAAGTAAGCAAATGGGAAAGGAAGAGAGAGAATGAGTGGAATAAGTATTATTGAAGAGATTGGAAGAATTATAAACTGGCGGAGGAATTGAGAAGACCATATGAGTGAGGAAAATATATTCATCCAAAATTTCCTGTGTCAGCAACGAAAGGCACAGGCTGTTCAATGATGGCACTATTGTACTCTGCAAGTTGCTAAATGAGAGATGGAATCAACTTGGCACCATCTGCAGGACAACTGGGATCTGAATGAACAAGGCAAACAATTGAATCTTTTTTAAAAATTTAAAAAAATGTTAGAGTACCCAATTCATTTTTCCAATTCAGGCTCAATTTAGCATGGCAATTCCACCTACCCTGCACATCTTTGGGCTGTGGTGATGAAACCCACACAAACGTGGGGAGAATGTGCAAACTCCACACGGACAGTGACCCAGGGCCAGGATCGAACCTGGGACCTCAGGGGCTGTGACGCAGCAGTGCTAACCACTGCGCCACAATACAGCCCCTAACTGAATCTGTTGTTAATCTGTTAGGTTGAAGCAGTGTGAAGTTAAAAGTGCAAGGAATGAGAAGTAAGAGCAGCAAGTTTGTTGTCAATTCAAGAGCTGCCAGAAATAGAGAAGAAAGATTGGATTAAGGGACATAGTAAAGGTTTTTTTTTTAAGGAAAATTGTATATTAAAATTTCCAACAACATTTAAAATCCAACGGTATGAAACTCTTCATTTGAAATAGTTAATTTTCAGGGCCAGAGAGGTTGACCAGCAATCAATAACACCATTAAAAGTGTATCTAGACTTGAAATTATTTGACTTAACTCTCCAGTGCACGACAGGCTTTCTACACCTTTAAAGAAAGTACTGCAGCACAGTCAGAGAACCTCAGCAGAATTGTGTTCTGATAGAGGGATCACAGCTGTGCCACCTGTCCCCTTTCCCACACAATGATGGACCTGCATCCAGCCCCAGATCTACCTGCCTCTTAAGTGATGGTCTGAAGTCATAAGTGATTTTTCAAGCTGGGGGCTTACATTTTTGCAGGCCTGCAAAGGTGTTTTGATATTTGGGACTTGAGAATAGAGCACCATAAATCAGAGAGCAAATATGCTGGAAATGTAAAAAAACAAAATGCTGGAAACATTCAACAGGCGTGGTAGCATCTGTAGAGAGGAACAGAATTAATATTTCCGAAAAATTACCTTTCTGTCTTTGTACCATATCTGTGGGCCAACTCCCTGCGGTTACATTGCTGATGTGACAGAGCATACTGGACAAGTCGGGAAGATGCCAGTGTGATAGCTGTATTTGAACAGCTTTGTCTTCAACACTCACCAAGATGTCAGATCCCATAGTCTTTGCTGTATGCAGTGTGCTCAACTGTTCCTTGATATAATGTGGAGTGAATCGAAGATGGTGGGATCTCTGGAGGAGACCAAAGTGGATTGTTAATTCAACACATCTGCTGAAAATGGTTGCAAACACTGTGGCCTTGTCTTTTGCACTCAAATGCTGGATCCTGCCATGGTCGAGGATGGGGTTGGCCATGGAGTTTCCATCAGTTGTTTAATTGCCCAATGCCATTTGTGATTTGATGTGGATTGTAGCACTTTGATCTATGTTGTACAAATGACATAGGTTTTTTTTAAAAAAAGGATGACGTGCTAAATGCAGAATACAAGGGGTTCGGCAGAAAGTTGAGAAGTCGGACCTCAAAGGTAGTGATCTCAGGATTACTACCAGTGCCACGTGCTAGTCAGTAGAAATAGCAGGACATAGCCGATGAATAGATGGTGTGAGGGGGTGCTGTACAAATTGGACAGGTTACACCTGGGGCCAGGACTGATGTCCTTGGGGGTGGGGGGGAAAGCTACAATGGCAGGTGGGTGAGGAACCTATGTAAGGATTCAGAGCAGGGAGAATCAAGAACAAGAGAAAAACATAGTCAGGAGAATAAGAAAAGTGTGAGGTAGATAAACCAAGGATCAGTATCGGATAATGACATTGTAAAACAAAATAGTAGGGACTGCTCAAGGAACATTAAAAGGACTAGCCTTAAGGTTTTGTACCTGAATGCTCGGAGCATTTGAAATAAAATGGATGAAATAGTTGCGCAGATAGATGTAAAGGGGCATAATATAGTTGCGAATTCGGAGACATGGCTCCAAGTTGACCAAGGATGGGAACTAAACGATGAGGGCTATTCAGTTTTTAGGAAGGACAGACAGAAAGGAAAAGGTGGTGGACTTGCATTATTGATTTTTTAAAAATATTGATACAATATTGAGGAAAGATATTAACACAGACTATGTGGAATCTGTATGGGTTAAGTTAAACACCAAGGGGCAAAACAAACATCCGTAGGGGTAGTATGCAGACCACCAAACTGCAGTGGTAATGTTGGAGATAGCATTAGACAGGAAATAAAATATGCAGGTGTTAAAGGAACATCGTGATATTGGGTGACTTTAATCTGCATATAGATTTGGTGGGTGAAATTAGTCACAGTACAATAGAGGGGGAATTTCTGGAGTGTATATGGGATGGATTTCTGGACCAATACATTAGTCAGGGTGTCGTCCAATAAGAAAGGATTAGTTGGCAACCTAGTTGTGAGAGAACCCTTGGGATGAGTGACCATAATATGATAGAATTATTTATCATGGTGGATAGTAAGGTCATTGATTCTAAGACTAGGGTCCTGAATCTCAATAAAGGTAACTGAAAAATAGTCTTTATTAGTGTCACAAGTAGGTTACATTAACACTGCAATGATGTTACTGTGAAAATCCCCTAGTTGCCACTCTGGCGCCTGTTCAGCTATACGGAGGGAGAATTCGGAATATCACCTAACAAGCATGTCTTTCTGGACTTATGGGAGGAAACCCGCGCAGGCACAAGGAGAACATGCAGGCTCCGCACAGACAGTGACCCAAGCCGGGAATCAAACCTGGGCATTGCTGCCCTCATAGTCACTATTACTGATACTAGTTTGTTATTCAAGATAAAACTTTATTTTAAACTCAAATTCACAAACTGCCATGATGGATTTGAACTCTTAAGAGAATATTTTGTTTACTTATGGGATGTCCGTTGATGTTAAAATCAAGGGTTTCAAAAAAATAGTGACCGCTGTTATGACATTGAGTCATGTAATTTGGCAGGAGCCCTGATCATAATTCAACTGCTTTTCTCACTGTAGAAATCATCATTTCCAAAGAGACAACAGCAAAAGTTTGAACCTCCAGCTCTCTTCAGGACAGAAGATTACTTCACAGTTCAGAACTCCCAGCCACACGAATGATGACACTGAACGAATAGCAGCACAAAAGAGGGGATTATTTCCCTGAACCTACTGGATACATAAGTAACCTCCAATTAATAATGAACCAATGTTCAAATCCTCATGAAAGAGGCTGAAAGTCAAATCCTTGAGGAAAAGGCCAACACTCTCGTCTTCCTTTTGAATCTCCCAAAAAAATTACTTTGGCTATGAAATTGCTGCTTAAATATATGTACAAGTATATGTATATGCTGCCAGATCAGATGAGACCAGTATTAATGTTTATCCACAGATTTATGGTTGCCAAAGATGGCTTTTGGGCCGATTTGATAACCAAGTTCTGTTCGAGACTGGCTTTGGACTTCGTTGATAGTGACTTATGGTATCTCTGCAAATACCAAGTCATGTTTTTTGCACTCTTTTTGAATATTTCCTTTGCCTTAAAACATGGAGCTTCCATTTTCTTTAATTCTGCAGACTTTACATAATGGACAGAAAAAGTCCTGAATAACTTGTGTTAAATAAGATATCTGATTTT
Source organism: Scyliorhinus torazame (assembly GCF_047496885.1). NCBI lineage: Eukaryota > Metazoa > Chordata > Chondrichthyes > Carcharhiniformes > Scyliorhinidae > Scyliorhinus > Scyliorhinus torazame. The sequence goes on from NC_092712.1 coordinate 265,760,026, forward strand.
TATTTATTTTATACAAATGACTGCTTTAGAAACTGGATTTTACAAAAGGTTTTTTGCATTGGAAAATATTAAATGATTGTTCAGTATTATAACTCTTAACAATACATGCTGTGTGTTCGTTTTAGTTGTTAAATGATACAGATTCAGAGAATCTAAAGCAAGCCAGATATTTCGCCAGCAATATTGAGGTGTATTTCTGTAATAAATTTGCTTTGATGCAAAGCCATTTGGCTAAAATAGGAGTTTGTAGATGAGACTCTGAAGTGGGGTGAGCGTAGGTTGCTTTAAAACTAACTGCAGCATCAGGGTAAAGTTAAATTGACTTATACAGACATGATAGCTGTAGTGTGAATGTATTCTTTGTTTGCAATCATGTCTTGGGCTTGATTTGTAATACACACCTCCAGGAAGGGATCTTGCACCTGAGGACTGCAGTATGCTCAATAGTCTGATTTATTATTGTTTTAGCATTGCTGAACACCCAAGATTACATAAAGCTAATGACTATACAAACATGTATACATCAACAACCTGCATTAATATAGGAAAACATTTACCGAGAAAAACATACCAAACTGCTTCCAGGTGATGTTCAGAAAAATGGATGGTGACCAGCAATGAGGTATTAGGAGTGACAAAAAGTCAAAAACAGAACCTTGAGTTTTGTGGAATAGAGGACCATGGTGGGAGAGTTGGAGAGGTGAAGTAGAAATCCAGTCAGCTATTTTGATCATAAATTATTAACTAGCAGTATGATAAATGGTGTTATGACAATTTTACCACAATACAGGATTTAATTGTTTATAAAACTGAATTTCAAAATACCTGTTAAAAGATCGGGAGCTCATTCGCTAATTTCCATTATGGACTAGGGGCCTCCTGTTTGCTAGCTTTAGGTTGGTTCAATTGGCTCTGTTTTATAACCTTTGCTCTAGAGTCGCCAGGTATCTTTATGATACCGCCACGAGGTTCAAGTTCAAGTAATGATCAATAACTCAATACACCAATTAGTAAGATTCAAATCAAAGCACATTTATTATATACAGTAAATCACTACTCAGGCATAAACTCTACTTTCTAAGCTATTTCTATCACTAACAGGCCAGTACTTAGCTTCGGACTGGCCCACCAGGTCAGGGGAACAAATGGCCTTTCGTTCGGGTTCTGAATCTGTGGGATTCAAAAGCTGGTATGGACTGGTAGCTAGGAGCGCCTATCTCATAGCGAGCGTTGACTTGAGACTTGCGTTCTTGGAGGCAGCTAGACAGGTCACTGTCAAGGGTTGGTTCGCGTTGCTGAGTGATTCTGTCAAGAAGGACAATTTGAACTTGGGGGCTTTACTTTATAGTCCCCAGGGGCTTCCCACCTTTCGGGGCGGACCCCGTACCTGGTTTCAAGTGATTGGACTTCGTTCCAATCGCTTGCTTCGATTTCTCCAATACTGGAGCTGTTCCCTGATCGTTGGGCGGTCATTAAGTGTCCGTTAACCTCTTGTGTTGGCTCCTGCTGGCGCCGAGGAGTCTGGCTTGGCCTTGTTTACCTCAAATGTTTTGATTGTTCCCGGGGATCGCTCATTACTATGTAGATGGCTGCTACATTACTATGCAGGTGGCTGATGTATCGATGCTGTCTGGGCTTTTGCAGAGTCTAATACACAGCAAACGTGCACCTGCTAGTTTCTGCCTGCGATGGCTGAATTTCCCTTCAGCCTTTGCTGTTCTCCATTTTACATCGGGAAGTGGCCAACCCAGGTGGCTACACTCCCTTCTACTAAGAAAGCTATTCATTGTGCAATAATGTGTCTTGTAGTTAGATTTTCTTTTTTAAAAAGCTGGCCACTTCCTGCCTGAGATTGAACAGCATTTGAAGGTAGACTGATGTGTAAATTAATTCCATGATTACAACACAGAAGGACATTATTTGAATTATCTAAGTTCCTGAAAGCTTGCTGAAAGAACAATCCAGCTAGATGTTCGCCATCCTCTGCCCAAAGCCCTGTAAAGATGTATCTATTGAAAGATATGATTAAATCTCAATATCATTTGCTGTGTAAAACCATTTCCTTATGTGCCTCCTGGATCTTTGCCATTCATCTCAAATCAGTCTCGAAGCTGTCCATATACAAATGCAGCAAGACCTGGGCAATATCCAGGCCTGGGCTCACAAGTGGCAAGTTACATGGTCCTTGCCACACAAGGACCATCTCCACAAGAGCCAGACAATGACCATCTCCTACAACCATTGCCGTTGACATTCAATGGCATTGCCATTGCTGAATCTCAATCAACATCCTGGGGGTTACCATTGATCAGAATCTCTCTCTCTCTTCTCTCTCTCCCCCCCCCCCCCCCCCCCCCCCCCCCACACACACAAAAAGACTGTCCACCATCTTGCAAGTCAGGAGTGTAATGGAATACTCTCCACTTGCCTGGATGAGTACAGCTCCAACAACACTCAAACTCGACACCACCAAAGAAAAAGCAGCCTGCTTGATTGCTCCCCCTTCCACAAAACATCCAAACCCTCCACCACCGATGAACAGTGGCAGCCGTGTGTACCATCTACAAGAGGCACTGCAGTAACTCGCCAAGGTTCTTTAGACAGCATCTTCCAAACCCACATCCACTACCATCTAGAAGGACAAGAACAGCAGACACCTGGAAACCCCACCACCCAGAGGTTCTCCTCCAAGTCACTCGCCACCCTGACTTGGAAATATTTCGCCGTTCCTTCACTGTTGCTGGGGCAACATCCTGGAACTCCCTCCCTAATAGCACAGTGGGTGTACTTACACCATAGGGACTGCAGAGGTTCAAGAAGGCAACTCAACACCACTTCCTGAAGGGCAACTAGGGATAGGCAATAAATGCTGGCCTAACCAGCAACGCCTACATCCCGTATAAGAATAAAACATTTTTTTAAATTCTTATTACTTTTTCAACTCTTTCAATAATGGGAACAGTTTCCCTCTACCTTTTCTTGTCTAGACAGTCCTTCATGATATTGAAAGCCTTGACCAAATTCCACTTAATCTTTGCAGTAAGAACAACAACTCCAACTTATCTGATGTGGTTCCAAGGAGAGGGTCTTGATTCTTGTAAATCTTTTCTGCACCCTGCATGAGACCTTCACGTCTTTTCACATTCAGGGCAGACTGAATGATCCATTGCAAATCCTCTTTACCTCTTGCTTTACTCCTGTCCAGCAGTTGTTGTTTTTGCTGATGCCCGAAACACCAATGTGATTTGAAATAATATAATACATTTTCAGCTGTCTGTACTGAACTATTTCACTGCTTCTTCCTGCCAGATTTTTGAAACAATTGACTGTTTTGGGACACTTGAGTCCTACTTGTACTGGGGGTTTTGTGCAGATGGGTGGATTGATTAAAGCCAGATTGTTTCTAACAGTTTTTATACAATTGGGCAGCATGGTGTGTAGCCATCTCAGATGGCCACCTGCAAAGGACCATGGGAATTATGGCCAACCCAGGACTCAGACACACTCAGAGCTTGTGTGTGTATTTGCAACCCAGATAGCTAGATGCGATCGAAACCTCCGCTCGTTTGCATTCGAATGGCCCATTTCCCCAGAACAAAAGGACTGTACTCCGGTAACTGATACAGATGCAGACTAACCAGCGCCACTCCCTTTGCTAAGAAAGCCCAAACAGCCAAGGTCAATGACCGCTCAGGACATGCCCAGCTATCAAGGCACCCGCCCCTTGATTGGCCAAAATCGAAGGCAGTGATCAAAGCCTGTTGAATTATTGGGTCCAAAGCTAAGGACCGCCCTAAAGAGCGTGAAATCCCGGAGGGATAAAAAGAGAGACAGCCATGTGTTCGGTCTCTCTTGGTCCTGGCCTACGCCTAAAACCAAGTGTAGCATTACGACCAGAAGACAAGTTCAAGACCAACGATCGCTACCAGGCGGATGAGCCCAGCAGAAATTAACCAATTCTTCTACCCAGCCACGCAAGATCTGCACAAAGGCCTTGTTCATCTGCAAAGAGCCGGTTGACGTTAAGTATAGGTTATTGTAGTTGTTAGGTGTAGTTTAACTTGTAGTGTTTTATGTTGCATGTGGAAGTAATCCTTGTGTGTAAATAAACTATCTTTGAACTTGAACTGACTAACAGGTTGTTTGGTCTTTGACCGATATCCGGTAAAGCCTTGTGGTGGTATCATTTGATACCTGGCGACTCTGAAAAGCAATTTTATCATTAATAACTGCCATATCTAGTTAATTTGACAACATTATTGTTGCCAAATGGTGGGATAGTATTCCACTCATTAAAAAGAGCAACATTATTGGTGACTCCGGTGCCGATTGGCAACAGGTGGCGCAGTGGTTAGCACTGCTGCCTCACAGCGCCGAGGTCCCAGGTTTGATCCTGGCTCTAGTTCACACTGTGTGGAGTTTGCACATTCTCCCCGTGTTTGTGTGGGTTTCGCCCCCACAACCCAAGGATGTGCAGGGTAGGTGGATTGGCCACTCTAAATTGGAAAAATGAATTGGGCACTCGTTAAAAAAAAATTATTTAATAAAAAAAAGTTACTATTCAATGAACTGGAAAAGCACCAGCATCGGAACTGCGTGCAATAGTTGTTGGGCTCCACCCAAATGATTCTTTTATTTTTCCATTTCATTTACAATTTAGCGTGGCCAGTCCACCTTTCTGTGAGACCCATGCAGACACAAGGAGAATGTGCAAACTCCACACAGACAGTGACCCGGGCCTGGAATCCAACACGGGTCCTCGGTGCTGTGAGGCAGTAGAGTTAACCACTGCGCCACCTTGATGCCCGGTTCTAATCAAATGATGACTCCTACCAGCTCACAGGTTCAATTAGATCCAAGTTGGGCAAGCATCCTCAACTTCAGCAGTGTGGTGGCTAATGTCCACAATGATAGTTTTATTCAACAGCTGAAGTGTTTGAAACTTTGTGCTCAATCTGAGGATCTGTTCTTACTTAGGGTCAAAGTAAAGGTGGTGCAAACTCATGTTCAAGTCCATTGGTCTATTATTGCATTGTGTCAATAGCAAATTGCTACACTCTTGAATTAGAGATGGATTGGAATAAGATTCAACAACCATACATTTTGTGTACTTGGTCATCAGCAAAACCAGATCAAGGATGCAAATGATACAATTACCCAAACCTCATCCAAAGTAATAGATTTGGTGAGCCACCACATTTCAACATTGCACAAACAAGATTGTTCCATACAAAATGTGAAATTACCATTGCTTTGATGACTGACACTCCTCGCATACTTGTTTTCAAACTGCCAACAAAATCTCACAGTAGTTTCATTATATAGTGTGCATCAGGCTTTCGGTGGTTCTCATCAAAATATCCAAAATGTAACTGGAAAGCAGGACAAAGGCCACTTGTGGAAAGAGTTGACTATTTTATAGTACAATACCGTACATCGTTCGGTGTCAGCTTGCATCACACAGCTTGCAGCTGTCAAGTAAATTTTCAAAATTGTTATCTCCAAGTAAAAAGAACCAAACTGCTTTGCCAGTGTTTTTGTGCCTTGAACTCTTGCACGATCGTGATGCAATTAAAATCCAAAAATAAATTTTGGTTTCTCTTTTGCTTCTACTTATCATAACGGCACACACATGTTACCAAGATTTTATCCATTCTTCCTGGTCAAAAGTGGCATAGATCATTAGTAACACTGCTATTAACTTAAAACATTCGGAAAAAAATTTGTAGCATGATCCAACTATAAGATTTCTTCAGACTGTTATCATGCAGCTGAAGTGGAGCATCATTTCCCCTTTCTTTCTAATCGCAATTTCAGCGCCATCGAGATAATCAGATTAATTTCAAATACCTGGTTCCTTGCCATTAGTCAGGAACTTTTTTTTTAAAAACAACAATTAGTTTACTGACAGTCTCTGGTTCCAGATTTGAGATTTTATTTTTCTTTTATACATTTAGAGTACCCAATTCTTTTTTCCCCCCACAATTAAGGGGCAATTTAGCATAGCCAATCCACTTAACTTCATCACAACCACAATAAACACCTGCTGTTCATAGTTCAATAGGTTATAATTCCAATTTAATTCAGACCAACATTTTATTAACCAAACGCAATACAACAAAAAATAAATTGTGCATTTCTTTTTCTTCAGGTGGCCTATCAAATTTGCAAAGATTCTGCAGCAATGCTGAATATAACTGATAAAATGGCCAGCTTCCATGGTAAAATAAAACCCGTAACACCTTTATGATTTGCACAGTTTGAGTTACAAAACATTCAAAGACCTTTCTAAGGTGACCATAGTTAGAAAACTTGTGAAAATATAAAATAGATGGGTTATTTCCTTTTTCACTGTCCATCTCCCTGCTTGGTCTTGTGAAAAATAATTGCTACACACCCACATTTTTAAGTGCTTTAATTATATCTGCACATACTTGGCCTTGAAATTCTTAATACTTGATATTCTTCGTGCTGCAGTGTCTTTCAACATTAGCCTTTTTAATGACTGAAATTAATTCTCCTCAGTTCGGGCACACCAGTTTGCCTTTCGCCCCCACAAAAAAAACAGTCATTAAAAGCACAACACCCAGCGTCCACTTATCTTCTGGTGTTTGCAGGGATACGTTTTACTGAGAAAAGAGCAGTAGAATTTACAGTGTATTATAACAAAAAAAAACTGAGAACAGCTTGTGCAACCAAACACTAATCACGTGTGCTTTGTGGGAGCAGAGGTTTCCAGAACAAAACAGCTGACAGGAATTGAGACAATTAAGAAATAAAAAAATTACATTCTGTAATGAGGATTACTCAATACTCCGAGCAGGCCCTGCACCTTCATGCCGGCAAAGACCTCCCCACCCCCTCAATTGCTGGTACCAGTGCCCCTCCGGTGAGCAAGGTTCTTGCAATGTGGTCGTCTCGTCGGGCCTGCAGACAGGAATGAAGGCAGATGTCCTCGCATTCACCTCACTGATTACCTGGAGACGGGTTCTGCTGGGGTGGAGGTTTTCATCTCCACCCAGCGCCTCGCCATTGGTGGGTGTCCGAATGGAAATCTTGTACCTGGGAAAGTCAAGTACACTATTATGGGGTCGGTTGAAGGGTTCTACTGGAGGTGGGATTACTCACTTTAAGGAATTAGTCACTCAGTTGTTGGTTGTCTTCTTTTATCTTGGTGGATGGGGTGGGTCTAGTTGGTTGGGGTTTTTGTTCTGTTGGTTTTTTGTGTCATATGCTGTGGGATGTGGGTTTTGTTGTAAAATTTAATCTGAAATTGGAAAATCTTTAACAATATGCCTTTAAAACTCCTTTATCTCTGGCATCGGTCTCTTTTAGCTTCTGAATTCCCAACCTTACTCTTTCTAATCACTTCTGAACACTAATGCTTTTCTATCACTTATTAACTGGACACTCTTCACTCAGGACCAACATTTTTCGCTCCATCCTCCTGTCACCGCTTCCTTGCCACAGCCATAGGGCCCCCTCCACTCTTTAGATTCAATACAGTAATTTAGAAATATCCAGGTCTTGTCCAGAATATTCCCTCTTCCTCTTGTTAACTCCAGATGCTTTTAAGTTGCAACCCCTTAGACACCACTTGCCCTCAAACCAGTGTGGAGGAAATACTCCCTTGAACCAACTTCAAGTTAACAAAATGATAAAATTTGTCTCGTTAATTTTAAACACCAGAGTACACATCACATCCAGTTGCAACAATGCAGCATCAAGTCTTTATTGAGACACCGTGATTCCAGTATGAATGTTATTATACAATATTTCACTCACATCTCTTTTGCAATTTTTACCTTTTATGTCTAAATTCTATACAATCAATAAATCATAGCACAAAGATTCAGTAAAGTGACAATTTACTAGCAGCAGGAACACAGTAAAATGCACAGGATCTTCTCCATCTCTTAGAACCCATTTTATTACTTCAGTAATGCTGCCCTAATAAACCCTTCTGATCATTTTGTTATATAGCCCTCACAAATCCTTCCGATTATTTTATGACAATAAACACAGGTGGTCAAGCTAACATATTCCAGATGGTCACAGACAAAGGCTGAGTGACTCTCCTTTAGGAACCTAGGAGCAGGATTGGGCCATTTGGCCCTTCAGGACTTTCCTACACCACCCTCCTTATCTGTTGAAATATGGCACGTTCAGCTAAGAGCTGTTTTAACTCATCATGTGCTGGTCTCTCAGGCTGCCTAGTACATTTGAGATATTCAAGTAGTGAGAACACTTGTTTTCACATTGTGTTCACAATGAGATGTGGTTGCAGTGACTAATCCAAAGAGATAATGTGTCGCATGAGTAAGAAATAGTTTGTCAGAAAAAAGGATACTGGATACTGAAGAATCTGTGGACAAAACTGGGGAATTTATAATCTAGGTACATAGGCTGTTCCAGAAGTTACTGGAATCCTCTCCATCCTCTGCACAATATTCATAGATGCTGGTGTTTATCACACCCTTAGTGTCCAAAATTGCCCTTAGTGTTGGGTGGGGTTACTGGGTTATGGGGATAGGGTGGAGGTGTTGACCTTGGGTAGGGTGCTCTTTCCAAGAGCTGGTGCAGACTCGATGGGCCGAATGGCCTCCTTCTGCACTGTAAATTCTATGATATGATTCTGGCAGTCAAAGTCTTCTCTGTATTGAGACTCCAGAACAGAAGGCACATATGCCAGGGTGAATCATGCTTTCCCTCTTGCTGACAATCTTATCCATGTGTGAGGGCAGCACGGTGGCGCAGTGGGTTAGCCCTGCTGCCTCACTGCGCCGAGGTCCCAGGTTCGAATCCCGGCCCTGGGTCACTGTCTGTGTGGAGCTTGCACATTCTCCCCATGTCTGCGTGGGTTTCGCCCTCACAACCTAAAGATGTGCAGGCTAGGTGGATTGGCCACGCTAAATTGCTCCTTAATTGGAAAAAATTAATTGGGTACTCTTAAAAAAAATTTTTTTTAAATCTTATCCATGTGTGAAAAACAGAGAAGGGAGTATCTAGTCTAGTAGCGCTAGCACCGTAAACTGGTAAGATTCTTAACAATGAATTCTCATTCTGAAGGTGATCTAACTTTTGGATCCCCAAGTCGAACAGTTTCCAAACGCGAATGATTATGTTCACATAATTGGCTCCTTTGTAACATGTGAAGACAAAGCATAACAAGAAAGTGAATTCCATTCCTGTATGGCAGGTCTGCTACTAAATTCTCTCTTAGTGTCCAAAAGGTTGGGTGTGTTTTTTGGGTTCCGGGGGTAGGGTGGAGGCGTGCGCTTAAGTAGGGTGCTCTTTCCAAAGGCCGGTGCAGACCTTTTAAAAAAAATCTATTTTTAATCCCCTTTTTCACATTTTCTCCCAAATTGACACCCACCAACAATAAACAATAATCAGCAACAAATATGTCAATCCCCATAGACTTTCTACATTCAAGATTCTAGGAGCACAAGCAGTGGCCATAGCAACGTAACCTTCAGACCTGCCTCCTGAGGCCCTCAACAAGGGACTCAATCATACCAAGTGTTTGTGGAGTCATTTTACATAACTGTGCCTCACACAACTTTTCCAGACTCCACTAATTGTTTTGATCTATGAAACCAGAACCTAGCATTCCTAGCATTTTACCAATGTTTCAAAATAAATTTGAATGATATTTCTCCAAATCTATCTGCTTGGGGGTCCAATTTTTTTCAATGACTTCATTAATGTTTATTGATGTTAAAGAATAGTAACTATGAGACTTCCGGTAATGGTGATGTGCAAGCAGACACACATCAGGTGGCTCTCCTCCAGAACACACAGGCACTTTTAGTCAAAATTAGCCCGAATATTCGGCCGCATCTCACCCACAATTAAGAAAGGGAAAAGATAGAATCATCATGCCAGCAAACAGGAGCTCGAGAGGCCGCAGAGACAGCAGGAGTGAAGGGAAAGGCCACGAGAAGCGGGTGTAAGAGCCGGCGGACCCACGAGGCAAGGGGTCCCCGGCCACCCCCGAGAGAGGGAGACCGACAACCTGAAAAACGGCTTCCCCACCCCCCACATTGTGACAAAGGAAGTGATGGCGAAGAGGGAGGCAATAAAAAGTAGCGATCCAGGTGGTGGTCAATGTAGCCATCTGAGATGGCCACGTCCCGGTTACAAAATGGACACTCGCAAAGAATGCAGGGAAAATTGGACAATACTAAGAAACAAGCAGGTGCAAGGTCTGTCTTGATTAGAACCTTAAGCTCTCAGACAGGACAGAAACTGCTAAGCAATCCACATACTAATGAGCCATCTCCGGGGACAAAAGGGAAACATTTAGATACACAATGTTAAGGCAGACACCCCGGCACCAGAAGAGACTAAAACAAAGCAGACCAACGGTCACCTAGGACACGCCCAACAATCAGGGAACCACCCCTCTATTGGAGGAAGATCGATACGAATGATTGGGAAAGGCCCAATTGGAGAATCTTTCTTCTTTGGCCTTGGCTCTCAGTGAAGAGAGAGACCAGCCTAGCAGCTACACCAGACCAAGTAAGTTCCAAGTCAATGCATGCTACGAGATAGACGCTCCTAGTTGCTATCCTGAAAACAGCTCAACCCAGCAGCCTCAGAACCGAGCAACGGCCATTGACTGAGTGGGCACCCAAAGCTAAGTATAGGCTTTAGTAATAGTGATAGTTTAGTTTGTAGAGTTCATGCATGAGTAGATTTGACTGTGTAAATAAATGAGCATTGCTTTTGAACTTACTAACTGGTGTATCAAGTCTTTGATCAGTATTCGGTTCTGAACCTTGTGGCGGTGTCGAAGGATACCTGGCGACTCTTGAGCAAACGTAATTAAACAGAGCCAAATTAAAAGTCAAACAGCCAATTAGCAACATCAAGGTGGCAATGACAGCATTGTTGGTCGCCATGCAGACAGCGATCAATGGACTGAAGAAGAAGGCGGAGGCTCAAGGGAAGATGATCCTCGAGCTGGAGAAGGCGTCGACAGACCAGAGCTGCAGGATTTCACTCTGGAGGCCGAAATCAAAAGGTTGGTGGTAACACAGGAGAGCTTGAAGGTGAAAGTCGAGAACCAGGAGAATAGGTCCGGATGCCAGAATATCCGGACCATGGGTCTGCCAGAGAGGATCAAGGGCAGAGACTCGACGGGCTATGTGGCCCAATTGCTCAGCAACCTAATCAGGAGGCACAGCTTCCCCAATCCACCGGAGAGCGACAGGGCATACAGATCGCTCCGAGCGCAGCCCAAGGCGGGGGAGCAGCCAAGGGCAATAATTCAGAAACTGCAGAGTAGAAGAAACATGGGCGGCCTGGCCCTTCCGAACCTGACATACTACCACTGAGCAGCCACAGTCGAGAGAGTGAGGGGCTGGGTAAGGGAGCTGAGCAAAGAATGGGTGAAAATGAAAATGGAGGTGTCCTCCCGTACAGGAACGACCCTCCGAGCCCTAGCCACGACAGTGCTCCCATTTCCCCCTGGGCAAGGTACACATCCAGCCCAGTGGTGGTAGCTACATTAAAACCTTGGAACCAGATGAGACTTAACTGAGGTGTCCACCATAGCCCCCATCTGCGGTAACCACAAATTCCCACCAGCCATGCTAAACGGCACTTATAAGTTCATAAGGTATTGGAGCAGAATTAGGCCATTCAGCCCATTGAGTCTGCTCCGCCATTCTATCATGGCTGATATGTTCCTCATCTGCTACCTGCAATGTTACAGACCAAGAGCTGGGTTGTGAAATCAGACAGAGCATCTCCTCCCTAGAACACATGACCTAGGAGCAGAAGTAGCAATTTAGCCTCCCGAGCCTAATCATTTTCTTTGTGATCATGGCTGATCCCATTCTCGCCTCAACTCCACCGTCCTGCCCGTTCCCCATAACCCTCCAACCCATTACCAATTAAAAATCTGTCTAACTCCTCCTTAAATTTACTCACTGTCCCTACCTCTTATTCCACGATTCTGACCTCTCGTTTCAGAATTCCCCACAAGAGGAAGCATCAGCTCCACATCTACTTTATCCATACCTTTTAGCATCTTGTATACCTCAATTAGATTGTTCCTCATACTCCAGAGAGTAAAGGCCTAAACAGTTCAATCTCTCTTCATACAACAAACCCCTCATCTCTGGAATCAATCTAGTGAACCTCCTCTGAACTGCCTGCAGTGCCACTACATCATTCCTCAAATAAGGGGCCAAAACTGTGCACAATACTCCAGGTGCAGTCTTACCAATGCCCTGTACAGTTTTAACAACACTTCCTTACCTTTATACTCAATTCCTTCAGCTATAAATGCCAACATTCCATTTGCTTTCCTTATTATCTGCTGCACCTGCATGCTCGTTTTCTGTGACTCATGCACGAGGACACCCAGACCCCTCTGCATTGGAGCACCCCGAAGTGTCTCCCCATTTAGATAATAAGTTGCCTTTCCATTTTTTCGACCAAAATGGATGACCACACACTTATCCACATTAAACTCCATCTGCCACATTTTGACCCACCCTCCTAACCTATCTCTATCCATTTGTAAGGTTCTTATTTCCTTACTGCAACTTACTGTCCCACCTATTGTTTTGTTGTCTGTGAATTTGGCTACAGACCCTTCTATCCCTGTATCCAAGTCATTTATACAGATTGTAAATAGCTGGGGCCCAAAGACGAACCCTGTGGCACCCCACTAGTTACATCTTACCATCCAGCAAAAGACCCATTTATCCCCACTCTCTGTCTCCTGTCCGTCAGCTAGTCTTCTATCCCAGCTAGTAAATTACCCCTAATCCCATGTGATCTCACCTTGTGAATTAACCTTATCAAACGCCTTCCGGAAGTCCAGATATATTACATCTACAGGATCCCCATTATCCACTTTGCTTGTTACATCTTTGAAGAACTCAAGCAAATTAGTCAAACATGATTTGCCCTTCATAAAACCATGCTGACTCTGATGGATAGCACTTTAGCTTTCCAACTGTCCTGATATTATGCCCTTGATAATTGATTCTATCAATTTTCCAACAACAGATGTTAAACTAACTGGTCTGTAATTTCCCAAATTCTGCCTCCCTCTCTTTTTGAATATAGGCCACTTTTAAGAAGTGGAGACAGGACAGGACAGTGATTAGGGACTTCTACATGGGGACAGACTTGCAACCCTGGACGAGCTGACGGAAAGACTGGAGCTACCGAACAGACAGGAGCTCCGACGTTTAAACATTGTTAAAATTCATTTACAGGATGTGAGCGTTGCTGTTTAGGCCATCATTTATTGCCCATCCCTAGTTGCCCAAGTTGCCCTTCAGAAGGTGGTGGTGAGTTGCCTTCTTGAACCACTGCAGTACTTATGGTGTAGGTGCAGGTGTTAGGGAGGGAGTTCCAGGATGTTGCCCCAGTGTCAGTGAAGGAATGGCAATATATTTCCAAGTCAGGGTGGTAAATGACTTGGAGGGGAACCTCCAGGTGGTGGGGTTCCCAGGTATCTGCTGCTCTTGTTCTTCTAGATCATAGAATCACAGAATTTACAATGCAGAAGGAGGCCATTCAGCCCACCGAGTCTGCACCGGCCCTTGGAAAGAACACCCTACCTAAGCCCACACCTCCACCATATCCCCACACTTCCACCCTATCCCGGTAACCCCACTATTTTTTTTTTTGGATACTAAGGGCAATTTAGCATAGCCAATCCACCTACCACTGTACATCTTTGGACTGTGGGAGGAAACTGGAGCACCCGGAGGAAACCCACGCAGACAGACTCTGCACAGACAGTGACCCAAGTCGGGAATCAAACCTGGGACCCTGGCGCTGTGAATCCATTGTGCTAACCACTATGCTACCGTGCTGCAAACATTAAACAGATGGTAGTGGTTGTGGAGTTGGAAGGTGCTGCTGAAGGAACCTTGATGTGCATCGGCTGCCACCATTTGTTGATGGCGGAGGGTTTGAATGTTTGTGGAAGGGGGAGCAATGAGACGGGCTGCTTTGTCTTGGATGGTGTCAAGCTTCTTGAGTGTTGTTAGAGCTGCACTCATTCAGGCAAGTGAAGAGTATTCCATTACACTCTTGACTTGCGCCTTGAAAATGGTGGACAGGCTTTGAGGGGTCAGGAGGTGAGTTACTCGTCGTAGGATTCCTAGTCTTTTACCTGCCCTGGTTACCACAATATTAATATGGCTAGTCCAGTTCAGTTTCTGATCAATGGTAACCCCCAGAATGTTGATTGTGTGGGATTCAGTATCTCCCTTGTAGGAGATAGTCATTGTTTGGCACTTGTGTGACGTGAATGTAACTTGTCAGCCAAAGCCTGGATATTATCCAGGTCTTGCTGCATTTGGACATTGACTGCTTCATTATCTGAGGAGTCGCAAATGGTGCTGAACATTGTGCAGTCATTAGTAAACATCCCCATTTCTGAGCTTGTGATGGAAGGGAGGTAATTGATGAAGCAGCTGAAGATGGCTGGCCCTAGAACACTACCCTGAGGATCTCCTGCAGTGATGTCCTGGAGCTGAGATGATTGACCTCAAACCACCACAACCATCTTCCTTTGTGCCAGGTATGACTCCAACCATGGAGACTTTTCCCCCTGATTCCCATTGACTTGAGTTTAGCAAGGGCTCCTTTCTTACAAATCAAAAACTTTCTCCGCACGTAACCGACGAAGTACCCTAGGGCCCCGAGAGACACAATGTTAGAGGAGCTACTGGACACGCACCGTATGGAGAAGGGGAACTGCAGGGACATTTACGGACACAGTTAGAAACGGCAAGGACAACTCTCGACGGAGCAAGACAGAAATGGGAGGACGAACTAGGGACAGAAGTAGGGTGGGACTCTGGAGCGAAGCACTGAACAGGGCCAACTCCACCTCCTGTGCAAGGCTAACCCTCATGCAGTTCAAAGTGGTGCACAGAGCACACCTAATCATAGATAGAAGCTTCAGGGATGTGGTTACTCCAAAGAACGAAGATAGATGGGTGACGGTGAGAGGGGCTGGGAGGAAGCAGTCAGTACAGGGATCCCCTGTGGTCGTTCCCCTTAGTAACAAGTATACCGCTTTGGATACTGGTGGGGGGGGGGCTTATCAGGGGTAAGCCATGGGGTACAGGGCTCTGGCACAGAGTCTGTCCCTGTTGCTCAGAAGGGAAGGGGGGGAGAGGAGTAGAGCATTAGTCATTGGGGACTCCATAGTTAGGGGGACAGATAGGAGATACTGTGGGAACGAGCGAGACTCGCGGTTGGTGTGTTGCCTCCCAGGTGCCAGTGTCCGTGATGTCTCGGATCGTGTTTTCGGATCCTTAAGGGGGAGTGGGAGCAGCCCCAAGTCGTGGTTCACATAGGCACCAACGACATAGGTAGGAAAAGGGATGGGGATGTAAGGCAGGTATTCAGGGAGCTGGGGTGGAATCTTAGAGCTAGAACAAACAGATTATCTCTGGGTTGTTACCCGTGCCGCATGCTAGCGAGACGAGAAATAGGGAGAGAGAACAGTTGAACACGTGGCTACAGAGATGGTGCAGGAGGGCGGGATTCAAATAACTGGATAATTGGGGCTCATTCTGGGGTAGGTGGGACCTCTACAAACAGGATGGTCTACACCTGACCCAAAGGGGTACCAATATCCTGGGGGGGAAATTTGCTGATGCTCTTCGGAAGGGTTTAAACTAATTTAGCAGGGGGATGGGAACCTGAATTGTAGCTCCAGTGTACAGGTGGTTGAGAGTAGTGAGGTCATGAGTAAGGTTTCAAGGTCGCAGGAGTGTACAGGCAGGAAGGTGGTTTGAAGTGTGTCTACTTCAATGCCAGGAGCATCCGGAATAAGGTGGGTGAACTTGCGGCATGGGTTGGTACCTGGGACTTCGACGTTGTGGCCATTTCGGAGACATGGATAGAGCAGGGACAGGAATGGTTGTTGGGTTCCGGGGTTCCGGAGTTTAGATGTTTCAGTAAGCTCAGGGAAGGTGGTAAAAGAGGGGGAGGTGTGGCATTGTTAGTCAAGGTCAGTATTACGGTGGCAGAAAGGACGTTTGATGAGGACTCGTCTACTGAGGTAGTATGGGCTGAGGTTAGAAACGGGAAAGGAGAGGCCACCCTGTTGGGAGTTTTCTAAAAGCCTCTGAAAAGTTCCAGAGATGTAGAGGAAAGGATTGCAAAGATGATTCTGGATAGGAGCGAAAGTAACAGGGTAGTTGTTATGGGGGACTTTAACTTTCCAAATATTGACTGGAAACGCTACAGTTTGAGTACTTTAGATGGGTCCGTTTTTGTCCAATGTGTGCAGGAGGGTTTCCTGACACAGTATGTAGATCGGCCAACAAGAGGCGAGGCCACATTGGATTTGGTACTGGGTAATGAACCAGGCCAGGTGTTAGATTTGGAGGTAGGTGAGCACTTTGGTGATGGTGACCACAATTCGGTTACGTTTACTTTAGCGATGGAAAGGGATAGGTATATACCGCAGGGCAAGAGTAATAGCTGGGGGAAAGGCAATTATGATGCGATTAGGCAAGACTTAGGATGCATAGGATGGGGAAGGAAACTGCAGGGGATGGGCACAATTGAAATGTGGAGCTTGTTGAAGGAATAACTACTGCGTGTCCTTGATAAGTATGTACCTGTCAGGCAAGGAGGAAGTGGTCGAGCGAGGGAACCATGGTTTACTAAAGTAGTTGAATCACTTGTCAAGAGGAAGAAGGAGGCTTATGAAAAGATAAGACGTGAAGGTTCAGTTAGGGCGCTTGAGAGTTGCAAGTTAGCCAGGAAGGACCTAAAGAGAGAGCTAAGAAGAGCCAGGAGGGGACATGAGAAGTCCTTGGCAGGTAGGATCAAGGAAAACTCCAAAGCTTTCAATAGGTATGTCAGGAATAAAAGAATGACTAGGGTAAGAGTAGGGCCAGTCAAGGACAGTAGTGGGAAGTTGTGCGTGGAGTCCAAGGAGATAGGAGAGGCGCTAAATGAATATTTTTCATCGATATTCACACAGGAAAAAGACAATGTTGTTGAGGAGAATACTGAGATACAGGCTACGAGACTAGACGGGATTGAGGTTCATAAGGAGGAGGTGTTAGTAATTCTGGAAAGTGTGAAAATAGATAAGTCCCCTGGGTCGGATGGGATTTATCCTAGGATTCTCTGGGAAGCTAGGGAGGAGATTGCAAGCCTTTGGCTTTGATCTTTATGTCGTCATTGTCTACAGGAATAGTGCCAGAAGACTAGAGGATAGCAAATGTTGTCCCCTTGTTCAAGAAGGGGAGTAGAGACAACCCCGGTAACTATAGACCAGTGAGCCTTACTTCTGTTGTGGGCAAAGCTTTGGAAAGGATTATAAGAGATAGGATTTATAATCATCTAGAAATGATCAACACGGTTTTGTGAAGGGTAGGTCGTACCTCACAAACTTTATTGAGTTCTTTGAGAAGGTGAACAAACAGGTGGACGAGGGTAAAGCAGTTAATGTGGTGTATATGGATTTCAGTAAAGCGTTTGATAAGGTTCCCCACGGTAGGCTATTGCAGAAAATACGGAGGCATGGGATTGAGGGTGATTTAGCGGTTTGGATCAGAAATTGGTTAGCTGTAAGAAGAAGGTTGATGGGAAATGTTCAGCCTGGAGTTCAGTTACTAGTGGTGTACCACAAGGATCTGTTTTGGGGCCACTGCTGTTTGTTATTTTTATAAATGACCTGGAGGAGGGTGTAGAAGGATGGGTGAGTAAATTTGCGGATGACACTAAAGTCGGTGGAGTCGTGGACAGTGTGGAAGGATGTTGCAGGTTACAGAGGGACATAGATAAGCGGCAGAGCTGGGCTGAGAAGTGGCAAATGGAGTTTAATGCAGAAAAGTGTGAGGTGATTCATTTTGGAAGGAGTAACAGGAATACAGAGTACTGGGCTAATGGTAAGATTCTTGGTAGTGTGGATGAGCAGAGAGATCTCGGTGTCCATGTGCATAGATCCCTGAAAGTTGCCACCCAGGTTGGTACGGTTGTTAAGAAGGCGTACGGTGTGTTAGCTTTTATTGGTAGAGGAATTGAGTTTCGGAGCCATGAGGTCATGTTGCAGCTGTACAAAACTCTGGTGCAGCCGCATTTGGAGTATTGCGTGCAGTTCTGGTCGCCGCATTATAGGAAGGATATGGAAGCATTGGAAAGGGTGCAGAGGAGATTTACCAGGATGTTGCCTGGTATGGAGGGAAGATCTTATGAGGAAAGGCTGAGGGACTTGAGGCTGTTTTTATTAGACAGAAGGTTAAGAGGTGACTTAATAGAGGCATACAAGATGATCAGAGGATTAGATAGGGTGGACAGTGAGAGCCTTTTTCTTTGGATGGGGATGGCTAGCACGAGGGGACATAGCTTTAAATTGAGGGGAGATAGATATAGGACAGATGTCAGAGGTAGGTTCTTTACTCAGAGAGTAGTAGGGGCATGGGTTGCCCTGCCTGCAACAAAAGTGGACTCACCACCATTGAGGGCATTTAAATGGTCATTGGATAAACATATGGATGATAATGGAATAGTGTAGATGGGCTTTAGATTGGTTTCACAGGTCAGCGCAACATCGAAGGCCGAAGGGCCTGTACTGCGCTGTAATGTTCTATTGTCTATTCTATTCTATTGTCATAACCAGAACCCGAATGAACAGGTTCTTCCCGGAGGCGGAGAACAAGTGTGAGCAGTGCCATGGAGGCCTGGCCAACCACCCCCACATGTTCTAGGCATGCCCCAGACTTGTTGGGTTCTGGACAGTCTTCTTCGAGGCGATGTCCATGGTTGTGGGGGTGAGGGTGGAGCCGTCCCCGAGACTGGCAATCTTCGGGGTTTCAGACCAGCCAGAACTTCATATGGGGAAGAGGGCCGACGCCCTTGTTTTTGCTTCCCTAATTGCCTGCCGGAGAATCCTGCTCAGTTGGTGATCAGCAGCATCACCCACAACTGCGAACTGGCTGGCAGACCTGGCAGAATATCTCCATCTGGAGAAGATCAAATACACCATACGAGATCTCCTCTCCTGGCAAATGTCCAAGCGATCAAAAGCAAGCTGGACGCACTTAACCCCAAACTTACCTCTCAGAGGGAAGTAAGAGACTGCTGTGTGCTCTGTTTCATGGAGACATGGCTCACCCCCGCCTCACTGGGCTGTGCTATACAACCTGAAGGCTTCTCAATACACCAACTGGACCGCACGGCGTCATCAGGCAAAGCGAAGGGTGGAGGGGTTTGCCTCCTCATCAACTCCTCCTGGTGCTTGGATGTGGCGACCTTGGCGACCTACTGCACCCCGGACCTGGAATACCTGACTGTGACGTGCTGCCCATACTACCACGGGAGTTCATTTCAGCCATTATCACAGTGGTCTACGTCCCACCCCAGGCAGAAGTGAGGAAGGCGCTGGACGAACTGTACACTGTTATAAACAACTACGAAACAGAACACCCGGAGGCCTTGTTCATCGTGGCTGTTGACTTCAACAAGGCCAACCTCAAGAGTGTACTGCCAAAATTCCACCAGCACATCTGTTCCACCAGGGGCGACAACACTCTTGACCACTGCTACACAAACATCAAGGGCATCTACCATTCCATCCCTCGACTGCAACTCGGAATATTGGACCATAAGATGGTGCTCCTTCTCCCGGCATACACGCAGAAACTCAAGCGGGAAAATCCAGTTAAGAAGGTCATGAGTGTGTGGTAGTCACCACTAACTGTATATTAGATGTAATAACTGTATATTAGATGTAGTACGGTAAGGCTCCTGTACTAGAGGTACTGGGGTAAATCCTTGCCTGCTGGCTCCGCCCAGTAGGCGGCGTATAAATGTGTGTGCACACCGTAATTGCTCCCATTCTGGTAGCAGCTGCAGGAGGCCACACATCTCTGCTCAATAAAGCCTCAATTATTCTCTACTCTCGTCTTTTTAGTAATTGATAGTGCATCAATTTATTGAGCAGAGATTTTACAGCGATGGAACTTCGTATCAAGCCTGATCGCCTACAGCTGCACCATCAAGCAGCCAACGCCAAACTAGCCTTCGACCACTGGCTAGCCTGCTTCGGAAGCTACCTCCAATCATCGGCTGAACAACCCTCGGACGCACAGAAACTCCAGGTCCTTTATTCACGGGTGAGCTCTGATATTTTCCCCCTTATCCGGGATGCGCCCACTTACTCTGAAGCAATGGAGCTCCTGAAAGGACAACACGTTCGGCCGGTTAACAAACTCTACGCCAGGCACCTCCTGTCCACGAGACAGCAACTCCCCGGTTAGTCCTTAGACGATTTCTGGCGTGCCCTGCACACCCTGGCGAGGAACTGTGACTGCCAGGCAGTTTCGGCAGTCGAACGTGCAGAACTTTTAATCAGAGACGCTTTTGTTACGGGCATGGGGTCGGCGTACATCCGCCAGCGCCTATTGGAAGGGGGTACGCTTGACCTTGCGGCAACCAGGCAGCTCGCAAATTCACTAACAGTAGCCTCCCGTAACGTACAGTCGTACGCCCCCGACCGCACGGCACCCTCATGGACATCGTGGGCCCCACCAGCTACCGCCCCCAGCCCACCCCAAACCTGCGCCGCGCAGCAGCCAGCCAACCCCAGGGGGCCCAAATGCTACTTCAGCGGGCAGACCAAACACCCCCGGCAGTGCTGCCCGGCGTGGAGCGCAACCTGCAAGACCTGCGGAAAGAAGGGGCATTTTGCTGCTGTGTGCCAGGCCCGGTCGATCGCTGCAGTTTCTAGGCTCAGCGTACCTACACCCCCCATGTGCGGCCCGTGGGCGCCGCCATTTTAGTCCCCGCAGACCATGTGCGGCCCGTGGGCGCTGCCATCTTCTTCTCTACAGACCACGTGCGGCCCGTGGGTGCCACCATCTTTAACGCCGTCCACCGTGGGCGCTGCCATCTTCGGCGCCATTTTGGACGGCGCCTCAGGTCCCCTGCTCATCGGGAACTTTGTCTGGCTGTTCATCGCCTGACCACCGCCGACCAGCCCGGGGCCTACCAGCACCAGCCGCAGCTCGCCTCAATCACCCTCGACCAGTCCCGGCCTCATAACCTCGCAACCGTGACGACTACGATTAAAATTGATGGGCACAAGACTTCCTGCCTTCTTGACTCCGGAAGCACGGAAAGCTTCATCCACCCCTCTACGGTAAGGCACTGCTCCCTCCCGGTACACCCCGTTACCCAGAGAATCTCCCTGGCCTCCGGATCCCATTCCGTGGAAATCCGGGGGTACTGCATCGCGACCCTCACCATCCAGGGCGTAGAGTTCAGCAACTTCCGACTCTATGTCCTCCCCAACCTCTGCGCTGCCCTGTTACTCAGTCTGGATTTTCAATGCAATCTCCAAAGCTTAACTTTAAAATTCGGCGGACCCCTACCACCCCTCACCATATGCGTCCTCACGACCCTTAAGGTCGATTCACCTTCCTTGTTTGCAAACCTCACCCCGGATTGCAAACCCATCGCCACCAGGAGCAGACGGTACAGTACCCAGGACAGGACCTTCATCAGGTCGGAGGTCCAGCAGCTGCTGCGGGAAGGCATCATTGAGGCCAGCAACAGCCCCTGGAGAGCCCAAGTGGTAGTGGTAAAGACTGGGGAGAAACACAGGATGGTCATTGACTACAGTCAGACCATCAATCGGTACACGCAGCTCGATGCGTACCCCCTCCCACGCATATCTGATATGGTCAATTGCACAATACCGGGTCTTTTCTACAGTGGACCTGAAATCTGCCTACCACCAGCTCCCCATCCGCAAGGCGGACCGCCCGTACACTGCGTTCGAGGCGGACGGCCGCCTTTACCATTTCCTTAGGGTTCCCTTCGGCGTCACTAATGGGGTCTCGGTCTTCCAACATGAGATGGACCGAATGGTTGACCGGTACGGACTGCGGGCCACCTTCCCGTATCTAGATAATGTCACCATCTGCGGCCACGATCAGCAGGACCACGACGCTAACCTTCTCAAATTTCTCCACACCGCCAAACTCCTTAACCTCACGTACAATAAGGAGAAGTGCGTGTTCCGCACCAACCGCTTAGCCATCCTTGGCTATGTCGTGGAAAATGGAGTTCTAGGACACGACCCCGACTGCATGCGCCCCGTCATGGAACTCCCCCTCCCCCACTGCCCCAAGGCCCTGAAACGATGCCTGGGGTTTTTCTCCTATTATGCCCAGTGGGTCCCTAACTATGCGGACAAGGCCGCCCACTCATTCACTCCACAGTTTTCCCCCTGACGGCTGAGGCCCACCAGGGCTTCAACTGCATCAAGGCAGACATCACCAAGGCCACAATGCACACGGTCGATAAGTCCCTCCCTTTTCAGGTCGAGTGCGATGCATCAGACGTCGCTCTGGCCACCACTCTCAACCAGGCAGGCAGGCCCGTGGCATTCCTTTCCCGCACCCTCCAAGCCTCCGAAATTCGGCACTCCTCTGTCGAAAAGGTGGCCCAAACCATTGTGGAAGCTGTGCGGCATTGGAGGCAGTACCTAGCCGGCAGGAGATTCAGTCTCCTCACTGACCAACGGTCGGTTGCCTTCATGTTCAATAACACACAGCGGGGCAAGATCAAAAATGATAAAATCTTGCGGTGGAGGATCGAGCTCTCCACCTACAATTACGAGATTTTGTATCGCCCTGGTAAGTTCAGCGAGCCCCCCGATGCCCCATCCCGAGGTACATGTGCCAGCGCACAAGTGGACCGACTCGGGCCCTACACGATGGCCTCTGTCATCCGGGGGTCACCCGGTTCTTCCACTTCATAAAGGCCCACAACCTGCTCTACTCCATTGCAGAGGTCAGGGCTGTCACCAGAGACTGCCAGGTCTGCGCAGAGTGTAAAACGTACTTCTACCGGCCAGACCGAGCACACCTGGTGAAGGCCTCACGTCCCTTTGAACGCCTCAGCATGGATTTCAAAGGGCCCCTCCCCTCCTCCGACCGAAACACGTACTTCCTGAACGTGGTCGATAATTACTCCCGATTTCCCTTCGCCATCCCACGCCCTGATATGACTTCTGCCACGGTCATTAAAGCGCTCAACAGCATCTTCGCCCTGTTCGCTTTCCCCGCTTACGTCCACAGCGACTGGGGATCCTCCTTTATGAGCGATGAGCTGCGTCAGTTCCTGCTCAGCAAGGGCATTGCCTCGAGCAGGACGACCAGCTACAACCCCCGGGGAAACGGGCAGGTGGAGAGGGAGAATGGGACGGTCTTGAAGGCCGTCCTGCTGGCCCTTTGGTCTAAAAATCTCCTGATCTCCCACTGGCAGGAGGTCCTCCCCGATGCGCTTCACTCCATCCGATCACTATTCTGCACTGCAACTAACGAAACCCCCCATGAACGTCTCCTTGCCTTCCCTAGGAAGTCCACCTCTGGGGTTTCGCTCCCAACGTGGCTGGCAGCTCCTGGACCCGTCTTCCTCCGCAAACACGTGCGGACCCACAAGGCAGACCCGTTGGTCGAAAGGGTACAACTACTGCACGCGAACCCGCAGTACGCCGTCTGGCGCACCCCGACGGGTGCCAGGACACCGTCTCCCTCCAGGACCTGGCACCAGCTGGATCCCCACCCACGGCCCGCCACCCGACACCCCCCTCCGATTGCCCCGGCGCCACTCACCCTCCCCCCAGCGCACCTCACCACAGCCCCCACCCCAGGACGATCCGTCCTCCCACTGGTTCCACTCGGGGATGAAGATGAGGGCAACACGCTCCCGGAGTCACAGGCGACCAAGTCGCCGCCCACATCACCACCGGGACCGAGGCGATCACAGCGGAGGATCAAGGCACCCGACCAACTGAACCTGTAGATTTGGCCTGAACTTGTAAATTTTGCCTGAACTGTAAATTTTTCCACCACCCCCGCTGGACTCTTTTTTAACAGGGGGTGAATGTGGTAGTCACCACTAACTGTATATTAGATGTGGTAATACCAGGTATTGTGGTACCTGAGAGGTGGATGACCATTGGTTAGACCCAGGAGTCGACCATTGGCTGATGTACATAGCTCCGCCCTGAGAGGCGGAGTATAAGAACCAATGCCGTCCCAGCAGCCTTCGCTTTCTGTATCGAAGCTGCTGGGGAAGAGTTCTAGCAGATTAAAGCTTATTAGTTATGACTCACCTTGTCTTGAGAGTAATTGATTGCGCATCATTAGATATAATACGGTAAGGCTCCTGTATTAGAAGTACAGGGGTAAATCCCTGCCTGCTGGCTCTGCCCAGTACGCAGTGTATAAATGTGTATGCACACCGGAGCTGCTCCCATTCTGGCAGCAGCTGTAGGAGGCCACACATCTCTGCTCAATAAAGCTTTGATTATTCTCTACTCTCGTCTTTGTAGTAATTGATGGTGCATCACAGTGCTCCTCCGAGGCAACAAAAGAGCTCCTGCAGGACTGCTTGGAGTCAGTAGACTGGTCCATATTTAAGAACTCAGCAACCAACCTAAACGAGTAAGCCACCACCGTCACAGATGTTGGCCGCGAATCTCTGCTCCGACGGCAGAGTGAGGGCGCCAGCGTCAAAACGGGAGTGTTTCACTCCGTGGTCAACGCCCGTTCCGGGACCCTCATTCTGCGGCGTACAAGGGGGCTAGCAGGGGCGCAGCGGGAAGCATCGGAGACGCGGCGCCACGCAATTGACGCGGCGCCGCATCGCACATAAGGCGACGTGAGCGCACAGGCTGCCGTTGGAGCAACATGGCGCCACGCCCAGCAGCGTCCCTGTTCACCGACTACGTCCTGGAGACGCTCCTGGACGCCCTCGAGGAGAGAAGAGGGCGTCTGTACTCTGGACCCGGCCAGAGGGTCCCACCCAACGTGGCCCGGTGTCTGTGGAGGGAGGTGGGCGCGGCCGTCAGTGCCATCGCGTTGACACCCAGGACTGGCGAGCAGTGTCGCAAAAAGCTCAACGATCTACTGAGGGCAGCCAGGGTGAGTACCCAGCAATGTGCCCATGGCACCAACCCCCCTACCCCCCACATGTGTGACACCCACCCCCTTCCCAGGGGGACGGAACAACCACAGCCGTGACCCGCATGGCTGCAGCCTCCCATGCAAGCCGCGTTGGCCGTGTCCCCTGTGCACCCATGCCAACATAGATCCAACCGCATGCATCAGACCGCCTAACAATGCTGTCATTCCACCCCCCCCCTCCGCCCCAGGAGAAGAGCGCCCATATCCAACGGGAGCGTGCCCGAACTGTGGGGTGAATCTGACCTGCGCCAGCTCACCGTGCACGAGCAGAGGGCACTGGACATAACCAGTACACCCGAGGACCGGGAGATTGCCCATGCCGAGATCGGGGGCACGCCACAAAGTGAGATCCCCCCTCCTGCCTGGCCCCTTACCATTCAGCATCCTCCGCTCAGCCCTTTCCCCTCAGCCCGCTCCCCTCAGCCCTCTCCCCTCAGCCCTCTCCCCTCAGCCCTCTCCCCTCAGCCCTCTCCCCTCAGCCCTCTCCCCTCAGCCCTCTCTCCTCAGCACTCTCCCCTCAACACTCTCCCCTCAGCCCTCTCCCCTCAGCCCTCTCCCCTCAGCCCTCTCCCCTCAGCCCTCTCCCCCCAGCCCTCTCCCTTCAGCCCTCTCCCCTCAGCCCTCTCCCCTCAGCCCTTTCCCCTCAACACTCTCCCCTCAACACTCTCCCCTCAACACTCTCCCCTCAGCCCTCTCCCCTCAGCCCTCTCCCCTCAGCCCTCTCCCTTCAGCCTTCTCCCCTCAGCCCTCTCCCCTCAGCCCTCTCCCCTCAGCACTCTCCCCTCAACACTCTCCCCTCAGCACTCTCCCCTCAGCCCTCTCCCCTCAGCCCTCTCCCTTCAGCCTTCTCCCCTCAGCCCTCTCCCCTCAGCCCTCTCCCCTCAGCACTCTCCCCTCAACACTCTCCCCTCAACACTCTCCCCTCAACACTCTTCCCTCAGCCCTCTCCCCTCAGCCCTCTCCCCTCAGCCCTTTCCCCTCAGCACTCTCCCCTCAACACTCTCCCCTCAACACTCTCCCCTCAGCCCTCTCCCCTCAGCCCTCTCCCCTCAGCCCTCTCCCCTCAGCCCTCTCCCTTCAGCCCTCTCCCCTCAGCCCTCTCCCCTCAGCCCTCTCTCCTCAACCCTCTCCCCTCAGCCCTCTCCCCTCAGCCTTCTCCCCTCAGCCCTCTCCCCTCAGCCCTCTCCCCTCAGCCCTTTCCCCTCAGCCCTTTCCCCTCAGCCCTCTCCCCTCAGCCCTCTCCCCTCAGCACTCTCCCCTTAGCCCTCACCCCCCTCCCCTCAGCCCTCTCCCCTCAGCCCTCTCCCCTCAGCCCTCTCCCCTCAGCCCTCTCTCCTCAGCCCTCTCCCCTCAGCCCTCTCCCCTCAGCACTCTCCCCTCAGCCCTCTCCCCTCAGCACTCTCCCCCCAGCCCTCTCCCCTCAGCCCTCTCCCCTCAGCACTCTCCCCTCAGCACTCCCCCCCTCACCCCGTACCGCGACCCACACCACCCTGCACCCGCCTAACCATGATGGTGTATTGTGTGTCGCAGGGCCACGCGGTGACTGACCCGGAGCACCCGGTGGACACCGCCCGCATCCAGCACCTGGACGGCCAGTCGACGCGGACCAACCGGGCGCATCAGCCTTACACCGCCCCCGGCCAGCGTCTGGGCGGCCAGCCCAAAGTGACTCTAGCAGTGACGGGGAAGGCAGCTCCAAGAACAGCCCCCCGGCCCAGTCCAGTGACGACACGACCACACAGGACACCAGCTCACAGGGGACAGACGGACACAGCACGACCACACAGGACACCAGCACACAGGGGACAGACGGACACAGCACGACCACACAGGACACCAGCACACAGGGGACAGACGGACACAGCACGACCACACAGGACACCAGCTCACAGGGGACAGACGGACACAACACGACCACACAGGACACCAGCTCACAGGGGACAGACGGACACAGCACGACCACACAGGACACCAGCACACAGGGGACAGACGGACACAGCACGACCACACAGGACACCAGCACACAGGGGACAGACGGACACAACACGACCACACAGGACACCAGCTCACAGGGGACAGACGGACACAGCACGACCACACAGGACACCAGCACACAGGGGACAGACGGACACAGCACGACCACACAGGACACCAGCACACAGGGGACAGACGGACACAGCACGACCACACAGGACACCAGCTCACAGGGGACAGACGGACACAACACGACCACACAGGACACCAGCTCACAGGGGACAGACGGACACAGCACGACCACACAGGACACCAGCACACAGGGGACAGACGGACACGGCACGACCACACAGGACACCAGCACACAGGGGACAGACGGACAGAGCACGACCACACAGGACACCAGCACACAGGGGACAGACGGACACAACACGACCACACAGGACACCAGCTCACAGGGGACAGACGGACACAGCACGACCACACAGGACACCAGCACACAGGGGACAGACGGACACAACACGACCACAGAGGACACCAGCTCACAGGGGACAGACGGACAGAGCACGACCACACAGGACACCAGCACACAGGGGACAGACGGACACAGCACGACCACACAGGACACCAGCTCACAGGGGACAGACGGACAGAGCACGACCACACAGGACACCAGCACACAGGGGACAGACGGACACAGCACGACCACACAGGACACCAGCACAGAGGGGACAGACGGACACAGCACGACCACACAGGACACCAGCACACAGGGGACAGACAGACACAACACGACGACACAGGACATCAGCACACAGGGGACAGACGGACACAGCACAACCACACAGGACACCAGCACACAGGGGACAGACGGACACAGCACGACCACAGAGGACACCAGCACACAGGGGACAGACGGACACAACACGACGACACAGGACACCAGCACACAGGGGACAGACGGACAGAGCACGACCACACAGGACACCAGCACACAGGGGACAGACGGAAACAGCACGACCACACAGGACACCAGCACACAGGGGAGAGACGGACACAGCACGACCACACAGGACACCAGCTCACAGGGGACAGACGGACAGAGCACGACCACACAGGACACCAGCACACAGGGGAGAGACGGACACAACACGACCACACAGGACACCAGCACACAGGGGACAGACAGACACAACACGACCACACAGGACACCAGCTCACAGGGGACAGACGGACAGAGCACGACCACACAGGACACCAGCACACAGGGGACAGGTGGACACAGCACGACCACACAGGACACCAGCACACAGGGCACAGACGGACACAGCACGACCACACAGGACACCAGCACACAGGGGACAGACGGACACAACACGACGACACAGGACACCAGCACACAGGGGACAGACGGACACAGCACGACCACACAGGACACCAGCTCACAGGGAACAGACGGACACAGCACGACCACACAGGACACCAGCTCACAGGGGACGGACGGACACAGCACGACCACACAGGACACCAGCTCACAGGGGACAGACGGACACAGCACGACCACACAGGACACCAGCACACAGGGGACAGATGGACACAACACGACGACACAGGACACCAGCACACAGGGGACAGACGGACACAGCACGACGACACAGGACACCAGCACACAGGGGACAGACAGACACAACACGACCACACAGGACACCAGCACACAGGGGAGAGGCGGACACAGCACGACCACACAGGACACCAGCACACAGGGGACAGACGGACACAACACAACGACACAGGACATCAGCACACAGGGGACAGACGGACACAGCACGACCACACAGGACACCAGCACACAGGGGACAGACGGACACAGCACGACCACACAGGACATCAGCACACAGGGGACAGACGGACACAGCACGACCACACAGGACACCAGCACACAGGGGACAGACGGACACAGCACGACCACACAGCACACCAGCACACAGGGGACAGACGGACACAGCACGACCACACAGGACACCAGCACACAGGGGAGAGGCGGACACAGCACGACCACACAGGACACCAGCTCACAGGGGACAGGCGGACACAACACGACGACACAGGACACCAGCTCACAGGGGACAGACGGACACAGCACGACCACACAGGACACCAGCTCACAGGGGACAGACGGACACAGCACGACCACACAGGACACCAGCACACAGGGGACAGACGGACACAGCACGATCACACAGGACACCAGCTCACAGGGGACAGACGGACACAGCACGACCACACAGGACACCAGCACACAGGGGACAGACGGACACAGCACGACCACACAGGACACCAGCACACAGGGGACAGACGGACACAGCACGACCACACAGGACACCAGCACACAGGGGAGAGGCGGACACAGCACGACCACACAGAACACCAGCTCACAGGGGACAGACGGACACAGCACGACCACACAGGACACCAGCACACAGGGGACAGACGGACACAGCACGACCACACAGGACACCAGCACACAGGGGAGAGGCGGACACAACACGACGACACAGGACACCAGCACACAGGGGACAGACGGACACAGCACGACCACACAGGACACCAGCACACAGGGGACAGACGGACACAGCACGACCACACAGGACACCAGCACACAGGGGGCAGACAGACACAACACGACGACACAGGACACCAGCACACAGGGGACAGACGGACACAGCACGACCACACAGGGGGCAGACAGACACAACACGACCACACAGGACACCAGCACACAGGGGACAGACGGACACAGCACGACCACACAGGACACCAGCACACAGGGGAGAGGCGGACACAGCACAACCACACAGGACACCAGCACACAGGGGAGAGGCGGACACAGCACGACCACACAGGACACCAGCTCACAGGGGACAGGCGGACACAGCACGACCACACAGGACACCAGCTCACAGGGGACAGGCGGACACAACACGACGACATAGGACATCAGCACACAGGGGACAGACGGACACAGCACGACCACACAGGACACCAGCACACAGGGGACAGACGGGGACAGCACGACCACACAGGACACCAGCACACGGGGCAGACAGACACAACACGACGACACAGGACACCAGCTCACAGGTGACAGACGGACACAGCACGACCACACAGGACACCAGCACACAGGGGGCAGACAGACACAACACGACCACACAGGACACCAGCACACAGGGGAGAGGCAGACACAGCACGACCACACAGGACACCAGCTCACAGGGGACAGGCGGACACAACACGGCGACACAGGACATCAGCACACAGGGGACAGACGGACACAGCACGACCACACAGGACACCAGCACACAGGGGACAGACGGACACAGCACGACCACACAGGACACCAGCTCACAGGGGACAGGCGGACACAACACGGCGACACAGGACATCAGCACACAGGGGAGAGGCGGACACAACACGACCACACAGGACACCAGCACACAGGGGAGAGGCGGACACAGCACGACCACACAGGACACCAGCTCACAGGGGACAGGCGGACACAACACGACGACATAGGACATCAGCACACAGGGGACAGACGGACACAGCACGACCACACAGGACACCAGCACACAGGGGACAGACGGACACAGCACGACCACACAGGATACCAGCACACAGGGGACAGACGGACACAGCACGACCACACAGGACACCAGCACACAGAGGACAGACCGACACAGCAAGACCACACAGGACACCAGCACACAGGGGACAGACGGACACAACACGACCACACAGGACACCAGCACACAGGGGACAGACGGACACAACACGACCACACAGGACACCAGCACACAGGGGACAGACGGCCACAACACGACGACACAGGACACCAGCACACAGGGGACAGACGGACACAACACGACCACACAGGACACCAGCACACAGGGGACAGACGGACACAGCACGACCACACAGGACATCAGCACACAGGGGACAGACGGACACAGCACGACCACACAGGACACCAGCACACAGGGGACAGACGGACACAGCACGACCACACAGGACACCAGCACACAGGGGACAGACGGACACAGCACGACCACACAGGACACCAGCACACAGGGGACAGACGGACACAACACGACCACACAGGACACCAGCACACAGGGGACAGACGGACACAGCACGACCACACAGGACATCAGCACACAGGGGACAGACGGACACAGCACGACCACACAGGACACCAGCACACAGGGGACAGACGGACACAGCACGACCACACAGGACACCAGCACACAGGGGACAGACGGACACAGCACGACCACACAGGACACCAGCACACAGGGGACAGACGGACACAGCACGACCACACAGGACACCAGCACACAGGGGACAGACGGACACAGCACGACCACACAGGACATCAGCACACAGGGGACAGACGGACACAACACGACCACACAGGACACCAGCACACAGGGGACAGACGGACACAGCACGACCACACAGGACACCAGCACACAGGGGACAGACGGACACAGCACGACCACACAGGACACCAGCACACAGGGGACAGACGGACACAGCACGACCACACAGGACACCAGCACACAGGGGACAGACGGACACAACACGACGACACAGGACATCAGCACACAGGGGACAGACGGACACAGCACGACCACACAGGACACCAGCACACAGGGGACAGACGGACACAGCACGACCACACAGGACACCAGCACACAGGGGACAGACGGACACAGCACGACCACACAGGACACCAGCACACAGGGGACAGACGGACACAGCAAGACCACACAGGACACCAGCACACAGGGGACAGACGGACACAACACGACCACACAGGACACCAGCACACAGGGGACAGACGGACACAACACGACCACACAGGACACCAGCACACAGGGGACAGACAGACACAACACGACGACACAGGACACCAGCACACAGGGGACAGACGGACACAGCACGACCACACAGGATACCAGCACACAGGGGACAGACGGACACAGCACGACCACACAGGACACCAGCACACAGGGGACAGAAGGACACAACACGACCACAGAGGACACCAGCTCACAGGGGACAGACGGACACAACACGACCACACAGGACACCAGCACACAGGGGACAGACGGACACAACACGACCACACAGGACACCAGCACACAGGGGACAGACGGACACAACACGACGACACAGGACACCAGCACACAGGGGACAGACGGACACAGCACGACCACACAGGACACCAGCACACAGGGGACAGACGGACACAGCACGACCACACAGGACACCAGCACACAGGGGACAGACGGACACAACACGACCACACAGGACACCAGCACACAGGGGACAGACGGACACAGCACGACCACACAGGACATCAGCACACAGGGGACAGACGGACACAGCACGACCACACAGGACACCAGCACACAGGGGACAGACGGACACAGCACGACCACACAGGACACCAGCACACAGGGGACAGACGGACACAACACGACCACACAGGACACCAGCACACAGGGGACAGACGGACACAGCACGACCACACAGGACATCAGCACACAGGGGACAGACGGACACAGCACGACCACACAGGACACCAGCACACAGGGGACAGACGGACACAGCACGACCACACAGGACACCAGCACACAGGGGACAGACGGACACAGCACGACCACACAGGATACCAGCACACAGGGGACAGACGGACACAGCACGACCACACAGGACACCAGCACACAGGGGACAGACGGACACAGCAAGACCACACAGGACACCAGCACACAGGGGACAGACGGACACAACACGACCACACAGGACACCAGCACACAGGGGACAGACGGACACAACACGACCACACAGGACACCAGCACACAGGGGACAGACGGACACAACACGACGACACAGGACACCAGCACACAGGGGACAGACGGACACAGCACGACCACACAGGACACCAGCACACAGGGGACAGACGGACACAGCACGACCACACAGGACACCAGCACACAGGGGACAGACGGACACAGCACGACCACACAGGACACCAGCACACAGGGGACAGAAGGACACAACACGACCACACAGGACACCAGCACACAGGGGACAGACGGACACAGCACGACCACACAGGACATCAGCACACAGGGGACAGACGGACACAGCACGACCACACAGGACACCAGCACACAGGGGACAGACGGACACAGCACGACCACACAGGACACCAGCACACAGGGGACAGACGGACACAGCACGACCACACAGGACACCAGCACACAGGGGACAGACGGACACAACACGACCACACAGGACACCAGCACACAGGGGACAGACGGACACAGCACGACCACACAGGACATCAGCACACAGGGGACAGACGGACACAGCACGACCACACAGGACACCAGCACACAGGGGACAGACGGACACAGCACGACCACACAGGACACCAGCACACAGGGGACAGACGGACACAGCATGACCACACAGGACACCAGCACACAGGGGACAGACGGACACAGCACGACCACACAGGACACCAGCACACAGGGGACAGACGGACACAGCACGACCACACAGGACATCAGCACACAGGGGACAGACGGACACAACACGACCACACAGGACACCAGCACACAGGGGACAGACGGACACAGCACGACCACACAGGACACCAGCACACAGGGGACAGACGGACACAGCACGACCACACAGGACACCAGCACACAGGGGACAGACGGACACAGCACGACCACACAGGACACCAGCACACAGGGGACAGACGGACACAACACGACGACACAGGACATCAGCACACAGGGGACAGACGGACACAGCACGACCACACAGGACACCAGCACACAGGGGACAGACGGACACAGCACGACCACACAGGACACCAGCACACAGGGGACAGACGGACACAGCACGACCACACAGGACACCAGCACACAGGGGACAGACGGACACAGCAAGACCACACAGGACACCAGCAGACAGGGGACAGACGGACACAACACGACCACACAGGACACCAGCACACAGGGGACAGACGGACACAACACGACCACACAGGACACCAGCACACAGGGGACAGACGGACACAACACGACGACACAGGACACCAGCACACAGGGGACAGACGGACACAGCATGACCACACAGGATACCAGCACACAGGGGACAGACGGACACAGCACGACCACACAGGACACCAGCACACAGGGGACAGACGGACACAGCAAGACCACACAGGACACCAGCACACAGGGGACAGACGGACACAACACGACCACACAGGACACCAGCACACAGGGGACAGACGGACACAACACGACCACACAGGACACCAGCACACAGGGGACAGGCGGACACAACACGACGACACAGGACACCAGCACACAGGGGACAGACGGACACAGCACGACCACACAGGACACCAGCACACAGGGGACAGACGGACACAGCACGACCACACAGGACACCAGCACACAGGGGACAGACGGACACAACACGACCACACAGGACACCAGCACACAGGGGACAGACGGACACAGCACGACCACACAGGACATCAGCACACAGGGGACAGACGGACACAGCACGACCACACAGGACACCAGCACACAGGGGACAGACGGACACAGCACGACCACACAGGACACCAGCACACAGGGGACAGACGGACACAACACGACCACACAGGACACCAGCACACAGGGGACAGACGGACACAGCACGACCACACAGGACATCAGCACACAGGGGACAGACGGACACAGCACGACCACACAGGACACCAGCACACAGGGGACAGACGGACACAGCACGACCACACAGGACACCAGCACACAGGGGACAGACGGACACAGCACGACCACACAGGATACCAGCACACAGGGGACAGACGGACACAGCACGACCACACAGGACACCAGCACACAGGGGACAGACGGACACAGCAAGACCACACAGGACACCAGCACACAGGGGACAGACGGACACAACACGACCACACAGGACACCAGCACACAGGGGACAGACGGACACAACACGACCACACAGGACACCAGCACACAGGGGACAGACGGACACAACACGACGACACAGGACACCAGCACACAGGGGACAGACGGACACAGCACGACCACACAGGACACCAGCACACAGGGGACAGACGGACACAGCACGACCACACAGGACACCAGCACACAGGGGACAGACGGACACAACACGACCACACAGGACACCAGCACACAGGGGACAGACGGACACAGCACGACCACACAGGACATCAGCACACAGGGGACAGACGGACACAGCACGACCACACAGGACACCAGCACACAGGGGACAGACGGACACAACACGACCACACAGGACACCAGCACACAGGGGACAGACGGACACAGCACGACCACACAGGACATCAGCACACAGGGGACAGACGGACACAGCACGACCACACAGGACACCAGCACACAGGGGACAGACGGACACAGCACGACCACACAGGACACCAGCACACAGGGGACAGATGGACACGACACGACCACACAGGACACCAGCACACAGGGGACAGACGGACACAGCACGACCACACAGGACACCAGCACACAGGGGACAGATGGACACGACACGACCACACAGGACACTAGCACATAGGGCGCAGACAGACATGAAAGAACACAACACGACAGCACCACGGAGGGGACGGACATACAGGACATGGCACCCCAGGGTACCCCCCACCCGCAGGTCCGATGAAGACACTGAGGTTGCGTCACAGCTGTCCCCTGCACCCTCTGCCATCGCAGATACTCTCACCTCTGTTGGCCATTTTAGTGATGAGGCTTCTGGGGCACTAACTGGTGTGCACCACATAACCGCTCCGGTACAGCAGGTGGAGCTAGGAGCAGCCGAGGGGCCGGACGGTGGAAGGGCAGCCCAGCCCCGGCAAACACCTGTCGCCCGGACATGTCCCGGGTCCCTGGGGTTCCCCCGCCCACCCATAGACCCGATGCAGTCGGGGACCCAGGGGCGTGAGAAGGTGACGGCCAGTTTCCAGCACCTGCAGACGCAAGTGCAGGAGTGCATCCACGTCCAGGAGCAGGAAATGGTGCCGGTCATGAGTGCCACATAGGCCAACAGCACATGGGTGGCGTCTGCGGTGGAGACAATGGTGGCGACAGTGTCAGGCATGGGTCTGAGTCTGCAAGGCCTGGGGCTATCCGGGCACGCGGCCTCCGTGGCCCGGGACAGGGATGCTGTCTCACAGGAAGCCATGGGCCAGAGCCAGCTGAACATCGCAGAGGCGCTCAACAACCTGGCCCAGTCCCAGCAGGCCACGGCCCAGTCCCAGCAGGCCACAGCCCAGTCCCAGCAGGCCATGGCCCAATCTCAGCAGGCCATCACTGAGAGCATCAGCGCCATTGCCCGGGTGATGGACGGCGTTGTACAGAGCCGGACAGGGATGGCCCACTCCCTGAGCTCCATGGCTGCGAGCGTCCAGACCCTGGTCGATACCAGCGCGGGCCTCCAGGACTGGCAGCGCCAGTTGATGGTGGTGCCCTGGGTGCTGGATCCACTCGCACCCCCATCCCATGGAGAGCCCCGGGGGCCACCGGGCACCCCGAGGGAGGAGGAGCTGCTGGGGCCTGTTCCGGCTCCCCCTGCAGGACCCCGCGCCACCTCAGACTCCCCCCCCCCCACTACCGTCCCTGGTGCATCTAGTGGGCAGCGGGCAGAACAGGGTGGCACCACGCCATCCCAATTGCCTGAGGTGCAGCCTGGCCCATCCAGGCCGGGCCGCCCCAGGAAGTGGCCGCCAAAGGGGTCCCTAGTCACAGGGCAGGAATCACAGGAGTCCACCTCCAGTTCTGGTTTACTGTCTGGGGAACCACCTAGACGTAGTCATAGGGCCCTTAAGGCCAGAAAGGTAGACACTGATGAGTAAGTTGGCACGGGTGCAGGGCACAGATTAGTTAGATGGGCTAGGGCACATGTACAGGACGTCTGTTATTAAACACATTCCACACCTATGCGAAGTGCCTCTGTACTCTGTCCGATGCGTGAGGGGGTGGGGCGGGGACTGTGTGCCAGTGTGTGTGGGGGTGGTGCGATAGAAGTTGAGCTCTGGTGCGTGTGACATGCGGCCCCGCGCACCTCCCCCCCCGCGCCCCTACGGTTCTCCCATGCCAACCCGCCCCCAGCCATACGGCAGGGCCATGGTATGCAGTGTCTGGGCCCCGTGCAGGGTCCACTCAGGTGGTAGGTGTGGAAGTATGTATTGGGGGTCATGTGGGACTGGAAGCCCTAATGTCATTGGCTGACAGATCCCGGGTCCTGGTTGGCCGTTGACCTCTAGCTCCGCCCTGAATGCGGAGTATAAGAAGCCGGAGTCCTCCCCCGCAGGCCATTCTACTATCGAGCTGCGGGGGAACAGACACGCTTAATAAAGCCTCATCGACTTCACTCTATTCGTCTCACGGAGTCTTTGTGCGCTACAGTAGGTCTTGATGTGACCATGAGTCAGACATTGTCGAACGATGTATGGCTCGGAGCCCATCGCAGGACGGGCTG
Organism: Scyliorhinus torazame; assembly: GCF_047496885.1. Classification (NCBI taxonomy): domain Eukaryota; kingdom Metazoa; phylum Chordata; class Chondrichthyes; order Carcharhiniformes; family Scyliorhinidae; genus Scyliorhinus; species Scyliorhinus torazame. Next base: position 265,797,627 of record NC_092712.1, read on the forward strand.
TCATCATCCTCCATGCCTTGTACCAGACCCACTTACACCATCAACCGTGTGCCCCCATCCCGTTGTGCCGCAGGTGAATGTGCCATGGAGGGGTGGTATGCATGGGGGTGATGTGGTGGTGGGGGAGGTGAGGGTGAAGTGATGGTGGGGGAGGTGAGGGTGGTCGGTGGTGGGGGAGGTGCCGAACTCTGCTGTCTGTGCTCATGCCCATCACTACTGACCCCCACCGTGGTTGCAGAAACATGCAGCTAACAGCAAGACCCGTGCCTGCTGGCCCAGTCTGCGGCGCTGGGCAGCCTCCTGTTGCCGTCCATCCCCCATGTCCCGTGCATCTGCTCCCCCCTCGCCATCCCCCTCATCTGAAGAAGAGTTCCCCACATCTTGACCATCCTCCTCCTCCTCCTCCAGCACATCGCCCCTCTGCTGGGCTATGTTGTGCAGGACGCAGCAGACCACGACGATGCGGCCGACCCTCTCTGACGGGTACAGGAGGACCCCTCCTGAGCGGTCCAGGCACCTGAAGCGCATCTTCAGCAGCCCAAAGCACCTCTCGACCACACTCCTGGTCACACAATGGGCATCATTGTAGCGGCGCTCCGCGTCAGTCTGTGGCCTCCGTATTGGCGTCATCAGCCATTACCTCAATGGATAACCCCTGTCACCCAGCAACCAACCCCGCAGGGGGGGGGGGGTGCCCTCGGACATGGCGGGAATGAACGATTGAGCCAAGATAAAGGAGTCATGCACACTGCCAGGGTACCTGCCACAGACGTGCAGGATTGTCACCCTGTGGTCGCAGACAACCTGCACGTTCATTGAATGTGTACCTTTCCTGTTTAGGCACATGGTCCTTTCCTCCGAGGTGGGCCGCATGGCGATGTGCACTCCATCGATTGCCCCCTGCACCACGGGTATCCGGGCAACAGCGGCGAAACCCGCTGCGCAGGCATCCTGGTGGGCACGGTCCACAGGGAACTGTATGTACCAGTCCGCGATAGCGTCGGTGACGACCCGGATGCATCTGTGCACTGATGGCTGGGAGATGCCAGACAGGTCCCCACTCAGCGACTGGGACGACCCCGTCGCGAAGCAGTTGAGGGTGACCGTCACCTTGACGGCCACCGGGATGGCATGTCCACCCCCGGTCCCACGTGGTGCTAGGTGTGCCATCAGGTGGCAGATGTGGGCGACGGTCTTGCGGTTCATCCGGAGTCTCCTCCTGCGCGCCTGTCCGGGAGGTCCTCAAAGGACATGCGGGGCCGGTACACACATTGTCGCATCAGACGCCTCTGTGGCCGTGGCACACCCTCCTCCTCCCCCTCGGCATCCCTGTGCAGTGGCTCCCGCACGGCGTGGTCCTCCTCTTGCGCCTCTCGGGCATGTGGCCCTGCGGCCTGGGCGGCTTGCATGTGCCCCACTGCAGCCCGCTGCTCTACAGCAGGCTCCACCACCTCCCTGTCACGCCCGTGCTCCAGCTCCCACTGGGCCTCATGCAGGGCAGCAGCCCCCGCCACGGCGGCCAACAACGCTGGATGGTGGCTAAACATTGTACGACCTGCAGAGGGTGGGAGTAGACAGGGTTTCATCATTGGTATACCCCCCCTCCACGACCAGGTGCCATGGGCAGCATGGCAGGCCCGGTTGCCAGCACGCGCCCCACCCCTGCCCCCTCGGTGCCCTGAGACCTGACGGCCGTCCCCCCTGCCAGGGCCACCGTCTGGTGGCACAGTCCTCACCGGGGGGCTGCCGCGTGTGCCGCCCTGGATCTACCCGCTGGTGGGTGCCGCCAGTTTGATGGGGGGGGGGGGGGGTGGGGGAGTCTGGCACACGTCAGGACGGCTTGCGCTGCGACAGCGAATGGATTGCGTGGACAGCCGTGTGTCATGGGGCCTTGCCGTTGGATCCGCCCTGCCATGGCAGGCTGTGGCCGCCCGCAGCCTTTGTCGCCCCACCGCTCCTTCACCACCCCCACCCCCGGCAGGGGTAGCGTGCCCCCCCCCCCCGGATATGTGACACCCCCCCCCCCCCGCCCCCACTCCCACCCCCGGATGTGTGGGCTCCCCCCACCCCCACCCTGGGATGTGTGGCCCCCACCGCCATCCCCGGCAGCGGATGTGTGGGACCACCCGCTCCTCCACCCCCCCACCCCCGGCAGCCTCCCCCACACCGCCCGCAGACACGGCCGTGCCGCTCCCCCCTCCCGGGATCCCCACCCCCAACGCCGTCAACCACCCCCACCTCCTCCCCCGGGGCCGCTCCACGCCGTCACCCACCTGCTCCCGCAGCGTCAGCCAGCACGATTGGTTGACGCTGTTTTATACCATGTTAGAACGCTGCCGGCGTGACACCCGGACTTCGGCCCATCCGGCCCGGGAGAATCCCTGGTCCATCGGAGAATCACCACTACGACCGTTTTCGGCGATTCTCTGTTTGGCTGGGCACCATGTGCGGGCGCCCGTTTTTGCACGCATCGGAGAATGGCATCCCGGCGTCGGAGCGGCGTTGCGCGATTCGAGCGGCATCGCAGCGATTCTCCCGACCCAGCGGCGAGTCGGAGAATTCCGCCCTTTATCAGCAAATGTGTGGATGACTGCATGCCAAAGAAAGTCGTATGCACAATCCCCAACCGAAAACCATGGCTTAATCGGGAGATTGACTCCCTACTGAAGGCCAGGTCTGAAGCATTCAAGACAGGCAACCCTGACCTATACAAGGAATCAAGGTACGATCTCTGCAAAGTTATCAGGAATGCCAAGAGACAATATCAGACCAAGCTAGAGTCACAGACTAACGTCACGGACTCTCATCGGTTGTGGCAAGGCTGAAACAATATTCGCTACAAAGCGATGCTGAGTATAATTTCCGGAAGCAGTGCACCCCTCCCCAATGAACTCAATGCATTCTGTGCTCAGTTCGGGCAGGAAACCATCAAACTGTTGACAACTGCCCCAGCAGCCTCGGACACACCCATACCCACCGTCACAGCTTCGGAAGTCAGATCAGCCTTCTTGAAAGTGAGCCCTCAAAAAGTGACGGGCCCTGATGGGGGTCCCTGGTCGTGGACTCAGATCCTGCGCGGACCAGCTGGCAGATGTGTTCACAGACATCTTTACTCTCTCCCTACTCCGTTCCAAGGTCCCCACCTGCTTCACGAAGACCATCATCTTACCGATGCCAAAGAAGAACCAGGCAACGAGCCTGGTGGCCTTGACGTTGATCATTATAAAGTGCTTCGAGAGGTTGGTCATGAGGCACATCAACTCCATACTCCCAGAATGTCTAGGTCCTCTGCAATTCGCATACCGTCACAACCGGTCCACAGCAGACGCCATCCCCACGACGCCAAGGACCCAGATTCAATCCCGGCTCTGGGTCACTGTCCGTGTGGAGTTTGCACATTCTCCCCATGTTTGCGTGGGTCCCACCCCCACAACCCAAAGATGTGCAGTGTTGGTGGATTGGCCACACTAAATTGCCCCTTAATTGGGAAAATAAAATTGGGCCCTTTAAATTTATTTTTTTTAAAAAGCAGACGCCATCTCTCTGGTCCTACACTCATCCCTGGAGCATCTCGACAACAAGGACTCCTCTGTCAGACTCCTATTTATTGGCTACAGTTCCACCTTCAACCCCATAATCCCAGCCAAGCTCATATCAAAGCTCCACAACCTAAGACTTGGCTCCTCCCTCTGCAAATGGATCCTTGATTTTCTGACCCATAGACCACAATCAGTAAGGATAAACAACATCTCCTCCACGATAGTCCTCAATACCGGGACCCAGCCAGGCTGCGTACTTAGCCCCCTACTACTCCCTATACACACACGACTGCATAGCAAAATTTGGCTCCAACTCCATATACAAGTTTGCTAATGACATGACCGTAGTGGGTCGGATCTCAAAAAACGATGAGTCAGAATACAGGAGGGAGATAGAGAACCTAGTGGAATGGTGCAGCGACAACAATCTATCCTTCAATGCCAGCAAAACTAAAGGGCTGGTCATTGACTTCAGGAAGCAAAGTACTGTACACACCCCTGTCAGCATCAATGGGCCGAGGTGAATGGTTGACAGCTTCAAATTCCTAGGAGTGCACATCACCAACAATCTGTCCTGGTCCACCCACGTCAATGCTACAATCAACAAATCACAATGGCTAAAAATGGCAAAGAACAAAGTTTTTCTCAGAAAACGAAGGAAATTCGGCATGTCCACATTCATTCTTACCAACTTTTACAGATGCACTATAAAAAGCATCCTATCGGCTATATCGCAGCCTGATCTGGCAACTGCTCGGCTCAAGATCATAAGAAATTACAGAGTCATGAACACAACCCAGTCCATTACGTGAACCCGCCTCCCATCCATTGACTCTGTCTGCACCTCCTGCTGCCTGGGGAAAGCGGGCTGCATAATCAAAGACCCCTTCTCACCCGGCTTACTCACTCTTCCAACTTCTCCCATTGGGCGGGAGATACAAAAGTCTGAGAACACGCACGAACAGACTCAAAAACAGCTTCTTCCCCACTGTTACCAGCCTCCTCAAAAACCCTCTTATGGACTGATCTGAACTCTTCACACATCTTCTCTACTGAGTACTACTACGCTCCTGTATGCTTCTCACGATGCCTGTGTCTATGTATTTACATTGTGATTTATGTTTACCCTATTTATTTTTCATGTATGGAATGATCTGTCTGGACTGTACGCAGAACAATAATAATAATAGCTTATTGTCACAAGTAGGCTTCAATGAAGTTACTGTGAAAAGCTGATAGTCGCCACATTCCGGCGCCTGTTCGGGGAGGCCGGTACGGGAATTGAACCCGCGCTGCTGGCATTGTTCTGCATTACAAGCCAGCTGTTTAGCCCACTGTGCTAAACCAGCCCCTTTTCACTGTACCTTGGTACATATGACAATAAACAAATCCAATCCAGGATTTTGTGCAACCACCACCTCAGAATCATGCACATGGGTGCCCGCTACCCTGGGAGTGTGAATGACATCTACATCCTGGGACACTCGGAGATCCCTGGTGTCTTCGAGGACCACCCCAGAATGATGTCCTGGTTCGTGGGGTGCAAGGGACACCCGCTCAGGACATGGCTGATAGCATCAGTGCAGAGGCCTGAGAATGAGGTGGAGCCGTTATAACGAGGTCCACGTTGCCACCTGTGCAGGCATTGAGCAGTGCATTGGCCTCCTAGAAATTTGGATCTGATGCCTGGACCATTCTGGTGGTGCATCACAGTACACCCCCCCCCCCCCCCACCCCCCTCCCGCAGAGGGTCTCCTGATTTGTGGTGGTCTGCTGTGCCCTCCACAATCAGAGACAGCAGCGGAGTGATATGTTGGAAGAGGAGGAAGAGGAAGACGCAGTCCTGTTTGAGGAAGAGAAGGCAGAGGAGGAGGAAGGAGACCAGGAAGGGCTGGAGGAGGGGCTGGAAGATGGACAGGTGGCACCGAGGATCTGACATGCGAGGTGGACCAGGGAAGCCTTCATCGTCTCCGAGTTCTCCTAGGACGAGGCTGTGTTCCTCAGCTCAAAACTCCCTATTTCCCTCCTCCCCTCCCCTTCCGTTCCTCCCATCACATTGTTCCCTCCCCAACCATCCTGTTCCCCCTCTCTAAGCGTCTTTGTAGCATCACTCCAGGGTGATGGGCCTGTGTTTACACTGTCAGTGGGTCACTATAGAAGGCAGGAGGATGATGACCACTTGCTGTGAGGAAAGGTCTGGTGCTCCTTAGGATCTGCTAAAGTCTGACTCCTGTCTTTTTGCTGGCAGCGCACTCACACCCATCCTCTGAACGGGGACTGTAGCGGGGGCCTGCCCGCACCCCACCCCAGGGGCAGTGTGGGGATGGGGTGGAGTGCGGGCAGGCCCGCTGTAAAGATTAATGTGACAGAGGCTTCACATGTATCAGGTATGACATGTTTTTTTAAAAAAAACATTTTATTAAGGCATTTGTAAATTTTTAACAACAATTTCAAGAGAAAACAACAAAGTAAATAACCCCCCCCACTCCAACCAACAACCACATCCAGCCAACGTGGTTGACACACAGTTCCCCAGTCCCCATCCTCCAGTCTGACATGTTTTAATGGTGAACATTTTACTGTGATAGATTTCCATTCCCCCTAGCGACTGATAGTGACCTCATCAGTGCCCACTCAGTGCTCCTCACTCTTCTTCATCTTCCGTGGTCTACTGCTATGTCTAGGTGTGTCCCCAGGATGCACATCAGAGGTGGAGGCAGCCTGCTGCTTTCCGCACCCTGTGTCCTTTGATGTCCTTGGCAGATGTTCTCTGGAGGGTCTGGAGCTGGAGAACCCCAGTCAACGTTCCGGTGTCACAGGTGTCACTGTGCCACAATGTTCTGCCCGCTGCCTGTGAAACGCGCCGGTGTCGGGGGTGCAGGAGAAGATTCAAAAGAACTGGAGACCTCTGTATTCTGCTTGGTGGAAGACTCTGGGTTGGCCTCCAGCACTTCCCCTTCCCCGGTGGTGCTCGTAGGACACTGGGGACTCTATGGGATGGAGAAGCAGCTGGAGTGAGCTCCAGAGTCATCTGGCACTGCCAGTACTGGAGGCGCCCCATTGTCTGCACCATGGTGTTGATGCCCTCAGTGATGGTCCTCAGTGACTGGGCCATTCTCTGGAGTGCCTCGGCATGTCCACCTGCGTCTGGGACTCACCCGTACTAACAGCCTCTGCCACTGCCTCCCAAGCAGCATTGCTGACCCAGCTGCTAGTCCTCTGACCCCCTTGGGGGGACAGGGTGCCCTGCCTCTTGTCCACGGTGCCGGGAAATCTGGCCAGGTCGGCATCGCCGAAGGTGAGGAGCAAATCTGCGCGCTGCCCTGCTTGTGTGGTGACTGGGAGTGAGTGGTGAGGGAACGTTTAAAAGCAGCTCCCCCTTGTTAGCGGTGAGAGGCTGAGGCACCAGTTGGGTGAATCAGATGGCCAGGGATCCAATAATGTCGAAATTCACATGGGGGCTCATTTTTGGCACTAAGTGCCGTTGAATACGGGACGCGATCTCGCCAATGCGGCCGTCGCGAAACTCCCTGCCAAACGCACCCAAAACCACATTTAACTTGAGTCCATTGAATTGCCCCCAATGACAATTTCTCAATTTTGTGATTTTTTTTCAAGACGTTTTGACTTTTTGTTTTCAGATTTTAAACAACACTTGCTCTGGGATTCTGTAAAACCTATGTTTCTACAGTGTCATTATTACAGTAAAACATCCCAAGGTCCTTTGTAGGAGTATTACCAGAGTTTGACATCAAGCCAAATGAGGTTTGGCCTGGATTGTTCTGTCAACAGTAAATGCCCACTAGCCAGTCATTACATTGGCATTTGCCCACAGGCTTTGGGCTGGATCTTACCAGCTCAGTAGTGCCCCGATAATGGGCTGGAAAGCGAGAAACAACCATGCTTCTGCTATTTGGGGAGCCCAGGCTGGATGCCATACATATCAATCAGCTGGAGAGCTGCCAGCTGGGCCTGCCTCAATGAGCTGCCAGTCAATCCCAGCAGTGCCACCAGGAGCAGGATTGCGGGGGAAGGGGGCAGGCATTGTTGTGAGGAACCTCTCCATGAACCAGGACTGACCAGGCGGTCTCGCTACATGGAGGGTCCACTCACCACTGATCAGATACCAGCAATGGTGGGAAGAGACCCTTACTTGGCCACTTAAGTGGCACAGTTGGTCTCTGTGTGGAAGAGACGTCCTTCACCTTCCACGCCACTGGCAGAATGCCACGTCAGTAGGTTGGCGACAGGCACTCAACCCCCTGCCTCCTTATTCCACTCCTGAGGGCCCCATAAAATTCAGCCCTTGATGTAGATTTTTGCATTGAACATTGTAGCTATTAGAAACCCTAAACAGGGCAGTGCTCGCCACAAATAACCTGGGGACAGCGTGTGCTGGACAAGCAACAGCAAGCTGAAGCAGGAGTAAAGATGAGCAATGTTATGGAAGTGTAAGCGATGTTTGGAAGCGAAACTTAAATACAACAGCAAGGTTTCAAACTCTGACAGGGGCCAGGGAGAGGGATGCACTCATTGGCAAGGAGACAGAATTTGCAGGAAAATAATGGTGGAGGAGCTGAAAGAGAGGATGGCAAGCTGGGTGCCATCGGTGCTCATTGATGTTCGAATGATGTTGCCAAGGGCGGGCATATGGATGAGAAATAAGAGATCAAGGACAAATCCTCGTTTATTCCAGAGGCAATCATGCAGGATTGGCAGCGAGAAGAGACGCCAGAGCAGGCTATGACTGGATAGATAGGAACGGGACTAGGCAAGGTTAGCTGAGCAAGGGCTAAAAGGAAATTACTGCAGATGCTGGAATCTGAAACAAGCACTGAAAACACTGGACAATCTCAGCAAGTCTGATAGCATCTGTAGAGGGAGAAGGGAGCTCACGCTGGTTAAGTCTTGTCAAAGGAGGAGAGCTGTTGGGAGGAAGGTGACATGGTCAACATTTGTGTCACAGGCAGAATGGAAAGGATGAGGAGGGAATGTGAGATTGGAGGGGGGCCGGTGGTGGGAAGTTGAGGAGGGTAGGGAGAACATCTCTCATTAGCCATGAATGACGGTGACTTGATTTCTCTGGAAAGCTCGAAATCCAGAGGTTAGGACATGGGGTCACTATTCGTTTTGTACCCAATAAACATGTAAACAAATGCACTCAATGTTCCATTCGTCACTGGCAGTGCTTAGTTTGACAGTGAGTCACGATTCTGGTTTATAATCGACCTGTGATGTAATTCTTCTTTGCATGGCCACACAATTACTTTACTCAGTTCAAGATAAAAAGCCACAGCTCCACAATTGTGCCCCACTCATCTGTACTTCTTGAATGAAATGTGCCTCACGACAGGGTATGAGCTGGAACGCTCAAAGTCAATGCCGTGGATTTGTCGTTTTGTGTCTCCTCATCGCGTTCTCTTAGTATCTTGGTGCACGACACTCCAATGATTACCATCGTCTCCATCTTGGCAAGAGCCAAAATTCTGTGTGAGTCCCAGTAAATACTTTAAAATGACAGCAGTCACTTCTGTATCAAATGCAGGAAATCATTGCAATGCTGAAGGGCATCACCTTTTTTATGAAGCATAACTGAATTGCTTGACATTTGCATCCCTCAAAGGTGCCGAATACTCTTATGGAGAAGGGGAGAGGGAGGGAGTCAATTTAAACAGCACTAATTTCTCTTCTCACCACCCAGCCATAAACAGAAAAGGGTTTGTAGTTGTTACCCACTTTAGAAGCAATGGCGTATTTCCCCAACCCCTCGGTTTTTTGTGAGATCCAATTTTCTATTAACAACCCTACAGCAAACCCGAGATAGGATTAACAAGGGTTAGTTTATTTGCACACACACAAAATGCAAAAGCAGGATCACAATGTCGCTTCCACAATCATTCAGTTAAGAACAAGATAGAGAAAAGGAGACCAGAGAGAAAAGAAATGTTGTTTTACGTGGGTTCCAGGGCCCAGAATCAAAGTCCAATGAGGTATTGCTTCACGGAGGTTGGTGGGTCAAAAACCGATGCTGTATAATTCAATTTTCCAGTCGTGTTGATTTCATACGATGAAATAAGCATACAAAGATGAATCAGTTTGTAGGCGAAGGTACAGAATTTCCAGGAGCAGTGTAGATGGGGCCAGGTGTTCAACCTTGGCAGAGCTCTTTTTCTGTGAGGTTGCCAGTTTGATGATAAACAGAAGATTGAAGCTGCACAATTCAGCAAAGCAATATCACTTGTCCCACAAAACTGAGGCTCATGTCATATAACTCCATCCTTTTGACAAAGGATGTGCATCCATTGTCTGGATTCCAAAGACTTAAATGTCTTCGTCATTAAGAATTGCAAGGAAGGTTGCGGGGTATTTGTCTCAATGAATGATCCATCTCCTGTTGGCCAGCCTGAGTTATTAAATGCAGATGGCCTTTGTGCAGCTCTCTTTAGATTTGGACTGTGCAGCCACAGGGGGTTGTTAGTGGATTCTCAGAGATAACGAGGTATAAGTTTTCCGACAACTGCCAAGTGGCTTATTTTGTTTGGGGTTACAGACAGACGTAAGTTCAGCCATTTTAAGGATCTTGTTCAGTTTTTAAATTTACAAAATAGCAATTAGGATAACTATATGGTTTAGATAAAGGATGCGATTGGGAGGATGCAGCTGGAGAAGGTGGCAGGGCCAGATGGGTTTCTGGTGGGATATTATAAAAAATTCAAGGATAAGCTGGCACCCTGATGGTGGGAATGTTTGAGGAGGCGATAGGGAAGGGGGTGTTGCCACAAACCTTGGGGCAGGCATCGATTTCACCGTTGCTAAAAAGAGATAAGGATCCGACAGAGTGTGGGTCGTATGGGCCCATATCACTTCTGAATGTGGGTGCAAAAGTATTGGCGAAGGTACTGATGGGTAGGCTGGAGGAGGGCCTCCCAAAGGTGATAGGTGAGGATCAGACGGGGTTTGTGGGAGGGAGGCAGATTTTTTCGAACATTAGGAGGGTTTTGAATGTCGTTATGGCACCGGCGGAAGGGAAGGAAACACAGGTAGTTGTGGCATTGGACGCTGAGAAGGCGTTTGACTGGGTAGAATGGGGGTACCTGATGGCAGTTCTGGAGCGGTTTGGGATTGGACTGTTGCTCTTATTAGCCTTAGTTTTATTAGCTCTAATTCTGTCACCTTTGCTCACGAGTCGCCAGGTATCTTTCTGATACCGCCACGTGGTTCAAGCTCAAGTAATGATTAATAATGCAGCACACCGCTTAGTAAAAGTTAAATCAACGATCATTTATTATATACAGCAATAAATACTTATACAATAATTCTACTTCTAGACTACTACATAAGAACATAAGAACTAGGAACAGGATTAGGCCATCTGGCCCCTCGAGCCTGTTCTGCCATTTAATTAGATCATGGCTGATCTTTGCGGACTCAGCTCCACTCTCCGGCCTGTACACCATATCCCCGAATCCCTTTATTCTTTAGAAAGGTATCCATCTTTTTCTTAAAAATGTTTAAAGAAGGAGCCTCAACTGCTTCACTGGGCAAGGAATTCCAGAGATTCACAACCCTTTGGGTGAAGAAGTTCCTCCTAAACTCGGTCCTAAATCTACCCCTTATTTTGAGGCTATGCCCCCTAGTTCTGCTTTCCCCGGCCAGTGGAAACAACCTGCCCACATCTATCCTATCTATTCCCTTCATAATTTTATATGTTTCAATAAGATTCCCCGCATCCTTCTAAACTCCAATGAGTACAGTCCCAGTCTACTCAACCTCTCATCATAATCTAATCCCCTCAACTCTGGGATCAACCTAGTGATTCTCCTCTGCACTCCCTCCAGTGCCAATATGTCCTTTCTCAGGTAAGGAGACCAAAACTGAACACAATACTCCAGATGTGGCCTCGCCAACACCTTATACAATTGCAGCATAACCTCCCTAGTCTTGAACTCCATCCCTCGAGCAATGAAAGACAAAACTCGATTAGCCTTCTTAATCACCTGTTGCACCTGCACACCAACTTTTTGCGACTCGTGCACCAGCACACCCAGGTCCCTCTGCACAGCAGCATGTTTTAACATCTTACCGTTTAAATAATAATCCATTCTGCTGTTATACCTCCCAAAATGGATAAACTCACACTTGGCAACATTGAATTCCATCTGCCAGACCCTAGCCCATTCACCTAACCTATCCAAATCCTTCTGCAGACTTCCGGTATCCCCTGCACTTTTTGCTTTACCACTCATCTTAGTGTCGTCTGCAAACTTTGCCACATTGCACTTGGTCTCCAACTCCAAATCATCTATGTAAATTGTGAACAACTGCAGGCCCAACACTGATCCTTGAGGGACCCCACTAGTTAAACGTTGCCAACCAGAGAAACACCCATTTATCCCCACTCTCTGCTTTCTGTTAGTTAACCAATCCTCTACCCATGCTACCACTTTACCCTCAATGCCATGCATCTTTAGTTTATGCAGCAACCTTTTGTGTGGCACCTTGTCAAAAGCTTTCTGGAAATCCAGATATACCACATCCATTGGTTCCCCGTTATCTACTGCACTGGTAACGTCCTCAAAAAATTCTACCAAATTAGTCAGACACGATCTACCCTTTATGAACCCATGCTGCGTCTGCCCAATGGGACAACTTCCCTCCAGGTGCCCCGCTATTTCCTCCTTAATGATAGATTCCAGCATTTTCCCTACAACCGAAGTTAAGCTTACCGGCCTATAATTACCCGCTTTCTGCCGACCTCCTTTTTTAAACAGTGGTCTCACGTTTGCTACTTTCCAATCCTCTGGGACCACCCCAGAGTCTAGTGAATTTTGATAAATTATCACTAATGCATTTACAATTTCCCTAGCCATCTCTTTTAACACTCTGGGATGCATCCCATCAGGGCCAGGAGACTTGTCTACCTTTAGCCCCATTAGCTTGCCCAATTCTGCCTCCTTAGTGATTACAATCATCTCAAGGTCCTCACCTATCATATCTTTATTTCCATCAGTCACTGGCACGTTATTTGTGTCTTCCACTGTGAAGACTGACCCAAAAACCTGTTTAGCTCCTCAGCCATTTCCCCGTCTCCTATTATTAAATCTCCCTTCTCATCTTCCAAAGGACCAACATTTACCTTAGCCACTCTTTTTAGTCTTATATATTTGTAGAAGCTTTTACTATCTGCTTTTATGTTCTGAGCAAGTTTACTTTCATAGTCTACCTTACTCTTCTTTATAGCTTTTTTAGTAGCTTTCTGTTGTACCCTAAAGGCTTCCCAGTCCTCTAGTCTCCCACTAATTTTTGCCACTTTGTATGTTTTTTCCTTCAATTTGATACTCTCCCTCACCTCCTTAGATATCCACAGCCGATTTTTCCCCTTTCTACCGTCTTTCTTTTTTGTCGGTATGAACCTTTCCTGAACACTGTGAAAGATCGCTCGGAAGGTTCTCCACTGTTCCTCAACTGCTTCACCATGAAGTCTTTGCTCCCAGTCTGCCTTAGCTAGTTCTTCTCTCATCCCATTGTAATCACCTTTGTTTAAGCACAAAACACCAGTGTTTGATTTTACCTTGTCATCCTCCAACTGTATTTTAAATTCCACCATATTGTGGTCGCTCCTTCCAAGAGGATCCCGAACTATGAGATCATTAATCAATCCTGCCTCATTACACAGGACCAGATCTAGGACTGCTTGTTCCCTTGTAGGTTCCATTACATACTGTTCCAGGAAATTATCCCAGACACATTCTATAAATTCCTCCTCAAGGCTGCCTTTAGCAACCTGGTTAAACCAATCGACATGCAGATTAAAATCTCCCATGATAACCGCTGTACCATTTCTACATGCATCCGTTATTTCTTTGCTTATTGCCTGCCCTACCATCCTGTTACTATTTGGTGGCCTATAGACTACTCCTATCAGTGACCTTTTCGCCTTACTATTCCCGATTTCCACCCAAATTGATTCAACCTTGTCCTCCATAGCACCAATATCATCCCTTACTATTGCCCGGGTGCCATCCTTAAACAACAAAGCTACACCACCGCCCTTATCGTCCATTCTATCCTTTCGTATAGTCTGATACCCTTGGATATTTAACTCCCAGTCGTGACCATCTTTTAACCATGTTTCAGTAATGGCCACTAAATCATAGCCATTCACGATGATTTGCGCCATCAACTCATTCACCTTATTCCGTATACTACGAGCATTCAGGTAAAGTACACTTATGCTGTTTTTTATGTCTTTGTTATGAATCCTAACACCTTGATCAGTAACTTTTCGCAAATTATTTTTCCTCTTACCCTTTCTCCTAATTTTCCTTGTCTTTGGACCCATATCTCTACATAATAACCTGTCACGTAACCTGCTGCCTTGCTCTCCATTAACCATTATACTGTCCATAGCTTTACCCTTCCCTTCCCCCCAACTTGCTAGTTTAAAGTCCTTGTGACCAACCTATTTATCCTATTCGCTAGAACACTGGTCCCAGAATGGTTCAGGTGAAGACCGTCCCAACGGTACAGGTCCCTCCTGCCTCAGTACTGATGCCAATGCCCCATGAAATGGAATCCCTCTTTCCCGCACCACTCCTTTAGCCACGTGTGAACTTCCCTAATTTTCTCAACCCTATGCCAATTGGCATGTGGCTCGGTTAGTAATCCAGAGATTATAACCCTGGAGGACCTGTTCTTTAATTTAGTCCCTAGTGTTTGATAATCCCCAAACAGGTCCTCTTTCCTAGTCTTATCTATGTTGTTAGTCCCAACGTGGACCACAACAACTGGATCCTCCCCCTCCCTCTCCAAAATCCTTTCAAGCCGATCAGAGATGTCCCTCACCCTGGCTCCGGGCAGGCAACATACCATGCGGGACTAACGATCTGGCTTACAAAGGATGCCATCAATCCCCCTAATTATAGAATCCCCTACAACTACCACTTGTCTTTTTGCTCCCCCCTCTTGAATGGCTTCCTGTACCACGGTGCAGTGGTCAGTCAACGCATCCTCCCTACAGCCCTCTTCCTCATCCACACAGGGAGCAAGTACCTCATGCCTGTTGGACAAGGTCAAGGGCTGAGGCTCAACTCCTAAACTCAGGATCCCCCTACCTGCCTCCCTTGCAGTCACATCACTCTGTCCCTGACCACTATCCGAATTAACTGAACTTATTCTACCGGGTGTGACTGCCTCCTGAAACAAAGCGTCCAGGTAATTTCCCCCCTCCTTGATGTGCCGCAGTGTGTGCAGCTCGGTCTCCAGCTCATCAATTCTGAGCCGAAATTCCTCGAGCAGCCAACACTTGCTGCAGATGTGGTCACTGACGGTCTCAAAGGGATCCACCAGTTCCATCATCATACAGCAACAGCACATCACCTGTCCAGCCATATTCAACTAGTTAATTAATTTAAATAATTAAAACATTTTTTTTTTTTTTTTAGAACCTCAAGGATAAACCAGAACATCAACAAAAACACAGCCCTCTCTGGCCACTCACCCGAACTCAGTCACTCACCTAAACTCAGATGCACTCTGTTCCAATCAGCACTCAGTCACTCACCTAAACTCAGATGCACTCTGTTCCAATCAGCACTCCGTGTCTAAAGGCACTCCTGCCACACCTTTTGTACCCTGCCTGATTTCCAATTAGCCAATAGGCCCGCTCCAGGAACTGAAGTCTCCAACTGTCACTCGACCTGTAAACCAAGCTTTTAAATATGCACTCACCTCTCCCAGCAACCCTGCAGCCTGTGGCCTGCAACCAGAGAAACACCCATTTATTCCCACTCTCTGCTTTCTGTCCCCACAACCTACAACTAAAGGCCAATACTTAACTTTGGTGATGGCCCACCAGGTCAGGAAAACGAATGGTCTATCGAATTGGGTCTGGCCTGCGGGATTCAAAAAGGCTAGTATGAGTCAATAGTCTGGAACACCTATCTGGTAGTGATTGCTGGAGTAAGACTTACATGTTCTTTTGTCGAAGGGTCTCGAAGGTTGCGAGCAGGAAGAGGAAAGGGTCGATCTGAACTTGGCCCCTATCTTTATAGTTCCCAGGGGCTTCCCGCCTCTCGGGGCGGACCTTGAACCTGGTTCCAAGTGATTGGACTTGGTCCCAATCACTTGGTTCGATATGTTCCAATAATGGGGCGATTCCTTGATCGGGGGGTGGTCGTCCACCTTTCTTTGTCTCAGCCACTGCTGGTGCCGAAAAGTCTGGATTGGCTTTATGTTGCTAATGTGTAGCAATTGTTCCCGGGGATGGCTGCTTAGTATGCAGATGGCTGGGTTGTTGTGCTGTTAATGGCTGCAGGTATCGGTCTGCGCCGACTTCCTCAGAGCCGAATACACTGTTCTGCCTGCAGCTGTCCGTTTTGAGTCCTGTTGGCTGATTTGCCCATCAGCCTCTTTTGTTCGTCATTTTAGATCGAGGTTTGACCATTCTAATCGGGAATCAGCCATGTTAGGTGGCTACATTCCCTCCTTGTGATCCTAACGCGAAGCGTGAAGGATCGCATAAATTTTGTTCTTTCCATTCCCTGACCGGGGCGGGGGGGGGGGGGGGGGCACCTCCTACATGGCCTCTGCTCTGACCCTAGCTATGCACAATTTTTTTTTTACCTAAACAATTCTAAGGGCGCTATGTCAGGCAGGGGCATGCAGTTACAAAATAACGAACTTGGAACCTCTAATTTTACCTAAATACACTATACTCACTAAACATTGCATTATCCTATCTTCCTAAAACATACAACAACAATCACAACATTTACTATACTCTTTCCTGGCTTGGCAGTCAAGCTCAGGATCACACATTTTTTTTCCATGAAAAGTTTTGTACATCTTTTTATTTACAGTAAAGTGAATGCTCTTTATTATCGTGTTATAGGTCGCGGGGGTCGGGGGTCTGGTCATAACTGAAGATAGGGGATCGGATCCGATATACCGGGGTTCGAGCGCGGTACGCTCTCCTTCTCCATTTGCGGAGGCGCATAGTCTGCACTACACAGCAGAGTATCACCAATGCTAACAGTGCTTCAATCACGTAGGACAGGGAGTACCAGGTTATGAACCTGGCACACCAGGAAGATGCAGTGTCGCTGGTGACTGGGCTTTGGGTACTGCGGGGCAGTGAAACATTAACGGCAGGGAGGTTTGAAGTAATGGGGTCCGCGGTCCCGCGCAACCAAGTGTCCATGAACAGAATGTTGAGCACGATGAAAGAAGTCCTCATGGCTGTCCTGGCTGTCCTCTTTCCTTTTCCTTCTTGTGTTCTTTTGTTTTCTCTGGTCCTGGAGCTTCTGGAGTTCTGTAAAAACAAGCATAGTATCTGTTACTACCTTGGTTTAATATCCGGTATGTTAGTGTGTCTGTCCTTTGGGGCCAATTATTCCCTTATAATTGGTCACTATGTGTGTCTCCCTCATTTTTTTTTTCCAAAAACAAATTTTAGGACACGGCACACTTCCCAATGGCGGACCAGTCCTGATTTACCATCCAAATGTTCCACGATGTAAATAGCATATGGCAGCAACCTAAAGGTCGCCTAAACAAATAAAAACGTTTTGAAATGAAAAGAGTTATGGGCTGCGACGGGTAAGATTTGGATGGAGTCCCCGGGTAGGACGGGTACAATGCTGCATCTCCCCTACCCGAGCGTGTTTGACCAACGGGGGGGTCCCCAGGCAGGGCCGGTCTCACGCCGTTTCTCCACTGCCTGAGCAACCGACAAGAACGGGAAAAAATGTAGTCATCGTGGTGGGGTTGCTACAGTGATTCTATCCTTGAATCACAAGAGCAGCTACGATCGGGCGTCTGATACCCGAACCGGTATCAGCTGAAGTGTCTGCAGACAAGCTAGTTCCGCTGAACAAGCGTGTGGTCTGCTGACCAGGTGTCTGCAGATAAGTTGGTACCGCTGAACAAGCGGCTGGAAAAAATTCTCCAGTCGGACGAACAACACAAAACAAACGTACGAACAACATAAAACATCCTGCAGGTTCCATCAGGAAGGACAACACTTCTCCCAAGCGTTTCCTTTAAACATCATGTGGACACCGCAGTTCTCTGTTGTGAACAGGGTCGCAAAGGGGTTGGCGGCTTGGGAGTCAGACTCGAGGTCGTCCCCTTCTCCCGGGTGCCAAACTCTGGAGTGAATTAGGGCTGAAAGGGCTGTTTGGCGTGAGTTGGGGTTGCTTTCGTCATTGCGGACGAGTCTGTAGGAGTTGTCGCGGTGCCAATGAGTTGTGTCAAGTTGTGTGGGGACAAAGTCGGGGTCGTCCGTGTGGTTCGGCGGTCGGTGGTGGGATTTATTTAGAAAAGTGATCATGAAGGGATCACTGGAGTTGAAATCGGAGTCGCTGGGTGTGGGTCCGGTTGTATGGGGATAGTAGGGAGGCGTGCTGTGGCTATCGTCCGAGTCACAGTCGCTGTCTCTGCTGCTGCAGTCTGTGGGCGTTCCGGGGCGAGTGTAGATTTTGGGGGTGGAGTCGAGGGCGAGTCTGTGGCTGGGCTGGACGTGGTGGGGGTTGGTCGGGTTAAGTTGGCTGTGGGCGGGTTGTGGTGTGCTGCGTCAAGCATGCCATGGTGGGCGTGGTTTGACTGTGTTCCATAAGCCTTTAACTGGTTTATATGAAACCACGCAGTCTTACCATTTGGGTATTTTATTTTGTATACCGATGGGCTTACTTTATCCGAAATGGAGTACGGACCCGAGTATTTTGGAGACAGGAATGTGCTGGGGTTATATACAGACAACATTACTTGCTGTCCTATATCATACTCCGTTGCATGCACTGCCTTATCAAAACAGGCCTTGCTCTGTTTCTTTTTGGTGCCCAATTTAACTGCGGCTGCTAACTGAGCCGTTTTTACATTAGCAACTAATTGCTCCACGGCTTTCTCGTGGGTGAGGGCAGTAACTTCAGGGCTGGTCAGGTCTAAACCTAACAAGTATTCTGTCCCTTTCATGGGGCGTCCGGTCATAAGAGTGTGCGGGGTGTAACCTGTGGAGGTGGAAACAGTGTTACGCAAAAACATCAGCGCAAAAGGGAGGACTGAGTCCCAAATGGTGTTCTGCTGGACCATTTTTCTGAGGGTGGTTTTTAGGGTCCGATTCATGCGCTCCACTATACCACTCGACTGTGGGTGGTAGGCAATGTGGAATTTTTGGGTGATGCCAAATATCGTGAGGACGTTCTGCATGACCTGTCCCGTAAAGTGAGAACCTTGGTCTGATTCAATACTGTGGGGGAGTCCCCATCTTGTAAAGATGTGGTGGGTTAGGATCTTGGCTGTGGTTTTCACGGTGTTGGTGCGGGCTGGAAATGCTTCCACCCACTTTGTAAAACATACCAGAACATATTTATAGCCATTCCTGCAAGGGGGCAATGGACCTATAAAATCAATCTGGAGGTTAGTCCAGGGGCTGTTAACGGGTCGGGTGTGGCTGAGTTGGGCCTTTTTGGCATATTTATCGGGGTTGTTCTGCGCACAGATAATTCTCAATGTAATGGCTTACATCTTCCTTGAGATTTGGCCACCAACAAGCTGTTTGAGGTGGGCTGTAGTGGGATTGATTCCCCGGTGTCCATGACCATCATGGAATAAACAAATTAATTGGTTCCTATCCTGCTCAGGAACTACATAAAGGGTGTCCTTTAACACCACACCGTCATGTGTGGTTAGTGTATTTCTGAACCTCTCGTAGGAGGCTGGAACCTTCCCTTTCACAATCTCAGTGAGAGCGCTATCCTGCTTCTAGGCCTCTACTAGATCCTCGATCCTAGTCTGCGTGACCTGAACTGCACTCACTGGCGCGCTTTCGGGGGGTTTCCAGAAATACCCATGTCTGGAACCTGCTTTAGCCAGTGCGTCGGTTTTTACATTTCCAGGGGGGGAGGAACGATGGTGGCTGCGGACTTTTATGATCCCAAAAGTCCTGTTCTGGGCTTTTTGTAAAATATGGCGGAGTAATGGGGCTGAGGGGAGGTTTCCCATCCGCAGAAACAAATCCTCTTGTTTCCCACAGGGGCAGAAATTCTGTAAGGCTGTTACAGACATAGAGGCTGTCTGAGTATATGTCTGCTGGGCTGGGGAAGGAATTTGGGTGGTCTACTATGTACGCGATGGCTGCAAGCTCTGCTGCCTGTGCGCCTAAGTGTCCAGGGAGTTTTAATGCTATCTCCTCGAGGGCGTGTCCCTGTGTGTCCTCAACATAAATCCCGCAACCTGTTATGCGTTGACCATCTAAGACTGTGGAAGATCCATCCACATAAATCTTAATGGTGTCACATGTGTCCGGGTGAGGGGGCTCGGAGATGGATTTCCTATTTTTCTGGGGGGTGTTTTTGCTATGAAGGGGCCTGTGTTGTGGTGTGGAGAGATGATTTCACATTCATGGGGGGTTTCGGGGTACTGCAAATTGTCCGCTAAGTATGTGTGGGTCTTTGTCCGTTTTACTGTGATGTCCCTTCCCTGCAAGAGAAGGGTCCATCTAGCTGCGCGTATTTGGTTGACGGTACCGTCCTTAAGTCGTCCGTCCAGTAAAAGTTGGGTGGGGGTGTGCTCGGTCAGAATGGTGTTGGGGTTCAGTCCGGTAATATAGGAAAAGCACTGGACTGCCCAGAAAACTGCGAGCAGGTGCCTCTCACAGGCTGAAAATCCCTGCTCCACAGCATCTAAAATTCGGGAGGCCTAAGCCACGGGTCTTAGCTGGTCGTGCCGTTCCTGCAGGAGCACGGCTGAAAGGGTGCGGTCTGTGGTCGCTACCTCTATGGCGTAAGGGGAAAGTGGGTCTGGAACTTGTAGTGCGGGGGCGGCTATGAGCGCCTGTTTTAATGATTCCACAGCATCCGTATGCTGCGGAAGCCACTCCCAGGGGGCTCCTTTCTTTAGGAGGTCTGAGAGGGGCGCTGCCTTGCTGGCGAAACCGTCAATGTGGTTTCGGCAGTAGCCAACCAGTCCTAAAAACGACTGGAGGGCTGAAACGTTCTGGGGAAGGGGCAATTTAGCGATCGAGTCAATTCTTTTATGCTCTATCTCAGGTTTGCCGTGTGTGATAATTGTACCCAAATATACCACTTTTTCTTCCAATATCTAGGCCTTTTTGGGGCTTACTTTACAGCCAATGGAATGTAACAATTCCAGGAGTTCGGACAGAAGCTCAATGTGCTCTTCCTTTGTGTCTGTCTGCAGTAGTAGATCATCTACATACTGTACCAGACATTCGGGGCGAGAAAATTTTGCTAATCCATTTGCCAGCTGTCGGTGGAAAATGGAGGAGGAGTTGTGGAAGCCTTGTGGCAGGCATGTCCACGTGTACTGCTGCGCTTTAAAAGTGAAGGCAAATTTGTACTGGCACGCCTTTGCCAATGGAATGGACCAGAATCCATTACTGACGTCCAAAACAGTGAAATATCGGGCATGGAGTCCCTGTTTGAGCATGGTCTTGGGACTTGTTGCTACGGTGGGGGCTGCTGCGGGGGTGACTTTATTGAGTTCCCGATAATCGATGGTCAGTCGCCATGATCCATCGGGCTTTCTCACTGGCCAAATCGGGGCATTATTAGTAGAGGCTACCGATCTTAGTACGCCTTGCTCTAATAAGCTCTCTATAACTTTTAGGATTTCTCCCTCTGCTTCCAGGGGGAATCCGTACTGCTTTTGGGGTCTAGGGTCCGGTCCTGTTACTTGTACGGAGCCAGTCATCCGTCCACAGTCGTGATTGTGGGTCGCGAGTGCTGCCCTGTTCTTTTGCAGGACTGCCCTAACCTGCCTGTCCGTGCTGAGTGTGGTGGGGTTGAACCAAAACTCGCCTACTGCGCTAATTTTGTTCATATAGTCCCCTATGTTGAGTGTTGCGGGGGCTCTAGCGGATTTCGCCATCTTCCAGACACACTGGTTGACTGGATCGAAGGATAGGTGGTGGGAATTCATAAAGTCGATTCCCAGAATGTGTTCTGCTGTGTGGGGCAGGTCGGCTAAAACTACGGGGTGTTTTGTGGTTATGTTTCCTATCTGAATGGGTACAGGGGCTGTGATGTGTCCCTTTTGTGAGTGGCCTGTGAAGCCGCTGAGGGTGATAGTGGCTGTAGTGGGCCACGTGTCCTGAAAAAGGGTGGAGGAATTTATGGTGGTGCGAGACCCTCCTGTGTCCCAAAGAAACTTGATAGGCTGTCCCCAAATCTTCGCTGCGACTACGGGTCGTCCTGACCTATCCCAAAGGATATCGCAGACCCAACTGGGGGAGCCCGTACACCGTCAGTCCGTTCCGGTCAAGTCCGTCTGATCCGAACGGGCGCTAACGCTATGGATGGGCTCTGCCTTTTTCTTAATCAGAGTGCCTGTCTGTTGGGCTCTCTGTGGCTTTTTTGGGGCATTGCACTCTTTGGCAAAATGTCCCAAATGTCTGCAATTGTAGCATTCTTGCGGTTTAGCTGGGGGGCTGCTCTTTCCCTCATTTACCCAGGCGGGGTTGTGAGGTGTGGCTTTTACTGCCTGCATGTCTGCGGCGGCTTGCTTTTCCTCTGTGGTTTTAGCGGCGGGTTTATTGTGAACAGACTGCTCCCAAACGCGGGACAATCTTTTAACCACCCACTTCTCGTTATGAGCCTCCTCCGAGGAATCATAACTACTGCAGGCATTCTGTCCTGCCTCTGTGGCATGGGAGATAAGGGTGCGGGTCCATTTGGCCATATTGTCTGGGGACAAATGGGCACGGTCTACGTCTCCAAAAACGGCTTAGAAGTGAATCCACAGGCGTCCTGCGAGCGCTGTGGGGTGCTCCGACTTCTTCTGCCTACACTTATTTAGGCCATCTACGGGGTCACCCCGGTGATACCCGATCGCCTCCAGGATGCATTTCTGCAAGGGTGCCTCCTCCTACGTTCTGTGGGTCGGAAAGGGCTGCTGCTACCGATGGATCCAAACTTAGAACCATGAGCTTTACATGCTCTCTCTCATCCAGGCCGTACATGGTCGCCTGATGTTTGATGGTGGCAAAGGAATGGTGTGGGTCTGAAGCGGGGAGGAACGGTGTGATTTTTGCACACGCGTCCCGTAATTGGGTCACTGTGAGGGGGGTGGAATATAGGAATTCCGCCTCGTCCGATGTGGCTGTGCGGTGGGTTGTTACAGGGTTCATCAGAGCCTGAACTACCTGCTGTGTGGGGGGTGGGGGTGCTTTTCTCCTTTGGGGCTTTCCCTGCGCCCATGTTCCCTGAACATATCTCTGCGCTGTTTCCTGTAATTCTTCCCAATCAGGGCCGTCGTCCTGGTCTAATTTTTCCCCAAAGGTTTCTTGAAAGCCCTTCTGGACAGAAAGCAGTGATTGCAGGTCTGCAATTTGCTTCCGGCACTTTGCATGGTCTATGGTGCTCTGCCTTTGTTCTGTGGTTGCACCGTGGAGCGCTCTCAAGGCTGCCTTGAGATCACTACATTGCTTCTGTAGCATCTCCACCTGCTTCTCTGTTTCTTTCTTTACCAGGACTGCACGCTGCGTGTCCTGATAAGCCTTTTCATACTGGGACTGGAAACTACTCAAATGCGCCAGACAAGACTGGTGACCCCGTTACGGGGTCACCAATCTCTTCGTCCTTTGCTGCTAATTTCCGCCTTAATTCCAGATTCTCTTTCTCCACCTCGCATACATCAACTTTATTCATACGATGTATGCCCTCTACTTCTTTGAGGAGCGTCCTGACGACCTCCTCTGTGCCTCGCAATTGTGCCAGACAGGACACAATTGCCATCGGCTTGTGAGCTTTTGCTAAGTTCTTTTTATGGATCTCGCTCATGTTCTCCAACCAAGTATGCCCTATACTTCCGGGGCCTGAGTCGTCATTATTACAGAAATCATTCCACATGGGCCATCCTTTGCCCTTGAGGTATTTCCGAATTTCCTCTTCCCAAGTGGGGCACTGTCCCACTCTACTGCTGCTGGTCGCTGCGACCGCAAATTCCTCAGGGTTCATGAGGCGTTGCATTGCCTGCATGGCCATCTCTCCTATCCGCTTGCTTCGGTTAAATTTGGAACAGGGGGCTAAGGTGGTGTCGTAGATGTGGGTACGGCTTGCGCTAATTTCCGAAAATAGACTTCCGACAGTTTTGACGCAACAAAAACCTATCAGTTTTACATTATAGCCCTGTTAGTTTCGCATGCATACACACACTTCCGAATTATGAATTATTAATCAGAACCGCTTGAACATTTGTGGTTTTTTGTTTCCAATTGGATTCTAATTCAAAATTTCTTGGGTTCTCCCAGAGTGGTTTTCCACTTCTAGATCGGGTCCCACCAGAGTCGCCAAAATGTTGCTCTTATTAGCCTTAGTTTTATTAGCTCTAATTCTGTCACCTTTGCTCACGAGTCGCCAGGTATCTTTCTGATACTGCCACGTGGTTCAAGCTCAAGTAATCATTAATAATGCAGCACACCGCTTAGTAAAAGTTAAATCAACGATCATTTATTATATACAGCCATAAATACTTATACTATAATCCTACTTCTAGACTACTACCTACCACTAAAGGCCAATACTTAACTTTGATGATGGCCCACCAGGTCAGGGAAATGAATGGTCTATCGAATTGGGTCTGGCCTGCGGGATTCAAAAAGGCTGGTACGAGTCGATAGTCTGGAGCTCCTATCTGGTAGCGATCGCTGGAGTAAGACTTACTTGTTCTTTTGTCGAAGGGCCTCGAAGGTTGTGAGCAGGAAGAGAAAAGGGTCGATCTGAACTTGGCCCCTATCTTTATAGTTCCCAGGGGCTTCCCGCCTCTCGGGGCGGACATTGAACCTGGTTCCAAGTGATTGGACTTGGCCCCAATCACTTGGTTCGATATGCTCCAATAATGGGGCGATTCCTTGATCTGGGGGGGTAGTCGTCCACCTTTTTGTCTCAGCCACTGCTGGCGCCGAAAAGTCTGGATCGGCTTTATGTTGCTAATGTGTCGCAATTGTTCCCGGGGATGGCTGCTTAGTATGCAGATGGCTGGGTTGTTGTGCTGTTAATGGCTGCAGATATCGGCCTGGGCCGACTTCCTCAGAGCCGAATACACTGTTCTGCCTGCAGCTGTCCGTTTTGAGTCCTGTTGGCTGATTTTCACATCAGTCTCTTTCGTTCTCCATTTTAGATCGAGGTTTGACCATTCTAATCGGGAATCAGCCATTTTAGGTGGCTACAGGACCAAGATTTATGAACTGGGTAAAGCTATTATATAAGGAGCCGAGGGCGAGTGTCCGCACAAACAACATCAGCTCTAGATACTTTTCTCTCCACCGTGGGACGAGGCAGGGATGTCCTATGCTCCCCCTGCTGTTGCACTTGCGATTGAGCCGTTGGCCACCGCATTAAGAAGTTCGGGAGCATGGAAAGGAATAGTGTGGGGGGGGGGGGGGGGGGGGGAATAGAGCATAGGGTGTCCTTATATGCCGATGACTTTCTGTTATATGTGTCGGAATCAAGTGTGTCGATAGGCGGAATATTGGAGCTACTGTGAGTATTTGGGTCTTTCTCGGAGTACAAACTGAACCTGGACAAGAGTGAGTACTTTGTGGTGTCTCAGCGGAGGGTGGGGGCAGGGGTAGGGGGGGCTGCCATTCCGTAGGGCAGGGACTCACTTTAGGTATCTGGGGGTGCAGGTTGCCCGGGAGTGGGGTAGGCTTCGCAGGTACAACATCACTAGTTTGGTGGGGAGTGAAAGCCGATCTGGTAAGGTGGGATGGTCTCCCTCTGTCACTGGCGGGTCGGGTACAGGCGGTTAAAATGAATGTGTTGCCGCGATTTCTGTTTATTTTTCAATGCCTACCGATTTTCCTGACAAAGGTTTTTTTCAGGGAGATTGAGGGAAGGATTACTTCATTCATATGGGGAGGGAAGGTGGCCAGCGTTAGAAAGTTGCTGCTACAGAGGGGAAGGCAGGCAGGGGGCTTGGGTCTTCCGAACCTGATGTATTACTACTGGGCGGCGAATGTGGAGAAGGTGCGGAGCTGGGTCAGAGGGGTTGATTCTCAGTAGGTCAGAATGGAGGAGAGTTTGTGCAGGGGGTCGGGATTGAAAGCACTAGCAACAGCGCCACTCCCGATAGCTCCGGGGAAATACTCAGGGAGTCCGGTAATAATAGCTTCATTGAAAATCTGGAGGCAGTTTCGCCAACACTTCGGGTTGAGGGCAGGGTCAAGGGAAATGCCGATTCGGGGGAACCGCAGATTTGAGCCAGGGAGGTGGGATGGAAATTTTCGGAAATGGGAAGAGAAGGGGATTAAGACGCTGAAAGATTTGTTTCTTAGGGGTCGGTTTGCAGGATTGAGGGAGCTGGAAGCGAAGTAGGGGTTGGAGCAGGGGGAAATGTTTAGATACATGCAGGTTAGAGATTTTGCCAGAAAGGAGATACAGAGCTTCCCAGAGGAACCGGCCTCCACATTGCTGGAGGAGGTGTTGACGACAAGGGGACTGGAGAAGAGGGCAGTGTACCGAGCTATTTTGGAAGAGAATAAAGCACCACTGGAAGGGATCAAAGCAAAGTGGGAGGAAGAGTTGGGAGAGGTTATAGAGGAGGGGGTCTGGTGTGAGGTGCTCTGGAGAGTGAATGCCTCCACCTCATGTGCGAGGTTGGGGCTGATACAGCTGAAGGTGGTATACAGAGCACACCTGAGGGCGAGGATGAGCCGATTCTTTGAAGGAGTAGGTGTGTGAGAGCATTGCGGGGAGGGCCCCGCTAATCACGTTCATATGTTTTGATCCTGTCCAAAGCTAGAGGATTCCTGGAAGGAGGTTTTTAGGGTAATTTCCAAGGTGTTGCATGTGAAACTGGACCCGGGTACCCAGGAGGCCATATTCGGGGTGTCGGACCAGCCAGGGTTGGAAACGGGTGCGGAGGCAGATATCGTAGCCTCCATTTCGTTGATCGCCCGAAGGCAGATCCTGTTGGGATGGAGAGCAGCCTCTCCACCCTGTGCCCTGGCATGGTGGGGGGACCTGTTGGAATTCTTGACGCTTGAGAAGGTTAAGTTTGAACTGAGGGGAAGGATCGAAGGGTTCTACAAGTCCTGGGCATTATTCATTGTGCACTTTCAAGAACTGGATAACATCAAACATTAGTTGGGGGGCTGGGGGCTGTGTGTATTAAGGGTGACTATGGGTAATCCCGGATTCCTTTTTGTCATTTGTTTATGTAAGCTGATGTTTGAGGGTTGGTGGGAGGATAGGATCGTTGTTATTGTTATGGGGATTGACATATTTGTTGCTGATTATTGTTTATTGTTGGTGGGTGTAAATTCATGAGAAAATGTGAAAAAGGAGAATTAAAATATTTTTTAAAAAGCGATATGGTTTAGATAAAAATATACAGTCTGAGTTCTTTGTCTTTCGCAATATTTAAAGAAAGATTTATCTAAAAAGGGTGGTTCCCAAATCGATCCTCGTCTCCTTGAAGTTGGTCAGTAGGAAACATTGAAAAAATAATTGAATGTGATACAGAATCAGTTTATACCCCTCAAGTGTGAGAGCAGTACTAATAAAAGAGAATTTAAAAAATGCAAAAAAGAAAGCACAGATCTGGACAAATGAGGAAGATATAAAGAATCGAAAAGGATGACAAAACAGATGGTAAAAGTTAGAAAAAATATCAATAGAAACTTGCAAAGGACTTCAAAAACAACACAAAAAGTGTTTATAATTACATGCTGAAAACGAGACTGGTCAGGAGCAACATGGACCTGGGAAATAAACACTGGTGATGTTGTCAAAATATGAAAATAGCACATGAACTAAGACCTCACACTCTATATTTTAATAAGAAGAAGAATAATCTTTATAACTATCACAAGTAGGTTTATATTAACGCTGCAATGAAGTTACTGTGAAAATCCCCTAGTCACCCCACTCCAGCACTTGTTCGGATACACTGAGGGAGAATTCAGAATGTCCAATTCACCTATTACACGTCTTTGGGGACTTGTGGGAAGAAACTGGAGCGCCCGGTGGAGACCCACACAGACACAGGAAGAACGTGCAGACTCCGCAGTGACCCAAGCCGGGAATCAAACCTGGGACCCTGGCGCTGTTAAGCAACAGTGCCAACCACTAAAAACAGCTCCAAGATTTTAATGCCACCCATGCCAATGAACCCAAGTCACACTGGGGTCCGATTCTCTGAGTCTCGATTTCCTCAGGGTTTTTGTTGCGAAGGCAGTTCGTACAAGCTGCTTCCCCCATCTCTGCTGCATGGAGTCCTCGCTGAGGTGTGTCTATGAGGGTCTACCTTTATCCCCCTCCCTTCGCGCCTTTCCGGAACATTCTCTGGCGCACAGATAATAGGGTCTCGGGAGTCTTGGTGGTGACTCTTCGGCGGGACACAAGGGACCTACCCCTAGATGTCCATCTCTGGTGGTGTTGTTTGTATGTAGTCAGTTGCCATATACGGTAATGGCAGGAACTCTGGGTGCCAGAAAGTCTGGCTCGATCTGGGCAACCCAAAACAAATCAATGCATATGAATGGAGCCTATTATCTCCTGATGGGTGATTGATAAGGCAGGCCCAGACATGTCCTGGCAGTATGTCTGTGTTTAATTGTATTTGGATTTTTGGTCAAATTCAAATTCCCATTAACCTATCTAGAGTTCACTGCAGTTTGATTTTAAATGTCCAATTCTTAATTTAGTGTCCAATTTTATTGAGCCTAAAATCCAGGCCAAACCAGATCATCACATCCTCAAACAATAAACTATTAGATATTATTATATTATTTGGCAGTACCACGTGCACCTCACAGTCTCGGAGGATATGCTCATGGCTCCTGTGGAGTGCAGAAGCCAAATTTAAAGGGAGTTATACAAAGGTCACCTACATTTTATTAGTGAGGCAAGGGCAACTGGTGCCGATTTGACTGTAGGATAAAGGACCCTACAACCTCCTGTTAAGACTTAATTGTTAGAACATGAACAATTTTCAGATATACATCCTTTGTCAAAGCCAAAGTGCAGAGGTGGGAGTCATGTGACATAACACCTCAAAGCTGGTGGAATCTGTAACATAGCCTTGGGGAACTGCAAAACTCAAGTCTGTCATCTTTCATCAACCAAGCAGCAGCACAGAAAAGGGGCTGTGTCCAGGTTTCAATGCCTGGCCAAATGTACAGCATTTTTAGTGGAACTTCTGAACCATCATCTTTGCCCTGCAAATCTTTCACTCTTTTAATAATAATCATCTTTGTCACAATCAGGCTTACATTAACACTGAAAAGCCCCTAGTCGCCACATTCTGGCACCTGTTCGGGTACACAGAGGGAGAATACAGAATGCCCAAATTGCCTAACAGTGCGCCTTTCGGGACTTTGGGAGGAAACCGGAGCACCCGGAGGAAACCAACACAGGGAGAATGTGCAGACTCCGCAGTGACCCAAGCCAGGAATCGAACCTGGGACCCTGGCGCTGTGAAACAACAGTGCTAACCACTGTGCTAACCACAACGCTACCTTGAGGAAACCGGAGCCCCCGGAGGAAATCCACGCAGACACAGGTAAAACATGCAGACTCCACAGATAGTGACTCAAACCGAGAATTGAGCCTGGGACCCTGATGCTGTGAAGCAAGTGCTAACCACTGTGCTACCTTTTATGGTATGAATGTGTAGGGGGAAATATAGTGACCCTCCTCCTGAGTTTTGAGCATATGCAAATAAACTAACCCCCTGAGTTTATGCTGTCTAGAGTTTTTGCTGTGGGTTATTAATAGAAATTGGATCACACCACAACTGAGGGATTGGGAAATAAGCCACTGCTTATAAATGGGGAAATGAAAATACCTTTCTGTTTACAGACAAATGGTGACTGGAGAAATCAGGACTGTTTCAATTAAACCCCCCTCCCGTCTGTAGCACAGGCATGCTGAATAATTACTTTGCATCAGTATTGACAGTAGAGAAAGAGCATGCTAGAGATCCCAAGAACCTAATATTGTATCGGGGATAAGGACTTGCTCACCCAAATCAAGATCAACAAATCACAGTAATTAAGTAAATGATAATAAAGACTAACACATCATCAGGACCAGATGGTTTTCATGCCATAGTTTTATAACAAGTAGCTTATGACATTATAGATGCCCTGACTATAATCTCCCAAAATTCTCCGGATTCCAGAACCATTCTTTTTGATTGGAAAATTGTACATGTTGGCACTCTGCTATTTAAGAAAAGGTGCAAAAGAGAAGCCAGGTTATTGTAGACCAAAAAGCCTAATGTCTGTTGTAAAGAGATTACCAGATCTCTCTTTGGGTATGGATAAGTAAAGTGCAAATCATGGCTTATTGAGTTTGATTGATTACCTCTTCAAAGAATTGAAGATAGTGGACAGAAGAATGCCAGTGGATGTTATTTATAAGGACTTCCTGAAGGCATTTCACAAAATCTCTCGTGGAATTGATTTTTAAAATAAAAAAATTTAGAGTACCCAATTATTGTTTTCCAATTAAGGGGCAGTTTAGTGTGGCCAGTCCACTTACTCTGCACATCTTTGGGTTCTGTGAGACCCACACAGACATGGGGAGACAGTGCAAACTCCACACGCCCAGTGACCAGGGGCTGGGATCGAACCCAGGTTCTCAGCGCTGTTAGGCAGCAGTGCTAACCACTGCACAACTATGCCACCCAACTCGTGGAATTGATAAATTATTGATTGATTAGGAAATTGACAGCATGGCAAGAGGCAGAGTGTAAGGATAATGGATAGGTTATCTAATTGGCAGGATGTGATTAGTGGTGTCCATTGAAGATCTGGGCCTCAGCTATTTACCATCTTAACTAACAACTTAGATGATGGAATAGAAAACCATGGAGGGATTCTCCATTCCTGAAACTAATTTCTGGTTTACCTCAGTGGGCTAGACAGCTGGTTTGTAATGCAGAACAAGGCCAGCAGCGCGGGTTCAATTCCCGTATCAGCTTACCCGAACAGGGGCCAGAATGTGGCGACATGGGGCTTTCCACAGTAACTTCATACTTGTGACAGGATTCCAGGGCAGGATTCATGGACTTCCAAAACAGCAAACCTGGCGCTGCACCAGAAACGATTCAACGACTGTCAAGAGGCTAGCCACGTGGAACACAAATCGATTGGGCGGCCATGTGGAACACAATTGATTGGGCAACACGGTAGCACAAGTGGATAGCACTGTGGCTTCACAGCGCCAGGGTCCCAGGTTCGATTCCCTGCTGGGTCACTGTCTGTGCGGAGTCTGCACGTTCACCCAGTGTCTGTGTGGGTTTGCTCCTGGTGCTCCGGTTTCCTTCCACAGTCTAAAGACTTGCAGGTTAGGTGGATTGGCTATGCTAAATTGCCCTCAGTGTCCAAAAAGGTTAGGAGAGGTTATGGGATAGGGTGGAAGTGAGGGCTTAATATAGGTCGGTGCAGACTCGATGGGCCGAATGGCCTCCTTCTGCACTGTATGTTCTATGATTGCAATGAGAAACGCCTTCCAAAATGAATCACTTCACATTTATAAAGGTTGAACTCCATCTGCCACTTCTCAGCCCAGCTCTGCATCCTGTCAATGTCCTGTTGTAACCTGCAACAACCCTCAACACTATCTACACCTCTCCCAACCTTTGCGTCATCAGCAAACTTACTAACCCACCCTTCCACTTCCTCATCCAAGTCATTTATAAAAACTACAAAAAGAGCAGAGGTCTCAGAACAGATCCCAGCCCCTGGACACCACTGGTCACCGACACCCAGGCAGAATACTTTCCATCCACTACCACTTACTGTCTTCTGTTGGCCAGCCAATTCTGTATCCAGACAGCCAAATTTTTCCTGTATTCCATGCCCCCTAACTTTCTGAAATGAGCCTACCATGGGGAACTTTATCAAATGCCTTACTGAAATCCATATACACCACATCCACTGCCCGACCTTCACCAATGTGTCTCGTCACATCCTCAAAGAATTCAATGAGGCTTGTGAGGCATGACCTGCCCCTCACAAAGCCACGCTGACCATCTTTAATCATACAATGTTTTTCTAAATAATCATAAATCCTATCTCTCAGAATCCTTTGAAATATTTTGCTCACAAGAGATGCAAGAGATGGGTCTGTAATTCCCAGCGATTTCCCTATTCCCTTTCTTGAACAGGGGAACAACATTCGCCTCCCTCCAATCATCCGGTACTACTCCAGTGGAGAGTGAGGACGTAAAGATCATCGCCAACGGCACAGCAATCTCCTCGTTTGCTTCCCGTAGTAACCTTGGGTATATCCTGTCAGGCCTAGGGGACTTATCTATTTTGATGCTTTTCAAAATTTCCAGCACATCCTCCTTCTTAATATCAACCTGTTTGAGTCTATTAACCTGGCTCACACTGTTCTCATGAGCAACAAGGTCCCCCTCTCTAGTGAATACTGTAGCAAAATATTCATTTAGGGCCTCCCCCATCTCCTCAGACTCTAGGCTAATGTTCCCTCCACTACCCCTGATCGGCCCTACTCTCACTCTGATCATCCTCTTATTTCTCACATAACGTAGAACGCCTTTGGGTTTTCCCTAATCCTTCCCACCCGGGCTTTTTCATGCTCCCTTCTAGCTCTCCTGTCTATTTTTGAGTTCCTTCCTGGCTACCTTGTAACCCTCTAGAGTCGAGTCAGATCCTCGCTTCCTCAACCTAACGTAAACTTCCTTCTTCCTCT
This sequence comes from Scyliorhinus torazame, assembly GCF_047496885.1. Taxonomy (NCBI): domain Eukaryota; kingdom Metazoa; phylum Chordata; class Chondrichthyes; order Carcharhiniformes; family Scyliorhinidae; genus Scyliorhinus; species Scyliorhinus torazame. The sequence continues at coordinate 265,829,854 of NC_092712.1, forward strand.
TGATTAGAAGCTCCACTTCTCTTGTCATCCAAGGCTCCTTCACCTTACCATTCCTTCCTCGTCTCAGTGGGACAAAACTATCCAGCACTCGCAGCAAGTGCTCCTTAAACAACCCCCACATTAGGGTTGTGCATTTCCCCCAAGAACAATTGTTCCAACTTTATGCTCCTCAGCTCCTGTCTAACAGCAATAGGATTTCCCCTCCCCCAATTAAATACCTTCCCATACTGTCTGTTCCTATCCCTCTCCATGACTATGGTAAAGGTCAAGGAGTTGTGGTCACTATCAGCGAAATGCTCTCCCACCGAGACATCTGACACCTGGCCTGGTTCGTTGCCGAGCACCAAGTCAAATATGGCCTCCCCCTAGTCGGCCTATCTACATATTGAGTCAGGAATCCTTCCTGTACACACCTGACAAAATCTGCTCCATCCAAACCATTTGCACTAGGGAGGTTCCAGTCAATATTATGGAAGTTGAAGTCACCCATGACAACAACTGTTATTTCCGCACTTTTCCAAGACCTGCCACCAATCTGTTCCTCTATCTTTCTGCTGCTATTGTGTGTGGGGAGGTGGGTCTATAAAAAAACTCCCAATAAAGTGACTGCTCCTTTCTTGTTTCTGACTTCCACCCATACGGACTCAGTAGACAAACCCTCCTCGACTACCTCCTTTTCTGCAGCTGTGATGCACTCCCTAATTAACAGTGCCACTCCCCCCTCCTCTTTTGCCTCCCTCCCTATTCTTCTGAAAACATCTAAACCCCAGAACATTCCTGCTCCTGTGAAATCCATGTCTCCGTAATGGCCACAACATCGTAGTTCCAAGTACTGATCCATGCTCTAAGTTCATCTCCCTTATTCCTGACACTCCTTGCATTGAAAGACACACTTTAACCCATTCCACTGAGTGCAGCTTTGCCCGATCAACTGTCTATCCTTCCTCAGACTGGCTGCATACTATTTCTGCCTGTTCAACAAACTACCCTGTCCTCTGATCCATAGCTCCGGTTCCCATCCCCCTGCTAAACTAGTTGAAACCCTCCCAAAGAGCTCGAGCAAACCTCCCACCCAGGATATTGGTGCCCCTCCAGTTTAGGCGCAATCCGTCCTTCATGTACAGGTCCCACCTTCCCTAGAGGATATCCCAATGATGCACATATCTGAAGTCCTCCCTCCTGCACCAGCCCTGGAGCCACGTCTTCAGCTGCACTCGCTCTCTGTTCCTTGCCTCACTTGTACGTGGCACCGCAAGCAATCCTGAGATCACTACTCTGCTTGTCCTGCTCTTTAGCTTCCAAATTAACTCCCTAAAATCACTTTTTAGATCCTCATCCTTTTTCTTAGCTATGTCGTTGGTGCCTATGTGCACCACAACTTCTGGTTGCTCCCCCTCCCCCTTAAGAATCCTGCAGACTCGATCCGAGACTTCCCTGGCCCTGGCACCTGGGAGGCAACATACCTTCCGGCAGTCTCGTTCGCGACCACAGAATCTCCTATCCATTCCCCTAACCATTGAGTCTCCTATCACTATTGCTTTTCTATTTTCCCCCCTTCCTTTCTGAGCCAGAGAGACAGGCTCAGTGCCAGAGACCTGGCCGCTCGGGCCTTCCCCTGGTAGGTCATGCCCCCCAACAGCAACCAAAATGGTATACTTGTTTTGAAGGGGAACGGCCACGAGGGATCTCTGCACGGTCTGCCACTTCGTTTGCCTTCCCCTGACTGTAACCCAGCTACTAATGTCCTGCACCTTGGGTGTGGCTATCTTCCTGTAACCCCCTCTGCCTCCCAGATGATCCAAAGTTCATCCAGCTCCAGCTCCCTAACACGGTCTCGGAGGAGCTGGGGTTGGGTGCACTTCCCGCAGGTGTAGTCAGCAGGGACACCGGTGGTATCGCTCACCACCCACATCCTACAGGAGGAACATGCAGCTGCCCTTGCCTCCATCCCCTCTGATCAGAACTCCCGAAGACATTTAAAGGGCAAAAAAAAGAAAAGATTAAACCCCCGTTAGGCCCTTGAAAAAAAAAAAATATAGTGTCACTACTCTCCCAAGTGAATCCGCTAAGATTGGTGGTTCTGCTAAATGATACAATGACAGCTTGCTGCCCCCCCAAAAACAAAAAAAAACACAAAAATAAAATAAAAATTTTAAATTAAAAAAACCCCAAAACAAACAACTCTTACCTTACAGAATGTTGCTGCCCTGTGAACCAACTGGAACTCTGGCCTCTGACTCTGCTCCCAGTCAGCTGCACTCTCTTTAAACTCTCGGCTCCCTTCACGCTCTTTGAGGAAATGAAAGGAGCACCTTGCTCCCTCCTCACCTAACTCCCTTAGTCACCAAACTCTCACTATAGCACTCAGATGTACCCAAATTCAGCACTCAGTGCAAAATGTTGTGGAGGATGCAGCTACCCTTCCAGCATCATACTGGAGGGCCCTTCCAGAGCAGTGCAGGCGCCTGAACGAGGCGGCATGGTAGCATAGTGGTTAGCACAGTTGCTTTACAGCTCCAGGGTCCTAGGTTCGCTTCCCAGCTTGGGTCACTATCTGTGCGGAGTCTTCACGTTCTCATGTCTGCGTGGGTTTCCTTTGGGTGCTCCAGTTTCTTCCCACAGTCCAAAGATGTGGTTTGGCTATGCTAAATTGCCCTTCGTGTCCAAAAAGGTTAGGTTGGGTTACAGGGATAGGATGGAGGTGTGGGCTTGGGGGGGGGGGGGGGGGGGGTGGTGCTCTTTCCAAGGGCCGGTGCAGACTCGGTGGGCTGAATGTAATTTCTATGATACTTCTACGATCTTCGGGATGTCGAAGCAGCGCTTAATCACGCTCCTGGTAGCTGTATGGGACTCGTTGTAGCGTGTCTCCGCGTCGGTCTGTGACCTTCGGATAGGTGTCATCAGCTGTGACTGCAGTGGATAACCCCTGTAGCCCAGGAGCCACACTCCCAGCCAGGTGTGTGCCTCGAAGAGGCCAGGAATCGTTGAGGCGTCGTGTACTGCCCTGGTATCGGGTGCAGACGTGCGTGATGTGCACCTGGTGGTCACATACCAGCTGCACGTCTATAGAGTGGAACCCTTTTGGTTTGCATAGTGCAACCAGTTATCTGCAGGTGCTCATAGGGCAACATGCATCCCGTCAATCACCCCCTGGACCCAGGGCATCCCGTCGAAGGCAGAGGAACCCTGCTGCCCGGGCATCCTGGTAGACTCAGTCCACATTGAAATGGATGTATTGTGCCAACTGGTGTATAGGGCCACCATGACGGCACGGATGCAGCTGTGCACCAAGCTCTGTGGGATCCCACACAGTACTGTGAGAACATCGAAAGTGAGATCTCCTCATTCATATTCAAATTCACAATTTCCAATAGCAGAAGCTATCCTCTCACAAAACCCCTGGCCTGCGAGCAACGCCGTGTCAACCTCCATGGGGGTTGCTGAGCACAATGTGCAGGGTGTGATCTGATATTAAAATCGCCAATTATCATCATCAGACCCAGGAGAATATATAGCCGTGGGACTATTCTAATCGCTGGAGATCAGCCAAGGTTTCAATACTTTATTACAAGAAAGAAAAACACAGCAGACAGTGGAGAGGCAAATTTACCATGAGGGTTATTTTTTTTTTTTTTTAAAAACTGGTAGAACTGACTTTTTTCATTTCATATTCAACAATTACCAAAGCTTACAGAATACATTTTCTGTGTATTAGTTGCAATGGGACTCTCCTATATTAAAGTGCAGCTACATCTAATGCCGAACTTTGTTTCTCACCAAAAGGAATAAAACTCCCATTGGAAAACCCTTAATCACAGGCACTAAATGGATAAATGTTCCATTTGACTGGTAACTGCAAGATCATTAGCAGAAATTAATTCAAATTTAAGGACAGCACGGTGGCGCAGTGGTTAGCACATTGGCATCACAGCACCGAGGACCCGGGTTCGTTCCCGGCCCACACTCAGTGTGGAGTTTGCACATTCTCCCTGCGTCTCACCCCCACAACCCAAAGATGTGCAGGGTAGGTGAATTGGCCAAACTAAATTGCCGCTTAATTGGAAAAAAATTGGGTATTCTTTAAAATTAAAAATTAATTAAAATTTTTAATTTACCTTCTGAATTCACTCAAACCAAAACCACAATGTCAGATGCATGCAGTTGCTTAACTGATGGATTTATGTAAAAACAAATTGAGGCTCAACATCATGCATTTCATGCTTCAATTAAGTTTCAACACTGCCTTAAGAAACTTCAGTACATAAACCGAAATATATCAGCTGCGCAACTACCCCAAAGCTCTTTATTCATGGATGGTTGGGCTGGGTTCCTCAAGGAACATTCAGCTCCTGACATTAATACAACCCTGGATTTAACATCCAAGTTTGGACCAGAGGCGATGGGACAGTGGCTGCCCTTAACAGCAAGGCTGTATTTGACCAAGGGTGGCGGGCATCAAGGAGCTGAAACTCCCAAATCAATGGGAATTGGGGAACTCACCTCCTTACTCCCCAAACCTGTTCACCATCCACGAGGCACAAGTCAGGAGCATGGTGGAATACTCCCTACTTGCCTGGATGTGCAGATCCAACAGTAGAGAAGCTCAATGCCATCCAGAACAAAGCTTGATTGGCACCCCATCGATCATTTTAAACATGCACTCTCCCCAACACCAGTGCATAGTAACAGTAGAATTTGTAGTGTGCCATCTATAAATGCACTGCAACAATTTACCAAGGTTCTCCTGACAGCACCTTCCAGGCGCATGACCTGCATTATCTAAACAAAAACTATGGTTGAATGTCAGCAGTTTCTATGGTAAGCTGCTGCATGGCAGTACATTGGTTAGCATTGCTGCCTCACAGCACCAGGAATCTGGGTTCAATTCCAGCCTTGGGTGCCTGTCTGGTATCCTCCCAGTCCAAAGGCATGCGGGTTAGTCAGATTGGCCACGATCAATGCGCAGGGTCACAGGGATGGGGCGGGGGATTGGGCCAAGGCAGGGTGCCCGTTTGGAAGTCAGTGCAGACCAAATGGCAAATGGCCTCCTTCTGCAGCATAGGGATTCTGAGCTGGCTTCAAGGTGCATGGTATTCATTAATTTCTAACCCATCTTTACTGGTCTCAAAAATATTAGGAAAAGGTGCACATGAATTTAGAAACTGAAATGGAGACTACTTCAACTGATCTAGCTCAATTATTTTATATTGAAAGAGATGGCTATGGTGAAGTGAAAAATTGATGACCAAAAATTCAAAAAGGAATTTTATTTATTTTATTTTGTACAGAAGCAAAATTCAACTACTCACAATGAATGAATATAAAAAGGCCATAAAACCCCAAACCCAAACAGTACTTCATAAAAAGGTCTTCTGCCCTGGGAAAAAGGTCATTTTACAAAACAAATCACTGCACAAATACAGAAAAAAAAATGCTTTAAAAAAGATATTTTGTAATACTATGTACAAGTAATTACATCACTAACAAGCCGCACAAAAAAAACCTGTCAACTCAACGTAGAACTGCATTGATTACAAGCACCTTTTCATACTGAATATACAACAACTATGTGAACAAACCAGGACAAACTATATCTGGTGTACAACGGCAAACCAATCAACAAGTTAAAAACAAGTGACAGCTTAACCAGCTTATATTATGAGCCAAGTGCTGAAGTGCACGTAAATGGACATACAAATAGAACATGTCATGTCTGCTCAGCAATATGCACCCTTATAAAAATGCAAAATTTGTCCATTTAATTAAACAATAAAAGCAGTGTAGAAACAAATTCTATCATTTGGCCTTGAGCATCACCACCGCTCAAGTACATTTTAAAAATCTTTTGCTAGTCTGAAAGGCTAACATTGTTTAGATCCTTTATGGATATCCTGTGTTTAAACATATCAAGGTAAAAAGCTGTCATTATCAGACCAATCAAACAATTTGAATATGGGTATGTTAGCAAGAGCAATCCATAATCCTACCATGTAAAGCACTAATTTTCTCTTCCATAAAAAGGAAGAATTTAATTGCGTGTTTTATGGAGGATACAGTTAAACAGAGTTTAACTACTCAGTAGGGAATAATGTATTAAGCTACAAAGCCATGGAAACGTGAAAGATACTGCAATAAAAAGTGATTCAATATCATAGCTACAATACATCAAAAACCATTATTTGTGACAAATAGTTCACTTTGAAAACTCAACCTACAACAATGGAGTTCAATTACTGTTTAATTGAATAGGCTGTCAATATTCACAGTGTAGACTAATCTTTAGTGATTATGGATAGTCAAACCAAAACTTTGTTTTTCTTTATGCCAACTGATGCCATATATTGAATTATAATCCACACAACATATAACTTGCTCTCGCTGCTATGTACCTTGCCCAGTTCATTTTACTCCCCTGCCTCTCCACAAAATTCATCCGTTTCCGGAACTAAAAGTGGCATAGTACAACACGTGATTATGAATCAGCTTGACTGATAATACTGGGTAGGAGCCTATATCCTACTCTTTTATCAATGTCACTGAAACATACAAGATTCAATGCCATTCTTTACTAAGCAGAGTTGCAGGAGGGAAAATATCTATAATGTTGGAAAAAAAATGATTTGGCGTGAAAGGAGTTGATCTAATATTTATGCAGGTGGTCAACATTTGATGGATACACTTATGTTCAAACTCAAGTCTTTGCTCATGGAAGGAGGATGCATATTAAATAGATAACTAGTATTAATTGTGTTTTTGTGACTAAATGACTACAGGCATTTATTGGGAAAGAAATATTTGTGATCAAGAGGTTGTGATTTAAAGTGTTTAATAAAATACCTGTTGCGCTTTTAAAAACCTGGGAAAAAAAGACAGGTACTGCAACTTGTTTCTTTCCCTCCCACCTTGGGCCTTACTCACAACAGCAGTTGCCTGCTGCTGCAATGATGTTTGCTGATATGAATCAATTCACAATCAGCAGAGAGTGATGAACCAAACAAGGCGAAGAAAGCAAGTCAGTGCTTTGATCTGAAAATTAATGGGTACTCAAAGGCAGCAGTGGTTAGCACTGCTGCCTCACGGCGGCAAGGACCCGGGTTGACTCCCGGCCCCTTGTCACTGTCCATGTGGAGTTTGCACATTCTCCCAGTGTCTGCGTGAATCTCACCCTCACAACCCAAAGATGTGCAGGGTAAATTGGGAAAAAAAATTAATGGCTACTCAAAATGGAGTAATCCATTCAGCAGCAATGTTGCTTATAAGTGTCACTGACTTCCAATGTCAAAGAACTTTGCAACATTCTATAACTCATTATGAAATATTCGGCGTATATTAAATTCATTTAATGTTATTCATGGGGTCATGGTTAGTGAACAAGCCTGATTTCAATCTTGCAGCCCACTGAAATGAAGGAGGGCTACTCATGTGGCCCACTCGCTAGCCTAGGTTGCCATTCTACAGGCTGTCAGGGATGGGAAAGTATAGCTGTGAGGGTAGATATGAGATATGTGACGATGTTGATTGGAGTCAAGAAGGTTAAGAGTAGGTTTTATGGAGATTTTAAAAATTATAATGGGTTTTGGTTAAATAAGCAAAGACCATCCCCTCTGATTAGGATGTCTGTGATAGGGATTAATCAATTTAGGTGGGGTGCCCTTTCAAGGGCTGGTGCTGACTCGATGGGCCGAATGGCCTCCTTTTGCGCTGTTATATTGGTCAGAAATCAAATGTTTAACTGTAAGGTTAAAAAAAACAGAGTGGGGGTTGGATTTAGCTATTGACAATTCAACATGAGCCAAACCAGAAGCTGGTTTAAACATGTCACAGAAAGCCACAAGAGTAATAAATGAGTATTTCTCAAAAACTAGTATCAAATTTCATATCTCATGGAGATAAGAATTCAAACTATGCAGGGTGTGTGAAAGGAAAATCTGTGTAATGACTGCATTTGTGACAGTTCCAAACTCCCCTTCATAGATGCAATTGCTATTAGTTGCAAAACTGTATCTTTGCAAGAGCTATTGAGACACTTTCAGCAGCACAAGATTCACTTAATTAGGAAGTCGCAAATGAACCGGCTCAAATTTAGCCTGACAGGAAGCCAGCACCAAGTGTAACTAATATGTGGCACTCTGGAGCAGAGTTGAAAATATTTCAGATAAGAAATTTTTTTTAAAAGGTAGCGGAAAGGACTGTTTGCTTAAATTAAACTGTTACATCAGTTTGGATGGAGTTTTATCTGCAAAGTGTACCCAGTTTGCTGTAGACAATGGCAAGCATCATTTTCTTGCTCTTAAATCTGTGTTCAGGAATGATATACATTTCAGATCATATTACAATAAGCAGTCTTCAATTAAAAAAAAGCACTGAAACTTGAGGGGCAAGATTTGAGTTTATGTAAAATACCTGGTAACGAGATCACGCCGGAGCATTATCTAACTAACAAGCAAACCATTTATTTTGAAATATTCAGACATGCTGTCTTGTGATCAGACATTTGATATTAAGTTTGTCCATTTCTATACATTTGTTAGGTTATTACCTAGTGGAGAGTTAGTACAGTAGCAGGTATCAAATCAGTTTCACAAAATGTTGTTCATGTTTAGACATTTTAGAATTGACAGACGAGGGTAGAAAAAGAAACAGCTCATACTTTACAATGCAACAACAGAAATTACGCTTTGAATCAACAGTCCTGGGATTGTTTTAATCATTGGCATAATTACTCAAATGTGCTCTTTTACATAACATTTTAAGATTATAATTTCAACACTTCAATCATCTGAGGTCAAATTTGTTTTATTGAATATAATGAAAATGCGAGTGAATGGATACTCGAGGGGATTAAATGATTCACACTGCTAACTAATTATGGGGCACTGAGTGTGGTATGATGTTTAGTGATTGTGGGGTTAAACATCAAATTCTGTAGGAAGTAGATAAAATGGGGAAAGAGGCAGCCAAGACCCTCATTAACAATAATTTGAAACATTCAAATGAGCAAAGTAATGCTTATGCAGAGGCATCAAAGACTTTGCCAGAAGCGACACTGTCAGCACGACCAAATTTGTAGTATTTTACTTCTTCTCCTATACAGATAATGTCAATGTATTTTTCCCCAGGAGGAAGGCGACTTCCACATCAACTAAGTTTTTAAAAAATGCCAAGGCAGATAAAGATTGCTTTCCAAATGGGGTTCAGCAAAGACAACACGGTTGTACATTAATCTCATCCTGCAACATATCATGTAGTGTTGCCTAACACCAACAAATTCGATCTTGCTTTTATATACAAGGTTACATATTTCTGCAAACCACTGAGTAACTAGGAAGCACACTAAATGGCTTTAAATAAACATGACAACATTTTTGGCTTAAAGTAGTATTCAAGTTAAACATTTCCATTTAGGTTATTCTTGGCCTCTAGTTTCCAACAAGAAATATTAGCCAAAGTGTGGAACAAAAGGCACCTCACCCCAAAAAAGCAAAACTATCTGCCCATTTACTCTGCTACTTTAATTGCCCAAGATTACAAATGGCTCCCTACGCTGCTTACATCATACAATTTGTGGGCCAGCTATGCCATCATTTTCACCTGATGCAGATTGCTTATGCAAGTTTGTACAAGCTTGGCAGCTATTTTCCCAATCAAATCTTACCCAGTTTTAAAGTGTGTTTCACTTTCCTTAATTCAGACATATTGAATCCCAAAAGCACTGATGGCTTGTACTTCATTGCTTCCAAGCACAGTGCTTGTTTGGTGCTGAACGCAAGGGCAACGTCACTCTTCCACAGCCACAAGACTGAAGATAACATCTCGATTTCTTTATTACTGGGGTATGGTTGTTTGTGAAAGTAGTCAAGTAGGAATAGCTTCCTTTCTTCATAAGAGCGTTCCTCAAAGCCTTTTGGAGTCAGTGCCAAAACGGTAGATGGGTCTGATAATGATGGAGTGTGTGAAGTGCTTGCAGTGTCACCCAGTGCCACGAGAGAATCTTCATAATCGTTTGCTATCACATCAGTCTTTGTTCGTTTAGGAGGCAGCACTGCCAAATCTCTTTCATCTCCATTTGAAAGGTAATTCTTGTGCTTGACAGTTTCTGGAAACTCGCGCTTCGACTGAACACATTTTTGCAAAGTATTATTTTGCTGTTTATTAAGGCCTCGACAACGCAATAGATGAAGAGATATTGTTGAATTTATCATGCTATCTGTGTACACACCAAGGCAGTGAATACACTTGAAAGCTGGTATTTTCAGCAGTGGATGAATCATGGATGCTACGTGATGATCTTCCTGCAGATGGTTTTCATATTTTAAGTTTGAAAAGTTTTTCCCACAAAAGGGGCATTTTGAACGTTGAGGCTCTTCGACAGGACTTTCTTTTTCTCTGCGTACTTCAATTACTAAAGGTGCATGAGGAGAAGACATTTTGTTTGGAATAAGTGTCAAGTGAATATCATTCGGACCCATTTTAACTTCTGGCATCTTAACAGTAAAGTTGAAACTGCCACCATTTATTTCAGTGGTAGTTGAAACTCCAGCTGCAACATTTTCAACAGCTTCAAATTTCAGCCCAGCATGCAGGGCCTTCACATGTTCTGAAAGTTTTGAGAGGTCATGGAATGTCAAAGAGCAGAATAAGCAAGTCAGGCCATGCATTAGTAAGTGGGAAATCAGCACATTTTTATCCACGTAGCTTTTACAGAAAAGACACTTACTTGTGTGAGGACGTACTCTCTGCATGTAATTAGCACAAGCTACAATCTTCTCCGGTTTGTTAGACCATTCCACAGCTTTGTGTGCTGTTGCAACATGATTATCATAAGCACTCAGTGGCAGCAATGCACTGCACTCTGAGCAACTCTTCCACTGTTGAGCCTTGGTATTTTGTGTGGTCAAGTCTACAACTGCAGCTACTTGTGCACTCTGTTTCTGTCCCACACCCAATGCTCCAGGTGCAACTGTAATTTCAGGGGAGGATCTGGTTTGTTGGTGAGAAAAAGAAGTAATTGTATTTGTTGGGGAAATATTAAGTGGCACTGGAGTTGTAGGAAGCATCCCAAATTTGCTAGCCGTTATATCACCTGGTGTAACAGGCAGAGAAAACTGAACTGGGGTTAGAGTGTATGTAGGTGCACCATTAACATGTTTGCTGCTCTGGATTAAATGTCTCACTGTTTGTGAACCAGTTGGCAGGGCATTTCCAGGAATATGGTCCATGGTCAATCCCGGTGGCATCAAAAATGCCTGAGGAAGGACTGGACCTACTGCTCGGATTGTAAGATTATTCTGGGTGACCTGAAAAGTAGCAGAGACAAGGTTAACATGTGCTTGTTTTGGAGAACCTATAGGACCAGCCGTGGATACAGTTACTGGAATTATATTGTTGTGCAAAGGGAAAGAATTCATATTTGGCCTAAATGATCCCAAAGTTACGGGCTTCATATTTTGAGGAAGTGTCAATAAATTAACTGCCTGTTGCATGGTTGTTGTTACAGGTGATCTGACACAGGTAGTTGATGGTATAGGTGGGGTAAGAATATTGGTCGATTTCATACACGAAAATACTGGTCCAATTGGTCTGACATTGGGTGCCGATGCAAGCGACTTGACACAGGAAAGAACCTGTCCAGTTAGTATGGCATTAGGTGATGATACTCCTGATTCCACACTGGGAAGCACCGGAAGAGAAGCATTGCTCATCTGAGGCTTAGGAGCAATTTGTAGCTTAGGTCTCAGCTCTGTTACATGTCCAACTGTAGCTTTCACTGGACCTTCCACTTCCTTATGTCGATCCAGAATGTGATATAGTAAGGCATCATAGGTGACCATTTTCATTTGACATCCTTTACAAAAATACTTATATACAGAAAGTAGTACCTGTTCCTCTATCTGACCAACGTAAGTATTTACTAAATTGCCAAAGTGTGAGATAAAAACATGTTTCTCTGTGGCATACAATGATACATCTTTGTATGAGCATACTGTGCAAAAATAAAAAGGCTGGACTAGGTTTAAAATTTTGCCCTGAAACATTTTGGGTTGGATTGGTCTTATTTGATCTGCATTCGCCTGGTTAGCAACAGTGTGTGCTTTCCGAGAATCAGAATGGAATATTTTAACATGTTTCTTCATTCTCTTGGGATGAGATATAAATGCACAATTAGGACAGCTAACCATCAGTTCCACATCCATTTCATCCTCATGGGAACATCGCATGTGACTCTTATAAGCAGAAATAAACTTGGTTGAAAAATCACACAGGCTGCAGCAATATGGTTTTGCTCGGTAGGCCTGCAAATGAAAATGAAATACATTTTTAAAATGGACCAGAAGTGAGATTTACATTAACATAGCACCTTTCACAACTCAGGACACTCCAAAGCAATTTATGACTCCTCCAAAAGGCCCTCGATAATTAGCACTCCTTCAATAAGAATCAGGCAATACCAGATGTGCTGTTATTGGATCCTAACAACAGTCTTGGAAGAGTCAGATCAGGACAGAGTTTAGTCATTGACTATCCTGTGACCATCAAGGCTCACAAATAAATAATGGGCACTTGACAAGAGCTGACTGGCACCCATGAAGTAATAACCCAAAATAGGAATTTTTACAAGAGGAGACCTGATTTGACTTCTCCTACTTCCCCCACCCATTCGCAATTCATTGTATACATCAATTTTCAGTCAAAAACCAATCAGTGAAAGACCTTTAGTGTCATTATTTCCTTATTAAGATGTGCACTTTGTACTTCTCTATCCAAATTGTCGATCCAAAGAAACATTCTTGAGCAGTGCCTTTTTGTCTACAGCTTTCAAAACGTACACTTGCTGCCCAACAGGATTTTCAAAAGTGGGTATCAGAGAGGTTTAAGTTGCAAGTATCAAATTATATCAAGTAACCATAGTCTGTACATTTACTTTTAAAGTTTGTTCATTATGACATACCAAGAGAATAAACTTGGGGCTTACTGAACTTCTCCCAAACCTCAAAGCATATTGTAAGTTATATCCGCTATTGAGAAAAGTATATTAAGATAATGTATTTGTGCATTTAAGTTCACAAATTAAATCTCAAACAAACACTTTGATTACCTTTGCCTTTTTACTTGGTTGCCATAAGGAAACGTCATTCCAGCATGTGTTCCTGATGTAGTAATCCCCTGGATTATGACTTTTAAATGCCTGCAATTATATGAACATTTTTAGCTGTGGCACATTGGCACTTACAAAGAAACACAAAACAGGTTTCCGCAGTTAGTGTTCAAAAAAAGGTTCTGAACTTTATGCAAGGTGGGTCTTTTTCAATTTACAGCATGCATCAGGAGAGGCCTAGTTATGTTGATAGTTCATAGTAAGCAATCACAAGTTCACAAACAATGCATACATCAAAACCATTTTCCAGGACTACATTCCGTGATAATCTGGACCAGAACACAGGCACTTGCCAGGGACTTCAGGAAATGGGCATTTTCAGCAGTGTAGTAAAAAAGAATGGAAATGCCACCCTACTTCTCAGCTCCACACTTTTCCCTGAAGCATCTGGAATTGGCATTTTGCCAGATTAGGAAGCCTAGACAATATACTTAACTGTGAGAAGTCAATATTAGCATCCGAGTATGTGTATGTACACTTCACACACCAAAGACAAAAAAGGAAGCCCAGGCAAACATTTAAATGTATGTAAAGGCCAAATTGTGGAGTGCACAAAAAAAAATAAAAGTCACTTCTCTGACATTCAGACCAGTTAGAACAGCTAGACCAAAAAAATGATTTCTCCATTTCAGTTGCACTCCACGAGCAGTCCTAAGTAGTTTGTGTTGCAATCGCACCAGTGTCTTCTTCAACAATATTGACCCACCATCACCACTTACCCCAACCTGCCACAAGGGTAACCCAGGTCAAATTTCACAAATTCTTTTATATTGAGGCAGTGATAAACTGTGGACACTCAAAATATCTAACTAATCCCTGCATTATTGATATTTCTACTTGCGATTCCCTTCCAGAAACAGACCACTATCCAGATGGGCATTATGACACAGAACCACAATATCCAAAGCTAGAGTTGGATAGAAAAAAGGGGAAAACAGGAGGTATAGATAAAACGGAGTGCAACCTGAAATCATAATCAATCATCCTCAAATGACTGGTGTCACAGATTTTGAGTCATCTATCCTGTAATCATAAAATTTACAGTGCAGGAGGCCATTCGGCCCATCAAGTCTGCACCAGTCCTTGTAAAGAGCACCCCACTTAGGCCTACACTTCCACCCTATCCCCGTAACCCCACCTAACCTTTTTGGACACTAAAGGCAATTTATCATGGCCAATCCACCTAACCTGCATGTCTTTGGACTGTGGGAGGAAACCTGAGCACCGGAGGAAACCCACGCAGACACGGGGAGAACGTGCAGACTCCGCAGACAGTGACCCAAGCCGGAATCGAGCCTAGGACCCTGGAGCTGTGAAGCAACAGTGCTAACCACTGTGCTACCTTGCTGCCCTATTAATGAATGTGGTCCAGAATAAACAAGAGCGCAAAAGGGTTTAAAATTCACCAGAGGACAAAGGACTTCCAGTGGCGGCTATGTGGCGACTTGCTTTTGGCCCCTTGTTGGGTGATTTTGGGGAGAAATTTAAGTAGTTTGATTGGATAAGTCCCGCCATTAAAGTAACACCCAACAAGTATAATACAAGGCAGCAGATGGGCAAAGAATGGGAGAGGGTCCAGACTGGTGGTGGTGTGCTCGACATCAGAATCCTCACCACCTTCGAGGACCGTGCCCTGGAGGTGACTAGGATGGCTGAGGACAGGACGATCACCAACGCGGGGGCTGGCTGACGCCGCGGAGGTGAGGAACCACCAGGCTTCACCTGGATCAAAACGGGAGTTATTCCCTTACTGACTGACCCACACGCTCTGTAGAAGTAGACTATTTCCTTATACACCTGATAGGTAAAAGGTAGCTATTTAGGATAAATATTAAGCCCCAGTTTTACCCATTTTAAATTAAGGATTTCAACACTCTCATAACCTCAGGCCATCTCAAAACATACAGCTTACAAAACAGCATAACACAGCATAATTCACTTTACTAAGTTCCATTATTCTAGCAAGACTGTACAACATAAAAACAGAAACACAAAAGAATCTGATACATGCAAAAGCAGTAGAGATTAAAACAAACACTTTAACTGAACTAATGAATACATTTTTCTAGACAGTGTCCAAGGACAGGGCAGGCTCCATAGCAACAGCATAGCAACGACACAGTAACATGAAGGCTCTATTGTTATAACAGCTAAGTCAGCAAAAGGCCAGTTCAAGCTGGTCTCAATAACAGCACAATATCGCATTCCTTAACATACACAAGTATGTAGACACGAAACAATTAAAACTAACGTTGCACATTCAAGACTGACAGCTAACCGTCAAATCAAACTTATTTGATTTTAACCCAAACCAATTAGGATTACATCGGCGTGCAGATAGGATTACATAGGGGTGTAGATAGATGGCTAAAGACTGATATGATTTAGTATAACCGCGATAGTCCGTACGGTCATCTTTTTCCTGGATCATTCGATACTTTGATCTAACTTACTCGCTGTCTCTATTTTTCATATTTTTACTTTTCCACTCTGACTCTTGAAGTAAATGCAAGCTGTTTGCCCTAAGCAAGAAAATCATTTCTGTATCATTTGAAAGTTAAATTGTGTACAAATGACTTCTCTTTGAGTCCTTTTGCATGCCGGACTTATTAGAGAATAAGATCTATGTGATTCTCAATTGTGATCAAATAGAAGACAATAAACGATTCTTATTTGCACCAGAGAAGTGTTAACTCAAATTTCTACTTAGTTTTAGTGTTCGCAAGTGCCACTAGATCCGCATGGTAGATCTCTACAACTGGCGTAGTTTGGCAAAAGAGGAGGAGCTCGGAGACGAGATCGGACGAAATCGGAGAGGTTTGGAAACCTTCGGAACAAGTCGGAGACGATCGGGGAGAATACTTTGAAGACGAACGATCGTACCGCTAACGGAAACCCAGAAGGACAGAAGATCCAAAGAAAAATGTCTAGACTGGGGTAAGAAACATCTTTTTCACCCATTAAAAGTCTTAAAGCCAAGACTTAAAGCCGCATCAGTGCTTCGACCCCTAAAAAGGACATTTTTATAGACTGTGTTAATTCAATCGGGTGCTGGTCGTTGAAACTAAAACAGGGCTGAAAAATTAGTCACCGTAGTGTACACAGATTACACACAGTTGGCAACCAAAAAATTGGGTGTAAGGTTGAATTTATGGCGGAAACAAATCCTAAAATAGATTCAGAAGAAATCCTAAAATAGATTCAGAACCTTTAACCGGCGAAGAACTACTTCCAAGGGAGGTAGCGCTGTACCGGATGTCTCTACTGACGATATATTGGGTGATTTTGGATCTTTGATTCGTAGACAATTTGGACTCTGTGAAATTTCAAGAAAAATAGAATCAAAATATGATGTCCCCAGAGGAGTAGTCCCTCGATAATATCAAGAGGCCATGGGGAAAAAAACACACGCTTGCACGGTGAAGAACGTGCAAAATGGTCTCCTGCAATAATGGCACAGCTTCGCAGACAGCAAGAGGTAACGGTTAAAAGTAAAAGCGATCATGACCTTAAGTCCACTAAAGATCAACTAGCCGCAGTTGTTGAGGAATTACGAGATGCAAAATCTAAACTTAAGCATTATGATCAGATTCAAACATTACTGGAAAACGAAACCTTTAAAGTTCAGCAACAACCTTTTCAAATTGGAGAATTACAATGTAAAGTTATTGAAACAGAGTCAAAAAACCAACAGTTACAAACAAAAACTGAGCGAGTCGAAATTGAAAATTGCAAGTTAATCGAAGAAAGATGTATTTTGGAAGGTGAAATGAACAATTTTAAAGGACACTGCAAAATCTTGACAGATAGTCTTGCAGCTTATAATTTAAACCGAAGCACAAACGTGAATGTTAGTTCTGATGCTGGAGTAAGTACTCTAAGCACAGTTCCAAATCCAGTTTCACCTCCAAATTCAATTTCACAAACAATTCCTGTTTCTCAAACAGTTGCACAAACAGCTCCAATTCAACAAGCAGCCCGAGTTGCACAATCAGCTCCAATTCAACAAGCAGCCCTAGTATCAGCTCCAATTCAACAAACAGCCCCAGTTGCACAATCAGCTCCAATTCAACAAGCAGCCCTAGTATCAGCTCCAATTCAACAAGCAGCCCCAGTTGCACAAACAGCTCCAATTCAACAAGCAGGCCCAGTTGCACAATCAGCTCCAATTCAACAAGCAGCCCCAGTTGCACAAACAGCTCCAATTCAACAAGCAGCCCCAGTTGCACAAACAGCTCCAATTCCACAGCCGAGATCAAGTGTCAGGACTAAATCAAAATCTAAATTTCATTTGCCAGTTGAATCAAATGAAGATTGTGATGAAACAAGTTTTCCTAGAATGCAAAATTCTAAATTGATTTGTTTAGCCCCTTTAAAACGCAAACGGGTTAAAGTTGGAAGCAAAGAAGTAGATGATGAAGGTACGGTTATCACTAAAACCATATTTGACCACCATTGGGTTCATGATGTAGCAGACCCTGAAAAAAATTGACAGATGGTCTAAAGATCTTCAACACCCAAAAAGGGGTGGTATGACCACATGGGATCAACTTCACAGATTGCAATCCATTTACCATCTCCAGCCATTTGATGGGAGTACAAATTCTGACTATTATGGTAGGCACTCCTGCCAGTACAACTCTTGGAACAGAGGTAGAAGTTGCCCTTGGAGATGATTTGCAAAATTTAGACGCTGGTTGGCTAGCAGTCAAGAATTGGCCATTATAATTTTGCTCTCAGAGAACCAATTGGTCTAAAAATCACATCTTGCATTCAAAAATATACTGAAGGTATTCAGGATTTCGAGAATGATTTTTACATGTTTGGATAGAATACTCACGAATGACACTTGAAAATGAAACTGACACTTGGGACACAAGCACTTTAGGTCCAATTAAAACGGCTTTTATAGCCGGTATTAAACCTGAAGTTTCTAATGCCTTGAATTTGATTTTACCAACTAGGGCCACAGTTGGTGCATATCACAACATAGTTGACAGATGCATTCAGATAGATCGTGGTATGCATAACCAGGCAATCTATAACACTGCAGCTGCTCAAATGCAGCCTATGTTACCCGCTCAAACGCAGCCTATGTTACCCACTCAAACGCAGCCTATGTTACCCGCTCAAACGCAGCCTATGTTACCCGTTGCTCAAATTCAACCTATGTTACCGTTGCTCAAATTCAACCTGTGTTACCTGCTACTCTAGCGGCAGATGTTGCAGCGCCTGCAGGAATATCAGCAGCAAGTACAATTTCACCAGAAGCGTCAAGGCAAACATGTACCCTTGCTCCATTAAAATCACGTAAGAAAATACCACAATGTTTTTGCTGCGGTAAAAGTAAGACATTGGATGGCAACATGCTATCATAAACAACGGATCGTGTCAAGAGATGACAATGAAGTAGGCAGTGATCACTACAATATGTATCCACCTCGTGGATAATCAAGTAATGCGCACAAACAAGAAGCACCTAGGGTTACGTCCCAACAAGACACACCCAGACTTGCGTACAGGGATTCTAGACCCTCCCAGCCACTGAACACATGTCCATTCTCCCATAGGTCCTCCAGCCGACGGAGTCAGCCCATCCTGGGTGGCATCCTCTCCAGTCTCCCATGAGGACACCTCGGAGGAGAGCTCCGAGGATGCCACTGCAATAGTCGTGTCACAGCTGTCCTCCCCAGTCTCGACCAGCAGATACACGCACCTCGATGGGAAATGTTAGTGGTCAGGCATCTGGGGTACAACCTGGTGAGCACCACACTGCTGCTGGTGTACATCACGTGGAGCAGGAACCCCAGGCGTGACAGTAGTCAGAGGTCTGCTGGATCCCAGGACCGGATGCTGAGCCTCTGGAAGAGGTCATCCCGGAGCTGATGGGCGACAATAGGGTGCAGCTGGGACATTCAAAGGAGATGACAGCGTCACTCCAGCAGATCCATAGCCACTTAAAGGAGTCCCGTGGCTATGGGCGCAGATGTCACCGGCAATGCGTGGCACCGAGGCCAACTCTGCTAGGGTGGCGCCCGCAGTAGAGAGCCTGGTGCACGATATTGGCACCCTTAGTGAAGGTGTCCCAAGGTGTCATGCAGATGGTGATGGCCATGACTGAGGGTATCGACAGATTGTCTGCCTCGCTGGGGGATGTCACCCAGTCACCTTGATGAAGTTCTGCAGGACGTGTCCCGCTCTCAGATGGGCATGGCCGAGACGCTGCGGAGCTTGCCCCAGTCACAGAGGGAGGGCGTCGACATGATGGTGTGGACATTGGGGAGCCACCAGGGCTGGCAGAGCCAGGTGATGCGGGGCAGCCGGGGCTCAAACCAGCTGGCCCTCTGTCCCCAGGGCTCCACGTGCACCGAGGGGAGGAGGGGGCACCAGGTGCCAACCCAGACCCGTGCCATGGAGTGGCGAAGGTGGCCACCAGCTCCCCCTGCAGCGTTGATGAGGCCACGTCTCACAGCCAGCACACGGAACAGGGCTGCACGTGTGCCACCAAGAGAGCCGGGGCCCTCCAGCAAGAGCCCCCAGAAATGCCTGCCAGGGACACCGAAGGCCTTGGGATGTGGTAATCACCTCGTATGTGCACCCTGGGGACACACCAAGACATAGTGATTGGGCTAGGAGGGCCAAGCACATGGAGGTTCACAGAGGGCACTGGGGGCGGTGGGAGGGGAAGAGATTGTAAAACACAATAAACATCTTTGTGCACAACTAGTTTGATGCCTCTGCCACTTTCCTCCGCAATGTGGGCCGATCTCCGAACCCTTGGCCCATCTCTCCAGGCATTCTCTCTCTCTTTTTCCACCAGCCCCCCGCCCACGGCACAAACCCACCCTCCGGCCGTGGACATGTCCCTGGAGCTGTGTCCCCTCACCTAGGTGTTCGGATGTTGGCTGTTGAGTGTGTGGTGTTGCCTCCCACAATGTTCAAGCACAGTGTCCAGGCATCAAGCTGTGATTGGGATGCTAGGCAAAGACTCCCGCTGCATGGCCTGCCCCCCTCACAGGATTCGCTTGGGTTGTGTGAAGTGCTTACTTAACCACAGTTGTCAATTCGCTATTAGCAATCATCTTCAGCCACACATCACAGGCCTTGGCAGTCGGTGCGGGTTATGGGTGGTTGGTGGAGCAGACGGGCAGGGTCAAGGGTTTCCCCCAGAATAGGTACACCCTCCCATGACGGCCCACCCCTGCGGAGGCACCCCCACCCGGAGTTCCCCCATCGAACATTGGGGTGGCAAGTCCATCGCCCCCGGGTTCTTTGCCTGTGAGCAAAGATGGCTACTCACCTCCTTGGCTGCCGGCAGAAACCCTTCTGCCAGATTCACGTTTTTACAAAGATTTACGTTTTTAAAAGGGGAATACTAATTGGCAGCAGCGTGACCACTTGCTGGGGAGGCCGATGGATTTGGGGTGGCTCTCATCAATGATATGGAAATAGGCCTTAGGTGGCGATAATTGTTTTCTCACCACGCTACGGCGAGATCCAGATTTCACCTACAGAAGCGGGCCACTTGCCTCACAAACTGTTTGGTGCCTGGCACTGTTCTCGTTTTCTGCCTCGCCCGGTACTCACCGGTCTCATTTGGCTTGAGTGAGAGCATAACAAGGCCAGAGAATCGCGGCCCATATATCTGCCTCTGGCCCATAGCCCTGAATAGTTTTGCTTAACAAACATCTAACTACCTTAGATTTAAAAATATTTTAAAATATTTTTATTCACGGCATTTCCAGATTTACAAAGCACTAAGCACCCATTTAAATCAAAATATACAAAAAAATACTGATAGTACAGTAAAAAAAAAAAAAACCCACGCAGCACCCCTTGCTGATGTTTACCATTCCTTAAAGGTGATGAACAGCCTCCATCTCAAATATAACCCCATCTCTAATTGCCTCATGGCAAATTAAATTTTCTCCAAATGAAGGAATTCCATCAAGTCACACACCCATCCCGCCCCGTTTTAGACAGCTCCAGATCGCGCCATCCTAACTAGACCCACCTCCGGGCTATCAGGGAGGCAATGGTCAACACATCAGCCTCCCTCTCCACCTGCACTCCCAGATCGTACAACACCACGAATATCGCCACCCACGGGCTCAGAACCGCCCTCACCCCAGAACCTGACAGTCTCCCGCAAATGACTTCCAGAACTCCTTCAACTTCAGGCACCCACAGAACGTATGGGTACGATTGGCTGGGCCCCTTAAGCACCGTCCACATCTATCTATCATCTCTGGAAAAAAACGACTCATCCGCGCCACTGTCACGTGCACCACTTTAAACTGAATGAGGCATAGCCTCACACGAGGAAGTAGAGTTTACCCTTCGCCACGCTTCACTCTATAACCCTGCCATAAATACCCCCAGCTCCTCCTCCCACTTTTGCTTTACATCCTTCACCTATGACCTCGTCCTTTCCATTAGTTCCCCATATGTGACAGAGATCCTACCTCCCCCATCTCGTCCTCAGACAGAATATTTTCATGTAACAACGGGGATGGCAACCTCAGAAAGACGGCCACCTCCTTTCTAATGTAGGCCGTAATCTGCAGCTATCGGAACCTGTTACCCCTCTGCAGCTGGAACTTCCCCAACTTCGCAAACCTACCCTCCCACGAACAGATCCCTAAAACACGATCCTCACCCGCTCCCAGGTCCTAAACACAAGAGTCCATCCCTGCTGGGATAAACCTGCGATTGTCACAAATTGGTGCCCAAAATGGCAGGCCCTCCATCTTAGCCTGCACTGGTTCCACACTCTTAGTAATGAAACCACTGCTAGGTTTGTGGAGTACTCCGCCGGCGAGAATGGTAGAGGCGCCAATAACAGCTCTCAAACTAGTCCCCCTAGACCAGGCCTCTTCCATCCACCCCCCACACCAACCTCTCCTCCACTGCCCACCTACTGACCTGCTCAACATTCGCCCTCCAGTGATAATTCAACAAGCTTGGCTACAACAACCCCCCTCTTTGATGATCTCTTTAAAAACATCCTTAACCCAATACCTTACCAACCCATATAAACTCATCCTATTCACCCTTCCAAAAATAGACTTGGGCACACAAAGATTCTGAAAAATAAACAAATCTTGGGCAAGACGGTCATCTTTACTGCCTGGACTCTCCCTGCCACCCAAAGCAGTAGGGTATCCCGTGTCTTCAAGTCCTCCTTCACCCCCTCCACCAAGTTAGCCAAATTTAACTTATGCAGCCATATACCCAAATATCGGAAACTCTACTTGACCAGCTGAAACGGCAACTTCTCCATGCCTCCCCTGCTCCCAAGAATTCACCGGCAACACCTCACTCATTCCTATATGGAGCTTATACCCTGAGAAGGACCCAAACTATCAATATCCCCATAATTCTCTCCATATTCTCCACCAGGTCGGTAACATAAAACAAATCGCTCACATACAGGGAGACCCGATGCGCCACTCCCCCTCCCTCTTTATACCCCATCACCCCCTGAAGCCCTAAACACCATTGGCAAAGGCTCGATCGCCAACGCAAATAGCAACAGAGACAGCGGACATCTCTGCCTCGTTCCCCGGTACAAACGGAAATATCCCGATCGAACATAGTTTGTGCAAACACTTGCCATAGGGGCCCTATATAACAACCGCATCAAATCCACAAATCCCTACCCAAATCCAAACCTTCCAACACTTCAAACAAATATTCCTACTCAACCCGGTCAAACACCGTCTCCGCGTCCATCAACATTATCACTTAGGTTTCCTGACCCTCCCAAAGGAGGGGGTGAAGGAGGGTCACATTTAACAGCTTCCCAAAATTAGCTGACAATGGCCGTCCATTCACAAGAACATAAGAACTAGGAGCAGGAGTAGGCCATCTGGCCCTTCGAGCCTGCTCCACCATTCAATGAGATCATGGCTGATCTTTCGTGGACTCAGCTCCACTTTCCGGCCCGAACACCATAACCCTTAATCCCTTTATTCTTCAAAAAAACTATCTTTATCTTAAAAACATTTAATGAATGAGCCTCTACTGCTTCACTGGGCAAGGAATTCCATAGATTCACAACCCTTTGGGTGAAGAAGTTCCTCCTAAACTCAGTCCTAAATCTACTTCCCCTTATTTTGAGGCTATGCCCCCTAGTTCTGCTTTCACCCACCAGTGGAAACAACCTGCCCGCATCTATCCTATCTATTCCCTTCATAATCTCATATGTTTCTATAAGATCCCCCCTCATCCTTCTAAATTCCAACGAGTACAGTCCCAGTCTACTCAACCTCTCCTCGTAATCCAACCCCTTCAGCTCTGGGATTAACCTAGTGAATCTCCTCTGCACACCCTCCAGTGCCAGTACGTCCTTTCTCAAGTAAGGAGACCAAAACTGAACACAATACTCCAGGTGTGGCCTCACTAACACCTTATACAACTGCAGCAGAACCTCCCTAGTCTTAAACTCCATCCCTCTAGCAATGAAGGACAAAATTCCATTTGCCTTCTTAATCACCTGTTGCACCTGTAAACCAACTTTTTGCGACTCATGCACTAGCACACCCAGGTCTCTCTGCACCGCAGCATGTTTTAATATTTTATCATTAAAAAATAATCCCTTTTGCTGTTATTCCTACCAAAATGGATAACCTCACATTTGTCAACATTGTATTCCATCTGCCAGACCCTAGCCCATTCACTTAGCCTATCCAAATCCCTCTGCAGACTTCCAGTATCCTCTGCACTTTTTGCTTTACCGCTTATCTTAGTGTCGTCTGCAAACTTGGACACATTGCCCTTGGTCCCCAACTCCAAATCATCTATGTAAATTGTGAACAGTTGTGGGCCCAACACAGATCCCTGAGGGACACCACTAGCCACTGATTGCCAACCATAGAAACACCCATTAATCCCCACTCTTTGCTTTCTATTAATTAACCAATCCTCTATCCATGCGACTACTTTCCCCTTAATGCCATGCATCTTTATCTTATGCAACAACCTTGTGTGGCACCTTGTCAAAGGCTTTCTGGAAATCCAGATACACCACATCCATTGGCTCCCCGCTATCTACCGCAGTGTTAATGTCCTCAAAAAATTCCACTAAATTAGTTAGGCACGACCTGCCCTTTATGAACCCATGCTGCGTCTGTCCAATGGGACAATTTCCATCCAGATGCCTCGCTATTTCTTCCTTGATGATAGATTCCAGCATCATCCCTACTACCAAAGTTAAGCTCACTGGCCTATAATTACCCGCTTTCTGCCTACCTCCTTTTTAAAACAGTGGTGTCACGTTTGCTAATTTCCAATCCGCCGGGACCACCCCAGAGTCTAGTGAATTTTGGTAAATTATCACTAGTGCATTTGCAATTTCCCTAGCCATCTCTTTTAGCACTCTGGGATGCATTCCATCAGGTCCAGGAGACTTGTCTACCTTTAGCCCCATTAGCATGCCCATCACTACCTCCTTGGTGATAACAATCCTCTCAAGGTCCTCACCTGTCATAGCCTCATTTCCATCAGTCACTGGCATGTTATTTGTGTCTTCCACTGTGAAGAACGACCCAAAAAACCTGTTCAGTTCCTCAGCCATTTCCTCATCTCCCATTACTAAATCTCCTTTCTCATCCTCTAAAGGACCAATATTTACCTTAGCCACTCTTTTTTGTTTTATGTATTTGTAGAAACTTTTACTATCTGTTTTTATATTCTGAGCAAGTTTACTCTCATAATCTATCTTACTCTTCTTTATAGCTTTTTTAGTAGCTTTCTGTTGCCCCCTAAAGATTTCCCAGTCCTCTAGCCTCCCACTGATCTTTGCTACTTTGTATGTTTTTTCCTTCAATTTGATACTCTCCCTTATTTCCTTAGATATCCACAGTCGATTTTCCCTCATTTTACCGCCCTTCCTTTTTGTTGGTATAAACCTTTGCTGAGCACTGTGAAAAATCACTTGGAAGGTTCTCCACTGTTTCACTATAAAGTCTTTGCTCCCAGTCTACCTTAGCTAGTTCTTCTCTCATCCCATTGTAATCTCCTTTGTTTAAGCACAAAACTCTACTGCTTGATTTTACCTTCTCACCCTCCATCTGTATTTTAAATTCCACCATATTGTGATCGCTCCTTCCGAGGGGATCCCTAACTATGAGATCGTGAATCAATCCTGCCTCATTACACAGGACCAGATCTAGGACCGCTTGTTCCCTCGTAGGTTCCATTACATACTGTTCTAGGAAACTATCGCGAATACATTCTATAAACTCCTCCTCAAGGCTGCCTTGACCGACCTGTCGGTTAAACCAATCAACATGTAGATTAAAATCGCCCATGATAAATGCTGTACCATTTCTACATGCATCTGTTATTTCTTTGTTTATTGCCTGCCCCACCATAATGTTACTATTTGGTGGCCTATAGATTACTCCTATCAGTGACTTTTCCGCCTTACTATTCCTGATTTCCACCCAAATGGATTCAACCTTATCCTCCATAGCACCGATGTCATCCCTTACTGTTGCCCGGATGTCATCCTTAAATAACAGAGCTACATCACCTCCCTTACCATCCACTCTGTCCTTCCGAAAGGTTTGATACCCTCGGATATTTAACTCCCAGTCATGACCATCCTTTAACCATGTTTCAGTAATGGCCACTAAATCATAGTCATTCACGATGATTTGCGCCATCAACTCATTTACCTTATTCCGAATACTACGGGCATTCAGGTAAAGTACACTTATGTTGGCTTTTTTACCTCTGTTCTGAATCTTAACACCTCGATCAGTAACGTCTCCTAAGTTATATTTCCTCTTAACCTTTCTCCTAATTTTCCTTGTCGTCGAACCCATATCTTCCTGTAACAACCTGCCGCGTCGCTTACCATTAATGTTTTCACTTCCCGTTTTTTTTCTTTTAGTATTCCTGGTCCTATTCACTGAGCTCCCCTCAGTCACTGTACCTTGTACTGTCGCCCTTTTTGATTTTTGACTATGGCTTCTCTGCCTTACACTTTCCCCCTTACTGCCTTTTATTTCTGTCCCTGTTTTACTACCTTCCAACTTCCTGCATCGGTTCCCATCCCCCTGCCACATTAGTTTAAACTCTCCCCAACAGCTCTAGCAAACACCCCCCCTAGGACATCGGTTCCAGTCCTGCCCAGGTGCAGACCGTCCGGTTTGTACTGGTCCCACCTCCCCCAGAACCAGTTCCAATGTCCCAGGAATTTGAATTTCTCCCTCTTGCACCATCTCTCGAGCCACGTATTCATCCTCTCTATCCTGACATTCCTACTGTGACTAGCTCGTGGCACTGGTAGCAATCCTGAGATTACTACCTTTGAGGTCCTACTTTTTAGTTTAACTCCCTAAATCCAGCTTGTCGGACCTCATGCCGTTTTTTACCTATATCGTTGGTGCCTATGTGAACCACGACAGCTGGCTGTTCACCCCCCCCCCCCAGAATGTCCTGCAGCCGCTCCGGGACATCCTTGACCCTTGCACCAGGGAGGCAACATACCATCCTGGAGCCTCGATTGCGTCCGCAGAACCGCCTGTCTATTCCCCTTACAATTGAGTCCCCTATCACTATAGCCCTGCCACTCTTCTTCCTGCCCAGCTGCGCAGCAGAGCCAGCCACAGTGCCATGAACCTGGCTGCTGCTGCCTTCCCCTGGTGAGCCATCTCCCTCAACAGTATCCAAAGCGGTTTATCTGTTTTGCAGGGAGATGACCGCAGAGGACACCTGCACTGCCTTCCTACTCTTGCTCTGTCTTTTGGTCACCCATTTACTATCTCCCTCAGTACCTTTCACCTGCGGTGTGACCAACTCGCTAAACGTGCTATCCACGACGTCCTCAGCATCGCGGATGCTCCAAAGTGAGTCCATCCGCAGCTCCAGAGCCGTCAAGCGGTCTAACAGGAGCTGCAACTGGACACACTTCTTGCTCGTGAAGGAGCCAGGGACAGTGGACGTGTCCCTGAGCTCCCACATCGCACACGAGGAGCATGACACGGGTCTGAGATCTCCTGCCATGTCTTAAACCTTCGGTTAACTTCAACAATTACAATTTCATGAACCCCGTTTGGTCTTCAACTATCACCCATCTGGAGTTTCTTCCTCTCCTTCAACGGTCCCTCAAGAGGCCACCAATTTTTATTTTTTTAATTTTTAAAAATTCATTTACGGGATGTGGGCATCGCCAGTTAGGCCAGCATTCATCGCCCATCCTTAGTTGCCCTTCAGAAGATGGTGGGAGTTGTCTTCTTGAACCGTTGCAGTCCCCGAGATGCAATTACATCCAGTGTTAATGAGTTCCAGGATTTTGACCCAGCGACAGTGAAGGAACGGCGATATATTTCCAAGTCGGGGTGGTGAGTGACTTGGAGGAGAACCTCTCAGTGGTGGGGTTCCCAGGTATCTGCTGCTTTTGTCCTTCTAGATGGTAGTGGCCGTGGATTTGGAAGGTTCAGCTTAAGGAAACTTGGCGAGCTCCAGCAGTGCATCTCGTAAATGGTACACAAGGCTGCCACTGTTCAGTGGTGGAGGGATTGAATGTTTCTGAAAGGAGTAGCAATCAAACGGGGTGCTTTGTCCTGGATGGTGTCGAGCTCAGTGTTGTTGGAGCTGCAGTCATTCAGGCAAGTGAGAATATTCCATTGCACTCCTGACTTGTGCCTTGTAGACGGTGGACAGTCTTTAGGGGTCAAGAGGCGAGTTACTTGCCGTAGGATTCCTTTATCCTGCTATGGTAGCCACAGTATTAATACGAAAAATGAAAATCGCTTATTGTCACAAGTAGGCTTCAAATGAAGTTACTGTGAAAAGCCCCTAGTCGCCACATTCCGGCGCCTGTTCGGGGAGGCTGGTACGGGAATCGAACCGTGCTGCTGGCCTGCCTTGGTCTGCTTTAAGAGCCAGCGATTTAGCCGAGTGTGTTAAACCAGTCCCTATGGCAATCCCGTCGATCAATACCCCTGATCCATCCCAAAATGGCCTCCACCAATCTCTGCCTCCCCAACCGTTCTACCACTCCTAATCCTTATGCGCCTGAATCAAAATAAACTCCCCGCCCCCCATTACCGCCTTATGCACCCCCCACAACACAACATTTGAGACCTCCTCACTGATTGAACTCTACATACGTACGTATGACCATCCCGATCATCTCACAAAACTCCTTATTGGCCAACAACCCCAAATCCAACCTCTGCTGTGGCCGCCGACACCTCCCCTTCGCCAGACACAGGTCCACAAGATGCGGCGCATGGTCCAACACCCCGATCGGCAAGTACTCCATCCCAACAATGGCTTGTCCATGACAAAAAAAACCGATCCAGTAATACACCCGATGAACACGAGAGAAGAAACGTAAATTCCTTTGTGCTCGGCCTACAAAACCAGCCACAAAAACAAAACCTAACCATACAACCACACGTGAAAACATTCAATTCCCTTCCCTCCCAGAGCCCAACACCTCAGGCCGTTCCACAGATGAACCCAACCAAACTACGTCCTCAAAAGTCCCCCAATCTGTGGCCCCTTAAAAAGCTGCTCGACTCCTTCGACATGGCAAAATAATCTCCCATCCCCAGATGAGCTGGGTACAGCACCCCAAACTGCACCTCGTTCCTTTAGAGGACCGCTCTGACCCTGTTAAACACAGGCCACCTCTCTGGCCAGTTCCTCTCCCAAGCCTCAGTAGATACGAACCGTATGGTCTTCCCAGGTGTACTCCTGCGCCAACTTCAGAAGCTTCTCCTTATCCAAGTACCGATGCAGCCTCACGATGATCGCTCTCAGCAGCTCTCCCTCAGCAACATGTGTGCCCGATCCACTTTAGGAGGACGGTCAAAGACCCCCGTCCCTCACCAACTGCTCAAACATCTTGGCCACATACTTTATGGCCCGCATTCCCCTCGATCTCTTCAGGCAGACCCATTATCCTCCCTTCTTGAACAATTCTCCAGGTCATCAGCCTTTTCCCTCAACTTGTTCTGACTCTCCGCCATTATCAGCATTTCAGCCTCCAACAAGGCGGTCCTCATGGTCAGCCACCGCCTCCCCCACCCTCTGGATCAACACATTCTGCACCTCCAGCGTCTGCTCCACTTTCTCCAGGGCAGCCCGAATCGGCTCTGCCACCTTGGCCAGATCCTCAGAGGTTGCCTTCCTTTGCTGCTTCAAATCAGCCCCCAGGAATGCCAACAACTGCTGTGTTGGGCAACTGAGACACAGTTCCCTCCGCCATCTTTTGTCCTGCTGCGCCACGAGAGTCCTCTTGGTCTAAATGTTGCCCCTTATTTGTTGCACTCCTCGTTTGCTAACTCTTTAACATTATCCACAAGGAGAATATTTTAATCTTTGATATTCGCAGTTTTTCCACCTGCCAAAGCCCATAAAACAGGCAGAAAAGGTCAAATAATTCAACCACTAAGGAGCTTTATCCCCCCCGCCCCCCCCACCCCGCCATCAGGTCTACTCCCGGAATTCTCTTTATGCTGGGCAGGCCTTTTCTTCCTGGGTGAAGGGGTTGGCTACTCTGCGATCGTAATCTTGGATCATGTTCCACATTTTGTGGACCTGGTATTGGACTCGGGTCCCTCTCAACGACTCCTGTAGAGATTGGACACGCTGTTGTTGGCGACAAGTTGTTCTGTCAGCATATATCCTCCGCCACTGGGGAGTGCGAGTGAATTCAATATGAGCAAGGCGGTCTCATCAACCACGCTGTGGGAGGCTCTGAAGGCAGTTAGAATGTAATCTCTTACAATGTGCATAAGGATAAATCTGAAAGGGTGGAGAGAAGGGGCCATCCTCGAGCTTGACCATCAGTATGTGATTGCCCCAACGCCGGAGTTTTGGCGAATAGGAAGACACTGCAGACAATGCGCTGCTCTCAAAGGGCAAGGTGAGAGAGAGAGAGAGAGAGAGAGAGAGAGAGAGAGAGAGAGAGAGAGAGAGAGAGAGAGAGAGAGAGAGAGAGAGAGAGAGAGAGAGATTCTACGAGCATGGGGAGAAGACAAATCATCTTTTAGCACACCAGCTGAGGCGGCAGGTCATCTTCCAGGAGATAGTGCCAGTAAGGGAATCGAATGGCGGGTTGGTCTCCTCCCCAGGGAAGGTTAATCCGTTGTTTCATTGAGAGCTATACAAGTTAGAGCCTCCAAAGAGGCTGTCAATGACGCAGTTTTTGGACGGGTTGTCGTTCCCGGTGGTGGAGCAGGGGAGAAGGGAGGAGTTGGAGGTGATAATGGGACCGGAGGAGGTTATGAAGTGTATCGGATTAATGCAGTCGGGTAAAGCTCAGTGTCCAGATGGGTTCCATATTGAATTCTATAAAAAGGTTGCAGGTCAGTTGATCCCACTGTTGCTGGACATGTTCTTTTTTTTGAATTAAATATTTTATTGAAAATTTTTGGTCAACCAACACAGTACATTGTGCATCCTTTACACAATATTATAACAACACCAATAACAATGACCTGTTTTATAAACAAAAACAAAAAATGAATAAATAATAAATAACAAAAATGAAAACTAGCCCTAATTGGCAACTGCCTTGTCACAAGTAACACTCTCCAAAAATATAATTTAACAGTCCAATATATAATTATCTGTAGCAACGACCTATCCATACTATACAGTATATATTAACAACCCTGAGAGTCCTTCTGGTTCCTCCTCCCCCCCCCCCCCCCCCCAACCCCTGCCCCCACCCACCCCTGCCCACCCCCGCCACCCCTCCCCCCCCCGCCCCCCCTCCCCCCCCGCCCCCCCCGCCGTCTATCTTTCTGCGAGGTATTCGACGAACGGTTGCCACCGCCTGGTGAACCCTTGAGCCGACCCCCTTAGGACGAACTTAATCCGCTCTAGCTTTATAAACCCCGCCATGTCATTTATCCAGGTCTCCACCCCCGGGGGCTTCGCTTCTTTCCACATTAGCAATATCCTGCGCCGGGCTACTAGGGACGCAAAGGCCAAAACATCGGCCTCTCTCGCCTCCTGCACTCCCGGCTCTTGTGCAACCCCAAATATAGCCAACCCCCAGCTTGGTTCGACCCGGACTCCTACTACTTTTGAAAGCACCTTTGTCACCCCCATCCAAAACCCCTGTAGTGCCGGGCATGACCAAAACATATGGGTATGATTCGCTGGGCTTCTCGAGCACCTCGCACACCTATTCTCCACCCCAAAAAATTTACTGAGCCGTGCTCCAGTCATATGTGCCCTGTGTAATACCTTAAACTGAATCAGGCTTAGCCTGGCACACGAGGACGACGAGTTTACCCTGCTTAGGGCATCTGCCCACAGCCCCTCCTCGATCTCCTCCCCCAGCTCTTCTTCCCATTTCCCTTTTAGTTCATCTACCATAGTCTCCCCTTCGTCCCTCATTTCCCTATATATATATATCTGACACCTTACCATCCCCCACCCATGTCTTTGAGATCACTCTGACCTGCACCTCTTGTGTCGGGAGCTGCGGGAATTCCCTCACCTGTTGCCTCGCAAAAGCCCTCAGTTGCATATACCTGAATGCATTCCCTTGGGGCAACCCATATTTCTCGGTCAGCGCTCCCAGACTCGCGAACTTCCCATCCACAAACAGATCTTTCAGTTGCGTTATTCCTGCTCTTTGCCACATTCCATATCCCCCATCCATTCCCCCCGGGGCAAACCTATGGTTGTTTCTTATCGGGGACCCCCCCCAAGGCTCCAGTCTTTCCCCTATGCCGTCTCCACTGTCCCCAAATCTTCAGTGTAGCCACCACCACCGGGCTTGTGGTGTAGTTCCTCGGTGAGAACGGCAATGGGGCTGTCACCATAGCCTGTAGGCTAGTTCCTCTACAGGACGCCCTCTCTAATCTCTTCCACGCCGCTCCCTCCTCCTCTCCCATCCACTTACTCACCATTGAAATATTAGCGGCCCAATAATACTCACTTAGGCTCGGTAGTGCCAGCCCCCCCCCCCTATCCCTGCTACGCTGTAAGAATCCCTTCCTCACTCTCGGGGTCTTCCCGGCCCACACAAAACCCATGATGCTCTTTTCAATCCTTTTAAAAAAAGCCTTCGTGATCACCACCGGGAGGCACTGAAACACAAAGAGGAATCTCGGGAGGACCACCATCTTAACCGCCTGCACCCTCCCTGCCATTGACAGGGATACCATATCCCATCTCTTGAAATCCTCCTCCATCTGTTCCACCAACCGCGTTAAATTTAACCTATGCAATGTGCCCCAATTCTTAGCTATCTGGATCCCCAGGTAACGAAAGTCCCTTGTTACCTTCCTCAACGGTAGGTCCTTATTTCTCTACTCTGCTCCCCTGGATGCACCACAAACAACTTACTTTTCCCCATGTTCAATTTATACCCTGAAAAATCCCCAAACTCCCCAAGTATCCGCATTATTTCTGGCATCCCCTCCGCCGGGTCCGCCACGCATAGTAGCAAATCGTCCGCATACAAAGATACCCGGTGCTCTTCTCCTCCCCTAAGTACTCCCCTCCACTTCTTGGAACCCCTCAACGCTATCGCCAGGGGCTCAATCGCCAGTGCAAACAATAATGGGGACAGAGGGCATCCCTGCCTTGTCCCTCTATGGAGCCGAAAATATGCAGATCCCCGTCCATTCGTGACCACGCTCGCCACTGGGGCCCTATACAACAGCTGCACCCATCTAACATACCGCTCTCCAAAACCAAATCTCCTCAACACTTCCCACAAATAATCCCACTCCACTCTATCAAATGCTTTCTCGGCATCCATCGCCACTACTATCTCCGTTTCTCCCTCTGGTGGGGCCATCATCATTACCCCTAACAACCTCCGTATATTCGTGTTCAGCTGTCTCCCCTTCACAAACCCAGTTTGGTCCTCGTGGACCACCCCCGGGACACATTCCTCTATTCTCATTGCCATTACCTTGGCCAGGATCTTGGCATCTACATTTAGGAGGGAAATAGGTCTATAGGACCCGCATTGTAGCGGGTCCTTTTCCTTCTTTAAGAGAAGCGATATCGTTGCTTCAGACATAGTCGGGGGCAGTTGTCCCCTTTCCTTTGCCTCATTAAAGGTCCTCATCAGTACCGGGGAGAGCAAGTCCACATATTTTCTATAGAATTCGACTGGGAATCCATCCGGTCCCGGGGCCTTTCCCGCCTGCATGCTCCTAATTCCTTTCACCACTTCTTCTACCTCGATCTGTGCTTCCAGTCCCACCCTTTCCTGCTCTTCCACCTTGGGAAATTCCAGCCGATCCAAGAAGCCCATCATTCTCTCCCTCCCATCCGGGGGTTGAGCTTCATATAATTTTTTATAAAATGTCTTGAACACTCCATTCACTCTCTCCGCTCGCCGCTCCATCTCTCCTTCCTCATCCCTCACTCCCCCTATTTCCCTCGCTGCTCCCCTTTTCCTCAATTGGTGTGCCAGCAACCTGCTCGCCTTCTCCCCATATTCGTACTGTACACCCTGTGCCTTCCTCCACTGTGCCTCTGCAGTGCCTGTAGTCAGCAAGTCAAATTCTACATGTAGCCTTTGCCTTTCCCTGTACAGTCCCTCCTCCGGTGCTTCCGCATATTGTCTGTCCACCCTCAAAAGTTCTTGCAGCAACCGCTCCCGTTCCTTACTCTCCTGCTTCCCTTTATGTGCCCTTATTGATATCAGCTCCCCTCTAACCACCGTCTTCAACGCCTCCCAGACCACTCCCACCTGGACCTCCCCATTATCATTGAGTTCCAAGTACTTCTCAATGCACCCCCTCACCCTTAGACACACCCCCTCATCTGCCATTAGTCCCATGTCCATTCTCCAGGGTGGGCGCCCTCCTGTTTCCTCCCCTATCTCCAAGTCCACCCAGTGTGGAGCGTGATCCGAAATGGCTATAGCCGTATACTCCGTTCCCCTCACCTTCGGGATCAATGCCCTACCCAGCACAAAAAAGTCTATTCGCGAGTAGACTTTATGGACATAGGAGAAAAACGAGAACTCCTTACTCCTAGGTCTGCTAAATCTCCACGGGTCTACACCTCCCATCTGCTCCATAAAATCTTTAAGTACCTTGGCTGCTGCCGGCCTCCTTCCGGTCCTGGACTTCGACCTATCCACCCCTGGTTCCAACACCGTATTAAAATCTCCCCCCATTATCAGCTTTCCCATCTCTAGGTCCGGAATGCGTCCTAGCATCCGCCTCATAAAATTGGCATCATCCCAGTTCGGGGCATATACGTTTACCAAAACCACCGTCTCCCCCTGTAGTTTGCCACTCACCATCACGTATCTGCCCCCGTTATCTGCCACTATAGTCTTTGCCTCGAACATTACCCGCTTCCCCACTAATATAGCCACCCCCCTGTTTTTCGCATCTAGCCCCGAATGGAACACCTGCCCCACCCATCCTTTGCGTAGCCTAACCTGGTCTATCAGTTTCAGGTGCGTTTCCTGTAACATAACCACATCTGCCTTAAGTTTCTTAAGGTGTGCGAGTACCCGTGCCCTCTTTATCGGCCCGTTCAGCCCTCGTGATCAGCCGAGTTGGGGGGCTTCCTACCCCCCCCCACTTGTCGATTAGCCATCACCTTTTTCCAGCTCCTCACCCGGTTCCCACGCAGCTGTATCTCCCCCAGGCGGTGCCCCCCCGCCCATCCTCTCCCATACCAGCTCCCCCCTCTCCCCAGCAGCAGCAACCCAGTAATTCCCCCCTCCCACCCCCCCCACTAGATCCCCCGCTAGCGTAATTACTCCCCCCATGTTGCTCCCAGAAGTCAGCAAACTCTGGCTGACCTCGGCTTCCCCCCGTGACCTCGGCTCGCACCGTGCGACGCCCCCTCCTTCCTGCTTCTCTATTCCCGCCATGATTATCATAGCGCGGGAACCAAGCCCGCGCTTCTCCCTTGGCCCCGCCCCCAATGGCCAACGCCCCATCTCCTCCACCTCCCTTCCTCCCCCCATCACCACATGTGGGAGAGAGAAAAGTTACCACATCGCAGGATTAGTACATAAAACCCCTCTTTGCCCCCCACATTCGCCCCACCACTTTGTTCGAACGTTCTTTTTAATAACCCGCTCATTCCAGTTTTTCTTCCACAATAAAAGTCCACGCTTCATCCGCCGTCTCAAAGTAGTGGTGCCTCCCTCGATATGTGACCCACAGTCTTGCCGGTTGCAGCATTCCAAATTTTATCTTCTTTTTATGAAGCACCGCCTTGGCCCGATTAAAGCTCGCCCTCCTTCTCGCCACCTCCGCACTCCAGTCTTGATAAACGCGGATCACCGCGTTCTCCCATTTACTGCTCCGAGTTTTCTTCGCCCATCTAAGGACCATTTCTCTATCCTTTAAACGGAGGAATCTCACCACTATGGCTCTGGGAATTTCTCCTGCTCTCGGTCCTCGCGCCATCACTCGGTATGCTCCCTCCACCTCCAACGGACCCGCCGGGGCCTCCGCTCCCATTAACGAGTGCAGCATCATGCTCACATATGCCCCGACGTCCGCTCCCTCCACACCTTCAGGAAGACCAAGAATCCTCAGGTTGTTCCTCCTTGCGTTGTTTTCCAGTGCCTCCAACCTTTCCACACATCGTTTCTGATGTGCCTCCTGCGTCTCAGTCTTCACCACCAGGCCCTGTATATCGTCCTCATTCTCGGCTGCCTTTGCCTTCACGACCCGAAGCTCCCGCTCCTGGGTCTTTTGTTCCTCCTTTAGCCCTTCGATCGCCTGTAGTATCGGGGCCAACAGCTCTTTCTTCATTTCCTTTTTGATCTCTTCCACGCAGCATTTCATGAACTCTTGTTGTTCAGGGCCCCATGTTAAACTGCCACCTTCTGACGCCATCTTGGTTTTTGCTTGCCTTCCTTGCCGCTGTTCTAAAGGATCCACTGCAATCTGGCCACTCTCTCCTCCTTTTTCCATCCGTATCCAGGGGGGGATTCCCTTCTGGTTTACCGCACAGTGTTTTTAGCCGTCAAAATTGTCGTTGGGGCTCCTACCAAGAGCCCAAAAGTCCGTTTCACAGGGAGCTGCCGAAACGTGCGACTCAGCTGGTCATCGCCGCACCCGGAAGTCGTTGCTGGACATGTTCAATGATTCCTTGTCTCGGGGGATGCTGCCGGCCACATTGGCGCAGGCATCCATTGCCCTGATCTTGAAGAAGGATAAGGATCCTACAGAGTGTGGGTCGTACCAACCCATTTAGTTGTTGAATGCTGACGCTAAGTTGTTGGCGAAGATGTTGGCAATGCGCTTGGAGCCCTGCCGTCCAGGGGTGATTTCAGAGGAGCAGACTGTTTTTTGTTAAGAACCGGCAGTTATCAGCCAACATATGGAGATTGTTAAATGTCTTTCTTTCCCCCTCCTCAGTGCCCGAGACCAAGGTGATTATTTCAATGGACGCTGAAAAAGCATTCGATGGGGTTGAGTGGGGGTACCTATTTGAAATCCTTGAAAGGTTTGGCTTTGGGCCAAAATATATGTCATGGATTCGGTTTCTGTACAGGGGCCCCACCACGATTGTGGGACGAATTCCCAGATTTTGGGTTACTTCCAATTGAGCAGGGGTATGAGAGAGGGTTGTCCACAGTCTCTACTTTTGTTTGCCATGGCAATCAAGCCTTTGACCATTGCGTTGAAGTCGTCCACTGGGAGGAGGGGGAATAGAGCGGGGAGGAGGGAGCATAGAATATCTTTATACGCGGATGATCTGTTTCTGTATATCATAGACGCACTCTCCAATATAGAGGAAATATTGAAACTACTTAGGAGTTTTAGCTCCTTCTCAAACTGAATCTGGGCAACGTGAATATTTTCTGGTGAGTCTTCCAAGGAGGGGAGCTGATCTGGGGGAAGTTGCCGTTTCGCCTGGTCAGGACTAGCTTCCGTTATCTGGGAATCAGGGTCCCCCACAATTGGGCCTTGCTCCACAAATGCAACTTTGCTAGTCTGATGAATGGGGAAAAAGCCAACTTGAATAGTTGGGAATCCTCCGTCTGACCTTGGCGGACAGGGTGCAGTCTGTGAAAATGAATGTCCTCCTGAGGGTTTTGGTTTTATTTCTAAAGGTCTTCCAACCTTTCTTTTGTAGTGTCAATAAAATGGTACCCTCATTTATTTGGGAAGACCCCAAGGATTCATAGGATGTTTCTAAAGAGAGAGGGGCAGCTGCGGCTGCCTAATTGTTATATTATTATTGGGCTGCAAGTGATGAAACGGTTACGGGGTGGTTTTGTTTTACTGTGCTATAATGAAAAACGTTTCTGAATAAAAATATTTTTTTAAAATTCACCACAGGACAATTTATAGAAAGAAAAGAGAATTGCATTTGTTTTGCACAATTCAGCTAATCATTACAAAATTATTTGCTGTATAGATCTTTCTTTGTTAGTTCCTACAGGTACACTTTGCTACATACCTCCAATAGTTCTTTACAGTGTTCCAGACCAATATCAGACAGGATCCTCTTCACCTTCTTTCGGGATTTCCTGATGGTTTCCAACTTGGTTACAGGAAGCTGATACATTTTTACTGTTATTGATTAAACAAAGAAAGTTAGGTCAGAATGAAGTTAGAACCAAATTCTCCTCACTTCTGAAACAACAATGGGGACCTGGCTCAATGGGCAAAAGCACCACCCATCAATTGGATTGGTCTAAACAAATTCAGTCTTGGCTTAGTTGTTTACCAGTGCAGGCACGCAGCACACATTTTCAAGTTAATAATTTCACTCAGAACGATGAATTAGAAATTAACTTTAAAAATTATAATAGTACAATAAGACACGCTCTTCAGGTTAGGTAGTCACATCTTCATGTTACTATTTCTTTTGGCCTCTTTTTCTGTGTGCCCTCTACTTGTCTTCACACTTCTATGCCTTGCTCTTTTCATCTGGCTGGGGGCAGCGAAGAGGATGAAAATGTACCTTGCAGGAAGGAGACGGCAGTTGGAATGCAAGGGATAGGAGTCATTGATGGCTGCAAGCTGCAATTTGCATTGGGGAAAATGCAACTTGTCCTCAGCTTCCTTCCCCATCATTCTCTGCCTGCCTCAAATGGTGCTGTGGGACATCAGCAGCAAATAATTGCATTCCGCCACAATTTGTAATCTCATGGGTAGCATTTCCCACACTGTACCATTGCCGCCAAGCTGGGAACAAACACTTGTTCAATGAGCATATCAGAAGCAGCACCAAGTACACCCGAAAGTCAGGTACCAGAGGAGTGACGAGACAACAGGATTACTTGCATGGTGCGCAGAATGCTGTAGACGGCACTAAATGAAGCCACAACCAACAGATCAAATCAATGCTCTGTATATCCTGCCATACCCAGTCGTGAATGGTGGTGGGCAATTAAACTAATGGGCGAGTCAGCCCCCGAAACAACCCCCATCTTCAGTGATGGAGGAGCCCAGCATGCAAGTGCAAAAGATAAGGTTGAAGTGTTTGCAACCATCTTGAGCCAAAGTACCAAGGAATAATCTATCTTGGCTTTTTCTAGAGAACTCTACAATTGCAGAAGCCAGTCTTCACCACATGATATCAGAAGTGACCACTGGACAACAACTAGCTACACCTCTAAACAAGCTGTTGCAGTGAAGCTACAACATTGGGGTCATCCTAAAAATGTGAAAAATTGCCCAGGTACCTCCGGTTTACAAAAGCAGGGCAAACCAACACAGCCAATTACCACCCCAGTCTACTCTCAATCATTACCAAAGTCATGGAAGGTGACACCAACAACGCTATCAAGCACAATTACTTATCAATGACCTGCACAAAGGGACCTTGCTGTTCTTGTACACTAGCCACTGAAAGCAAACATGCAGATAGATCAAGCAATTAGGAAGACAAATGGTATGTTGGTCTTCATTGCAAGAGGACTTTGAGTACAGGAACAGGGTGTCTCTTACTGTATCTGTACAAGGCATTGGTGAGACCACACTTGGGAGTATGGTGCGTGCAGTTTTAGTCTTCTTACCCAAGAAAGGATATACTTGCCATGGATTGACAGAGAGAGTGCAGCGAAGGTTTAATCAAGAGATGGCAGGATTGCCATACGAGGAGAAATTGGGTCGACTGGGCTTGCATTCATTGGAACTTAGAAGTTGAGAGGGCATTCTGACAGGGCTGGACAGACAATGCAGGGAGGTTTCCTCTGGCCGGGGGAGGGGAAGAGACAAGGGATCACAGCCTCAGGGTAAGCAGTAGGCCAGTTAGGACTGATATGAGGAGAAACATCTTCACTCCGAGGCAGTGAACTAGTGCAATTCTCTACCACAGAAAGTTGTGGAGGCCATGTCACTGAATATATTTAAGAAGGAAATGGATAAAGTTTTGACTCTAAAGGCATCAAGGGTATGAGGAGATCACAAGAGCATTTAGAGCTATCATCATGCAGAATGGCAAACCTGCTCAATGAACAGAATGACTGACCCCTGTTCTTATTCTTTCCTATGTTTCTAACCAAGCGTTTTTATCTCTCTTGTACATTTCTGCCCCCATCTGGGAGGAAGCCATGCCTCTTAAGAGCCGACGGTTCACTGCTATGTAGTTGAGGTTCTGAGAGCACTAGTCCACTTCAGACCTCATTAGAGACTTGGACTGGACTAAGGATTAGACAGCTTAATTCCAGAGAAGCGAATGTAACTGCCCTGGACTTCAAGGCAATATTTGATCCAGTGCAGCATCAGGGAGTCCTGGCATAATTGATGTCAATAGGAATCAGGAAAAAAACTCTCCACTAGTTGAGAGTCATATAAAGCATGAAAGAAGACTGTTGGAGGCCAATCACCTCAAGCCCAGGACATCACTGTGCTCAATTCAATCATCAGCTCCTTCCAAGACCTTTCCACCATAAGGTCAGACACTTGCTCCTGATTGCAGCGTTTAGTGCATTTGCATTCACTCAGATAACAAACATGGGAGCAGTAGGCCTCAGGCTTGTTGCTATTGAATAAGATCATAGCTGATCTTGTGCCTCAACTTCACTTTCCCCACCCGTTCAGCATATCCCTCGATTCCCTGAGACATCAAAGTTCGTCTATGTCAACCATACATACTCAATGGAGCATCCACAATCCTCTGGTGTAGAAATGAAGACATTTCTTGCCTCAGTCAAAAATGATCAACAGTCTCCGCAAAGGAGCCATTGTCCTAGACGATGGAGCCAAGGGAAAATAACTTCAATGACTACCCTGTCAAGCCCTTTCAGAACCTTGCATGTTTCAATGAGATCACCTCTCATTCTTCTAAACTTCAAAACGTATGGCCCAATTTACTCAGTCTATTATAAGGTAACCCTCTCATCCACAGAAGCAAAGTGAAATGAATCTTTGTTGTATCATTTCCAATGAAAGTAAATCCTGCACAAAAACTGTGCAGAGTACTTCAGATGAGGCCTCACCAAAGCCCTGTGCAACAGTGCAAGACTTCCCCAATTTTTATATAGGTATTCCAATCGCCTTGCAATAAAGGTAAATGTGCCCTGTGCCTTCCTAATTGTCTGCTGTACTTGCATGCTAACTTTGAGCTCCTTGTATTAACACATATCTCTCAACATCTACAAAATTTGTAGTCTCAAAAATATTCTGCTTTTCTATTATTGAGAGAATAACCTCACTTCCCACATGGTACTTTATGTGCCACCTTGTTGCCCACTCAATAAACCTGTCTGTACCTCTTTGCAGTTTTGGTGGCCTCCTTACAGTTTATAGTCCCAACTAACATCGTATTGTCAACAAACTTAGATACATTACTCTTGGTCCCTTTTTGCTGAAGCCCTAGTACTGATCCTAATAACTACAGCCCGTCAACTTGAAAATGCCTCTTAGCTGTACTCTCTCTTCCTACCCATTAACCAATCCAAGTTAATGTTACCCCAACTCCATAAGTTCCCGTACTAGCCTCCCCGAACAGGCGCCGGAATGTGGCGACAAGGGGCTTTTCACAGTAACTTCATTGAAGTCCACTTATAATAATAATAATCACTTATTGTCACAAGTCCATAATTTGTCCATTAACCTTTTGTGTGGCACCTTAATGAATACATAGAACTGGAACAGTACAGCACAGTACAGGCCCTTCGGCCCACGATGTTTTGCCAACCACTTATCCGAATCTAAGCTAAACTAACCTAAAGCCCTTCAATTTATTGCTGTCCATGTGCCAATCCAAGAGTCGCTTGTAATGTATAACACCTTGTGAGAATCAAAGTATTATACATCGACTGTTTTCCCTTTAGTTATCCAACTCATTAGCCACTCAAATTGTAGTAAATTTGTCAAACACCATATCCCTTTCATAAAACCATGTTGACTTAGAAAATCATAGTAATGATCAGGAAAAGTGGATTGTCAAGACTTCCTTGTAACAGACTGCAGCATTTTCCCAACTGATTTTCTTGCTCCGTCTTTTCTGAAGTAGTGGTGTTATATTTACCAACTTCCAATCTGCTGGTACAGTTCTAGAATCTGGAAAATTATAATTAGCGCATCCACTATTTCTGCAGCTACCTCTTTTAGAACCCTATGATTTAGACCATTAGATCCTGGCAATGTTGACTTTTAGTCCCACAAGTTTCTTCAATACTTTGCTCATATCAATTGTCGAATGTTCCTCGACCTTATAAGTCCCTTGGTTACATCCTTTATTTCTGCTACATAATTAGCATGCATGACTTCGCAATATAAATTTTTATTTTTTATAAAGTGTTGAGTTTTCCAAGCCCTGTGATAGCAAATTTGCCTGCAGGGGAGTGGAAAATAGGAGCAATGCAACTCTAGACAGTGATCAATGCCTTCCTGGCCCTGGGGAACTTTCCTCGGGCCAAGCTGCACGGTGGCACAGTGGTTGGCACTGCTGCCTCACAACGCCAGGGTCCCACGTTCAATTCCAGCCTCGGGTGACTGCGCAGTGTTCCGGTTTCTTCCCACAGTCCAAAGATGTGCAGGCTAGGTGGATTTGCCATGCTAAATTACCACTTAAGTGTCCAAAAGGTCATGCCGGGTTACGGGAATAGGGTGGAAGCGTGGGCTTAAGTAGAGTGCTCTTTCCAAGGGCCGGTGCAGACTCGATGGGCCGAATAGCCTCCTTTTGCACTGTAAATTCTATGAAGCTGGGAATCAGATTAGCTGCCCAGTCTTTTCCCATTTAGAAAAGAGTCTATGCCTCTATTCTTCCAATCAAAATGCATAACCTCACACTTTTCCACGTTGTATTCCATCTGCCACTTGTTTGCATACTCTCCTAGCCTGTCCAAGTTCTTCAGGAGCCTTCCCCGCTTCCTCAACATTACCTGTCCCTGCACATACTTTGCATTATCTTCAAACTTCACAACAATGCCCTCAGTTCCATCTTCCAGAATGTTAATGTATATCGCGAATAGTGGCGGGCCCAACACTGAATTGGAACGATCAACAAGTTACTGGCTTCTATTCACGATTTGGAATCGCACCAGTTTATTCTGTTTGGTGGTTTTTTTTTTGGGGGGGGGGGGGGGGGGGGGGGCTTGGGTGGATAGGCCAAATCCTATTTTGTTGATACCATCGGGAATGGCAAAGGCATCATTAGCTTTAACGGAACATATTGGGGGGGGGGGCTCAAAGCATTCTGTGAGAATGTTTCCTCCGCCATTGGGAAGTACATGGAGTTCGATAGGAGTGAGACTATCTTGCCTTCCACGTCAAGATAGTGGCATGACCACCATTGCTGGTGGTCAAAGCTTCATGGGAAGCCCTGAAGGCGGAGATAATCACCTCCAAGGCACAAAAAGAGAAGACTGGAAAGGTGGAGAGGCAGAGGTTGGTGTACTCCATAAGGACAGACTGCCAGCACTCGCTTGCCTTTTGTTGGCTAACAGGAAGTTGCAGATGCAATTTGAGCTT
Source organism: Scyliorhinus torazame (assembly GCF_047496885.1). Classification (NCBI taxonomy): domain Eukaryota; kingdom Metazoa; phylum Chordata; class Chondrichthyes; order Carcharhiniformes; family Scyliorhinidae; genus Scyliorhinus; species Scyliorhinus torazame. The sequence goes on from NC_092712.1 coordinate 265,872,868, forward strand.
CTCTCGACGGGCAAGGCAGTGCACCTGCACCAACACGCGACGGGAGGAATTTATATGGGGTACAGGCCAGTTGCCTTTTAGTGCACCAGCTGAGTCAGCAAGCTACCTTCCAGACAGTACAGGTGAGGGACTCGAGTGGCAGGTTGGTGTCTGCCCCAGCGAAGATCAATGCTGCTTTTCTGGCCTTTTACCGAAGCCCCCATGGGACAGGTTGCCCATGGTGCAAATTCTGGAGGGGTTGTCCATTCTAGTGATGGAACGGGAGAGGAGAGAGGAATTTGGAGTACCCGTTGAACTTGGAGATCATGAAATGTATGGATTTAATGCAGTTGTGTAAAGCTCTGGGCCCGGACAGATTCCCTATTGAATTACATAGAACAGTACAGGCCCTTCAGCCCACAATGTTGTGCTGACCACTTATCCTAATCTAAGATCAACCTAACCTACATCCCTTCAATTTACTGCTGTCCACGTGCCTGTCTAAGAGTCGCTTAAATGTCCCTAATGACTCTGACTCCACCACTTCCGCTGGCAGTGCATTCCACGCACCCACCACTCTGTGTAAAGAACCGACCTCTGACATCTCCCCTATAGCTTCCTCCAAACACCGAAAAATGATGTCCCCTCCTGACAGCCATTTCCGCCCTGGGGAAAAGTCTCTGGCTATCCTCTCTATCCATGCCTCTCATCACCTTGTACACCTCTATCAAGTCAGCTCTCTTCCTTCTTCGCTCCAGTGAGAAAAGCCCTAGCTCCCTCAACCTTTCTTCAAAAGACATGCCCTCCAGTCCAGGCAGCATCCTGGTAAAACTACACTTCACCCTTTCCAAAGCATCCACATCCTTCCTATAATGAGGCGACCAGAACTGGACACAATATTCCAAGTGTGGTCTAACTAGGGTAAAGCTGCAAAAAAACCTCGCTGCTCTTAAACTCAATCCCCCTGTTAATGAAAGCGAACACACCATACAGCTTCTTAACAACCCTATCAACCTGGGTGGCAACTTTGAGGGATCTATGTACGTGGACCCCAAGATCCTTCTGTTCCTCCACACTTCCAAGAATCCCGCCTTTAATCCTGTATTCAGTATTCAAATTCTACCTTCCAAAATGAATCACTTCACATTTATCAAGGTTGAACTCCATCTGCCACTTCTCAGCCCAGCTCTGCTTCCGGTCAATGTCCTGTTGTAACCTGCAACAATCCTCAACGCTATCTACAACTCTCCCAACCTTTGCGTCATCGGCAAACTTACTAACCCACCCTTCCACTTCCTCATCCAAGTCATTTATTAAAACCACAAAGAGCAGAGGTCCCAGAACAGGTCCCTGCGGGACACCACTGGTCACCGACTTCCAATCGGAATACTTGCCAACCATTACCACCCGCTGTCTTCTTTCAGACAGCCAATTCTGTATCCAGACAGCCGACTTTCCTGTATCCCATGCCCCTGGACTTTCTGAATGAGCCTACCATGTGGAACCTTTCTATAAGAAATTTATATGTCAACTAGTCCCATTGTTGCTGGACATGTTTAACAATTCTACATCCCGAAGGTATTGCCAGTCACAAAATCTCCTTGATTTTGAAGAATCAGGATCCGACAGAATGTGGGTCATACCATCCCATCTTATTGCTGAATGCCGATGCTAAACCATTGGCAAAGGTGCTGGCAATGCGCATGGAGCCCTACCTTCCAGGGGTGATTTCAGAAGGGCAGAATGGTTTTGTTAAGAGCCGGTGGCTTTCGGCCAGCATATGTCGACTCCTTAATATCGTCCTGTCCCCCTCTCAAGTCCCTGAACCAGAAATGATTATTTCAATGGATACTGAAAAAACGTTTGATAGGGGTACCGGTGGGTGTACCAGATTCTTGGGAGGTTCGGTTTTGTGCCTAGGTTTACATCTTGGATCCATCTGTACAAGGCCCCCCACAGCAAATGTTCAGACAAATGCCCCGAGCTCAGGCTACTTCCAGTTGAAAAGGAGTACAAGACAGGGTTGCCCATTGAGCCCGCTTTTGATTGTCATGGCAATCGAACCTCTGTCCATAGTGTTGATGTCATCCATGGGATGGAAGGGGGGGAGCATATGTATGCAGATGATCTGTTTCTGTACATAACGGAACCACTCTCCAATGTGGAAGAGATAATGAAGCTACTTTGGAGTTTAGGCTCCTTCTCAGGATACAAGTTGAATCTGGACAAAAGTGGATACTTTCCGGTGACTTCCCCAAGGAGTGGTGCCGATCTAGGGAGGTTGCCTTTTTGCTTGGCCAGGTCCAGCTTTCGTTATCTGGGAATCTGGGTGGCCCACGATTGTGCCTCGCTCCATAAATTAAATTTTTCTAGTGAATGGGGGTTTTGCTAATCTGGTGAATGGTGTGAAGTTTGACTTGAAGGAGGGGATAACCTCCCTCTGTCGGGCAGAGATCAGACAGTAAAAGTGAATGTCCACCTGAGGTTTGTATTTTGTTTCAGTGTCTCCCCATTTTTCTTCCCAAGTCTTTCTTCTTGAGGGTTAACAAATGATATCTTCCTTTTTTTGGGCGGGCAAGACCCCACGGATTCGTACGATGTTTCTGCAGAGGGAGAGGCAGTCGGAAGCCTACTGCCGCCTGATCTGCTTTCTTTAGTTGGGCTGCGGACACTGAAAAAGGTAGAGTGGTGAATTAAGGATCCAGATTCCATATGGGGGCAGATGGAGGCAAGCACTTGGAAAAGGTACTAGTTTGAGAATTTGGGACTACTGCTCCGCTTTCATTTTCCCCCGCAAAATTTACTTTGAATCCAGTAGTGTTGGCCACTCCGAAGATCTGAAGGCAGTTCAGGCAACATTTTAAGCTGGGCTCCATGTCAACGTTACTCCCAATCTGCAGGAATCCTTTTTGTGCCAGTGGGTTTGGACTAGTTGTTCGGGTGGTAGGGGGGAGGGAGGGAGGGACTGGAGAGGTTTGGGGATTTGTCAACTCCACCTCCTCCTCACATGCTAGGCTCAGCTTAATTCAGTTCAAGTTGGTGCATCGGACACACTTGACCAGGGAGTGGTTGAGTGGGTGAGTGGGTTCTTCTCGAGGGGTGGAGGACAGGTGTAAGCGATGGTCTAGGGGGCTGGGGCATCATACGCACATGTTCTGGTCAAGTCCTAAACTGGTTAGCTTCAGGGTCTCCTTCTGCAACACCATGTCAGGGGTCTTGGGATTGAGCTGGGACATGTTTAGGGTGGTGATGCAGACGGGGGTGAAGGTGGATGTCCTTTGCCCTCACCTCGTTGATAACCCGCAGGCAATCATAGACATTACAGTGCAGGAGGCCGCCATTCGGCCCATCGAGTCTGCACCGGCCCTTGGAAAGAGCACTCTACTTAAGCCTACACCTCCACTCTATCCCCATAACCCCACCTAACCTAAAGGAGAGTTCTGCTTGGGTGGAAGTCTCCTGCTCCGCCAGTACCTTGGCCGGTTGAGTGACCCAAGGAGTTTTTATACTTTGAGACGGTCAAGTACACAATGAGGGGATTGGTAGGAGGGTTCTACTTGAGATAGCAGCCATTAATTTCCTATTTCAAGGAACTAGTCACCGTCAGTAATGGGGGGGGGGGTCGGTCTTGGTTAAGTTTTGTTTTCACTTGCGGGGGTTGCAGTGGGAGGGTGGTTACGTTTGTACTTGTATTTGTTATGTGCAGTGGTTTTACTTTGTTATAATAGAACATAGAACGATACAGTGCAGTACAGGCCCTTCGGCCCACGATGTTGCACCGACATGGGAAGTCAAAAAAACAAAAGCCATCTAACTTACACTATGCCATTATCATCCATATGCTTATCCAATAAACTTAATGAAACGTTTTATTAAAACATTTTTACAAGGCAACCCCTCCCCTTCTGCACGTCTGCCTGTCCTTTGGATAGGACACACATTCTTGGATATTTATACCCCAGCCTTGAAAGCCTGTGATGCCCACAACATCGTACCCAGCAATGTGTGCTACAAGCTCATTTACCTTGTTTTGTATACTGCGTGCATTTAGGTACAACACCCTCAATCCTGAATTGATCGACCTCCCTCTTCATAGTTGTCCCCTTATCTGCTGTGCCTGAAGATAGATTCCTTTCGCTTTCCATACTCTTTTGTTCTATTACATGTTCTGGAAATTTTACTACCCTCTCCTGAGCAACCCCCCTCCCCCCACTAACTAGTTCAAAGTCCTCATCATTAACCTGCACTCCTACCTTCTCCTCCAACTTATTAAAATACATTTTTATTCAGATAATACAATATGATCAACACCGTTGAAAATTTCATCCACCCACATGGGCAGCACGGTAGCACAAGTGATTAGCACTGTGGCTTCACAGCGCCAGGGCCCCAGGTTCGATTCCCCGCTGGGTCACTGTCTGTGCGGAGTTTGCACGTTCTCCCCGTGTGTGCGTGGGTTTCCTCCGGGTGCTCCGGTTTCCTCCCACAGTCCAAAGACGTGCAGGTTAGGTGGATTGGCCATGCTAAATTACCCGTAGTGTCCATAAGGGTTGGGAGGGGTTATTGGGTTGCGGGGATAAGGTGGAAGTGAGGGATTAATGTGGGTCGGTGCAGACTCGATGGGCCGAATGGCCTCCTTCTGCATTGTATGTTCTATGTAATCTATGTAATCTACCTCCCCCAAACCCACAACTACCCCCGACCCCCAATCCCAACCCTCCATAAACAAAAAACAAAAACAGGGCAGTTCTGGCTCATAAGGCATTGGTTTGATCTCTTTTTACCTGAAAGTGGGCTAGTTTCATCAGGAAAGTGTAGCTGAAGGCGTGCAGGAGAAGATCCCCCCTCGAATGGCACATCTGTTGGTTACCAGATCCGGCAAAAAAAGGTTAAGGACCTGGCGGAGACCTGTGGCGCAGCAGCAATTGTGAAGATGGCGGAGGCGGAAGGGTTATCGTAAGTTGGGAAGCAGATGGAGCAGTTGGAACATAGAAGGTACAAGTGCCATGAGATCCATTTCAAGGATGGTATAATGGTATAGTGTAGGTTAGATGGCTTTTGTTTCGGTGCAACATCGTGGGCCGAAGGGCCTGTACTGTTCTATGTTCTATGATGCTGGCGGGGCTGGTGGCGGAGGGGAGCTGGACAAGCCCCGAAGGGTGGATAGGGCGCACAGGTCTCCAAGGCAAAAGCCGAGAGTGGGGGAGCCGCCAAGGGCAGTGATTGTGACCGCCCACCCCACTCACCATCTGTGGTGTCTTTTTGGGGGGGTTTTGGATGTGTCTTTTGTGTGGGGGAGGGTGGTGGCCCCAGGGAGCCGAAGGCAGGTAGGTAGGAGGGGCCTTCGGGCAGAAGCTGCCATGCTGGCAGGAAATGCTAAACAGAAGTGAGGTGGAGGAAGTGGCCACAGGGGATGACCAGGGACCCAACATGGCAGAGTTGGAGACTGAGTGTAGTCATGGGCAAAGAAGGGGGCCATCTTGGATGGACCAGGTCCAGGATGAAATTCAAAGAGGTAGAAACAGAAGGGGATGATGGCAGATGGTAGAGGGGAGTGGAGGCGTAAGCCTCTGGTAAGATTCATAACGTAGAATGTACGGGAGCTGAACAGGCCGGTGAAGAGGTCTTGGGTCTTCGCGCATTTGGAGTTTGAAAGGACGGATGGGAATGGTGGATCTATGGAACATGAGAGGGTGTACGGAAGTGTGCTCCTTCTTCTTGGACGTGTACAAGGTATATTCCAGAATTGATATTTTTGTAGTGAGTCGAGCGGTGCTGGTAGGGTTGGGGTATGCAGAATCGTGATCTCGGATCATGCGCTGCACTCGTTGGTGGTTGGAGGTTAGACTTAGTTTGAGGCAGGAGCAGAGGCTGGATTCGGGGCTTTTGGCAGATATGGGTTTCTCGGAGAAGCTGCGGTTGGTGATCAGAAATTATGTGACGTAGAATCAGAATGGGGAGGTGTCGGCAGCCACATTTTGGGAGGCGTTTAATGTAGTGGTTCGGGGGGGGGGGGGGGTTCTCGTTCAAGGCGGACAGGGACAGGAGGAGGAGTATGGATGGTCGTTGGATGAGATTGTCGAGGTGGACAGGGAATATTCGAGAGCTTCTACCGAGAATGGGCCGGTGGAGAGAAAAAGATTACAAGGGCAGTTTGACAGGCTGACGACAGGAAAGGCAGTGGGGCAGCTACACAGGGCAAGGGGGCACAATAGGAATATGGAGAGATGACGAGGCCCTCCCATCTATAGTCTTGATGGTCTTTTTCCCACCTCAGGACCCCCCGTCTTGGTACCTGTGAAACCCGACGATGATCGGGACTTCTGCCATAGCGACAGATGGGTCTGGTCCAATTCGGATGGGGATGGCAATACCCCCCTCCTCCATCATCTTCCCAAACATCTTGGACATATAATCTGTAGGATTTGGGACCTCCAGACACTCCAATTGTCCAATATTTCTGGCATTTTGTCCATCTGGAGTGGCTTTCCAGATAGTCTACCTTGGCCTTCAAGGCTTTATGCCCCCCAGCCAACAACACCATCTCTACCTCCAGGGAAACAATCCGGTCACTCTGGTCCAACCTCTACCCTATAATCGCCGCAGGTTGCTCCACCACCTACTGATCCGTAATCTCCAGGCCGGCATTGGTGGGGCTACAGCGTTCTCAAGGTCCTCGGTGACCACCTCCTGCTGCTTTTTAATTTCACCTGCCAAGAAGCTTGCCAGTATCTTGGCCATTCACGGAGAGGCCTAAAGTCGCAATATGAGCCTCCTCCATTTTCTCCACCAAGGGTCTAGGGGTAATCGGAGTCTGATGACGCTTCTCTGCTCGACTGCTGCCTTGTGTTATATTTGTTGAGTTCTCTCATAATAATCTTTATTAGTGTCACAATTACATTAACACTGCAATGAAATTACGATGAAAATCCCCTAGTCACCACACTCTGGCACCTGTTCGGGTACACAGAGGGAGAATTCAGAATGTTCAATTCACCTAACAAGCGCGTCTTTCGGGACTCGTGGGAGGAAACAGAGCACCCGGAGGAAACCCACGCAGACACGGGGAGAACGCGCAGACTTCTGCACACAGTGACCCAAGCTGAGAATCGAACCCAGGTCCCAGGCGCTGTGAAGCAACAGTGCTAACCACTGTGCTACCGTGCCGCCTGGCATGACCAGTGTATATTGCCCAATCCGGCTTTTCAGAAGATTTACACTTGCCCGAACAAATGCAATTTAATGAGAGCATATTTCTGCATGGATGTAATTGAGTTTTTTCATCTCACCAACATCAAGGATATACCGCTTATCTAAAGTCATGAAATCAAGTGCGAGCTAAATTTTGGCAGATGGCTACAGACTATTCCTGGAGGCAGTCTCGCACAATGTGACGTCACGCTGGCTACAGAATAACCGTAGCTCACTAAGAACCATTTGAAAAATTGACGAGAAGAAAGAGTTCAAGAAGAAATGAAAGTGGTCCGTGGAGAGCAGTTCGAACAGTGCTACGTCGAGAGCAGTTCGAACAGTGCTACGCCGAGAGCAGTTCGAACAGTGCTACGCCGAGAGCAGTTCGAACAGTGCTACGCCGAGAGCAGTTCGAACAGTGCTACGCCGAGAGCAGTTCGAACAGTGCTACGCCGAGAGCAGTTCGAACAGTGCTACGTAGAGAGCAGTTCGAACAGTGGTAAGTCGAGAGCAGTTCGAACAGTGGTAAGTCGAGAGCAGTTCGAACAGTGGTACGCAGAGAGCAGTTCGAACAGTGGTACGCAGAGAGCAGTTCGAACAGTGGTACGCAGAGAGCTGTTCGAACAGTGCTACGCAGAGAGCAGTTCGAACAGTGGTACGCAGAGAGCAGTTCGAACAGTGCTACGCAGAGAGCAGTTCGAACAGTGCTACGCAGAGAGCAGTTCGAACAGTGCTACGCAGAGAGCAGTTCGAACAGTGCTACGCAGAGAGCAGTTCGAACAGTGCAACGCAGAGAGCAGTTCGAACAGTGCAACGCAGAGAGCAGTTCGAACAGTGCTACGCAGAGAGCAGTTCGAACAGTGCTACGCAGAGAGCAGTTCGAACAGTGCTACGCAGAGAGCAGTTCGAACAGTGCTACGCAGAGAGCAGTTCGAACAGTGCTACGTAGAGAGCAGTTCGAACAGTGCTACGTCGAGAGCCGTTCGAACAGTGCTACGTAGAGAGCAGTTCGAACAGTGCTACGCAGAGAGCAGTTCGGACAGTGCTACGTAGAGGCAGTTCGAACAGTGCTACGTAGAGAGCAGTTCGAACAGTGCTAGGTAGAGAGCAGTTCGAACAGTGCTACGTAGAGAGCAGTTCGAACAGTGCTACGCAGAGAGCAGTTCGAACAGTGCTACGTAGAGAGCAGTTCGAACAGTGCTACGTAGAGAGCAGTTCGAACAGTGCTACGTAGAGAGCAGTTCGAACAGTGCTACGCAGAGAGCCGTTCGAACAGTGCTACGCAGAGAGCAGTTCGGACAGTGCTACGTAGAGGCAGTTCGAACAGTGCTACGCAGAGAGCAGTTCGAACAGTGCTATGTCGAGAGCAGTTCGAACAGTGCTACGTCGAGAGCAGTTCGAACAGTGCTATGTCGAGAGCAGTTCGAACAGTGGTAAGTCGAGAGCAGTTCGAACAGTGCTACGCAGAGAGCAGTTCGAACAGTGGTACGCAGAGAGCAGTTCGAACAGTGCTACGCAGAGAGCAGTTCGAACAGTGCTACGCAGAGAGCAGTTCGAACAGTGCTACGCAGAGAGCAGTTCGAACAGTGCTACGCAGAGAGCAGTTCGAACAGTGCTACGCAGAGAGCAGTTCGAACAGTGCTACGCAGAGAGCAGTTCGAACAGTGCTACGCAGAGAGCAGTTCGAACAGTGCTACGCAGAGAGCAGTTCGAACAGTGCTACGCAGAGAGCAGTTCGAACAGTGCTACGCAGAGAGCAGTTCGAACAGTGCTACGCAGAGAGCAGTTCGAACAGTGCTACGTAGAGAGCAGTTCGAACAGTGCTACGTAGAGAGCATTTCGAACAGTACTACGTAGAGAGCAGTTCGAACAGTGCTACGCAGAGAGCAGTTCGAACAGTGCTACGCAGAGAGCAGTTCGAACAGTGCTACGTAGAGAGCAGTTCGAACAGTGCTACGCAGAGAGCAGTTCGAACAGTGCTACGCAGAGAGCAGTTCGAACAGTGCTACGCAGAGAGCAGTTCGAACAGTGCTACGTAGAGAGCAGTTCGAACAGTGCTACGTAGAGAGCAGTTCGAACAGTGCTACGCAGAGAGCAGTTCGAACAGTGCTACGCAGAGAGCAGTTCGAACAGTGCTACGCAGAGAGCAGTTCGAACAGTGCTACGTAGAGAGCAGTTCGAACAGTGCTACGCAGAGAGCAGTTCGAACAGTGCTACGCAGAGAGCAGTTCGAACAGTGCTACGTAGAGAGCAGTTCGAACAGTGCTACGTAGAGAGCAGTTCGAACAGTGCTACGTAGAGAGCAGTTCGAACAGTGCTACGCAGAGAGCAGTTCGGACAGTGCTACGTAGAGAGCAGTTCGAACAGTACTACGTAGAGAGCAGTTCGAACAGTACTACGTAGAGAGCAGTTCGAACAGTGCTACGCAGAGAGCAGTTCGAACAGTGCTACGCAGAGAGCATTTCGAACAGTGCTACGTAGAGAGCAGTTCGAACAGTGCTACGTCGAGAGCAGTTCGAACAGTGCTACGTCGAGAGCAGTTCGAACAGTGCTACGCAGAGAGCAGTTCGAACAGTGCTACGCAGAGAGCAGTTCGAACAGTGCTACGCAGAGAGCATTTCGAACAGTGCTATGTAGAGAGCAGTTCGAACAGTGCTCTTCAATAAAATTAGCAGTGTTGGGCAGCGCAGTGGCGCAGTGGGTTAGCCCTGCTGCCTCAGGCGCCAAGGTCCCAGGTTCGATCCCGGCTCTGGGTCACTGTCCGTGTGGAGTTTGTACGTTCTCCCAGTGTTTGCGTGGGTTTCGCCCCCACAACCCAAAGATGTGCAGGCTAGGTGGATTGGACTCGATAAAATTGCCCCTCAATTGGGAAAAATGAATTGGGTACTCTAAATTTTTTTTTTTTTTTAAATTAGCAGTGTTACCAAAATCTCAGTACTATCCTGCTCTAATTCAGGAACGCAATACTCAAAACGCTAATCTTTTGAGGAACTAGGCCGACCTTGTGTCAAACTACCACGTACGGTACAAGTAGAAACTAAATTGTAGTTCACTTATCTCCAGATCTAAATGGTGCAGAATCAGTGGAAACTTGCAGAACTTCCGTCGAAATGGTGGTGGTCATTGGTCTTTGAAATTAGATTGTTAAATAGCTGTAACCATAGTCATTTAGATTGGGGATTGGGGGGGGGGGGGGGCAGGCACCCGGCAGGCATTTGAAGAGCAAACAGAATCTCGCTGCACTCTCCTGGAGCTTCCGCTGGAGAGAAGGTGAGCCGTATGCCAGCCCATCAGCTGCAGAGGAAGGCCACATCCAGGGAAATTCTGAACATGCGGATAGGGAAGGGAGAGGTAGCATCGGAGCCGGGGAAGATTAACGAGGCATTCAGGGAGTATTACGAGAAGTTATATAGGGCTGAGCCGAATAGGGATATGGGCCGGTTTTTGGAAAAAAGAAATAGGTACTCTAATTTTTTTTTTTTTTTTTTAAAAACAGTGATATGGGCCTATATGACCCACACTTCCAAATTCCTACGGTTGGATGGGGAAAGGAGGCAGGAGCTGGAGGAACCACTACGGCTGAGAGAGGCGATGGAAAGCATAAAAGAGATAAAGTTGGGGAAGGCCCCAGGGCCGGACGGTTACCCGGCGAAGCTCTATAAGGATTTTGCGATGGAGTTGGCACCAAATTTATTATTTATTTTTTCCCCGAATTAAGGTGGCCAATCCACCTACCCTGCACATCTTATGGGTCATGGGGGCGAGACTCACGCAGACACGGGGAAAATGTGCAAACTCCACACGGACAGTGACCTGGTGCCAGGATCAAACCTGGGACCTCTGCACCGTGAGGCAGCAGTGCTAACCACTAGGCCATTGTGCTGTCCTCTACGCATATCACTGTTAAACACAAATGTGAAAGTGTTGGCCAGGTTAGTGGCGGGAGGATGGAAGGATGCATTCCAGTCACAGAGGACCGAACAGGTTTTGTAAAGGGCAGGCAGCTTTCCAGTAACATTAGGCGGTTATTAAATGAGATCATGACCCCGAAGGGGCAGGTACCGGAGGTGGTGGTGGTCTCTATGGACACGGAAAAGACTTTCGACCAGGTGGACTGGCAATACCTGAGAGATTCTGGGAGGGTTTGGTACGCAGTTTGTGACGTAGGTGCGTCTGCTGTTCGTGGCCCTGGTGGCGAGTGTGCAGACAAACAAGATGAGTTCACGGAGCTTCAGATGGAAGAGGGGAATTCGGGTGTCCGCTGTCGCCGGTGTTGGGTTTGGACTGGCAATGGCCCTTTGGGGGTCAGTAGAGTGGCAAGGGATTGTGATGGGGAGTAGGGAACACCAGGTGGTGTCACTGTACACCGTTGCCTGCTGCTGTTCATGTCGGACTCATTGGAGAATGTTGCGAGAATTATGGGCTTAGTAGAGAAGTTCGGGGCCTTCTCGGCTACAAGTTGAATGTCAGAAAGAGGGAGGTGTTTCCGGTGAATGTGGCGGGCTGGGGAGCCAATCTTGGCGTGTAGCCATTCAGGGTAGCCAGGGACAGGTTCAGGTCTTTGGGGGTTCAGGTGACAGGGGAAAGTGGGTGATGATGCATAAGTGGAACCTGACAAAGTCGATGGACGAGGTTAGGAAGGGCTTTAGGAAATGGGATACGCTACACCTGACATTGGCGGGGAGGGTCCAGGTGGTAAAAATGAACATTCTGCTAAGGTCCTGTTTGTATTCTAGACCCTCCTGATTTTCACCCCGAAGGCCATTTTCCAGAAACTAGTGCAGTGATTTCGGAATTCATACAAGCGGGAAAGGTACCTCGGGTGAAGAGAGCCACTGCTGCAGAGGCAGAAAAGGGGTTTGGCGCTACCAAACCGTTGCATTACTATTGGGCAGCGAATGCGGAGAAGGTGAGGCGGTGGTGGGAAGGAGGGGGTTAGGATGGAGGAGTCTTGTAGAGGGTCCAGCCTGAGGGCCATGGTGACTGCAGTGGTTCCACTGGCACCAAGAGGTACAAGGTGAGCCCAGTGGTACAGTGCACGATTAGGGTGTAGAACCAGTTGAGGAGACACTTTAGGATGGAGGGGAGGTCGGTGCCATCACTGCTGTGGGGGAACCATGGGTTTAAGCCAGGGAGACTGATGGCATGTGTAGGAGGGGGAGAGGGGTGGGGCTGGTGAGGGCAAGGGATTTATAGCTGGAGGAGAGGTTTGCAAGTCAGGAAGAACTTCCGGAGAGGGTGAAACTGTTGAAGAGAAGCAAGGTCATGTATATGCAAGTGAAGGACATTGTGCGGAAGGAATGGAGAGGGTTTCCCAAGCTGCCAGAGTATACCCTGTTGGAGCGGCTGATGCTCCTGGACGTGGAAGGGGAGGGGAGGATTGGGGATATATATGGGTGACTGGGGGAGCACAGGTGGTGAGGATTAAGGAGAAATGGGAGGAGGCGCTTGGGGGGGGTTGGGCTGGAGAGGAGATAGGATGTTGAGTGTGGAGTGAGGTGACGCGCAGGGCGAATTCGATCTCCTCGTGTGTGAGGATAAGTTTGATTCAGTTTAAGGTGGTGCATATGACTCGGGCGAGGATGAGTGTGTTCTTCCAGGGAGTGGCAAACGAGTGAGAAAAGTGGGGGTGAGGACCAGCAAATCACGTGCATATTACATAGAACATACAGTGCAGAAGGAGGCCATTCGGCCCATCGAGTCTGCACCGACCCACATTAATCCCTCACTTCCACCTTTTCCCCGCAACCCAATAACCCCTCCCAACCCTTATGGACACTACGGGTAATTTAGCATGGCCAATCCACCTAACCTGCACGTCTTTGGACTGTGGGAGGAAACCGGAGCACCCGGAGAAAACCCACGCACACACGGGGAGAACGTGCAAACTCCGCACAGACAGTGACCCAGCGGGGAATCGAACCTGGGGCCCTGGCGCTGTGAAGCCACAGTGCTAATCACTTGTGCTACCGTGCTGCCCTAAAAAAATATACTTCCCTGAAGGACATTAGTGAACCAGATTTTATGACAATCGACAATGATTTCACGTTTATTTTTTGAGTTTAAATTCTACCACCTGCCGTGGTGGGATTCGAACCCGGGTCCCCAGATCATTACCCTGGGTCTCTGGATTACTAGTCCAGTGACAATACCACTATGCCACCACCTTCCCTTGTAAATTTCTTAAATTGGATTCTAATTTCACCATCTGCCGTTGGTGGGATTTGAACCCAGGTCCTCTACCCTGGGATTATTAGTCCAGCAGCTGTACCACTACACCACCACCTCCCCCAGGAGGTGTTCTGGGGCTGCAAGAAGCTGGAGAGATACTGGGAGGGGTGTTTGGGAGGCTATCAAAGATTGTGGGTGTAGAGGCCGGGTCGGACCTTCTGATGGCGATTTTCCGTGCATCGGAAATGCAGGAGCTGATGGAGGGAGCAAGTCCGATGTTGTGACCTTCGCCTCTCTTGTTGCCCGGCAAAGGATTCTGTTGGAATGGCGGTCGACAATGCCACTGGGGGTGGCGGCCTGGCTGGGGGACCTGCACGGCTTTCTCCGGCTGGAATAGATCAAGTTCGAATTGAGGGGATCAGCGGAGGGCTTGAGATGGTGGGGGCTGTTCATGACATGTTTGTGTCTGTGTGTGTCTGTGCGCGCGCGCGGGGGGTGAAAAACTGAAGGAGGGTGAAAAACTGAGGTGCGGAGAATATTTTCTAGTTATGTATATTTTTGTACTTTTGAATGTGTTTGGAATGAAATACATTTCTAAAATACATCCCAAAAAAAGTGCTCATACGTTAGAAAGAGATAGAAGTAATGCTATTCTTGAATAATACTAAACAAAGAATGGCATTTCAATGAAGATCTCAGGAGTTCTCGAATGGAAACTCAAAGAGAATCAAACTTGTGAAGGCATGACAAAGCCTCCCTGAAAAGTGTGGTACAATTCAGGGGTGAAAGTACAATGCCAGCATTTGTGCCTATATCAGACTGTGCTTTACACTATAGCACATCCTGAAGTAAGTTGCAGCTCAAGGAAGTTCTCTACATAAACCCCAGAGACTTCAGAATGCAAAACGATGTGGATATAGTGAAGAATAAACCTCACGGTCTATATACTCTGGAACATGGGTGTTTACAGAGGGTCCTGGAGAGCAGTTTTGATTGTGGTTTCCCTGGTTGCATGCTGATCCTTCCTGGTCTTCCACCTCCATTATAAGCAGGGAAATGTCTATGCATCTTTACCATTTTTAAGAAAGAAATTCCCCCAAATAAAAGTTGTCTCAAGTGAGAGGTTCAAATAAAGGCGTCATAAAGAGCAAATAATAATTATCCCCCAAAAATCCAAAAACTGAATTTTTACACAACACAAAAATTAAACATGGCAATGGGCGCTGTCATTTCTGTCTCGAGGGCGATGTCAGGTCAGCAATTCAAATTTCTGCCATGGGTTGTCACATACTTTAAGGTCCTTGCTTGGGACTAGAGTACCACTCTGAAACTTAATACAAAATCCAAGTATATAATGATCACTCTTTCCCAAAGTAGTTACTATGAAATTACTAATTAAACTTGACATATTGCATTGCACTAGATCTAAAACAGCTTTATCATTAATTAGATACAGAAAATATTCAAAATATTGTTCCAGGAAACTGTCGCACAAACATTCTATAAAATCATCCAGACCACTTTGTCAATTTGATTTGTCCAGTATATACAAAGGCTACAGTCCCACATGATTACCTCAAACGCCAATTATGTCTTGTTTAATGCCCTGCCCAGCTTTTCAATTACTATTAGGGGGGGCCTATAAACTACTCAAACCAGCACTGTCCAACCCTCATTAATCCTAATCTCCAACGATTTAGATTGTGTTACCCGATCTTCCGAGCCTGGATCCTTTCTCACTACTGTCCTTATGATATGACATCCTTCACTATCACAGTTTTTCTTTTTCTATTCTGCCTTTTCAAAACATGGTGCACTATGGAATATTTATTTCCCAACCATATTCACCGTTTATCTCTATTTGTGCCACTAATTCATTATCATATTACGAATACATCATGCATTCTCAAAAATACTCCTGCTAGGATTCTTTCCAGTTGGTGCCTGCGTGCAGCAAAAAAAACAACCAGGACAGCATTCAGGCCTGAGCTGAATGACAATCTCAGACAAGAAAACCTAACCAACTCCCATGACATTCAACAGCATTACAATCAGCAAACCCCACACGGTCATCCTGGGGAACACCATTGATCAGAATACTGTGGCTACAAGAGCAATATGTGGCTAAGTATTCTGCACAGAATAACTAATCTCCCGAATCCTCATCCACATGGCACTAGCCATGGGTGAGAGCAGCTTTAACAATACTTAAGGGAAAGCAACATGCGGATTTGACATTTCATTTACCATGTTAAACAATCCTTTCTTCCCCCACTAGCACCAGACTGCAGTATTACCAACTTGCCACAGCTTGGACAGCATCTCCCAATCCATGACCCCCTACCACCTAGAAGTAGACCATCAGACACAGGGCAACATCAAGTGCCAAATTCCCTTTAAAATTACACACACCAGTTATAGAATAGACTCATAGAATGGTTATATCCTTTGTATCCATATCATCTCTCTGCAAGAACAACTCCACTCTCCTGTCCTTTCTCGGTAGCACTGCAAATTTAACCCCAGAAGTCTATCCAATTCCACTTAAAATACTTGATTCAAACAGCCTTCCACCACACATATTGCCATTGGATCTAAATCTTAAATCTTGGAACTTCCTACCTAACAACATTATGGGTGTATCTACACCATATGGACTGCAGCGATTCAAAGTGGTGGCTCATGGGCAATTAAAGATGGGCAATAAACTGGTCTGACCAGTAAAGTTCAGATTCTGAACAAATGTATATTTTCCTTCCCATTGCTTAACCCCTATACACTCTGCTCCCCCTCATCATTATTTCTCCCATGTGCTCCTCCCCCACCATGTTCTATCCAAAGGCAAGTTGTGAAGGGCCAGTGACCTCCACACCTTTCTTCCCCATTGATCCATTTATTGAAAATATAAAAGCACTCTAACTATAGTCATAGAAGGTCCACAGCACAGAAAAGACCCTTCATGCCATTGCATCTGCGCCGGTCAAAAATAACCTAACTATTCTAATCTAATTTTCCAACACTTGTCCCAATAGCCTTGCAGGCTTTGGCATTGCACGTGCACATCTAAATACTTCTCAAATGTTCCTGCCTTCAGCACCCTTTCAGGCAGTGAGTTTCAGACTCCCACCACCCTCTGGGTAAAAGGTTTTTCCTGACATCCCCTCTAAACCTCCTGTCCCTTTATGTCCCCATGTTATTGATCCCTCCAACTAGCGAAAAAAAATGTTTTTAATCTACTCCATCTATGTCCCTCATATCCACTCCTAGATCATTGGTACCAATATGTACTACAATATCTGTCTGTTTGCCCACCTCCTTCAGAATGCTCTGCAGCTGTTCATTGCCTTCCTGGTGCTAGGGTCAGGGAAGTCTATGTACCACCCAGGAGTCGTTTTGTGGATGCACAAACACCTGTCTCTTCCCTTTACAATTGAAGTCTCTACCAGTATAGCCCTGCCATTCTTCTTCCTCTGCTCAGAGCCATAAAGTTGGCTGCCACTGCTTTTCCCGGCACAGTCATCTCCCTCAACAGTATCTGTTAGAAAACGGATATCTGTTAGAAAGAGGATTGGCCACAGGAGACTTCTGCTTTCCTCGACTCTGCCTGGTCTGCTTTCTGCTTGTTCAATCACCACCTTCTGCTTCACTGTGACGCTGACTGTGAGGACACTGCTCCCAGACTGCTTCTGTGATGCTGACTGCGACGAAACGCTCCCAAACCGCTTCACTGACGCTGACTGCGAGGCAACGCTCCCAAACTGCTTCACTGTGACGCTGACTGCGAGGCAACGTTCCCAAACTGCTTCTCTGTGACACTGACTGAGGACACCGCTCCCAGACTGCTTCACTGTGACGCGGACTGTGATGAAACGCTCCCAAACTGCTTCTGTGACGTCGACTGCGAGAACACCGCTCCCAGACTGCTTCTCTGTGACGCTGATTGCGAGGAAACGCTCCCAGACTGCTTCTGTGACGGACTGCGAGGCAACGCTCCCAGGCTGCTTCTCTGTGACACTGACTGCGAGGACACCGCTCGCAGGCTGCTTCTGTGACGCTGACTGTGAAATCACCGCTCCCAGACTGCTTCTGTGACGCTGACTTGTGAGAACACCGCTCCCAGACTGCTTCACTGTGACGCTGACTGCAATGACACCGCTCCCAGACTGCTTCTGTGACGCTGACTGAGGAGACCACTCCCAGACTGCTTCACTGTGACGATGACTACGAGGACACTGCTCCCAGACTGCTTCTCTGTGACGCTGATTGAGAGGAAACGCTCCCAGACTGCTTCTGTGATGGACTGCGAGGCAATGCTCCCAGGCTGCTTCTCTGTGACACTGACTGCGAGGACACCGCTCCCAGGCTGCTTCTGTGACGCTGACTGTGAAATCACCGCTCCCAGACTGCTTCACTGTGACGCTGACTGTGAGAACACCGCTCCCAGACTGCTTCACTGTGACGCTGACTGTGAGAACACCGCTCCCAGACTGCTTCACTGTGACGCTGACTGAGGACACTGCTCCCAGACTGCTTCTCTGTGACGCTGACTGTGAGAACACCGCTCCCAGACTGCTTCTCTGTGATGCTGACTGCGAAGACACCGCTCCCAGACTGCTTCACTGTGACGCGGACTGTGAGAACACCGCTCCCAAACTGCTTCTCTGTGATGCTGACTGCGAAGACACCGCTCCCAGACTGCTTCTCCGTGACGCTGACTGTGAGAACGCCGCTCCCAGACTGCTTCACTGTGACGCTGACTGAGGAGACCACTCCCAGACTGCTTCACTGCGACGATGACTATGAGGACACCATTCCCAGACTGCTTCACTGTGACGCTGACTGAGGACACTGCTCCCAGACTGCTTCTCTGTGACGCTGACTGTGAGAACACTGCTCCCAGACTCCTTCACTGTGACAGTGACTGCAATGACACCGCTTCCAGACTGCTTCTCTGTGACGCTGACTGAGGAGACCGCTCCCAGACTGCTTCTCTGTGACGCTGACTGCGAGGACACCGCTCCCAGACTGCTTTTCTGTGACGCTGACTGCGAGGACACCGCTCCCAGACTGCCTGCTTCCTCAACTGTTGGGCCTTCTCCCCATACTCATAGTCCGCCCCTCTGCAACTGCCCCACCGCCTTCCCCGTGGACACTAATCAGAAGTCCATCTGGAGCCTCTGTCTTTCCCTTAACAGCCCCTCCTCCAACGCCACAAGTACCTCCAATACACCCTCAATCTCATCTACCAGCCTTGCTCCTTCCTCCCGCTCCACCCTCTCCCGATGCATCCGAATCAAAATAGATTCTCCCCTGACTACCAGCTTGAGAGCCTCCCATAGCATGTCAGCCGTGGCCTCACCGTGTCGTTCAACTCCACATAGCCCATAATGGCAGCCCTCACCAGCCCGCTCACGCCGGAATGACGGTCCTCATCCCCTCGAGCAACCCCTTCATTCGCTAACAGCCCCACATCCAACCTCCACTGCGACCGTTGGGCCTCCCCCTGAACCACCCATGTGGCACGTATCCGGACCAATCTCCGAAAACCCAGTTGGCCTCCACCGCCAGCAGCACCTTGTCCATCACAATGTTATGGGTCAGGGTTTAGAGAACCCCAAAGTGTATCATGGAGTTCACCTGACCCACAACGTTTAATAGATTGTGGTATGGGGAGCACACGGCTCACTCTACAGGTGTGGTATAGCAGAAAATGAACCAGTGGTTTTTAAAAACAAAAATGTTTATTCTATGAACTCAAGTTAACCTTTCTAAAACAAACAGTGAACATCTTGGCAACCAGTAAATCAAATATACCCCCCAAAGAATACAACACTAAGTAACCTGTATCCTGTCCTTTTAACAGCCAAAAGACTTAACAAACCTTCAAACAGGAGCACATTAGATTTATATTCAATACGGAGACCTTTTTACAATTCGGAGTTCACCCAAATGAGCCATAGATAGTCTTTTGATGGTAGAGATCAACAGCAGTGCAGCTCACTTTTAACTTCAGATTCAGCTCACTGAAAAACACAGACACACCCAAACTTTCTCAAACTGAAACTAAAAAGCAGAAGTGGAGCTCAGCTCCACCCACACTCTGACATCACTCCAGTAACATGAGCAGCTCCATAAGACATAAGAGCGGAAGCAAGGCCATTCGGCCCATCGAGTCCACTCCACCATTCAATCATGGCTGATTTCAACTCCATTTACCCGCGCTCTCTCCATAGCCCTTAATTCCTCGCGAAATCAAGAATTTATCAACTTCTGTCTTAAAGACACTCAACGTCCCGGCCTCCACCGCCCTCTGTGGCAATGAATTCCACAGACCCACCACTCTCTGGCTGAAGAAATTTCTCCTTATCTCTGTTCTAAAGTAACTCCCTTTTATTCTAAGGCTGTGCCCCGGGTCCTAGTCTCCCCTGCTAATGGAAACAACTTCCCTACGTCCACCCTATCTAAGCCATTCATTACCATGTAAGTTTCTATTAGATCTCCCCTCAACCTCCTAAGCTCCAATGAATATAATCCCAGGATCCTCAGACGTTCATCGTATGTTAGGCCTACCATTCCTGGGATCATCCGTGTGAATCTCCGCTGGACCTGCTCCAGTGCCAGTATGTCCTTCCTGAGGTGTGGGGCCCAAACTTGCTCACAGTATTCTAAATGGGGCCTAACTAGTGCTTTATAAAGCTTCAGAAGTACATCCCTGCTTTTATATTCCAAGCCTCTTGAGATAAATGACAACATTGCATTTGCTTTCTTAATTACGGCCTCAACCTGCAAGTTTACCTTTAGAGAATCCTGGACTAGGACTCCCAAGTCTCTTTGCACTTCAGCATTATGAATTTTGTCACCGTTTAGAAAATAGTCCATGCCTCTATTCTTTTTTCCAAAGTGCAAGACCTCGCACTTGCCCACGTTGAATTTCATCAGCCATTTCTTGGACCACTCTCCTAAACTGTCTAAATCTTTCTGCAGCCTCCCCACCTCCTCAATACTACCTGCCCCTCCACCTATCTTTGTATCATCGGCAAACTTAGCCAGAATGCCCCCAGTCCCATCATCTAGATCGTTAATATATAAAGAGAACAGCTGTGGCCCCAACACTGAACCCTGCGGGACACCACTCGTCACCGGTTGCCATTCCGAAAAAGAACCTTTTATCCCAACTCTCTGCCTGACAGCCATTTCTCAGTCCATTTCTTAAACACTCATCTCTTAAAGGGTACTCTCACATGACAACAAAAATAGATCTGGGAGTATACACAGTGCACATGGGAGCAGTATGAAAACTCCTTTGCCCTTCCAAACCGCCATGGGTCTGCGCGCCCCATGAACCCCCTCATCTTTCTCACCATCGGCGACATTCTCGACGACTTAAGAATCGACCTGTCCAGACTCGGGTCCATAATCAGCCAAGAGTGTCCAGGTCCGGAATCTTCCCTAACACCCACCTCAAAGTCCACGTCGTTCCAATTTGGGGCATTCACCAAGACCATGGCATCCCTCCAACTTCCCACTGACCATCACATACCAACATCGCCAGACTTTTTTTAAGCCAGCCCTTGGCCCACGTCACACACCCCTCCAGGCCCGCCCCCATCTCTCCCTGCCCATCTGCACCACACCAACCACACCCATGTCAGCAACCCTCCTCCCCCTGCCCATTGAACAAATAAATGGTGGCCCTCGCACAAAGGCCTGACTTCCCCCTCCTCCGGTGAGTCAAAGTAAAATTCCTGCTGCTGCTTTGTCATCCATAAGCGGGCAGGGTGAAACCCCGAACTTCACCCTCTTCTTAAAGAGGGCCGTCTTTATCTGGTTGTACCTGGCCCTCCGCTTTGCCAGCTCCGTACCCAGGTCCTGATAGATCCACAGCTCATTCTTTTCCCACGAGCATGTCTTGGTCTGTCTCGACCACTTCAAAAAAATTTCACTTGCCCAAAAATCGATGCAGCCTCACCACCATCGCTCTCGATGGTTCCTCCCACCTGCGGTCTCCTCTTCAGCGGCCGGTGCACCCCACCCACATCGAGGGGCCGGTCAAAGGCCCCTTCCCCCATCAACCTCTACAGTATGCTTGCCACAAACTTGGCAGCCTCCGCTCCCTCAATACCCTCGGGCATCCTGACAATCCAAAAGGTTCTGCCTGCTGGGGTGCTTCTCAAGGTCCTCCAATTTCTCTCAGCTTCTTCTGGCTGCTCAACACCATCCCCAACTCAATCCAGCGAGGCAGCTGCTCCTCATGCTCCCCCACCAACTCGTCTGGATCGGCAGGCCCCGAGCCTCCTGCCGCTGCTCCACTCACTCAATCGCCGCCCTGAGCAGCTCCACCACCACCGTGGCCAAATTCTCCATCCTTTGCTGCTGGAATCCGTTTCTCAAAAACTCCACCAGCTGCTCCATTGACCACTGCGTGGGCAGCGCTGCCCACTTGCCCTCCACCATCTTCACCTGTGACGCACCACAATAACTTTCCTGATTCAGCTGCTCTCTCTTTCACGTGGCACTTCTCGTCCACTGATCCATACACCAGCCTCACCAGAGGAATATTACCTTCCCTAGGCACTCATACACGTTTTGCCTTCAAATACTGCACCATTCAGATGGGGAAGGACCGAAAAAATCCACCTCAAGCGGGAGCCACCAAAGGTGCCACCACTCTCTCCTTGGCCGCCACCGAAGTTCAACGGCAACTTAAGGCAGCTGGAGTGAATGTTATACGTTATCCTGCAATCCTGAAAATGATATCCAGCGACTCCGTCAAGTCTTTCAATAATCTGACTACTGTCTTGGCCTTTGTTAAGGTATGCAAAGAGAAAAAGATTGAAAAAAAAATGTAGGCCCCTTACAATCGAAAATTACAAAGAAATGGCTGAGGAATTAAATTCGCACTTTGCTTCTGGCTTCACAAAGGAAGACAGGAATAATGTATCAGAACGTCCGAGAAATAGTTTTTGTGAGGAGCTGAAGGAAATTAGTATTGGGCAAAAAAGTGGCAGATGGAATATAAAGTGGAAAAGTGAGGGGTTATGCACTTTGGTAGGAAGAATGGAGGCATAGACTATTTTCTAAATGGGGCAAGGCTTAGGAAATCAGAAGCACAAAGGGACCTAGCATTCCTTCTTCAAAATTCTCTTAAGATTAACGTGCAGGTTTAGTTGGCAATTAGGAAGGCAAATGTAATGTTACCATTCATGTCGAGAGGGCTAGAATACAAGACCAGAGATGTACTTTTGAGGCTGTATAAGGCTCTGGTCAGACCCCATTTGGAGTATTGTGAGCAGTTTTGGGCTCTGTATCTAAGGAAGGGTGTGCTGGCCTTGGAAAAGTCCACAAGAACGATCCCTGGAATGAAGAGCTTGTCGTACGAGGAGTGGTTGAAGACTCTGGGTCTGTACTCACTGGAGTTTAGAAGGATTGAAACCTTACAGGATATTGAGACGGCTGGATCAAGTGGATGTGGAGAGGATGATTCCACCAGTAGGAAAAACTAGAACCCGAGGGTACAGCCTCAGACTGATGCTCTTGCTAGAGAGGAAGTGCAGAGAAGGTTTTCCAGGCTGATTCCTGGGATAACAGGAAGTCATACGAGGAGAGATTAAGTCAGTTAGGAATATATTCAAAGTTTAGAAGAGGGAGAATCTCATTGAAACACAAAATTCTAACAGAATTAGACAGGGTGGATTCTGAAAGAATGTTCCTGATGGTGGGAGAGTCCAGAACTCGGGGTCATAGTTTGAGAATAAGGGGTAAACCTTTTAGGACTGAGGCGAGAAGAAATTTCTTCACCCAGAGTGGTGAATCTGTAGGATTTACTAGAATAGAAAGTAGTCGAGGCCAAAACGGTGTGTGATTTCAATAAGAACTCGGTATAGTTCTTTGTGCTAAAGGGATATGGGGAGAAGGCGGGATTAGGGTATTGAATTTGATGATCATAGTGAATGGTGGCGCAGGTTCAAAGGGCTGAACGGCCTACTCTTGCTTCTATTTTCGATGTATGCTTCTCTCTATGAAAGTCCATGGATAGCAAGGACCCTCTCCTTATCCGGTTTAAAAGGAGATGCTAATAATTGAGCACGGTATTCAATGTCTTCTTCTTGTCCTTGAGTGTCTTTGGGGACTCTTGTTACCTTTATGCATAGTAGTCGCGCCACATGCTAGTTATCCATCACCTTTTATTATTGTGTCTTAATTATGGCAGAATTGAGCAGTGCCATTGCCGAAGGGCAGGTAGTGGATACAGGTCTTCGTGGGTGGTCTTAAAATGTGGGACGGGAATTTGACTCCCATTCCTTTGTTGGCTCTCTTCTCCTCCTTACGGAGGAGGTTGTTGGTAATGACAGTATGGCCATAGGATTAGCTCTACAGGTCCCCTTAAGAATGACCCCTTAGAACTACTGTGGTCGCGATTCTTCTGTATTATTATATTGGGGTCTCTATGTTGCTGACATTCTCCTGCATTGGTACAGACTTGACTTATATCTGTGGAAGGAACAAGTTGGAGACATTTTGTGGTCTCTGGTATAAATGGAAATCTGAAAGGGGTTATGGCACATACCCGAATGTGGCACGAAACCCCTATCCTGCTTTTCTTCTGGTGGTCTATACTATGTCAGTAACTAATTATAAAATTTACTCATGGATATTCATCATCCTGTCAAAAAGGAAGATCCTCTTGTAAAGAGAAAATTGACATAGCCTTGTTACTGGAGCCTTGTTATAGGAGACTCACTTGGATAACAGGAGCACTTCAAATTGAACCAGGAATGGGTGGGCAGGTCCTTGTTGCATCTTTTTCAATAAGTAATAGGGGTGTGGCAATCCTGATCAACAAGAATGTCCCGTTGAAGATAGAGAACTGTCAAGGATAAGGGTGGCAGATACACAGGGAAACAGCCTCAATAGTGAATGTGCATGGCCCACCGGATTACTCTCCGAAATGTATCATGAAGGTTTTTCTGGACTTTGCTAAATTGGCCCCAGTTAATTAGTTTGTGGGTGGTGACTTCAATTGTCATCCAAATTCCTTGATGGACAAGCTCCCGGTCATTAGAACCCCCCTCACCCAACAGGTTAGAGCACTGGCCTCGGTGTGTGACATGATGGGATATTTGGAGGAGTGGAGGACTTTGCATCCTAGGGACAGAGATTTTACTTTTTTCTTAGCCTCCCAGCAGTGTCACATCAGAAATGACTATTTATTTGTGCCTCGGGTGATCTTACTTTTAGTTTCCTCTTGCTCTATAGGCAGTATTGTATAGTTTCCTCTTGCTCTATAGGCAGTGTTGTAATTTCTGACCATGCTCCCGTTTTCCTGAAGTTTTGCTTGGGGCCCCCCCACCCACAGTCTAGGTCATGGCAGTTTGATGCCTCCCTACTTGGGGAGTTTAAGAAGGAGTTTGAGTTTTTCTCCTCAGTTAATTCTATCTCTGATGTCACTCCTTCCACCTTGTGGGAGACTTGCAAGGTCTATGCTAGGGGGCTGGCTATTTCTTACACGGCTAACAACAAGATGTAAATGCCCGAGAGCAGGCGTCGATTTGAAGTCTGTTTGACTGATGCCGAGGAGGGATATAGGAGAGCTCCTAACGAGCAATTGCTGAAGGAGGTGAATGCAGCTAGGATGGCTCTTGACTCCTTATTGGCACAGAAGTCCGAGAGAAGTTTAAAATTTGCAAGGCAGAAAATGTAGGAGTTTGGGAATAAGCCAAATGTGTTAGAACATAGAACAGCACAGTACAGGCCCTTCAGCCCATGATGTTATGCCGACCATTTATCCGAATCGAAGATCAACCTAACCTACACCCCTTCAGTTTACTGCTGTCCATGTGCCTGTCTAAGAGTCGCTTAAATGTCCCTAATGACTCTTGACTCCACCATCTCTGCTGGCAGTGTATTGCACACATCCACCACTCTGTGTAAAGAACCTACCTCTGACATCTCCCCTATACCTTCCTCCAATCACCTTAAAATTATGTCTCCTCGTGACAGCCATTTCCACCCTGGGGAAAAGTCTCTGGCTATCCACTCTATCCATGCCTCTCATCACCTTGTACACCTCTATCAAGTCAGCTCTCTTCCTTCTTCGCTCCAGTGAGAAAAGCCCTAGCTCCCTCAACCTTTCTTCAAAAGACATGCCCTCCAGTCCAGGCAGCATCCTGGTAAAACTACACTTCACCCTTTCCAAAGCATCCACATCCTTCCTATAATGAGGCGACCAGAACTGGACACAATATTCCAAGTGTGGTCTAACTAAGGTTGTATAAAGCTGCAGCAAAACTTCGCGGCTCTTAAACTCAATCCCCCTGTTAATGAAAGAGAACACACCATACGCCTTCTTAACTACCCTATCAACCTGGGTGGCAACTTTGAGGGATCTATGTACGTGGACCCCAAGATCCTTCTGTTCCTCCACACTTCCAAGAATCCTGCCTCTAACCCTGTATTCAGCATTCAAATTCAACCTTCCAAAATGAATCACTTCACATTTATCAAGGTTGAACTCCATCTGCCACTTCTCAGCCCAGCTCTGCATCCTGTCAATGTCCTGTTGTAACCTGCAACAACCCTCAACACTATCTACAACTCCCCCAACCTTCGTATCACCGGCAAACTTACTAGCCCACCCTTCCACTTCCTCATCCAAGTCATTTATAAAAACAAAAAGAGCAGAGGTCCCAGAACAGATCCTTGCGGGACACCACTGGTCACCGACCTCCAGGCAGAATACTTTCCATCCACTACCACTCGCTGTCTTCTTTCGGCCAGCCAATTCTGTATCCAGCGAGCCAAATTTCCCTGTATCCCATGCCCCCTAACTTTCTGAATGAGCCTACCATGGGGAACCTTATCAAATGCCTTACTGAAATCCATATACACCACATCCACTGCCCGACCTTCTTCAATGTGTCTCGTCACATCCTCAAAGAATTCAATGAGGTTTGTGAGGCATGACCCGCCCCTCAAAGCCTTGCTGACTATCTTTAATCAAACTATGTTTTCCTAAATAATCATAAATCCTATCCCTCAGAATCCTTTCCAATATTTTGCTCACCACAGATGCAAGACTGATGGGTCTGTAATTCCCAGCGATTTCTCTATTCCCTTTCTTGGACAAGGGAACAACATTCATCTCCCTCCAATCATCCGGTACTACTCCACTGGAGAGCGAGGACGCCAAGATCATCGCCAACGGTGCAGCAATCTCCTCCCTCGCTTCCCGTAGTAACCTTGGGTATATCCTGGTTTAGCACACGGGGCTAAATCACTGGCTTTTAAAGAAGACCAAGGCAGGCCAGCGCACGGTTCAATTCCCGTACCAGCCTCCCCGAACAGGCGCCAGAAAGTGGCGACTAGGGGCTTTTCACAGTAACTTCATTTGAAGCCTACTTGTGACAATAAGCGATTTATTTCATTTCATTCTGTCAGGCCTAGGGGACTTATCTATTTTGATGCTTTTCAAAATTTCCAGCACATCCTCCTTAATATCAACCTGTTTGAGTCTATTAACCTGGCTCACACTGTTCTCATGAGCAACAAGGTCCCCCTCTCTAGTGAATACTGTAGCAAAATATTCATTTAGGGCCTCCCCCATCTCCTCAGACTCTAGGCTAATGTTCCCTCCACTATCCCTGATCGGCCCTACTCTCACTCTGATCATCCCCTTATTTCTCACATAACGTAGAACGCCTTTGGGTTTTCTCTAATCCTTCCCACCCGGGCTTTTTCATGCTCCCTTCTAGCTCTCGTCTATTTTTGAGTTCCTCCCTGGCTACCTTGTAACCCTCTAGAGCCGAGTCAGATCCTTACTTCCTCAACCTAACGCAAGCTTCCTTCTTCCTCTTGACTAGAAGCTCCACTTCTCTTGTCATCCAAGGCTCCTTCACCTTACCATTCCTTCCTCGTCTCAGTGGGACAAAACTATCCAGCACTCGCAGCAAGTGCTCCTTAAACAACCCCCACATTACTGTTGTGCATTTCCCCCAAGAACAATTGTTCCCACTTTATGCTCCTCAGCTCCTGTCTAATGGCAGTATAATCTCCCCTCCCCCAATTAAATACCTTCCCAAACTGTCTGTTCGTATCCCTCTCCGTGACTAATGTAAAGGTCAAGGAGTTGTGGTCACGGTCACCGAAATGCTCTCCCACCGAGACATCTGACGCCTGGCCTGGTTTGTTGCCGAGCATCAAGTCCAATATGGCCTCCCCCTAGTCGGCCTATCTACATAGAGTCAGGAATCCTTCCTGTACACACTGGACAAAATCTGCTCCATCCAAACCATTTGCACTAAGGAGCTTCCAGTCAATATTAGGGAAGTTGAAGTCACCCATGACAACAACTCTGTTACTTCTGCACTTTTCCAAGATCTGCCGCCCAATCTGCTCCTCTATCTCTCTGCTGCTATTGGGGGGTCTATAGAAAACTCCCAATAAAGTGACTGCTCCTTTCCCGTTTCTGACTTCCACCCATACTGGCTCAGTAGACAAACCCTCCTCAACTACCCCCTTTTCTGCAGCTGTGATGCACTCCCTAATTAACAGTGTCACTTCCCCTCCTCTTTTACCTCCCTCCCTATTCTTCTGAAAACATCTAAACTCCAGAACATCTAACAACCATTCCTGCCCCTGTGAAATCCATGTCTCCGTAATGGCCACAACATCGTAGTTCCAAGTACTGATCCATGCTCTAAGTTCATCTCCCTTATTCCTGACACAACACTCCTTGCATTAAAAGACACACTTTAACCCATTCCACTGTGTGCAACTTTGCCTGATCAACTGTCCATCCTTCCTCAACAGACTTGCTGCATACTATTTCTGCCTGTTCAACAGGTTCCCTATCCTCTGATCCATAGCTCTGGTTCCCATCCCCATGCCAAACTAGTTTTAAACCCTCCCAAAGAGCTCTAGCAAACCTCCCACCCAGGATATTGGTGCCCCTCCAGTTTAGGTGCAATCCGTCCTTCATGTACAGGTCCCACCTTCCCCAGAGGATATCCCAATGATGCACATATCTGAAGCCTTCCCTCCTGCACCAGCCCTGTAGCCACGTGTTCAGCTGCACTCGCTCCCTGTTCTTTGCCTCACTTGTACGTGGCACCAGAAGCAATCCGGAGATCACTACTCTACTTGTCCTGCTCTTTAGCTTCCAACCTAACTCCCTAAAATCACTTTTTAGATCCTCATCCGTTTTCTTAGCTATGTCGTTGGTGCCTATGTGCACCACGACTTCTGGTTGCTCACCTTCCCCCTTAAGAATCCTGTAGATTCGATCCGAGACATCCCTGGCCCTGGCACCCTGGAGGCAACATACCTTCCGGGAGTCTCGTTCGCGACCACAGAATCTCCTATCAATTCCCCTAACCATGGAGTCTCCTATCACTATTGCTTTTCTATTCTTTCCCCCTTCCCTTCTGAGCCACAGCGCCAGACTCAGTGCCAGAGACCTGGCCACTAGGGCCTTCCCCCTCAACAACATCCAAAACGGTATACTTGTTTTGAAGGGGAACGGCCACGAGGGAGCCCTGCACTGTCTGCCCCTTCGTTTTCCTTCCCCGACTGTAACTCAGCTACTCTTATGCTGTATCTTGGGTGTGGCTACCTCACTGTAACTCTTCTCTATCACCCCCTCTGCCTCCCGGATGATCCGAAGTTCATCCAGCTCCAGTTCCCTAACGCGGTCTCGGAGGAGCTGGAGTTTGGTGTACTTCCTGCTGGTGTAGTCAGCGGGGACACAGTGTGGTATCCCTCACCACCCACATCCTACAGGAGGAGCATGCAACTGCCCTAACCTCCATCCCCTCTGATCTTACTGAATGTACCAGTGTGAACCAACTGGAACTCCACCCTCCGACTCTGCTCCCAGTCAGCTGCACTCTCTGTAAACCCCTGGCTCCCTTCATACTCTTGGAGGAAGTGTAGGAAACAAAATGAAAGGAGCACCTTGTTCCCTCCTCACCTAACTCCCTCAGTCACCAAACTCTCACTATAGCACTCAAATGTACCCAAATTCAGCACTCAGTGCAAACAAGGTCAGCACTGGAAGCTGGCTCACGATAGCATTGTGGATAGCACAATTGCTTCACAGTTCGTGTGTCCCGGGTTCGATTCCGGCTTGGGTCACGGTCTGTGCGGAGTCTGCACATCCTCCCCGTGTGTGCGTGGGTTTCCTCCGGGTGCTCCGGTTTCCTCCCATAGAATCATAGAATTTACAGTGCAGAAGGAGGCCATTTGGCGCATCGAGTCTGCACCGGCTCCTGGAAAGAGCACCCTACCCAAGGTCAACACCTCCACCCTATCCCCATAACCCAGCAACCCCAGCCAACACTAAGGGCAATTTTGGACACCAAGGGCAATTTAGCATGGCCAATCCACCTAACCCGCACATCTTTGGACTGTAGGAGGAAACCGGAGCACCCGGAGGAAACCCACGCACACACGGGGAGGATGTGCAGACTCCGCACAGACAGTGACCCAAGCCGGAATCCCACAGTCCAAAGATGTGCAGGTTAGGTGGATTGGCCATGATAAAATGCCCTTAGTGTCCAGAATTGCTTTTAGTGTTGGGTGGGGTTACTGGGTTATGGGGATAGGGTGGAGGTGTTGACCTTGGGTAGGGTGCTCTTTCCAAGAGCCGGTGCAGACTCGATGGGCCGAATGGCCTCCTTCTGCACTGTAAATTCTATGTATATACTGTCTGACACTAGCCTCTGAAAACTGGCCTAATCCAATTAACTAATTTACAAGCTCCAGCTGCAAGTAGAACCTCTGCTTAAAGCCAATTGAAAACTCACCTTCTTCTCAACCCAAACAGCAAATTTTCAGTTAATTAACTAAATAAAAGAAAGACTAGACTTTAGATAAAAATGAACCCTTGATATCCCTCAGTTACCAAACTCTCACTATAGCACTCAAATTCAGCACTCAGTGCAAACAAAAGTGTTCTTGGCCTGTTTGGCTAAGAAGGCAGACTCTAGGATTATTCCCTCTGGGCGATGTTTGGCTGCGCCGGGGGGGGGGCTAATGAAGATGGAGGAGATTAATGGGGCTTTGAGGGATTTCTATGCTGAGTATCGTAGGTCAGATTAGTCTAGTGATGTGATGACAGGTATAAACCATAAGACATAGGAGCAAAATTAGGCCACCCGGCCCATTGAGTCTGCTTCAATGGAACAATTTTTCTCTTCCCTTAGGTTCCCGGTGGCATAGAAGGATCAATGTGGCCTTTAATCCTCAAGACAAGTTGGCTGCAGCTATTAGTATTAGGAAGCTTCAACTGGGCAAGGCCATGACACCAGACAGTTTTGGGTGCGAGTTTTACACTGAGTTTAAGGATCTGCTCATAGTACCTAGCCACCAATGGTTCTGTCACTCTCGAGACAGGGCTCGTGCCACTGACACTTCGGGAGGCCAAGATCTCCCTGATTTTGAAGGCAGTTAGAGATCCGGAAGATTATGTCTCTTATAGGCCAATCTTTTTGAATGTTGATTTGAAATTGTTGTCTCAGATGCTGGCGAGACAGTTGGAAGGTATCCTTCAGATGATTATGATTATTCGGGACAACCATTCTGGGTTTACAGGTAGGTTCTACAGCCATAGTGCTACAAGATTGCAGAATGTGTTCAGGCTTTCCAAAAGGGGGCTCTTAATGGATTAGTGATCTTTCTGGATGCGGAGAAAAGCCTTTGATCGGATTGAGTGGAATTATCTGATGTTCATGCTGCGGAGATTTGAGCTGGGTGAGGACTACATTAAATGGATTCAGGTGCTGTACCATAGGCCTGTGGTGCTCATGAATGATTTCAGGTCTGAGAGTTTTGGGCTCCAGAGAGGGACACCAACTTGTCTGCCCCCTTCCCCTCTTGTTATCTGCACTAGCCGTAGAGCCATTGGCGGACCACTTACTATCAGGGCTGGAGTGTGGAAATAAGCAGCATACGGTCTTGCTTTATGTTGGCGATGTGTTGCTGTGCGTGTCAAAGCCTGATGTTTCAATTCCCACCATCATTAGCGTGGTGGGTAATTTAGTGAGTCTTCAGTTGCAAGATCAATTTTACAAAGTCAGAGTCAATGCCGATGGGGGAGCTAAGGTGTGGATCTTTCCCCCTCCCCCACCATGCCAATTTCCTTTTAGGTGGACCCCATTGGGGTTCAAGTACCTGGGTTTTATGATTGCCCCTACAGTTGTATGGGGCCAATTTCCCTCAGGTGATTGCTTCAATTAGGTGGGACTTGACCGTTCATAGCTGGGCAGGATTGACTTGATTAAAATGAACGTGTTGCCTAGATGGTTATACTCCCAGCCGATGTTGCCAATATTTCTGTTAGTGTTTTAAAGGAAATCAAACAAATGTTCAGTTTGTTTATCTGGAAGAAAAAGCCACGCCTTAAGTTGTTGGGGGAGCGGGGGGGGGGGGGGACATCACACTTGTTATTTTATGAAGACATTAAGGCAGGTTCTTAAGAGTGTGGAGGATGGTCCGTCAATTAGAAAAAAGAGATCTAAACTGACTCCCGCTCTCTTCTCCCTTCCAGGGCACCCAAAACTTCCCACCCGGATATCATGGACCATATACATGGAGGGATAGATGCTTTTGTAGGCTGGGAGATGTTTAGAGAGGTTACTTTATCATCCTTTGAGCAGCTATGCCAACAGTTTGACATCCTGACACTCCTTTTTTTAAGTATTTACAACTGAAGAGATTTTATCCCAATAAGGCAACAGTACGTCCTCTATTTCCCCGGTGGAAGAAATAGGAACCTAAACAGTTAATCAGCAAGGTATAGGAGCAGAATTAGGCTATTTGGCCCATCGAGTCTGCTCTGCCATTCTATCATGGCTGATATGTTCCTCATGTGTTACCTACAATGCCACAGACAGAGCATCTCCTCCCTAGAATACATGACCTAGGAGTAGGCAATTTAGCCTCCCGAGCCCAATCACCTTCAATGTGATCATGGCTGATCCCATCATGGCCTCAATGCCACGGTCCTGCCCTTTCATAACGCTTCAACCCATTACCAATTAAAAATCTGTCTAACTCCTCTTTAAACTGTCCCTGCATCCACCGCACTCTGGGGTAGCAAATTACACAGCTTCACAACCCTTTGGGAGAAATAGTTTCTCCTCAAATTTGTTTTAAATTTGCTACCTCTTATCCTAAGATTATGACCTATCATTTTAGAATGCCCTGCAAGAGGAACATCTTCTCCACGTCTACTTTACCCATACTTTTTAGCATCTCGTCTACCTCAATTAGATCTCTCCTCATATTCTAGAGAGTATAGACTTAAACGGTTCAATCTCTCCTCATACGACAAACCCCTCATCTCTGGAATCAATCTAGTGAACCTCCTCTGAACTGTCTCCAATGCCACTACATCTTTCCTCAAATAAGGGACCAAAACTGTGCACAATACTCCAGGTGCGGTTTTACCAGTGCCTTGCATAGTTGCAATACTTACCTTTATACTAAATTCCTTTTTCTATAAATGCCAACATTCCATTTGCTTTTCTTATTATCTGCTGCACCTGCATGCACGTTTTCTGTGACTCATGCACAAGGACACCCAGATCGGAGCACAGAGGTCTCTCCCAATTTAGATAATAAGTTGCCTTTCCATTTTTCCGACCAAAATGCATGACCTCACACTTACGCACGTTAAACTCCATCTGCCACATTTTGGCTCACTCCCCTATCTATTTGCAAGGTTCTTATTTCCTCATTGCAATTTATTGTCCCACCTATTTTTGCGTCACCTGCGAATTTGGCTATAGAATTTTCTATCCGTGTCCAAGTCTTTAATATAGTAAATAGCTGGACTCAAAGACCGAGCCCTGTGGCACTAGATCCTGTGTTACTTGGGAAAAAGACTTGGCAACTAACATTGAGGAGGAGACATGGGGTAGTATATGGGATGACTCCAGTAAAATTTCTGTTTGCAATAAAATGAAGGAGCCTCAATTTAAGATGCTACAGTGATTGCATATCACGCCTAGTCTTAGAAACAGGTTTGATCCTACTATATCCCCCAACGTGCCTAAAGTTCCTGGAAGTCAAAGGTGATTGTGCACACTGCGTATGGACATGTGTTGAGATTCAATCCTATTGGTCTGATGTAGTCAGAAAGCTGGAGAAAATCTTTGACTGAGCATTAGAATGTAATCCTATGTTCCTAATTCTGGGTCTTCCAGATGGGAGAAGTACTGATGCTAACAAAAAAAAGGCTGTACAATATCCTGACTTTTGCAGGTAGTAAGAATATCCTGTGCTCCAGGATTAGTGATCATCTTTCAATTCCAAACTAGCACAAATTAGTTATGGAATGCATTCCGATGGAATTCCTGATATGTGATCCATTCTAAATTTGCTGCATTCCGTAGAGTGTGGGACCTCTATTTTAAATTTATAGGCTCTAGCTTGTCTGACTTGCTCCTGTTGGGTTTTCCATGAGCCATATTGCAAGTCTTGATTTTGCGATACATGAAAGCGTGCAGCCTGAACGGTTGTCCTTTTGTACTTATATGGCCTTATCCTCCTTTTCCGTTAATCTGTTATTGGATTGATCCTGTATCAAACTGAAGACACTAATTCCTTAAAGTCTAAATGTTTTCGGTCTGGTGTTCATATATTTGCAATAATTCTTTCTGTACTGTACCTGGTTTGCATTGTTAATCATTTTATTTTTATTTTTTGTTGCATTATTTGTAAAAATGTTTAATCTAATACAAAATATTTCCTCACTGTACATATTTCCTCACTGTACATAAAGAAAATACTCAAAATAAATCAGACAAAAACTGCTAGAAGATAAGACAACATACGAGCAGTTACCTGAATAATATGGTACTGATGTATTTTGACAAAAATCACATGCTCAAACTACACAATCCACATTGAACTTTAGACAAAATTATCAAGTCAAATATCTGATTTTGGGAGAAGTTATGGTTTTCAAATAAAAACTGAATGTTTTTAAGTTAATAGATATATGACTCAATCTACGATTAACAAAACATGCAACTTTGGTTTGAAATCCAATTTTGGACATTTCAATTACTGAAAAGGAGGATCTTTGAAAATCAGTATTATTTGATAGGTAGTGAAAGGTGACACAGGAAAAGGAGGACATAGGAATTATTTGTTCCGCTACTTGCTTCAAAAGTGTTACACCTCTAACTCCTTGTCCTGTTAAATTGTGTGGCAATGTGGTGCATTGAACAACACAACATCACGAGTAACAGGTAATCCCTCACATGGCGAATGTCTGATCTGAGCTACTGTGAAGGGTAGTTAAACACATGCCAGCATGGGTCAGAACAAATTGCTCTCTCAATTTCAGGCTAAAATGATTTTGCAATGGCTAATGAGAAAATACAGCTGTTTTTATAACTTTGCAAAAATTCCCCAAAAGTTATGATCAAGAACAGTTGCTGATGAGATCTTTATCAAAAATTATTTAGAGTTGAGGGTACAACAGACTCCTTGTAATACTCAGCACATGCCAGCTTATCGAAGGCCAATTAAAGACAATTACACTTCCTCAAATATTTTGCTGCATCCATGTTCATTATGTTGTTCACTGAAGTGTACTCAAGATTTGCAAGCATGGGACTTCCGGGTGCGGCAATGACCAGCTAAGTCGCACGTTTCGGCAGCTCCCGGTGGAACGGACTTTTGGGCTCTTAATAAGAGCCCCAACGGCAATTTTAACGGCTAGAAGCACTGTGCGGTAAACCAGAAGGGAATCCCCCCTGGAAACGGATGGAAAAAGGAGGGGGAAGTGGCCAGATTGCAGTGGCTCCTTTGGAGCAGCGGCAAGGAAGGCAAGCAAGAACCAAGATGGCGACGGAAGGTGGCAGTTTAACATGGGGCCCTGAACAACAAGAGTTTTTGAAATGTTGCATGGAAGAACTTAAAAAGGAAATGAAGGAGCAGCTGTTGGCCCCGATATTACAGCCGATCGAAGGACTAAAGGATGAGCAAAAGACCCAGGAGCGGGAGCTTCGGGTCGTGAAGGCAAAGGCTGCCGAGAACGAGGACGATATACAGGGCCTGGTGGTGAAGACGGAGATGCACGAGGCACACCATAAACGATGTGTGGAAAGACTGGAGGTGCTGGAGAATAACGCGAGGAGGAATAATTTAAGGATTCTTGGTCTTCCTGAAGGTGCGGAGGGAGCAGACGTCGGGGCATATGTGAGCACGATGCTGCACTCGTTAATGGGAGCGGAGGCCCCGGCGGGTCCGCTGGAGGTGGAGGGAGCATACCGAGTGATGGCGCGAGGACCGAGAGCAGGAGAAATTCCTAGAGCCATAGTGGTGAGATTCCTCCGTTTTAAGGACAAAGAGATGGTCCTTAGATGGGCAAAGAAAACTCGGAGCAGTAGGTGGGAGAACGCGGTGATCCGCGTATATCAAGACTGGAGTGCGGAGGTGGCGAGAAGGAGGGAGAGCTTTAATCGGGTCAAGGCGGTGCTTCACAAAAAGATAAAATTTGGAATGCTGCAACCGGCAAGACTGTGGGTCACATATCAAGGGAGGCACCACTACTTTGAGACGGCGGATGAGGCGTGGACTTTTATTGTGGAAGAAAAACTGGAATAAGCGGGTTATTAAAAAAGAACGTTTGAAACAAAGTGGTGGGGCGAGTATGGGGGGGGGGGGGGGGGAAAGATGAGTTTTATGTTATTAATCCTGCGATGTGGTAACTTTTCTCTCTTCCACAGGTGGTGGTGGAGGGAGGAAGGGAGGTGGAGGAGATGGGGCGTTGGCCATGAGGGGCGGGGCCAAAAGGGAAGCGCGGGCTTTGTTCCCGCGCTATGATAATCATGGCGGGAATAGGGAAGCAGGAAGGAGGGGGCGTCGCGCGGTGCGAGCCGAGGTCACGGGGGAAGCCGAGGTCGGCCAGAGTTTGCTGACTTCTGGGAGCAACATGGGGGGTGTAACTACGCTACTGGGTTGCTGCTGCTGGGGAGAGGGGGGAGCCGGAATGGGGTGGGGTGAGCGGGGGGGCACAGCTGCGTGGGAACCGGGTGAGGAGCTGGAAAAAGGGGATGGCTAATCGACAAGGGGGGGGGGGGGGGGTAAAAAGCCCTCCAACCCGGTTGATCACGTGGAATGTGAGAGGGCTGAACGGGCCGATAAAGAGGGCACGAGTACTCGCACACCTTAAGAAACTGAAGGCAGACGTGGTTATGTTACAAGAGACGCACTTGAAACTGATAGACCAGATTAGACTACGCAAAGGGTGGGTGGGGCAGGTGTTTCATTCGGGGCTAGATGCGAAAAACAGGGGGGTGGCTATACTAGTGGGGAAGCGGGTTATGTTTGAGGCAAAGACCATAGTGGCGGATAGCGGGGGCAGATACGTGATGGTGAGTGGCAAATTACAGGGGGAGGCGGTGGTCTTGGTAAACGTATATGCCCCGAACTGGGATGATGCCAATTTTATGAGGCGCATGCTAGGACGCACCCAGACCTAGAGGTGGGAAAGTTGGTAATGGGGGGAGATTTTAATACAGTGTTGGAGCCAGGGCTGGACAGGTCGAGGTCCAGGACTGGAAGGAGGCCGTCTGCAGCCAAGGTGCTTAAAGATTTTATGGAGCAGATGGGAGGAGTAGACCCGTGGAGATTTAGTAGACCTAGGAGTAAGGAGTTTTCGTTTTTCTCCTATGTCCACAAAGTTTATTCGCGAATAGGCTTTTTTGTTTTGGGAAGGGCGTTGATCCCGAAGGTGAGGGGAACGGAGTATACGGCTATAGCCATTTCGGATCACGCTCCACACTGGGTGGACTTGGAGATAGGGGAGGAAACAGAAGGGCGTCCACCCTGGAGAATGGACATGGGACTAATGGCAGATGAAGGGGTGTGTCTAAGGGTGAGGGGGTGCATTGAAAAATACTTGGAACTTAATGATAACGGGGAGGTCCAGGTGGGAGTGGTCTGGGAGGCGCTGAAGGCAGTGGTTAGAGGGGAGCTGATATCAATAAGGGCACATAAAGGAAAGCAGGAGAGTAGGGAACGGGAGCGGTTGCTGCAAGAACTTCTGAGGGTGGACAGGCAATATGCGGAGGCACCGGAGGAGGGACTGTACAAGGAAAGGCAAAGGTTACACGGAGAATTTGACGTGCTGACAACGGGTACTGCAGAAGCACAGTGGAGGAAGGCACAGGGTGTACAGTATGAGTATGGGGAGAAGGCGAGCAGGTTGCTGGCCCATCAATTGAGGAAAAGGGGAGCAGCGAGGGAAATAGGGGGAGTGAGGGATGAGGAAGGAGAGATAGAGCGGGGAGCGGAGAGAGTGAATGGAGTGTTCAAGGCATTCTATAAAAGATTATACGAAGCTCGGCCCCCGGATGGGAAGGAGAGAATGATGTGCTTCCTGGACCGGCTGGAATTTCCTAAGGTGGAGGAGCAGGAGAGGGTGGGACTGGGAGCACAGATCGAGATAGAGGAAGTAGTGAAAGGAATTAGGAGTATGCAGGCGGGGAAGGCTCCGGGACCGGATGAATTTGCAGTCGAATTTTATAGGAAATATGTGGACTTGTTTGCCCCGATACTGATGAGAACCTTTAATGAGGCGAAGGAAAGGGGACAGCTGCCCCCGACTATGTCGGAGGTAACGATATCGCTTCTCCTAAAGAAGGAAAAAGACCCGCTGCAATGCGGGTCCTATAGACCTATTTCCCTCCTAAATGTAGACGCTAAGATTCTGGCCAAGGTAATGGCAATGAGGATAGAGGATTGTGTCCCGGGGGTAGTCCATGAGGACCAAACTGGGTTTGTGAAGGGGAGACAGCTGAATACGAATATACGGAGGCTGCTAGGGGTAATGATGATGCCCCCACCAGAGGGGGAAGCGGAGATAGTGGTGGCGATGGATGCCGAGAAAGCATTTGATAGAGTGGAGTGAGATTATTTGTGGGAGGTGTTGAGGAGATTTGGCTTTGGAGATGAGTATATTAGATGGGTACAGCTGCTGTATAGGGCCCCGATGGCGAGCGTGGTCACGAATGGACGGGGGTCTGCGTATTTTCGGCTGCATAGAGGGACAAGGCAGGGATGCCCTCTGTCTCCATTATTGTTTGCACTGGCGATTGAGCCCCTGGCAATAGCATTGAGGGGTTCCAGGAAGTGGAGGGGAGTACTCAGGGGAGGAGAGGAACACCGGGTATCTCTTTACGCGGACGATTTATTGGTGTATGTGGCAGACCCGGCGGAGGGGATGCCAGAGATAATGCGGATACTTGGGGAGTTTGGAGAATTTTCAGGATATAAACTGAACATGGGGAAAAGTGAGTTGTTTGTGGTGCATCCAGGGGAGCAGAGCAGAGAAATAGAGGACTTACCGCTGAGGAAGGTAACAAGGGACTGTCGTTACTTGGGGATCCAGATAGCCAAGAATTGGGGTACATTGCATAGGTTAAACTTAACGCGGTTGGTGGAACAGATGGAGGAGGACTTCAAGAGATGGGACATGGTATCCCTGTCATTGGCAGGGAGGGTACAAGCGGTTAAAATGGTGGTCCTGGGGAACCTTGCACAGACTTAATCTGACACAGTTGGTAGAACAAATGGAGGAGGACTTCAAGAGGTGGGACATGCAGCCTATATCGCTGGCGGGCAGGGTGCAAGCAATTAAGATGATGGTCCTCCCAAGGTTCTTATTTGTATTTCAATGTCTCCCTATACTAATCACCAAGACCTTTTTTAATAAAATAGACAGGAGCATCACGAGCTTCGTGTGGGCAGGGAAAGTTCCGAGAGTAAGGAGGGGGTTCCTTCAGCGTAGTAGGGACAGAGGAGGATTGGCACTACCGAACTTGGGCGATTACTATTGGGCTGCCAATGTGGCAATGATACGTAAATGGACGATGGAGGGTGAGGGAGTGGCGTGGAAAAGACTGGAGAGAAAGTCCTGTAAAGGGACGAGTTTAGAGGCGCTGGTGACGGCGCCGCTACCGATCTCACCTAAAAGGTTTACCACGAACCCGGTGGTGGCGGCAACATTGAATATCTGGGGACAGTGGAGGCGACAGAGAGGGGTGCGGGGAGCCCTGGTGGGGTCCCCAATCAGGAACAACCATAGGTTCGCCCCAGGAAGAATGGATGGAGGATTTCAGAGCTGGTACCAGTTGGGAATTAGGAGGGTGGGAGATTTATTTATAGATGGGACTTATGCGAGCTTGGGAGCATTGGAGGAAAAGTATAAGTTGCCCCGGGGAAATTTCTTGAGATATATGCAGGTGAGGGCGTTTACTAGACAACAGGTGAGGGAATTTCTGTTGCTCCCGACACAGGGGATACAGGACAGGGTGCTTTCAGGGGTGTGGGTCGGAGAGGGCAAGGTGTCAGAGATTTACCAAGAGATGAGGGAAGAGGGGGAGGAGTCGGTGGGCGAACTAAAAGGAAAGTGGGAAGAAGAACTAGGGGAGGAGATAGAGGAGGGTATGTGGGCTGATGCCCTAAGCAGGGTAAATTCCTCTTCCTCATGCGCCAGGCTTAGCCTGATTCAATTTAAGGTGCTACATAGAGCACACATAACGGGAGCAAGATTGAGCAGGTTCTTTGGAGTGGAGGACAAATGTGGGAGGTGTGGCGGGAGCCCGGCAAACCACGCACATATGTTTTGGGCGTGCCCGGCACTGGAAGGGTATTGGAAGGGAGTGACGGGAGTGATTTCGCGGGTGGTGAAGGCCCGGGTCAAACCAGGCTGGGGGTTAGCTCTATTTGGAGTTGCGGAAGAGCCGGGAGTGCAGGAGGCGAAAGAGGCCTTTGCGTCCCTAGTAGCCCGGCGCAGGGTCCTACTCATGTGGAAGGAGGCGAAACCCCCCGGACTGGAGGCCTGGGTAAATGATATGGCGGGGTTCATTAAACTGGAGCAGATAAAGTTTGCCCTGAGAGGATCGGCTCAAGGGTTCACCAGGCGGTGGCAGCCATTTCTCGACTACCTAGGGGGACGTTAGAGGGAAGACAGATGACCAGCAGCAGCAACCCAGGGGGAAGGGGGGGGGGGTTAGTTTAGGTCAAAGATAAAGGGGTTTTGTTACTTGTGTATTGTTAAAAATGTCTGTATTGTTATTGTTGCGTTTGCTTTGTAAGAGGGGAAAAATTGTTGTTTGGGAAAAAAATTTCAATAAAACATATTTTTAAAAAAAACAATGGTGGTCCTCCCGAGATTCCTCTTTGTGTTTCAGTGCCTCCCGGTGGTGATCACGAAGGCTTTTTTCAAAAGGATTGAGAAGAGTATCATGAGTTTTGTGGGGGCCGGGAAGACCCCGAGAGTGAGGAAGGGATTTTTGCAGCGTAGTAGGGATGGGGGGGGGGGGGGGGGGCTGGCGCTACCGAGCCTGAGTGAGTACTACTGGGCCGCCAACATCTCAATGGTATGTAAGTGGATGGGAGAAGAGGAGGGAGCGGCGTGGAAGAGATTGGAGAAGGCGTCCTGTAGGGGGACTTGCTTACAAGCCATGGTGACGGCGCCGTTGCCGTTCTCACCGAAGAAATACACCACAAGCCCGGTGGTGGTGGCTACTCTGAAAATTTGGGGGCAATGGAGACGGCATAGGGGAAAGACGGGAGCCTCGGTGTGGTCCCCGATAAGAAATAATCATAGGTTTGCTCCGGGGAGAATGGATGGGGGATTTGGAACATGGCAAAGAGCAGGAGTAACACAATTGAGAGATTTGTTCGTAGATGGGACGTTTGCAAGTCTGGGAGTGCTGATCGAAAAATATGGGTTGCCCCAAGGGAATGCACTCCGGTATATGCAACTGAGGGCTTTTACGAGGCAACAGGTGAGGGAATTCCCGCAGCTCCCGACGCAGGAGGTGCAGGACAGAGTGATCTCAAAGACATGGGTGGGGGACGGTAAGGTGTCAGACATATATAGGGAGATGAGAGACGAGGGGGAGATTATGGTAGACGAGCTGAAAGGGAAATGGTAAGAAGAGCTGGGGGAGGAGATTGAGGAGAGGCTGTGGGCTGATGCCCTAAGTAGGGTAAACTCATCGTCCTCGTGTGCCAGGCTAAGCCTGATACAATTTAAGGTGTTACACAGGGCGCATATGACTGGAACACGGCTTAGCAAATTTTTTGGAGTAGAGGATAGGTGTGCGAGATGCTCGAAAAGCCCAGCGAATCACACCCACATGTTCTGGTCATGTCCGGCACTACAGGGGTTTTGGGTGGGGGTGACAAAGGTGCTTTCGAAGGTAGTGGGGGTCCGGGTCGAACCAAGCTGGGGTTGGCTATATTTGGGGTTGCAGAAGAGCCGGGAGTGCAGGAGGCGAGAGAGGCTGATGTTTTGGCCTTTGCGTCCCTAGTAGCCCGGCGCAGGATACTGTTGATGTGGAAGGAAGCCAAGCCCCCAGGTGTGGAGACCTGGATAAATGACATGGCAGGGTTTATAAAGCTGGAACGGATTAAGTTCGTCCTAAGGGGATTGGCTCAAGGGTTCACCAGGCGGTGGCAACCGTTCGTTGAATACCTCACAGAAAGATAGAGGGAAAGGGAATGGAAAAGAAGAAGACAGCAGCAGCAGCCGGGGGGGGGGGGGGGGGGGGGGGAGAGAAACCAGAGGGATTCTCAGGGATGTTAATATACAAGTATATAAGTATAATATGTATAGGTTGTTGTTATAGATAATTGTATATTGGACTGTTAAAACATATTTTTGGAGACTATTTATCTGGGACAAGGCAGTTGCCATTTAGTTTTGTTTTTGTTTATATATTATTTATTTCTAGTTTATAAAACTGGCCATTGTTATTTATATTGTTATATTACTGTGTAAAGGATACACAATGTACTGTGATGGTTGGCCAAAAATGTTCAATAAAATATTTAAAAAAAAAAAGATTTGCAAGCATAAACCTTCAAATAGAGTTATGCACTTCAATGTTATATTTTACAAGCTGTGCTGCAACTTTAACCTATTGTACCTACCAGGAAACTAACAGAACCGAATGTCATGAAAAGATTAGCACAGGTGACATACAGATTAAATTAAAGTCAGAGTCAATTTCGGATGAGAGAGCAACAATTTACATGAGCTCCTCAAAAGCAGCTTTGCTTCCTCTGGCTTTGAAAATTATCAACTCTCATCTATCACGAGCCCCTGGGCTAGTGCACACTTAATTCCAGCCCACTTGACCAAGTCACAACACAAGTTACTTTAAAATAGCGGAGGACCTTCACGGAGTCCAGAAAATTGCAGTCGGCAGGTGTGTAAAGTTAATAACCTTTTTATTATTTAACATTAGTATAAGTAAACTGACAAAAATGTAACTGACTACCTAATACTCCTTTCCTAACCCCCTTCCTACCTCACCAAACTCTCTCACTATAGAGGGAAACCATGATGTGGAGATGCCGGCGTTGGACTGGGGTGAGCACAGTACGAAGTCTTACAACACCAGGTTAAAGTCCAACAGGTTTGTTTCGATGTCACTAGCTTTCGGAGCGCTGCTCCTTCCTCAGGTGAAGGAGGAAGGAGCCTGAGGAAGGAGCAGCACTCCGAAAGCTAGTGACATCGAAACAAACCTGTTGGACTTTAACCTGGTGTTGTAAGACTTCGTATAGAGGGAAAGGGAGGGTGGTGGAGAGTGAAGAATATAACGATAACAGGGTAAAGAATCACCGATCCAGTAGGTTGGCTTCCAGTTAAGTTCAAGCATTAGTTTTGATACTTATCCCTTCTCCGCTTGCGATGGTTTTCTGTGGCAAGGCTGTGTACTCACTTTGTAGATTCCAGATCATTTCAAATATATTTTAAAGATGCGCCAGGCTCACTGAGAACAATAAAGCAGTTCTTTATTTTAGCAGCAAGAGTGCGAGAGTGTCCCTTCTCCTTTCAGGGTCGAATTACGTCTGCCCCATCTCTCTCAGAAGCATCATGCGGGAACCAATCACCGATTGTTGTCGGCCAGAACACTGTCCCTGGCCAACGCACAGGTTTCCAGCCAGCCAATCAAACAGACTTCCTCCAAAGCTGGTTCTGATCCATTCGTCACTGACAAGTCAGTTTTCTCCTCCAAAAACAAATTCTGAGACGCAGTCCTGGCTAGCAAGCTGCTTCAGCTCAAGCCCACTGCTTAAAAGAACAAAGAACAAAGAAAATTACAGCACAGGAACAGGCCCTTCGGGGGCCCTCCCAGCCTGCACCGATCCAGATCCTTCACCTAAACCGGTCTTCTATTTTCCAAGGATCTACTTCCCTCTGTTCCCCGCCCGTTCATATATCTGTCTAGATGCATCTTGAATGATGCTATCGTGCCCGCCTCTACCACCTCCACTGGCAAAGCGTTCCAGGCACCCACCATCCTCTGCGTAAAAAACTTTCCACGCACATCTCCCTTAAACTTTCCCCCTCTCACCTTAAAATAGTGACCCTGAATCAACTCTGGCCAGCTCCTCCCTCATGTCTTTGTAGTTACCCTTAT
Organism: Scyliorhinus torazame; assembly: GCF_047496885.1. Classification (NCBI taxonomy): domain Eukaryota; kingdom Metazoa; phylum Chordata; class Chondrichthyes; order Carcharhiniformes; family Scyliorhinidae; genus Scyliorhinus; species Scyliorhinus torazame. The sequence goes on from NC_092712.1 coordinate 265,916,664, forward strand.
TTAATTGTAATACAGTTACATCTGATTGCAGCTTCTCCCTCTCAAACTGCAGAGTAAATTGTATCATATTGTGGTCACTGCTCCCCAAGGGTTCCTTCTCCTTAAGTTTCCTAATCAAGTCTGCCTCATTACACATCACTAAATCCAGAATTGCCTGTTCCCTAGTAGACTCTGTCACAAGCTGCCTCCATCACTATTAAAATTAAGTCCATATAGTATGCTGTGGAATTGCAACTAATCAAAATTCATCTGAACATCCCAACAATTTTCTGTGTTTCTTAGCTGGATTAATGCTTGGGTACAGACCTGTGAGATAACAGGAGCACTGGGGATTTTGCCCAAATGACCATTCTTATTCGAAAATCTACACAACAAATTTCAATGATGGGAAGTTAAGCCAAATCATGTCCATGCCAACATCATGTCTTATGCACAAATGAGAAGGGTGACAGGACAGCAATAAAGAAGAAGAAACTGCCTGGAAATATTTCTCAATAGTGCTGAGGCCAACTATCATCCCCATGGACCAACCAAGATAATAATAAATCAAATTTGGGACCATCCTAATTTTAATCCAGCATGGATTTGTGAAGGGAAGATAAAGCCTGACTAATCTTAATGAATTTTTTCAAGAGGTGACTAAGGTAGTGGACAGGGAAACATCTATGGATGTTATTTATATGGACTTCCAGAAAGCATTTGATAAAGTCCCAGATAAGAGACTGTTAACTAAGGTGGAAGCCCATGGAGCAGAGGGCAAATTATTGCCATGGTTAGGAAATTGCTTGAGTCGAAGGCGCAGAGTGGGGAATATGGGTAACTACTCTAAACCGCAGGGGGTGACTAGTGGTGTACCACAGGGATCTGTGTTGGGGCCTCAATTATTCACACTATTCATTAATGACTTGAATAATGGGAGAGAAAGTCATATATCCAAATTTGCAGATGATACAAAATTAGGTAGCATTGTAGGCAGCTTAGATAGAGGATTGCAGAAAATTGCAAGGAGATATTGGCAGACCAGATGAATGGGCAAAATTGTGGCAGATGGAATTTAATGTAAGTGTGAGGTTATCAATTTTGGACCAAAAAAACCACAGAGCAGAGTACTTTCTAAATGGAAAGACTTTCGGTACAGTGGATGTCCAAAGAGACTTGGGGGTTCAGGTGCGTAGATTCTCAAAACGACACAGTGCAGAAAATATTCAAAAAGGCGAATGGAATGTTAGCCTTTATAACTAAGAGGATTGGCGTATAAAGCCCCAGACGTTGTGCTGTAGCTACACAAAACCCTGGTTGGACCTCCACTTGAGTACTGTGAGCAGTTCTGGGCACCACAACCCAGGAAGGATATTTTGGCCTTGGAGGGAGTGCAATGTAGGTTTACGAAAATGATACCCGACTGCAGGGGTTTTTTATGCGGAGAGATTGCGCAAATTAGGCCTGTATTCACTAGAATTGCGAAGGTTATGGGGTGATCTGATCGAAGTATTTAAGATACCACCAGGGAAAGAAAGGGTACATAAAGGTAAACTATTTGCTCTGGTTGGAGATTCTAAAACTAAGGGGCATTGTCTAAAAATTATAGTTAGACCGTTCAGGAGAAATTAACAGTCAGAAAGATCTAGGTGTACAGATCCACAGGTCACTGAAAGGGCAACACAGGTGGAGAAGGTAGTCAAGAAGGTATACGGCATGCTTGCCTTCATTGGCCGGGGCATTGAGTATAGAAATTGGCAAGTCACGTTGCAGCTGTATAGAACCTTAGTTAGGCCACACTTGGAGTAAAAGGCACATTCCAATTATGGGTCCATGGACCAAAAAAAGAGAAATGGAAACAAAGGGAAGTCAAAGGGAAGAAATAACATACCTCCTCCTCCTCCTCAGGGGTGAAACATCATTGCAATGACATTTCATATCAAGATACATGACACAAAACACATCTATTTGTCCTTCCTTCCCTTTCAAAATCTTTGAATGCGTTTTAGCCTCCCAAATCCATGCACAACTTTACTGCAACTCCATGTCTGAACATCTCCAATTGGGTTTCCGCTCTTCCGAGCACTGAATGGCTTAATCCATGTCACAAATGACATTCCATGTGTATACGGCTGCAGTGCATTATTCCTCCTCTTCCACAGAATTAACCACAACATCCTTCAACACCTCCTTCTCCATTGTCCGATTTGCTGGGTCCCGTACCTTAATCATCCAGTCTTGGCAGAGTATATCCTGTAATGTCACTTTCACATTACCTCTATCCTGGAATTGAGCCTTGGCCTCATCACAGACATCGGATGGTCATGTTCCACACACACTGATGACACCCAGTTCTACTTCACACCACATCTCTTGATCTCTCTGCTGCCTTTAACAGGTTTACTTTCCCAATAGTTCAGATGGACCACAATTTCCTCATTATGACTGAAGCCGAGCGGCACAGTGGTTAGCACTGTTGCCTCATGATGCCGAGGAGCCGGAAGTTTGCACATTCTCCTCGTGTCTGCGTGGGTCAAGTCCCCACAACCCAAAGATGTGCAGGGTAGGTGACCTGAATTTCTAGCACCACATCTTCTCCAAGACTGCCTACAGGTATTTTCAGAATATCAGCCATCACTGCCCTACACAGCCTAACTGCTGCTGAAGCTAACATCCACGCTTTTGTTACCTTCAGACTTGATGATTCCAATGCTCTCCTGCCCAGTTTCCCATGTTGCAGCCTACAAACAGGCTCATTCAAAACCATACTTACTATATTCTTGGCCTTCCCAATCTACATTGCCCCAGAGTGCACAAATCCCTTAGTGACAAATTTCATCCTCATGTTCAAATCCCTTAATAGTCTTCCCACTCTCTTCACTGCTTCCAATCCCTCCCCACAACCGTAATATTGCACCTATGATGCGCTTTATTTTCCTATGTTAAAAGGCACAGGCAAGTTGTTCTAATTTAATTGCAAAACTGAAATATGCAACAACAATATTCTGTCAGAACATGGTCACTAGTCAGAATGAGTGAACTTTTTACACTAACAAAGTTGAAGTAAGGAAAGACCACTTTGACTGCTAAGGTCACTGCTTCTACAAGCAAACTACTCTTTTAACCAGTGTTACTGACCCAAGGAAAGTGCTGCATAAATATTGTCTCATCCCAGAAGGTAATATAGCAAAATTCCAAAACAACCCTCATTAAATGGTAGCTTCAATCCTCGAGCATCCCTGCCGCTCTGGGTTCCATTTTAGAATGTGGATTGCAACGGAAACTCTTTTGAGACACGAATGAAGTTCTTCCACCAATAGTGACTTCGGGCAGCAGAGTTGCGTCACAGCTCCAGGGTCCCAGGTTTGATTCCCGGCTTGGGTCACTGGCTGTGCAGAGTCTGCACGTTCTCCCTGTGTCTGCGTGGGTTTCCTCTGGGTGCTCCGGTTTCCTCCCACAGTCCAAAGATGTGCAGGTTAGGTGGATTGCCTATGCCTATTGCCCTTAGTGTCCAAAAAAAAGTTAGGTGGCCTTATGGGGATACGGTGGAAGTGTCGGGATAGGGTGCTCTTTCCAAGGGCCGGTGCAGACTCGATGGGCCGAATAGCCTTCTTCTGCACTGGAAATTCTATGATGAAGCTCAGCTGGATTCTTTCAAGCTTAGTGTGGAAAATCTATGCCCCAATTCTTCAAACGTTAATCCAAAAATAGACCATTCCAAAGCTGCTCAACTGGGATCCATCAAAATTGAATTACATTCAACAAAGTAAAGATGAATCCAGGTAGAATAATATGCCCAAGAAGTCTTTCTCCAATGCTGAAGGCCTTTTCACATTATTCTTGTCCTCCTGCTGAATCATCAAGTGAGACAGTTTGCAAATTTTGATACAAGCAAAGATGAATTTGACCTTAAACTATTGCAGCAATAATCTAAAAGTCAGTTGCCCTACAAATTTATGGATTTCTTTTATTATTTATTGATTCCTTTTATCATAAGTTCTAATGTCAAAATTCAAGAGGGGCAATGGGAGGACCCACTCATGTCCATCCACAGCCATTATAAACATCTCTCCAATATTAGAAACAGAATGGTAATTAGGATTTTGAGAGACAGAAATAATAACAATGATCTTCCACCAAGTAATATTCAATGAGCTATTTTCTTAAGTGAAAGAAGTATCAACTCTTGAACCGATGACTAGTCTATGGACTATAGAATACAGCACAGGCCATTTAGCCCATCATGTCTGTGCTAGTTCTTTGAGAGCACTATCCAATTAGTCCCATTTCCCCACAGCCTCGAAGAATTTCTCCCATCAAGTATTTATTCAACTGTCTGGAATCTGTTCCCACCACTCCTCCAGACTGTTGTTGTGTTATGCTGCTGCAGATAACAGGGCTGCTACTTGATGCGGTCTTAACTAAAGGATGCTCCAGACTCTGAAATAAGTTCAACGTATTTATTGAACTATTAAATGAGTTCGACTCGCTGCTAATCTAACTGTAGTAACTCAGTCTAACTGTACCAGCTTGCTCCAAGCCACATGCTGGAGTGTGATGCTGCTGAACAACCCTGTCTAACTCTCTAGATGTCGGTCTGTGGAAAGAGGCAGGGTGTGAGTGCCTCATCCCTTTTATAGTGTTATGTCCTGCCCCCTTGTGGTGATGCCACCTCAGTGTCCTGACTGCCCATTGGTTGTGTTCTATTCAGAGTGTTCATTGGTTGCATGTTTGCATATCATGACATCTCCCCTTTTTTTTTTGTAGATGTATATATATATATGTGAATGTGTCTGTATGTGACTGACTGAGGAATACAGAACAGAACAAACAAAACAAATGCTCATAAGTCCAGTCTGAGGCTTGCGTCTGATCCTCATCGACCGCCGGAGAGGTGGTGGAGGGGATGACGGTGTCTTGACAGGCGAGTGGGAGGCACGACTGGTGGCCCCGTAGTTCAAGGTGTCTGGAGGTGGCAATTCGACATGTGGAAAAGGAGGGGAAAGTGGTTGTGGGCAAGCAACTTTTCGCAGTGTCCTTCGATTTCTTCGCACAATGGAGCCATCAGCCATACGTATGACATAGGATCTGGGCTCAGCCTGTTGAACAATAACAGCCGGAGCAAACCACCCACCATCCGGTATCTTGATCCTGACCGTGTCTGCCGGGGATAGCATGTCCAGATCGGTGGCATGTGCGTCATAGCCCTGCTTCTGGCTGTCGCGAAGCTGCAGCACCGGGAGGTGATCAAGGTTGGGCAGGTGTATGGTTGGAAGCGTCGTCCGCAGGTCCCTGCTCATCAGGAGTTGAGCTGGCGACATGTCAGTGGACAAGGTAGTCGCCCGGTACGCAAGTAGTGCAAGGTGTATGTCGGAAGCGGAGTCTGAGGCCTTGCGGATGAGCTGCTTAAGGATGTGCACTCCTTTTTCGACTTTGCCATTGGACTGCGGATAGTGCGGACTAGAAGTGACGTGCCTGAAATTGGAGCTCTTGGCAAACGTGGACCATTCTCGACTGTGGAAGCATGGGCCATTGTCGCTCATGACGGTGTTCGGGATGCCATGCAGTGAGAATGTCTCTTTACACGCTTTGATGACGGTCCGTGAGGTGAGGTCTGGCAGTTTCAGCACCTCGGGATAGTTCGACAAGTAATCGATGATTAAGATATAGTCGCGACCATTCGCGTGGAATAGGTCAATGTCAACCTTGGACCACGGAGGTCTCTAGGTCATGTCGTTGCAGCGTCTCCTTGCTCTGACGGGTTTCGCAGTTCAGGACCATGTCCGGGATGTCCTGGTTGATGCTGGGCCAGTAGACAGCTTGCTTGGCCCTGCATCTGCACTTTTCTACGCCCAGGTGTCACTCATGAATCTGCCGCAGCACCATGCTCTGGAGACGTAGCGGGATGACTATCCTGTCCAGCTTGAGCAAGATGCCGATCAGAGTCAGGTCGTCCTTGACGTTGTAGAATTGAGGGCATTGCCCTTTCTGCCAGCCACTGCTGAGGTTGTGGATGACTCGCTGCAACAGGGGGTCTTTGGCCGTCTCTTCTCGGATGAGAACGATCTTCTCATCTGTTGTCGGGAGAGTGCTTGCACACAGTTGTACCTGCAATTGAATGCGCTGGATGGTCTCCAGTGGTTCACTGGGTGAGTTGACGGAGCGGGACAATGCATCGGCGATGATGAGCTCCTTGCCAGGTGTATACACCAAATTGAAATCATACCTCTGGAATTTGAGCAGAATTCTCTGCCAACGAGGCATCATGTCGTTCGGGTCCTTTTGGATGATGTGGACCAGAGGCCTATGATTCCCTCTTCCCTCAGCAAATGTTAGCAAGCCGTAGACATAATCATGAAATTTGAGGATGCCAGTGAGAAGACCTAAACACTCCTTCTCAATCTGCGCATATCCGGTCTCAGTGGGCGTCATTGCCCGTGACGCGTATGATACTGGTACCCAGGATGACGTGTCGTCTCTTTGAAGCAACACCGCCCCAATGCCATCCTGACTGGCATCTGTGGATATCTTGGTCTCTCAGTCTGGGTCAAAGAATGCAAGGACGGGTGCAGTGGTGAGCTTGATTTTCAGCTCTAACCACTGTTTGGTGCTCTGCCTTCCACTCAAAAGGCGGTTGATTTTTTCACAAGGTTGCGAAGGGCCATGGTTGGTGGCCAAATTCGGGATGAACTTGCCAAGGAAATTGACCATTCCCAGGAAGCGCAGTACTGCCTTCTTGTCCTTGGGGACTTTCATTGCCTCGATGGCTTTAATTTTGTCTGCGTCCGGGCGCCGCCCAGGAACTTCAGCGTGGATGTACCAAAACAGCACTTGGACCTGTTTAGCTTGAGGCCATGTTCATGTATGCGTCGGAATACTTTCTTGAGTCACGACACATGTTCCTCTGGGGTTGTGGACCAGATTATGATATCGTCAACGTAGACACAAACCCCTTCTATTCCCTCCATCATCTGTTCCATGATGCGATGGAAAATCGCTGATGCCAAGAGGCATTCAGTTGTAGCAGAACTTGCCAAAAGGAGTGTTGAAGGTGCAGAGCCTTATGCTGGATCCTTCAAGTTGGATTTGCCAAAATCCTTGGGATGCGTCCAATTTTGTGAAAAAGCGTGCGTGTGCCATCTCACTCGTGATTTCTTCCCTCTTCGGGATGGGGTAATGTTTTTGTTTAGATCCTTGGGGTCAATGCAGATGCGTAGGTACCCCGAAGGCTTCTTTACGCACACCATCGAGCTGACCTAGTCGGTTGGTTCACTGACCTTGGAGATGATGCCCGTCGTGTTAGGTACACTGGTCTAACATTGGCTGCAGTTTAGATCAGAAAGATACTCCAGACCTTGAAGTTAGTTCAATCAGGTTTATTAAACTAATAGCACAGTTCTCTGTGAGTTCGACTCTCTGCTAACTTAAGTGTGGTTACTATGTCTGGCTAAACCAGACCAGCTCTTAGCCACGTGGTGGAGGTGTGAGATTGTAACAACACCCTTGACTGACTCTAGATGTTCATCAGTGGAAAGAGGCGGAGTGTGAGTGCCTCGTGTCTTTTATAGTCAGATCCTACCCGAGTGTCCTGCCTGCTTATTGGTCATGTCCTGTTCTTGGTGTCCATTAGCTGCTTGTCTGTATATCACCATGTGTGTGTGCCTGCATATCATGACAATGCCTTTTTGTTGTAGACTTGTGAGCTCTGCCTTCAGGCGCTCTCTTGGTGGAGCAGGGACACGTCGTGGTGCGCGGACCACTGGCTTGGCATCAGGCCGCAGTAGAATCTTGTACTCGTACGGCAGCGTACTCATCCGGCTAAATACATCTGGGTAAGGATGTCGTCGATGCTGGCTTGAAGATCCGAATGGGACGGCGACGTGGTGTAGACCCTTTGGATGAGGTTCAGTTGCTTGCAGGCACACCTAGCAGGGACGCCCTGTCTGGTTTAACAATCTCGAAGCGTAAGCTTGCTTGTGTGTGTTGGCTGGACACCTGCAGATGGCAGTACCCCAGTGCCTTGATTGTGTTTCCATTGTAGTCCAGGAGTTTGCAGGCAGCTGGAAGGACAGTGGACTTCAAAATCAGGTTGGCGGAGGCACCTGGGCCCAGTTTGAACTGGATGGGGCAGTGGTTGACCTTCATCACTGCATGTCATTCGTCCTCGGAATCCACGGCCAGGATTGATTGGACTTGCGATGTGTCCGGTGTGGCATATTTGCACTTTGTAATAATGCCCACTCGGTAAGTGTTGTCCAGGTATTCATCATATGGATCGTCAAACTGCCTGGATCAGAGTCATGCATTCGGTGTTGCGCACTTCTGATGCGCCGCTGTCGGAATTGGGAGCGCTGGCTCCTGACTGGTGGTGCAGATCTGCACTGGGCTGCATAGTGGTTTGGTTTCCCAGTGAAAACAGCGTTTGCCTCTTGCAGGGCAGTTTTTAAAAAAATGGGCGGTGCCGCAGTTCGCACACGTCATGACGTCGGCGTCATGATGCTCAGTGCGTCGTTGCGCATGCACGGTTCTCTGACGTCTGCACCTGCACAGTGCGGTTTTCGGCCGTTTTGTGTTCCGAATTGCATTGCGCATGCGTCGGGCCCAGGGAAGAGCCCGCAAAATGGCCGCTTCCATCAATGTGGAGGCGCTGCATCTGGGAGATGGCCTGAACACACTCCACCTCGTGGGAGGCTTGTTTGTCACTTTCTGCCGTTTTGTACTGTGAATAGCGATTTTTAGAGTGCTCATGCACAGTACACGTTTCAATCGCGACTGGCAGGGTCATGTGCTTGATTTTCAACAATTGCTCTCGCAGAGGATCAGAGTGGACTCCAAAAACGATTTGGTCTCTGATCATAGAGTCAGTGATATCACCAAAGTTGCAGGATTGCGCTAGTAGTCTACGATTAGTTAGATAGGAGGTGAAGGATTAGTCTTTACCTTGCATCCTCTGCTTGAAGATGTAGTGCTCGAAGATTTCGTTGGTATCATCCTCACAGTGGCTGTCGAATTTATCCAGGATGGTTTGGTACTTCGTTTTGTCCTGCCCTTCAGAAAAGTGAAAGGAGTTGAAGGTCTCGGTCGCATGGTCACCCGCAGCGGTGAGTAGAAGAGCTATCTTCCGTGGTCACGCCATTGAGGTCAGATGCTTCCACGTATAGTTGAAATTTCTGCTTGAATGATCGGCAGTTGGCACTAAGATTGCCGGTGGTCCTAAGCTGATGAAAAGCATGAATCTTCTCCATTGTGCCTGTATGCAGTAGCTGGTTGTCACGGATCTTGCAGAGTTGAACCAAATAGACTGAACAGTCACTCTTGGTATCATGTTGCGTTATGCTGCTTCAGAATACACAGGCTGCTACTTGATGCAGTCTTAACTAAAGGATGCTCCAGACTCTGAAATGAGTTCAACGTGTTTATTGAACTATTAACACAGCTCTCAAATGAGTTTGACTCTCTGCTAATCTAACTGTAGTAACTCAGTCTAACTGTACCAGCTTGCTCTAAGCCACGTGCTGGGGTGTGATGCTGCTGATCAACCCTGTCTAACTCTCTAGATGTCTGTCTGTGGAAAGAGGCAGGGTGTGAGTGCCTCATCCCCTTTTAGTGTTTATGTCATGCCCCCTTGTGGTGATGCCACCTCGGAGTGTCCGGACCGCCCATTGCTTACGTCCTATTCTGAGTGTTCATTGGTTGCATGTTTGCATATGACAACTATGCATTCCAGATCACAACTGACTTTGTAAACAAACTTCTCCTCGTCTGATCTCTGGTTCCTCTTACCGGAATAGTAATGCAGAGGCTCAGGCTCATTGACATAGGACCTGGTTTCAAATCGCACCGTAGCAGCTGGTAGAATTTAAATTCAATTAATAAATCTATAATTGGGATAGCATTCCCAATTCATTGGAGGCCCAGATGCAGGCGGTAAAGATCATAGAATTTACAGTGTAGGAGGCCGTTCGGCCCATCGAGTCTGCACCAGCCCCTGGAAAGAGCACCCTACTTAACCCCACATCTCCAACCCATCTCCCGTAACCCCACCAACCTTTTACGACACACAGGGACAATTTATCATGGCCAATCTACCTAATCTGCACATCTTTGGACTGTGGGAGGAATCCGGAACACCCGGAGGGAACCAACACAGACAAGGGGAGAAAGTACAGACTCCATACAGACTGTGACCCAAGCCGGGAATCGAATCTGGGACCGTGGAGCTGTGAAGTGCTAAGCACTGTGCTACCATGCCGCCCAAAGATGAATATCTTGCCACGGTATTTATTTTTATTCCAGTGCTCACGGGCCCTTTTGCCAAAGGTGTTTTTTATGGGGGTGGAAGGGTTGATTTTGTCATTTGTATGGGTGGGTAACGTAGCGAGGATTCGGAAGATACATAGAATATAGATGCAGGAGGAGGCCTTTTGGCCCTTCGAGCCTGCTCAGTCATTCATCACGATCATGGCTGATCATCCAACTCAATAGACTAATCCTGCTTTCTCCCCAGAGCGTTTGATCCCATTCTCCCCAGTGCTATATCCAGCCGCCTCTTGAATATATTCAAAGTTTTAGCATCAACTACTTCCTGTGGTAATGAATTCCACAGGCTCACCACTGTTGTGTGAGAAGAAATGTCTCCTTATCTCTATCCAAAATGGTTTACCCTGAATCCTCAGGCTGTGGCCCCTGGTTCTGGACACACCCATCATTGGTAACATCTTCCCTGCATCTACCCTGTCTAGTCCTGTTAGAATTTTATAAGTCTCTACGAGATCCCCCCTCATTCTCCTGAACTCCAGCGAGAACAATCCCAACCTAGACAATCTCTCCTCATATGACAGTCTCGCCATCCCCGGAATCAATCTGGTAAATCTTCGCTGCACTACCTCGAGAGCAAGAACATCCTTCCTCAGAGAAGGAGACCAAAACTGCACACAATACTCCAAGGTCCTGTACAATTGCAGAAACACATCCCTGCTTCTATACTCGAAACCTCTTGCAATGAAGGCCAACATACCATTAGCCTTCTTTACTTAAGCTGCACCTGCATGCTTACCTTCAGCGAATGGTACACAAGAACACTCAGGTGCCGCTGCACACTCCCCTCTCCCAATTTACAACCATTCAGGTAGTAATCTGCCTTCCTGTTTTTGCTTCCAAAATGAATAACCTCACACTTATCCAAATTATACTGCATCTGCCATTGGTTTGCCCACTCGCCCAACCTGTCCAGATCTTGCTGTAGGATCCCTGTATCCTCGTCACAATTCACCCTCCCACCTAATTTGGTATCATCTGCAAACTTTGAGATGTTACATTTTGTTCCCTCATCCAAATCATTAATATATATTGTGAACAGCTGGGGTCCCAGCACCGATCCCCGTGGTACCCCACTGGTTACTGACTGACAATTTGAAAAGGATCCATTAATCCCGATTCTTTGTTTCCTCTCTGCCAACCAGTTTTCTATCCACCTCAATACATGCGCTTTAATTTTGCACAATAATCTCTTATGCAGGACTTTGTCAAACGCCTTCTGAAAGTCCAAATATACCACATCGACTGGCTCCCCAGTGTCAACTGTAATGGTTACCTCTTCAAAGAATGGTGCTACAGAGTGGGCGACAAGTCGGGGGATTTGACTCTTGCAAATCTGTTGTATTATTATTGGGCGGTGAACACAGAAGGTGCAGGGCTGGGGTAGGGAGTCGGAGGCAATGTGGGCGAGGATGGAGGCAGGCTCTTTTAGGGGGTTGGGGTTGCAGGCACTGGCAACCCCAGGGAGGTGCTCTGATAGTCCGGTGCTGGTGGCCATGCTGAAGATATGGAGGCAGCATTTTAAGGTTGGGGATGGGGTCGAAGCTGATGCCAGAACGACAGAATCATGCGTTTGAGCTGGCAAGTCTGGATGCTATGTTTTGGGGTTGGCAGAAATGAAAGATTTATTTTTGGAAGGGCAGTTTGCAAATTTGGAGGAGTTGACTGAAAAGTTTGAGATTCCTCGAGGAGGGGGGCCTTTAGGTAAATGCAAGTGTGGGACTTTGCGAGGAAGGCTTTCCCAATGTTTCAATGACACCGCCCTCCTGGTTGTTGATGGGGGTGCAGTCGGCGATGGGGTTAGAGGGAGGGGTCATCTCGACAACTTGTTGTCAGATTTTGGAGGTGGATATGACGTCGCAGGAGGTGGTTAAGGTCAAGTGGGAGGAGCTGGGGATGATACAGGAGGAGGGGTTGTGTTGCAGAGGGTGAACCCATCCAACCTCGTGCGCAAGGCTGGGGATAAGACACAGGACGCACCTGACGAGGTTGAGGATGAACAGCCTGTTTGAGGAGTGGAGGACATTTGCGAGCAGTGTGGGAGGGGTCCAGCCAATCATGCACATCTGCTCTGGTCTTGTCGAAGTTGGCAAAATTTAAAGAGGTTGTTTTTCAGCATCGTCAGCGATCCTACACGTAGACTTGGAGCCCAGTTCCCTGGGGGTCATATTTGGGGTGTCGGATCTGCCAGAGCTGTAGGCAGGTGCGGGGCAGATGTTTTAGCCTTCCCTCGCTAATTGCTCGCAGTCCGGTCCTGTTGAGGTGGAGGTCAGCTTCTCCACCCTGTACCTGGTCTGGTCTACATGACTCCAGACCCACAGCAATGTGGTGGACTCTTAACTTCCCTCTGAAATGACTTCCGGTTGCGGCTATGCCGAGGTAGGTCGCACGTTCGGCAGCTCCCGCCGGGAACGGACTTTTGGGCTCTTCAGAGGGGCCCCAACGGCAATTGTTCGACGGCTCCCAGTGTGGGAAGGTGACAGCAAGGTTCCCCCGACACTATGGATTGAACCAGGAGTGGCGTGGTTAAAAAAGTGATCCTGGTGCAGCGGAAAGTGAGAGGGAGGAAAAGCAAGATGGCGGCGGGTGGAGGCCAAGCAGCGTGGGCGCAGGAGTTTCTTAAACACTGCTTTGCACAGCTGAAGACAGAAATGCTGGCGCCAATGAAGGCGGCGATTGAGAAGCTTGTGGAGACCCAAAGGCCCAAGGGGCGGCGATCCGGGAGGTGCGGCAAAAAGCCTCGGAGAACGAGGACGAGATCTTGGGCCTGGCGGTGAAGGTGGAGGCACACGAGGCGTGCACAAGAGGTGGCAGGAAAAATTTGAGGACCTAGAGAATAGGCCGAGGAGGAAGAATCTTCGGATCCTGGGTCTCCCTGAAGGAGTGGAGGGGCCCGATGCCGGGGCATATATGAGCACGATGCTCAATTCGCTGATGGGTGCGGGAGCTTTCCCCGAGGCCCCTGGAGCTGGATGGGGCTCATCGGGTCCTGGCAAGGAGACCCAAAGCCAACGAGCCGCCAAGGGCTGTAGTGGTGAGGTTCCACCGCTTTATGGACAGAGAGTGTGTCCTGAGATGGGCCAAAAAAGAACGGAGCAGCAGGTGGGAGAACACGGAGATCCGAATTTACCAGGACTGGAGTGCGGAGGTGGCCAAGAAGAGGGCTGGTTTTAACCGGGCTAAGGCCGGATTTGGAGGTAGGAACCTTGATAATGGGGGGGGCACTTCAACACGGTGCTGGACCCAGCACTGGACCGTTCTAGGTCCAGGACGGGTAAGAGGCCGGCTGCGGCCAAGGTGCTCAGGGGGTTTATGGACCAGCTGGGGGGAGTGGATCCATGGAGGTTTGCCAGGCCACAGGCCAGGGAATTTTCCTTCTTTTCCCACGTCCATAGATTTTTTTCATTTTGAGTAGGGCGCTAATCCCAAAAGTGGAGGGAACGGAATATTCGGCCATAGCCATCTCGGATCACACCCTGCATTGGGTGGAGCTGGAGTTGGGGGTGGAGAGGGACCAGCGCCCGCTGTGGCGCCTCAATGTGGCACTGTTGGCAGATGAGGGGGTGTGCGGGCGGGTGCGGGAGTGTATTGAAAGATACTCGGAGGCCAACGACAACGGGGGTAGTCTGGGGGGCGTTGAAGGCGGCGGTCAGGGGAGAGCTAATCTCCATTAGGGCCCACAGGGAGAAGAGAGAGAGGAGGGAGAGAGAGAGAGGTTGATGGGGGAGATTTTAAGGGTGGACAGGAGTTATGCAGAGGCCCCCCAAGGAGGGGCTACTTTAGGGAGCGACGGAACATCCAGACGGAATTTGACCTGATGACCACGGGGAAAGCAGAGGCACAGTGGAGGAAAGCGGAAGGGGCGGCGAATGAGTATGGGGAGAAGGCGAGTCGGATGCTGGCACATCAGCTTCGTAAGAGGGAGGCAGCGAGGGAGATCGGTGGAGTTAGGGATCGAGGGGGGAATACGGTGCAGAGTGCGGTGAGAATAAACAAGGTATTTAGGGACTTCTCTGGGGATCTGTACAGATCTGAGCCCCCAGCGGGGGAGGAAGGGATGCGACGATTCCTAGCTTCAGCCGAGGTTCCCAAGGGTGGAGGAGGAGAAGGTGGCTGGTTTGGGGGCGCCAATTGGGCTGGAGGAGCTAGTTAAAGGATTGGGGGACATGCAGGCTGGGAAGGCCCCGGGGCCGGATGGGTTCCCGGTTGAATTTTACAGGAAATACGTGGGCCTGCTGGGCCCGTTGCTAGTGAGGACTTGTAATAAGGCGAGGGAGGGGGGGGACCTTGCTCCCAACAATGTCCAGGGCGCTGATTTCTTTAACCTTGAAGCGGGACAAGGATCCATTGCAATGTGGGTCGTATAGACCGATCGCGGTCCTCAATGTTGACGCTAAGTTGCTGCCGAAGGTGCTAGCTACGAGAATTGAGGACTGTGTCCCGGGGGTGATTCACGAGGACCAGACGGGATTTGTGAAGGGTAGGCAGCTAAATACAAATGTGCGGAGTCTCCTCAATGTGACTATGATGCCCTCGGTGGCGGGGGAAGCGGAGGTAGTGGCAGCTATGGACGCGGAGAAGGCCTTTGATCGGGTGGAGTGGGAGTATCTTTGGGAAGTGTTGCGGAGGTTTGGGTTCAGGGAGGGGTTCATCAGTTGGGTCAGGCTGCTATAATAGAGCCCCGGTGGCGAGTGTGGCTACGAACCGGTGGAGGGCGGGGTACTTTTGGCTGTACCGGGGGACGAAGCAGGGGTGTCCCTTATCCCCCTTGTTGTTTGCACTGGCAATTGAGCCGCTGGCCATGGCACTACCGGGTGTCGTTGTATGCCTATGACCTGTTGTTGTATGTTGCGGATCCAGTGGAGGCGATGGCGGAGGTCATGCGGATTCTTAGGGAGTTTGGGGACTTTTCAGGGTATAAACTCAACGTAGGGAAGAGTGAGCTCTTTGTGGTGCATTCAGGGAACCAGGGAAGGGGGATAGACGAGCTACCGCTGAAGAGGGTGGAAAGGAGCTTTCGGTACCTAGGGATCCAAGTAGCTAGGAGTTGGGGGGGCCCTGCACAAGCTCAATTTGATGCGGTTGGTGGAGCAGATGGAGGAGGATTTTAAAAGATGGGATATGCTGCCACTCTCACTAGCCGGTAGGGTGCAGTCGGTCAAAATGACGGTCCTTCAGAGGTTTCTCTTTGTGTTCCAGTGCCTTCCCATTTTGATCCCCAAAGCCTTTTTCAAACGGGTAAGCAGGAGCATCATGGGATTTGTGTGGGTGAATGAGACCCCAAGGGTGAAGAGGGTGTTTCTGGAGCGTAGCAGGGACAGGGGGGGCTGGCGCTGCCGAATTTGTGTGGCTATTATTGGGCAGCCAATGTGGCGATGATCCCCAAGTGGGTAATGGTGGGAGAGGGGGCGGAGGGGAAGAGGCTAGAGATGGCGTCCTGTGTGGGCACGAGCCTGAGGGCGCTGGCGACGGCACCGCTGCCGCTCTCGCCGACAAGGTACACCACGAGTCCGGTGGTGGCGGCGACACTGAAGATCTGGGGGCAGTGGAGGCGACACAGGGGCGAGGTGGGAGCCTCGGTTTGGTCTCCGATTCGGGAGAACCATCGGTTCGTCCCGGGAAGGATGGATGGGGGGGGGGGGGGGGTTTCGGAGCTGGCAACGGGCAGGGATTAGAAGAATGGGGGGCCTGTTCATCGATGGGATGTTTGCGAGCCTAGGGGCGCTGGAGGAGAAGTTTGGGCTACCCCCGGGAAACGCTTTCAGGTACATGCAAGTGAGGGCATTTGTGAGGCGGCAGGTGAGGGAATTCCCACTGCTTCCGGCACGTGGGATTCAGGACAGGGTGACTTCGGGTGTATGGGTTGGAGAAGGCAAGGTTTCGGCGATTTACCAGGAGCTGCAGGAAGAGGAGGAGGCCTCGGTGGAGGAGTTAAAGGGCAAGTGGGAGGAGGAGCTTGGGGAGGAGATAGATGAGGGTCTGTGGGCTGATGCCCCGAGTAGGGTTAATTCTTCCTCCTCTTGCGCCAGGCTCAGCCTAATACAGTTCAAAGTTACTCACAGAGCATATATGACAGGGGCGAGGTTGAGTAGGTTCTTTGGGGTGGAGGACAAGATGTGGGAGGTGCTCGGGGAGCCCGGCAAATCACGTCCATATGTTCTGGTCGTGCCCGGCGCTGGATGGGTTTTGCGAGGACAATGTCCAAGGTAGCGAACGCCCGGGTCAAGCAGAGCTGGGGATTAGCATTATTTGGGGTATCAGATGAGCCGGGAGTGCAGGAGGCGAAAGAGGCCGGTATTCTGGCCTTTGCGTCCCTGGTAGCCCAGCGGAGGATTTTGCTACTATGGAAAGATGCAAAGCCCCCTAGTGTGGAAGCTTGGATCACATGGCAGGGTTCATCACGCTGGGGAGGATAAAGTTTGCCTTGCAAGGGTCTGTGCAAGGGCTCCTCAGGCGGTGGCAACCGTTCCTAGACTATCTCGCGGAGCGTTAGGAGGAGGTCAGCAGCAGCCCAGGGGCAAGGGGGGGGGTCCCTATTTGTGTTTTTTTACTGTTATATGGGGGGTTATTGTATATGGGGGAAATCCAATGTATAATTTCTGCTTGTGTTCTTGTTTCTTTCTTCTTGTTTGGGGGGGGGGGGGGGGGGGGGGGGGGGGGGGGGTTTATTGAAAAATTTGAATACATTTTTTTTTTTTAAACTTCAGTCTGAAATGGTCTAGTAGCCAATCAGATAAAGGGCAATTTGGGATGGGCAACAAATGCTGGCTTCTGCTTTAAGATACTAATTTCCCTTTCATAAAAACATAGAAAATAAGAGGAGGCCATTTGACCCTTCGAGCCTGCTCCACTGTTCATTATGGTAGCTGATCATCCAACTCAATAGCTTATCCCCCAAAATTTGTTTATCCCCTTCATACCAAGGGCTATAGCTACCTGCTTCTTGAAAACATGCAATGTTTTGGCCTCGTCTATTTCTTGTGACGACAAATTTCACAGGCCGACCACTCCCTGGGTGAAGAAATTGCTCCTCATCTCGGTCCTAAATGGTTTACCCCCTATCCTCAAGACTGTGACCCCTGATTCTGGACACATCCACCAATGGGAACATCCTTCCTGCATCTACCCTGTCTAGTCCTGTTAGAATTTTATAGGTTTCTATGAGATTCCCCCATCATTCTTCTGAACTCCAGCGAATACAATCCTAACCGGTTCAATCTCTCCTCATATGCCAGTCCTGCCATTCCAGGAATCAGTCTGGTAAACCTTGGCCACACTCCCTCTAGAGCAAAAACATCCTTCCTCAGATAAGGGGGCCAAAACTGCACACAATATTCCATCCGGGGCCTCACCAAGGCCCTGCATAATTGCAGCCAAACATCCTTGCTCCTGTACTCTCGCTATGAAGGTCAACATACCATTTGCCTTCGTTACCGCCTGCAGTACCTGCATGCTCACCTTCAGTGACTGGTATACGAAGACACCCAGGTCTCGTTGCACAGTTCCCCTCCTACTTAATGGCCTTTCGGATAATAGACTGCCTTCTCGTTTTTGCTACCAAAGTGGATAATCTCGCATTTCTACAAATTATACTGCATCTGCCATTCATTTGCATCAACTTGTCCAAATCACACTGAAGGATCTCTGCATCCTTCTCACAGCTTATCCTCCCACCCGACTTGGTGTCTTCTGCAAATTTGGAGATATTATATTTTGTTCCCTCATCTAAATCATTAATATATAGTGAATAGCTAGTGTCTTAGCACCGATGCCTCCGATACTCCACCCCACTAGTCACTGCCTGCCAATTTGAAAAAAGACCCATTTATTCCTCCTCTGTTTCCTGTCTGCCAACCAGTTTTCTATCCATCTCAATAACTACCCCAAATCCCATGCACTTTAATTTTGCATACTAATCTCTTATGCGGGACTTTGTCTAAAGCCTTCTGAAAATCCAAATATATCACATCCACTGGCTCCCCCTAGTCAACTCTAGTTACATCCTCGAAGAATTCCAGTAGATTTCCACTTCATAAATCCATACTGACCGTCTCATCCGGCCACTATTTTCTAAGTGCTCTGCTATAAAAGCTTCAATAATGGATTCTAGATAATTCCCGGTTTTCTCTCTACCTCTCTTTTTAAATAGTAAAATTACATTAGCTACCCTCCAGACTGCAGGACTCCAGAGTCTATAGAATCCTGGAAGATAACCACCGATGGAAAATTGCACATATTTCAATCGGCATTTTCAAGATCAAAGCCTTACAAGTTCAGTTTGTAGCAGCAGTCTGTCACCTTAACTTCTGAAAGTTGAGAAACAACATTTGGATTTACATACCATCGTTCAACACAAAAAGCATTGGAAAGGCAGTATAAATCAGGAAAAAAAAAAAAGAGATGTCAAGGCATGGAAAAGTGACAAAAAGCAGATGAGCTTTAAAAGTGATAGAGGTGAACTCGTTTAGGGAGGCGATTCCAGAGCTTAGGGCAAGGGTATCAAACATACAGCCTGTGGGTTTGATCCAGCCTGCAGCACACTCTCACCTAGGCGCACACTTCTGTACCCAACTGTCCCTTTCGGTTTAGAATTGAAATTTAGAGACTTCCGGTGGCAGCTATTTGGTGCACAAGTCGCACATTTGGTGGCTCCCGTTCGGGTCGGACTTTTGGACCTTCCCCCCCCGATTTTCTACCGGACTTGAACTGAAGACAGAGGCATTTGTGCACGGAATTCCCACATCGGTGCATGGAGAGAAGGATGAGAACTGCTCGTAGAGGCAGAAACAGAAAGACCGAGAAGGCTTGGGCTGAAGCTGCAGCGGGAGACAGCATGGCGGAGAACCGGACCTCCGGTTCGACGACCCAGCGGTCAACGGAGCAGCTGATGCAAGTTATTCAGGAAGGCTTTTCTAAGCAGAAACAGGACTGCTCGGACCCGATAAGAGTCGATTGAGCGGCTGGAGCTTAGATTGGGCTCCCAAGATCAGGCGATCCAGAACGTGGAGAAGGCGCTGGTTGAGAAGGAGGAACATCAAACTGCGGTGGAGTTGGAGCTGGGGATGCTGAGAGACCAGCAGAAGAAGCTCCTGGAGAAGGTGGAGGACCTAGAGAATAGGTCCCGCCGGCAGAACTTGAGAATCGTTGGACTCCCGGAGGGGTCCGAAGGGGCATACATCGCAGATATGTTTGAGAAGCTGCTGGGGGATGGGGGCATTCTCCCGGTCCTTGGAGTTGGACAGGGCTCACAGACCACTCGCAAGGAAGCTGTTTTTTGTTTTGTGGAAGCTGTTTGTAATGCCTTCTGTATTGATTTGGGACCAGTGGCAGAGCTGAATGAGTTACGGTTTTCATTTGCACTGTTGGGGGACGGAGGTGTGCTGGTTTAGATTTTGGTGTTTTTCTGTCAGGCAACTGTGTGGGGATTGTTTGATGTTGGGAGTATGTTTGTATGAGCAGAGGAGGGTGGGGAGGGAACAATAGGTGGGAGACTATCCGGCGCCAGGGATGGGGGCCACCAAGCTAGCTGGACGGGCTAGCTCACGGAAGCGCAGTGCGGGGTGTGCATATGTTCGGTTTATCAAAGGGGTTGGGTTACAGAGTGTTGTTACTAACGGGTGAGGGGGGCGGAAGAAATGTTCTGCTGACGAGGGAGGGACTTGGGCCAAGGGACAGAGAGGAGGTTGGGGGCGGAGGCTGCCTGGAGGCGGGCCCAAAACAGGGGTTGGCTGATCGGCGAGGGGGGGGGGGGTCAATGATCCCCCCAACTAGGCTGATCACCTGGAATGTTCGAGGGTTAAATGGACTGGTCAAGAGGGCAAGTGTGTTGTGGGTCGACAAACCAGAGGTCCGGTTCTCCACCATGCTGTCTTCCGCTGCAGCTTCAGCCCAAGCCTTCTCAGTCTTTCTGTTTCTGCCTCTACGAGCAGTTCTCATCCTTCTCTCCATGCACCGATGTGGGAATTCCGTACACAATTGCCTTGGTCTTCAGTTTTACAGTTCAAGTCCGGTAGAAAACTGGGGGGAAAGGTCCAAAAGTCCGACCCGAGCGGGAGCCACTAATTACCTTAGGGCACTGAAGGCAGACGTGGTAATGTTGCAGGAGACACATCTTAGAGTAACTGACCAGATTAGATGGAGGAAAGGCTGGGTCAGTCAGGTCTTTCACTCGGGACTGGATTCAAAGACTAGAGGGGTCGCGATCCTGATCAATAAACGGATGGCGTTTGAGGCGGGTAGAATTGTTTCGGATGTGGGAGGTCAGTACATTATGGTCAATGGAAAACTGGAGGGGTGCAGGTGGTATTAGTAAATGTGTATGCGCCAAATTGGGATGATGTGGAGTTTATAAAGAGGATGCTGGGGGTGATACCGGACCTGGACTCGCATAGGTTGGTCACGGGAGGGGACTTCAACACAGTTATTGACCCTGGCTTGAACCGGTCAAGCTCGAAAACGGGCAGGGTGCCAGCAATGACAAAGGAACTAAAAGGGTTCATGAAGCAGATGGGGGTGGACACGGGGTACTTAATTAAAAAGCAACTTGAGATTAGTTACACTTAACTTCCACACCAATTGTAGGTTGGATAATTTGACTGTTCCGTTAAAATCATCATGCCAGGATATAATTGCTCTCGAGATCCAACTGATTAAATTTCAACTGTGAAAATAGCAACTCGTGTTAAAGGGGATAATAAACAAATTTTCAATTTTGACAAAGGGCAATGGCAGTTAGTCTGTATGGGTTTGAGTTTTGAAACCATTTCATTGTTCAAAAGGAGGAAAATTAAACATTCTCAGCTTATGATGTCACCATTTGATTCTGGGATATTTTATAAAAGTATATTTTTTGTGTGTGTGTTATCCATACTGAGTAAATGCTGACTCAGGTAATGAATACATGTGTAAAATCCATTTTTTAAATTCTATGTACTTAATGTTAAATTTAGGGAGCGTCAATGAAGCTGCAACAGATGGTGGGATTCTTGCATCACTTAATTATCTGGGGTTAGGGAACGGGAGTCAAAAACTTAGAGGAATAAAACATACTATCAGTGCAGATCACACCACTCATGAACTAAGAAAGAAGGGTCGAGAACAATGATGAGATAATGGAGGAGTCTCCTCTACAATTTAAGGTGGCATAAAATTTGTTTGTTACTTTTACCTGTACTGTGTCATTTAAACATTCAGAGGACATAAATTGGGTATGTTAGCGGAGACGCTATGTTAGCAGAGACAAAAGGTTTGAGCTGTGACCATTGAGAATTTAGGTTTACAATGATAACTATAACGCAAACAAAACATTAAAAAGTAGGATATATGGCACTTCCGGTGACGGCGGGCGGGAGGCAGCCGCACAATGGAGGGCTCTCGTTCGGGAACAGCATTTTCGGGGCTTTAAACCCGGTCCCAGGGTCCGCGGAGGCGACAAAAGCAGGGAGAAGGCACAGAGGAGGCACAGTAAAGGAAAATGTCGAGGGTGAGCAAAACAACGGCGGAACAAAAACAGCTGAAGGTCCGTTGGGGAGTGGAAAGGTCACCATGGGGTCACCAAGGAAAATGGAGGCTGGAGCACCAGAGGAGGCCGCATTGCTTACGGCTGCAGAAATAACTAAGGTGATGGCTGCAGAATTCGAAAGGCAGTTTACAAAATACATGGAAACAATGAGGAAGGAGATGAGGGAGGTTGAGTGTGCTGCTGGTGGAGGCGATTTCCCCGGTGATGACGGCGGTGCGAGCGGTGGCGAATGTGCAGGGAGGCGCAGAAAGAAGTAGAGGAGACATTATTGCAGCACGGTGATCAACTTACCTCGATGGGGAAGGAGATGCGGAAGGTGATGGCGATTAACAAGGATCTGCGAGGAAAAATGGAAGACCTGGAAAACAGATCCAGGTGACAGAATTTGAGGATTGTGGGGCTGCCGGAAGGAGTTGAAGGACCGAGGCCAACTGAGTATTTTGCCGCGATGCTGGCGAAACTATTGGTGGAGGGGGAGGATCCCTCCCAATATGAACTGGATCGGGCTCATCAGTCTTGGAGGCCTGCACCAAAGGCGAGTGAGCCGCCAAGGGCAGTGACTCGGTGCTTTCGTAGGTACAGTGTGAAGGAGAAAGTCCTGTGCTGGGCCAAGCAGAAGCGGGTGGTGCTGTGGGCTGGAGCTGGTATACGTGTATACCAGGACTTTACAGTGGAGCTGGCGAGGAGGCGGGCTGCCTTCAACCGGGTGAAGAGGACACTGTACATTAGCAAGGTGCAGTGCGGCATTGTATATCCAGCGAAGCGGAGGGTGACTTACAAGCTCAAGGACTTTTATTTTGGAATGGCGGAAGCAGCGGAGGAGTTTGGGAAGGCAGAAGGACTGTGGCAGAATTGAGAAATGGTCATGTGCCATCATGACTGTATTTTCTTCTTTTTTGTTTCACTGCGTGCGGGTGTATGGGCTAAAGGAGCCAATGTTGTATATATTTGGACAAGGGAAGTGATGGGACTTTCACTCGAAATGAGGGCTCTTTGGGGTGTAGGTGGATATGCGGGGTTTGTGTGCTAAAAGGGGATTTCTGGGCTTTCCAAGGGGGAAAGGGACCCGGGCGGGGGCCTCCACGCTGGCCCGTTTAAGCCAGTCAGTGAACGGAAGTGAGGTGGGGGAGGGGCTGCGGCCATCGGAGCCTTGGCAGAACAGGGTCCGAGTGGTCTAGCCGGGTGAAAAGTTGTGGGGGAGGGGGGGGGGGGAAAGGAACAGAGGTTGGGGGGGGGGGGGGGGGGAGGAGTTTTACAAGAGGCAGTGGACGGGAGGAGTTGGAGAAGGTGTGGGAGAGGTGTTTACAACGCTTGGGTATCATGTACGGTACTCTTTCAGAGGTTGGATGGCGTTGAGTGTTTTTTTGGGGGGGGGGGGGGGGGGGGGGGGGGAAGACACACTCTATAGGTTAATGGTGACCATGGGCGGTCCCGGACTCCTTTTTCTTTTTCCTTTGTTTTTTTGTTTCCACCGTGGGAGGGTTTGTATTATTGGATGCATATATTGACAGGTGGGCCATCATTTGGGGTGGTGGGAGGATGGGATCGTTGTTATTGTTAAGGGGATTGATTTTGTATTTGTTACCGTTTACTGTTTGTGGGTGGGGTGTAAATGTTGAAGGAAAATGTGAAAATGGAGAATAAAAACATTTTTTTTTTTTTTTTTAAAGTAGGATATATGGGAAATAGGCATACATAAAGTCAAGCTGAGCGCTACTTAGAGGGAAGCGGCAAAACTATAAAGAGAGCAATCTTACAGAAGAAAGTTGTTGCCTGTACAATTGAAGAAATTAGAGAAAAGGTTAAAAAGGATGCACAAGACATATATTCAGGTAGAACAAGAAACATGAGAGTAATAACATCAAGCAGTTAAAAGAAATAACTTGGTGGGACAATATTTGGGATTGGGGCTCTAAAGTGGAAATACACCCTTGGATACAGGGTATATTGCATGTTGTTATTATTGCTGTTGTTCTTGTTACCATATATCAAGCTTTTACGATGGTTATGTTTAAAAGTTGGAAAAAGACAAATGGGAGATCAATTAAAAGTGGAGTCTGTAATGAGACATAGAAATTGGTTTCTGAACATATAATTGAATATGCTTTGAATATTGTATGCATCTTGAACTCACTCTAGGAAATAGTACTGCCCAAACTAGTGATCCCATGTATTTACATTTATGAACAAGACAATGCTATGAATGAAGCAGATGAACATCATAGCAGGACAAACAAAAAGGCCAGCAGACTCCATAATGGGCTAATAACTGGTCAGAAAGAGTGTTTCAGAGGACAATAAATCTTGATTGAATCACCCTGGCAGAACAGGAGTATCCTGTTTATTCCCATTAATGAGCTTAAGTCTGGATGGAAAAATAGAACTCAGGCCGGGTATGTGGCGTATACCTTTTAAAACCATTTTTTCAATTATGGAGCAATTTAGCGTGGCCAATCCACCTACCCTGCACATCTTTGGGCTGAGGGGTGAGATCCACGCAGTCACGGAATGTGCAAACTCCACACAGCCAGTGCCCCGGGGCCGGGACCAAACCCATGAGGCAGCAGTGACTCAGTGCTAGCAGAATCAATATAAAAGAAGGAACATCGGAAAAGATCTTCAGCAATAACCTGGGAGTCCCCTGCCACAATCATCGCAAGAAAAGGGGAACCGTGGGTTCCGTGCCCAGAGAAGATATCCACATTGAGTGATGTAGCCTGGCCAGTCTCCTGCATCGGGAGTCTGAATTATATTGAGAGAATGAGAGAACTGTGAATAAAACCATAACCCGTGTCTGTCATTTGTTCATCTCGCAAACAAGGGCACCTGGGGAAAACATTGTGGTAATAAACTGGTCGAAGTGTGAGATAACATACAGACAACAAAGAGGAAAGGAAGGGAACAAGAGATGACTGAACAGATCAATGCTTCATCTATAATGTGATGAACAGAGTACCAAATGCCACGGGTTTGGGAGCTGGGAGAGAATATCCAAAAGACGTTAAGGGATTGAGGTGTTACTGAAGGGCAGTGAAATCAGAGTGGGACAAGGGTGGTTGAGATGAAAATCAAAGCAGAAGAATCACTTGGTGCAGACTGAGGGAAGAAAGGATATGTGAGAAACAAACTGTAGGGACTGGGAAACAGGGCAATTGAGAATTAATTTCAAGAGAAAATGCAGTGTCGAACAAGCCAAGATGCAGATGGAGAAAAAACGCAGAGGAGCTGGGAGAAGCAGAGTGTGATCAGGGGTGAATAACAGCTGCAGCCTGGACAGTTTCCATCAAAGCAATGACAATATAAGGTTGTGAAGAATTGCTGAAGTCAATTGATTTTGTCAAATTCTTCAGGCAGCTATATTCCTTAAAACAGGACAATCACAAATACTATTGCTGGAAAATAGTGAGTTTCAATAGCATAGGAAGGTTCCCATCTGCCAATTTTTCCATCCCAAATTCAGACAGTAACTGAGACGAAAATAGCACTGAGGGAAAGCCCATGTGGAAAAAAGTCAGTCAAAAGTCAAATTTGTTTGCGGGTCTCAAAGTCCAATGTTAAAGAATTATAACTACTAAGCTGACAGTTGAGATGAGAAAAGCTTATTTGCACCCAATTGCACTTGGCATTTCAGGAATATTTGGTACAGCAATAAAACAACAACTTGGTCTTGTAACCAGACATTAGGGGGACATTAATTCTCAATTTGTTGGCTCAGTAATCGATTGTTGTTATTCAAAGTTTGGCCAGGGGTCTCAAAGAATATTGTCAATAGCTCTTGAGCTTCCAAGAAAGGATAAAGAATTGCAGGTGGCCTCCATAGTACCCATCATGGGTCACGAGTAATGAGGCTAGGTACTTCACTGATCCAGGTAAATAGAGAAAAGGGCTGGCTGCACGATACTTGGACTGAAGAAATAAAACTGTATTTATTACCTGTAGGGTGTTTGAAAATGGAGTGGATATTACTTGCATTATGTGAAATGTAACATACATTTCCTGTGCATTGCATATTTGCCTGTATGACATCTCATGTGTGTGCAACAACCCAATCCATAACCCTCATAACAAATTACTGTGAAACCCTTTGGTCTCCATATTGCAAAAAGGATATAGAGATGCAATTAGGCATGAGAAAAGGTGCAACAAGAATTACAAGGACACCAGAACGGAGAGGATTAACTAACAGGCTGGAAAAGAGAATACCAAGAGGTGAACTGATAAATAGTCTTGAACATGATAGCGTATTTGTAGAGAAGATGCTTCCCACTGGTGACAGTCTAAAACCAGGGGGTTGCAAATATAAGATAGTGATTAATGAATCCAGGAGAAACTTTGCTATCCAGAAAATGCAACTTCCCACTACAGGGAAGCAGTGAGGCGAATAGTATCCACAGGGAAACTAGATGCGGGAGAAGGAATAGCGTGAAAAGAAGAAGCCGGTGGAGCATCCACCAGTTGGGCCAAATGGTCCATTTTGGCGTTATATAATTAGGTCCACATCCGGTCAAAAATTACAATTGAAGCTGCTCTGATGCTTTTGTGATGCAATTCATTTGTGCTCAGGTGATTACAACCAACCAATAAAGTGCAAGACTTGCTGACCAATGACAGATCACCTTTCCAATCACCTTGTTTCCAGGGACCAATCACACCATTCAGAACCCAATGAGCCACGGTTACCATGGAAACGATCACGTGGTTAATACTGACCTGAAACAAGCCGAACTCCGCCCCCACTTGGTTTGCCTTCACTGGCATTTGCTGAGAGCCTCCTCAAATAGAAATAAATCGCAGTGATCACGTGCTTAGCTGTACTTGGACTGGAAGAAACAAGGGAATCAGCATAGATTAGAGTGGCTCAGAATTAATACTGATCTCAAAAAAAAGGTACATAACAACCCTTAAGAACTGTTACAGTAGCCAAAATCAAGATGAAATTGCATTCAATAAATGTTCTACTACTTTAGTAATCCCGGAGGGCGAAAAAATAACAGGACACTTGCAAACCAATTTGGTTCGATCTTGACTAGCGATGGGCCATATTTACAGCCATGTTTACACTTATGACTGTTACAGAACCACTAACGTGTGGGAGTGACCCTAAAATGTTGATCAAACAAAAGTTAACCATCACGTGGAACATACAACATTGCAAGTATTGTTGTTACGGTGCAATGTTTCCCCAATACTGTACATAAACATTCTTCCTCTCACTACACCACTTTTCAATGTATTACTAATGAATGCCAGAAAGTACACCAAATCAACTACATGCGGCAGAAGAACATCTTACTTTCTGGAAGATAGTTCCCAAGTGCATGCATTTCTTTATTCCACGTTTCATCAAAATAGGTTTTGCATGAATATTGATCTTTTTTGCCGCATCTTCCCCCAAAAAACCATCTTGAATACCATACTACCAAGTGCTTATGGAAGTTACTTTTAAGCAAAATTGTTCAATGCAACCTTCAAGCGCCGATTACCGCGCAAGGCTTCTCCTGGCACAGCTACGCTTCACGCCGGCAGCTTGCGAGGAAAATCTGATATACCTTTCCCCCCGCCACCAGCCTTGCAGAGTGTCATAACCAACCATTCAAGTTTGCGCCTTTGAGCAAGTTGAAGGCATCCTCTCCGCTGCACGGAGAGGGGAGGTGCAGCCCAGGTACTGCCCGCACCGGGAGCAGCATCCAGTCGCCGGGCTGCACTGAACTCGCTCACCTGTTGGCTGTCTACTTATTTACAAACCCGTGGCAATACAAAGCAAAACATTCTGACAAAGCAAAAATATATATATAAATTTAAGAAGACACCCCCTCCAAACAGCTCAGCCACAGGCGCACTGGCACCAACTAGTAGGAGCACCCAGTTCAGTCAATGAGAGTTAAAGGTGCAGGGTTGTTTCTTTTTTAAGGGGGTGGAGGCGCATGGCTCCTGTTGAGCTTGGACTGGGGGGTGGGGTGGGCTGATAGCGACCGACGCGGCTATACCCTCAGCGCCTCACTACCAGGCAGGGCTGGAAGAGGGAGCTATTCACCCCACCCCCTTTCCACTCAAAACATTGCGCGCCAAATTCCGTCACCCGACTAACCTTAACACGTTTTCCAACTTTCCGCTGGTACGCTGGTAAATTGCTTAATGATTTTTTCCCCCCTCCTATTTCTGATCTTTTGTCATAAATTCACTCCAGAACCGTAACGTTCTTGACAAAATGGCGCTCGATTCTACCTGGAAGTGACGTATGGCGTAATTTGCATACCGACCAACGGACCAATAGGAATAGAGTACCGGATGCATCTCTTGAAATATGCATAAAGCAATTTGCTGAAACTTGTTTCAACAGAAATCAATGCAAACTGAGCCAGTTTCCAAAAATGTTGCAATTTGTCAATGTAAATTGGGTCCTGGACCCCCAAAAATATTAATTCTCGCGAGAATTAAAGGGCCTGCGTCATAGTGACGTATGCTGGAGGCGTTCACCAACCACGTGGAGAAATTTAACACTTGACCCACTTTGCATGTAAGGGGGGGTGTATCAGCATGGTGCAGCCATGCAACGGTAAGCCATTGGGTTGTTACCCAATAGAGAAAGGGTAATCCAAGAATGGAGAAAAGCTCTTCAATGAGGGTCACATGAGGAAATTAATAAATCAAGTTCATTTCTAATTGTGTGACTGTTTAGCTAGTCCTAGAACGATGGGCCATTTAGAACAGGTATTTTAAGTATTCCATTATATCATAGCAAAATCAACTGAGAAGAAGTTGATGATTCAAGTGCGCACGTATGAAGTGCAATACAGTTAGATAACATGACAGGTTAGATGTTAGATGGTACACTGAGAAACCAAGCTGGGGTAAGGTTGATTGGCTAACTTTGGTTTGTCAAGTCAAGAACAAACTCAAGTTTAATGTAATCTGGTCAAGTCTGTTCAGCAAATATCTAAAAATAAAAATTCAGTAAAGTAAGATGTGAAATTGATGCCCATTGAGCAAACGTGTTTAATTTGATTAATAAGTAACTTGGGAAAATATCTAATTGATGGATGTATCCTTTGCTTGCAAAAGTACATTGGTCAACTATTTTAAGACATATCTACTCCATTGTTTAGTGAAATTAATACAATAATGAAATTAATGGACAATTTCAATGGCATTGAAATACTTTATTTCTGATTAGTTATCTTCTGGCATTTGGACATGCGGTTCTGTTACAGCACCATCAAATTGTGAAGTCAGAAAACCTTTTATTTGTTAGTATCTGCAACTCATATGTGCTGGAACAATGCGTTTTAACCAGTTTATCTTGGGCACTTCTTTATAAGCATAATTTGGAATTATGTGATGGGCAATTTGTCGCCAAGCAAGATAATGTGAGAACTGGGTTCATAGAGTTTGTTCCTTTTTTGTATGCTTTCTATTAAGCAGAGTAATGGTCTTCTGGAGCTAGATAGGCTAATCAGTGATTCAATTGTAAAATTTAAAAAATTATTAGACAGTTCCTGGACAGTTCATAATGGTAATGTAGATTTTAAATGATGTATACTTTGCTGCATTTCTCAAATTATTGTATAACTTTTATTTCCTTGTCCAGTTTTTGTCATTATGGTCAGATAAATTTCAGCGGCTAATTCTAGGCGCATTGTGTATGACATTGAAAGACAAATCCATGGTATAGATTTCCAGCAAGGTTGAAAATTATTTTTGAAAAATTTATGAAGTAAATCAAAAAGGAAAGATTACCTTATGGTGACCTTTTGTCCTTTAATGCTTGATCTTTTAACGTAAAGAAAAGACAGAGGGAAAGAATTCCACAATTTTAATGTTCTGGGAAAGATGAATTGTAATCGATGACTATGGCACGAGTGTTAATTAACTATCACCTTTAGGTTTGGTCAATTTAGCTTGCACAGATGGAAAGACGATAGGAAGAAAGCTGCACAGCAAAAAGTTAACTGCAAAATAGCTTTTATATAAACATAAAACACCTATATGTACTATTAATATATACATCTATTACGGTTATGTGCCTGTTCACTAAATGTGCTTCATATTTATTGAAATGTGGTTTAATGTTGCAATACTATTTCTCCTTTTTTGAAAGCATGAGAGAAATCCAATGGAGACACAAAGTTCAGTGGTTCACTTTAAGAGATATACCTAGATATCAGGACCAGTGAAGATAGTCTCAAGACTCAACGGGAGACCAATGTTAGCTGACATTTTTCCAAATTGGAAGGACAGAAAAAGGCATGTAATTTCCACAGGACACAAATACATGATCTTCAACTAACAAATTATTTTTTAATTATGTCCTGGAAGTTCCTGGTGAAGAGATTCTGATAACTGTCCGGTTTATGGAAACACCTTTAAACTATACTAAAGTATGGTATATTTTACTTTGATCAATACTTTTCAAAGCTGATTATACAGAAACAAAATGTTAAATGTAACAAATCACTTGATTGTTTTCAGAGCATGTTGCTAAAATATGGCAAAATCATTTTAATAAAGTTATTAAGTTATTTTTTATTAATGTACACACTTCAGACTAAATTTTGCACAATAGCACACCAAGGCATTTTGCATTAAACAGAAGGTCAGAAGAGACTCCTAGTGTATTCTACAGATTAAGAATTCTAAATGCATTGGTTACTCTTTGGGAAGCTATTTTACTCCCCATGTTAATTATGGAACACAAGAAAACATGGAAGAGCAAATAGAAAGTAGTGGTGGATTTTCACCCATTTGTAAGACTTTTTTAAACAACTTTTTGAAAAGAAAAAGACTGCGATGAAACATGACATTAAGCGATCACTTGGGAAGAATGATGAAGGCTTTGTAAAAGGCCAGTGAATAGAAAATCAGGCAAAATGGTATGAGCTGGGTATCCATAGGTGAGAATGTTATGGGTGAGGCGTTTTCAGAACCCCAAAATGTATCATGAAGTTCAACCAACCTCCCCCTTTAATGTATTTATTGCTTTTCCTAGCACACGGCTTTTTCCCTAGGTGTGGGATTACAATTATGGACACGTGGGTTTTTAAACACAAAACAATGTTTATTCCATGAACCCAACTTAACATCTTACATAAACATTGGATCTCTTAACATCCCTTACTTCAAAGATAACTCTGAAAATATTGCAACAGTAAATAATTCCTCAAAATGTTCCTTCAAACTTCCAAGAGACTTAACAGCTTTAAACAGAATCAAATCAGGTTAAAGGCTTTACTATTATGAATTTAAATCACCTAAATGATCCAGAAATAGTCTTTCATGGCAGACATTACAGCAAATCCAGCTCACTGCAAAACACAGACACTCCCCAAGCTCTTTTCCTCCAAACTGCAGCTCTCTGGAAACACACAGACACACACAAGCTGCTTTCTCAAACTGAAACTTAAAACTGCAAAATGGCTGATCTAAAGCCCAGCTCCACTGACTCTCTGACATCACTGTTTTCTCCAAGGTACATTGCTTAAACATCCATGTCTTAAAGGTACTCTCACATGACACCTCTCCCCAAGAAAAAAAATAAACCATCAACTTCAAGATGGTTCATTTTTCACTTTTGCACCATCCACTAAGAAATGCACACAGTAAATATACATTTTCATTTAAAGAAAACAACATACTCAAACAGATATAATAATATAGTCCATTTTTCATTGTTCTTCTTCCTCCAACCGAAAACCTTCTCAATTGATCACATTCGTGACAAAGCATCGGCTAACTCATTTTCCCGTCCTGCCACATGTACTATTTATAAATGAAATGGCTGTAACAAGAAACTCAAGCGAAA
Organism: Scyliorhinus torazame; assembly: GCF_047496885.1. Classification (NCBI taxonomy): domain Eukaryota; kingdom Metazoa; phylum Chordata; class Chondrichthyes; order Carcharhiniformes; family Scyliorhinidae; genus Scyliorhinus; species Scyliorhinus torazame. Next base: position 265,948,280 of record NC_092712.1, read on the forward strand.
CAGCATTGTTATTTCGGAATCGCTCCAAAAACGTCAAAGGATTACGATCAGTATATATAATGGTGTCAGATGGATTGCTGGTCACATAACTGTGAAAATGTTGCAAAGCCAGCACCAAACTCAAAGTCTCCTTCTCAATCGTCAAATACTTTTTCTGGTGAGAATTCAATTTCTTTGAAAAATAACCAACAGGCCGTTCTAGCCCTTCGTCGTTGTCTTGTAGAAGCACTGCACCTACGGCCAAATCGCTCGCATCAACAGCCGCTTTGAAGGGTTTGGTATAATTTGGGATGCCTAACACAGGAGCAATGGTTAACACAGCCTTCAGGCCGTCAAATGCCTGTTGACACTCCGCTGGCCACTGGAATTTGTTACGCTTCTTGAGCAAGTCCGTCAGTGGAGCGACCACACTGCTAACATTTGGTACAAATTTCGGGTAAAATCCACTCATACCAAGAAATCGCATTATTTCCCATCGTGTCGAGGGTATCGGAAACTCACCAATAACTTTCGTTTTCACATCCCGTGGGACCAGTCGACCCTGTCCGATTGTATGGCCAAGGAAAGTGACTTGGGCTTTACCAAATTCACTTTTGGCTAGGTTTATCACCAAACCTGCCTCCTGAAGTCGATCGAATAACTCCCTCAGATGTTTTAAATGTTCTTTCCATGCCTGGCTGAAAACTACCAGATCGTCGATGTATACCGCACAATTGGGTAATCCTGAAACAACTGTATTAGTTAACCGTTGAAATGTTGCTGGCTGTTTTTCATGCCAAATGGCATAACTTTGAACTGGTATATACCATCTGGAGTCACAAAAGCTGAAATCTCCTTCGCCCTATCAGTTAAAGGTACTTGCCAGTAACCTTTCAGTAAATCCAATTTGGAAATAAAAACGGATTGTCCCACTTTCTCAATGCAATCCAAACGTGGGATAGGATAAGAGTCCGTTCTTGTAACTGCATTCACCTTTCGATAGTCCACACACAACCGTTGGGTACCGTCTGGTTTAGGTACCATCACTATGGGTGAGCTCCATTGGCTGCAACCCACTTCAATTATGCCATTCTTCAGCATACTCTCAATCTCTCTGTTAACCTGTGCCAATTTTAAAGGATTAAGTCTATATGGATGTTGTTTGATAGGAACAGCATTTCCCACATCTACATCATGTATAGCCATTTTAGTACTTCCCAATTTATTTCTACAAACTTGCCCATGTGATATCAATAAGTCTTTCAGGTCAGTTTGTTTTTCCTCTGGAAGGTAACTTAACAATTCATCTAAATTTTTAAGAACATCCTAAGTTTCCAATTTAATTTGAGATATGCCAAATTGACAGTCATCTGCATTTGGTTCGTCACTTTGAGTTAGAATCATTAAAACCTTTTTCTCTCTTTCCCTTTCAAAGTACCTTTTAAGCATAGTCACACGATACACTCGGTGAGTCTTCCTTCTATCTGGTGTTTTTACCACATAATTCACCTCACTTAATTTCCTTTCAATCTGATACGGTCCTAGCTTTTAAAGGCTCACCTACCACTGGTAACAACACTAAAACTTTATCCCCACTGGCAAAACTACGAACTTTGGATTTCTTGTCCACTACCCGTTTCATTACATTTTGTGCAACTTTCAAATGTTGTCTAGCCAATTCACCTGCTCTATTTAATCGTTCCCTAAAATTTGACACATAATCCATGTAATTTCCGATTTCTCACCCACCAATTTTTCCTTGATCAATTTAAGTGGTCCTCTTACCTCATGACCAAAAATTAGTTCAAAAGGACTAAATTTGGTCGACTCATTAGGTGCATCCCTAATTGCAAACAATACGAATGGAATTCCTTTATCCCAATCCTCTGGATAATCTTGACTTTGTCAATTTAATTTCTTTATTCTTAATTTAACATTGTCTTTAATGTCTGATGCCACCTTTCTTTTTAAAAAAAATATATTTATTAAAGTTTTTTAACACAATTTTTCTCCCTTACAAACAATAACCCCACCCCCCCATGTAACAAAAAAAAACGAGAAATCGCGCAGAGCAAGATATATACATGGCAAAATGATAGATTTACACAGCTTTGTACACTGGCCCTCACCCGTACGTGCCAGTTTCCCTAACCCTTCATGTTATCTCTTGCTCATCCACCCTCCCAGGCAGTCCCCCCTTTCCCCTCCCGCCCCCTCCCAGGACGTCCCCCCCCAAAGTTGCTGCTGCTGCTGACCGACCTTCCTCTAACGCTCCGCGAGATAGTCTAGGAACGGTTACCACCGCCTGTAGAACCCCTGCGCAGACCCTCTCAAGGTGAACTTAATTCTCTCCAACTTTATGAAACCAGCCATATCATTTGTCCAGGCCTCCAGGCTGGGGGGCTTTGCCTCCTTCCACATGAGCAAGATCCTTCGCCGGGCTATTAGGGACACAAAGGCCAGAATGCCAGCCTCTTTCGCCTCCTGCACTCCCGGTTCGTCCACTACTCCAAATATTGCTAGCCCCCAGCTTGGTTTGACCCGGACTTTCACCACCTGAGATATTGCTCCCGCCACTCCTCTCCAGAACCCCTCCAGTGCACCTCCGGGCATGACCAAAACATATGGACATGGTTCGCCGGGCTCCCTGAGCACCTTCCACATCTGTCCTCCACCCCAAAGAACCTACTCAACCTCACCCCCATCAAGTGCGCTCTGTGGACCACCTTAAATTGTATCAGGCTGAGCCTGGCACACGAAGAGGAGGAATTAACCCTACCTAGGGCATCAGCCCACAGACCTTCCTCAATCTCCTCCCCCAGCTACTCCTCCCATTTACCCTTCAACTCTTCTACCAGCGCTTCCCCCTCTTCTTTCAACTCCTGGTGCATTTCCGACACCTTTCCCTCCCCGACCCATACACCCGAGATCACCCTATCTTGAACTTCTTGTGCCGGGAGCAATGGGAATTCCCTCACCTGTCGCCTCACAAAAGCCCTCACCTGCATATATCTAAAGGCATTTCCCGGGGGTAACTCGAACCTCTCCTCCAGTGCCACTAGGCTCGCAAACGTCCCGTCGATGAACAGGTCCCCCATTCTTCCAATCCCCGCCCGATGCCAGCTCTGGAACGGGGGGTACCCCTGATCAGGGACCACACTGATGCTCCCATTGCTGATGCCACCTTTCTAACGCTCCCTGTGATTCTGGATGGTACGCAGTTGATTTAAATTGTTTTATTCCTAATCTATCCATAACGTCTTTGAATAACTTTGAAGTAAAATTTGATCCTTGATCCGATTGAATTTCTGTGGGTGGTCCATATCTAGTAAAGAATTTAAGTAACTCCTCCACAATCCTTTTAGCTGTAATATTACGTACTGGAATGACCTCTGGAAACCTAGTAGATACACCCATAATAGTCAAAAGATATTGATTCCCATTTTTTGTTTTAGGAAGCAGTCCTACACAATCAATTATGACCCTCATAAAAGGTTCCTCAAATGCTGGACTGGGTATTAAGGGCGCTGGTTTAATCTCTGCTTGAGGTTTCCCTATCACTTGACATGTGTGACATGATTGACAAAATTTAACTACATCTTTATGTAGTCCAGGCCAATAAAAATGTTTCTGAATTTTAGCTTGAGTTTTCCTTATTCCCAAATGACCTCCCACTGGTACCTCATGTGCAACTCGCAACACCTCCTTTCTATACCCTACTGGCAATACTACTTGATGAACTTCTGCCAACCTTTCATCCGCCTGCATATGTACAGGTCTCTATGTTCTCATCAAGACATAATTTTTACGGTAATAACACTCTGGTATACTCTCAGATTCCTCTTCCATATATGCTTTCTGATATATCCGTTTTATTTCTACATCTTTCTGTTGTAACTCCGCCAATTTTCCTGAACTAAAAATATCCGCCTCATCCTCCATCTGTTCTTGTTCTTTTTCAACCATCTGATCAAAAATTGTTTCTGATAATTGCACTTCAACTTCATCTTCACTCTTTGATTTCTCCTCTTGTCTTAACCTGTGACTTTGCCACCTTGTTACTACACAATCCGGAAAAATCCCAGGATATTCGTCCTTCAACCCTTCAGTTGTCTGATTTTCCACTGGATTATCAACCACAGTAGGCATCACTCCCACCTGCATTCCAGCTACATCATTACCCAAGATAAACTGTATTCCTGGACAAGATAGTTTATCTATTACTCCTACTACCACTTCACCACTTTTCACTGGACTTTCCAACCTTACCTTATATAATGGAACGCTACTCCTCTCACCCTGAATTCCACATATCACCACCTTTTCTGGCAACATTCTTCCCAAACTACATAATTCCTCATCTCTTACCATTAAAGATTGACTAGCCCCTGTATCTCTTAAAATTGTGACTTCTTTACCTGCTCCTCCTGATACACATGAGTAAACTTTACCCACACAAGTAAATTCTTTAAATACATCTGGCACCTTCTTAACAATTACTTCTTGAACAGGCTGTACAATCGTTTGCACCTCCTTCATTTCCCTTGGGCTCTCCTTTACCACTCTAACAAACCCCACTGTCTTATCCTGTTTTCCCACATCAGCCTTCCCAGTGCTTTTCTTCAACCACCAACACTGTGACATTACATGGCCTAGTTTATTACAGTGAAAACATCTGAAACTTTTCATTTCTTTTCCACCCTCCTGGATTTCTTTTTTAATCTGAGGTACACTCTCTTTATTGTCTCCCATCAGATCACCTTTACCTTAGCCACTTGAGTATTTCTCATGTCCCCAGTTTCTATCCCTCACCGGCTGAAACTGATGTCGGAAACCAATCTTTGATTTATGAACTAATTCATAATCATCTGCCATTTCCGCTGCTAATCTCGCAGTTTTAACCCTCTGTTCTTCCACATGAGTTCTCACTACATCAGGAATTGAATTTTTAAACTCCTCCAAAAGTATAATTTCTCTGAGAGCTTCATATGTTTGGTCTATTTTCAAAGCCCTTATCCACCTTTCAAAATTACTCTGAGCCTTTCAAACTCCATGTATGTTTGGTCAAATTCTTTCCTTAAATTTCTAAACCTTTGTCTGTAAGCTTCAGGCACTAGCTCATATGCACTTAAGATGGATTTCTTCACATCCTCATACGTTCCAGATACCTCTCCGGTAGTGATGCAAACACTTCACTAGCCCTACCTACCAGCTTTGTTTGAATCAGTGATACCCACATGTCCTGTGGCCATTGCATTTGTTTAGCTACCTTCTCAAATGAAATGAAAAAGGCTTCTACCTCCTTCTCATCAAACCTTGGCAATGCTTGGACATGTTTAAATAGATCCCCACAACGTCTTCGACTATGACGCTCTGTCTCATTATCCTCATCCATTTCCTCCAACTGTACGTGTCCCTTTGCGTCTGCCAATTTTAACTGATTTTCATGTTTCAGAGCCATTTTCCGAAGTTCAAACTCTCTCTCTTTTTCCTTTTCCTCTCTATCTCTTTCTTTATTTATTTCTTCTCTCTCCTTTTCTTTTTCCTCTCTATCTCTTTCGTATTCAAACCGCTTTAAATCTTTCTCATGTTCCATTTGTTTAATTTGCAACTGAATATTTGCCATTTCCCATGAGTCAAACTCTATCTCAGGCAACTTTAAATGCTTAACCACCGCCATAATTACCTCATCTTTTCGCATTTTATCAGGTAATGTTGTAGCCATGTAAAATGGCTATGTTCCAATTAATCTGGCCAAAACCCAGTTTAAAACGGCTAACCCGAAAGACTGCTGGGAAAAGCAGCCAAGAAGACAAAAGCAGGTAGCTGCAGACTGGTTGGCATATTCAGCTCTGGGAACGTAGCCCAGATCGATACTCAGGGCTATCAACAGCCCATCAACCCAGGTATCTGCAGTTGCATTCAGGACTGTTTACACCTAATCTACTCAGACATCCACAGTTAAATTGGCTATCCCCGGGAGCAATTGCAACATATTAGCAATTGAATACCGGGCCAGACCTGTCGGCGCCTGCAGTGGCCGAAACAAAGACAGGTGAGCGACCACCCCCCGATCAAGGAATCGCCTCACCATTGGACACATCGACCCCAGAGACTGGGGACAGAATCCAATCACTTGGGACTCAGGGTCAAGTGCCCCCCCGGGAGGCGGGAAGCCCCTGGGCCCTATAAAAGTAAAGGTCCAAGTTCAGATCTCTCTCTCTCTCATCTTCGCCTGCTCGAGACCTTCGCAAGACCAGCCACCGGCAGCAGTAAGTTTGAATCCAACGATCGCTATCCGGTAGAGACACCTAGCCACCGACCTGTAGCAGCCTTTTGAATCCCGCGGGCCAGATTTGATTGGACAAGCCATTCGTTTCCCTTACCTGGTGGGCTCTTCCTAAGTTAAGTATTGGCCAGTAGTGATAGGCTTATTATATAAATAGTAGTATTAGGGTATTAATATTGCTTGTTGTATATAATAAATGACCGTTGTTTTAATCCTTACTAAGCGGTGTGCTGTGTTATTAATCATAACCTGAACTTGAACCACGTGGCGGTATCATAAAGATACCTGGCGACTCATGAGCAAAGGTGACCTAAACAGAGCAAATAGACTAAAGCTAGAAAGAGCAACAATATTAACTGCAATGTTTTTGCCAGACCCAACAGACTGCTTTTCGTCTCTGTCCATAAAGTACTGCGTGTGACAGTCTCCACCCCCAAAAATGTCTGAGCCTCTGAAAGAGCCATTGTCCACAATACACTCCCCACTTAAACTTAAGTACCACACCGGAAAAGCACCAATCCTTCACTGTCTTTAAGTTCACAAAAGCCAATCCAATAGATAGACTTTTATCCCCCTCGAGCCCCCAATTGTTATGGGTGAGGCGTTTTCAGAACCCCAAAATGTATCATGGAGTTCAGCAAACCTCCCATTTAATGTATTTGTTGCTTTTCCTAGCACAAGGGTTTTTCCCTAGGTGTGGGATTACAATTATGGACACGTGGGTTTTTAAACACAAAACAATGTTTATTCCATGAACTTAACTCAACATCTTAAATACACATTGGATCTCTTAACGCCCCTTACTTCAAAGATAACTCTGAAAATATTGCAACAGTAAATAATTCCTCAAAATGTTCCTTCAAACTTCCAAGAGACTTAACACCTTTAAACAGAATCACATCAGGTTAAAGCCTTTACTATTATGAGTTTAAATCACCCAAATGATCCAGAGATAGTCTTTCATGGCAGACATCACAGCAAATCCAGCTCACTGCAAAACACAGACACTCCCCAAACTCTTTTCCTCCAAACTGCAGCTCTCTGGAAACACACAGACACACACAAGCTGCTTTTTCAAACTGAAACTTAAAACTGCAAAATGGCTGATCTAAAGCCCAGCACCACCCACTCTCTGACATCACTGTTTTCTGAAAGGTACATTGCTTAAACATCCATGTCTTAAAGGTACTCTCACATGACAGAGGAATCAGATAGAAATTAAAAGTGATTCCTAATCTCCACCAAGAATGTTTTCTGTTCATTAAACTAATACATATTCCAGATGTCACTACACCATTCTGTAAATATTGCATCATATAGGAATGATATGGAGGTGGTGCTGAATCTATATTGTTGAGATTAAGAAATATGATGGTAAATGCTAATCCATGAGAGTATATTGTTGAATACTGCATGCTAGGGGATAAATAAATTAGAAAAACACACAAAAGAAATTAATAATAGGTAGTTTTAATTATGCAAATATAGACGAGGGTGATAAGTAATTTAAGTTGCAAATCAACAGAAAGATTTATATAACGGGGATAAAAATCAACTTCAAGGATGCACAATGGATGGTGGAAGATCACTACCTGTTATAAACCATGTTTTATTTTATTTTCCAATTCAGTCAAAATCAGATAAAGCATGTATTTTGCATCGGTATTCACAAAGGAGAGGAACATGTTGATTGGAGGTGTCTCAGAGGGATGTGTAAAACACTTTAGAACAGGTCATTATTACGAGAGAGGAAGTATTAGGTGTGTTAAAAAGCATTAAGGTAGACAAATCCCCAGGGCCAGATGGCATCTATCCCAAATTACTGAGGGAGATGGGCCTCTAACAGAAATCTTTGTGTCCTCCTTGGCTACAGATGAGATCCCAGAGGATTGTAAGATATCCAATGTTGTACCGTTATTTGAGAAGGGTTGCAAGGATAATCTGGGTCATTATAGGCCAGTGAGCTTGCCGTCAGTGATAGTGAAATTGTTGGAAAAGATTCTCAGAGATAGGCTCTGTGCACATTTGGAAGTGAATGATCTTATTAGCAACAGACAGCATGGTTTTGTACAAGGGAGGCATGTCTCAATAACTTAATTGAGTTTTTTGAGGAGGTGACAAAAATGATTGATGAGGGAAGGGCTGTGGATTTTGTCTATATGGACTTGAGTAAAGCATTTGATAAGGTCGCTCATGGCAGGCTGGTGCAAAAGATTAAATCACATTGGGTCAAGGATGAACTAGCTGGATGGATTCAGAATTGGCTTGGCCATAAAAGACAAAGGGTAGCAGTGCAAGGGTATTTTTCCGAATGGAGGTCTGTAACTAGTGGTGTTCCTCAGGGATCAGTACTGGGACCTCTGCTGTTTGTAATATATATAAATGACTTGGAAGAAAACATAGCAGGTCTGATTAGCAAGTTTACGGATGATACTAAGATTGCAGGAGTTGCGGATAGTGATGAAGACTGTCAGAGAATACAACAGGATATAGATAGGCTGCAAAATTGGGTGGAGAAACGGCAGATGGAATTTAACCCGGACAAATGCGAGGTGTTGCATTTTGGTTACTGTGTCCAATTCTGTTCACCGCACTACCAGAAAGATGTGGAGGCTTTGGAGAGAGCACATAAAAGGTTTAACAGGATGTTGCCTGGTATAGAGGGTATTAGCTATGAGGAGAGATTAAATCAACTGGGATTGTTCTCCCTCGTGAGACAGAGGCTGAGGGGCGACTTGATAGAAGTTTATAAAATTATGAGGGGTATAGATAGGGTGAACAGTTGGAGGCTTTTTCCCATGGCAGAATTGAAAATTACAAGGGGGCACAAGTTCAAGGTGAGGGGGGATAGGTTCAGTGGAAATGTGCTGGGGAAGTTTTTTACACAGAGGATGGAGGTGGCCTGGAATGCACTGCCAGGTGAGGTAGTTGAGGTAGATATGTTAGCGACCTTTAAGACTTATCTGGATAGGCACATGAACAGACGGGGAAAGAAGGATACAGGTGGTTGGTCTAGATAGAACACGTGATTGGTGCAGGCTTGGCGGGCCAAAGGGCCTGTTCCTGTGCTGTATTGTTCTTTGTTCTATGTGACAAGCAACCAGTGCATAATCGCTAGTTTTGTGCACCACTGTAGTTGGAATTTGCCCCCAACCTGTCTACAGTTGCTTTTTGGATTGGAAAATAGGTCATTCTGGATCAGGTTCTAGGAAATTAAATGGAACCAATAGGTATTGTACAGGTTGGAGAACATCTAGGAAACAGTGATCACAACATTATTAGGCTTTATACAAAACCTGAAAACAAATAGTCAAAGATAAAGGTACTTGGGTGAGCAAAAGAGTCACTTTCCCTACAAAATTCCCCCCCCACCACCGCAAACCATTCCTGCCTCTCTTTACTTTTAAGATGCTCCTCTAAAAGTTATTTAATTAACCAAACTCTTAGTCATCTGCGCTATTCAGGACTACTAAGGTAATAATCTCTGGAATACTACTTGAACCATGAGCAAATTGGCAAAGTGTGAATAAGATCAGAGAGTTGAATGCATGGCTCAAAGGTTAGCATGGGGAAAATTGGTTTTGATTCATACAAACATAAGAATGCACCAGCAAAAAAGGTCAAAGTAGGGGGAAATGGCTTAAACCCAGCAGAGAGAAAGCAGAGCTCCGGTGAAGAGAGATTTAGAAATCCAAAAATAAATGTTGAGCCATTAGAAGAGTATATTTCAAAGATGAGCTGAGTAGATGGGTGCACGGTAGCACAGTGATTAGCACTGTTGCTTCACAACGCCAGGGTCCCAGGTTCAATACCCGGCTTGGGTCACTGTCTGTGCGGAGTCTGCACGTTCTCCCCGTGTCTGTGTGGGTTTCCTCCGGGTGTTCCGGTTTCCTCCCACAAGTCCCGAAAGACGTGCTTGTTAAGTGAATTGGACTTTCTGAATTCTCGCTCTGCATACCCGAACAGGCGCTGGAGTGTGGCAACTAGGGGATTTTCACAGTAACTTCATTGCAGTGTTAATGGAAGCCTACTTGTGACAATAATAAAGATTTATTATTATTATAGGACAGGAACGGGCAGAGAGTTTAATAGTAATCGTTCATCCATGAGTAAGGTCCATGGAGGTAATATTAGCTAAAAGTATTTTTAGCTGACTATGCAGAGTAGCCATAATAATGTAGATGAACTAATGGCACAAATAGAGATAAGTAGTTTAGATCTAATCAACATTACAGAGACATGGGGTGTGATCTACCAACCACGTCCCACCAGAATTGGAGCATGATGCAGCTGCTAGATACCAGGAGAGGCCTCCCCCAGGTTTCCCGATAGCCGTTGCGCCTAGCGAGATCTGGTTAGATACAACCAGACCTCATGAGGCATCATGATCAGGATTCTGCCCACAATGGTTGGGTCCCAGTCTTGCATGGCTAAACCCACTTAATCATGCTGACGCTGGATCTAACCGGCACCTGGCACCTACTAGCCTCCCCAAGGAGACCCCCGCCGGGTGCCAATTAGCAATGTGGACCAGGCGGAACGGTACCTGGGAGGTCTCCCGGGCCATTGGAGGCCCCTGGGAGGTCATGGACAGGGCAGGGTAGTAAGTCTGAGGATTGGGCGTGTTTGAGGGACCAGTAAATGGACACCAAAATCTTGATTTTTAAAAATGGAGAAAACAGAGCACAAGAGGAGATTAGTCAGTAAAAGGAAAACGGATTGAAAGAGTTTTCACAAGGATAAAAAGCAAGAGAGTAGCTTAATTAAACATTCTTCTCTTTATTAGCAGAGACAGCATGGGGAATGAGGAAATAACAGAGCTAATGAACAGATATTTTGTCTGTCTTCACAGTAAAAGACATATATTACATGCTACAAATAGAGGGTAGTCTAGAGGCTAATACGACTGTGGAAATTAAGGTGATTATCTTTTTTTTAAAATTTAGAATACCCAATTCATTTTTTCCAATTAAGGGACAATTTAGCGTGGCCAATTCACCTACCCTGCACATCTTTGGGTTGTGGGGGCAAAACCCACGCAAACACGGGGAGAATGTGCAAACTCCACATGGACAGTGACCCAGAGCCGGGATCGAACCTGGGACCTCGGCGTCGTGAGGCAGCAGGGCTAACCCACTGCGCCACTGCTGCCCCTATTAAGGTGATTATCAACAGAGAAAAGTACAAGAGAAAGTTAAGGGACTAAAATTTGACAAATCCCCAGACTTGATTGCCTACAACCTAGAGTTCTAGAAGAGGTAGGCAGCACACCCATTGTTTCTCCCCAAATTCCCTAGATTCTGAAACAGATTGGAAGTTAGCTAATGTAATAACACTATTCAAGAGAGGGGAAGAGAAAATAGGGAACAACAGGCCAATTAGCCTAAAATCAATCATTGGGCAAGTGCTGCAAACTATTATTAAGCAAGTCACAACAATGCACTGAGAACATAGTATGATTAGAACAAGTAAATATGATTTTGTGAAAGAGAAATAGGATTGACAAATTTATTAGTGTTTTGAGGATGTAACTATCACAGTAGATAAAGGGGAACCAGAAGATGTAGTATACTTGGATTTCCAAAAGACATTGGCTAAGGTGCCACACAAAAGGTTAATACACAAGACAAGGGCTCGTGGAGTTGGTTGTGATATATTAACATGGGTAGAGGATTGGTTAATGGACAGGAAGCAGAGAGTAGGGATAAATGGGGCATTTTCAAATTGGGAGGCTATGACCAATGGAGTGCTGAAGATGAGTGCTGGTGTCTTGGCTATTTAAAATCTATATTATTGATTTATACATTACTCTGTGCCACTTTGTCCCTAATTTTTCTGATGATACTGTGGTCATTTTAAAATCATACTGCAGTCATACCTCAGGAAGCCTGTTGTTCGTAGCCTAGATCAAGCCAGACGTTTTGTCACTGAGATTATTTACTGTTGCCTTATATGGGAACAGGTCAAGTGCAGCCCAATCACCAGAGATGGGACACCTGGGGCGGGCTCAGGTGACCTGTCAAACAGTCATCAACCAGATCATTAGCTGCTGGGACCCCCCTCCCGGGATCTCATTGGCTGGAAGCAGAGAAGTTTCTGGAAAAGCGAGTGGCGGGAGATAAAAGTACGCATCTCAGAGACACCAGATACAGAAGAAGCAGCACAGCAGGCAGAAGAAGCAGAGCAGGCAGAAGAAGCAGAGCAGGCAGAAGAAGCAGAGCATGTGGAAGACAGGCAGAAGACTCTGTTGCTCTTTTTAGCCTTAGTTTATTAGCTCTGATTACGTCACCTTTGCTCACGAGTCGCCAGGTATCTTTCTGATACCGCCACGTGGTTCAAGTTCAAGTTATGATTAATAAGTCAGCACACCGCTTAGTAAGATTGAAATCAACGGTCATTTATTATATACAACAAGTAATGTTTACACAATAATCCTACTGTCTATATAATAAACCTATCACTACTGGCCAATACTTAACTTTAGGAAGAGCCCACCAGGTCAGGGAAACGAATGGCTTATCCAATCGGATCTGGCCCGCGGGATTCAAAAGGCTGATACAGGTCGATGGCTAGGAGTCTTTATCGGATAGCGATCGCTGGATTCAAACTTACAGTTGCTGGTTGATGTTCTTGCGAAGGTCTCGAGCAGGCGAAGAAGGGAGAGAGAGAGAGATCTGAACTTGGCCCCTCACTTTATAGGGCCCAAGGGCTTCCCGCCTCTCGGGGCGGCCCTTGACCCTGAGTCCCAAGTGATTGGACTTGTTCCCAATCACTGGGTTCGATACATCCAATTGCGAGGCGATTCCTCGATCGGGGGGTGGTCGTTCACCTGCCTTTGTTTCGGCCACTGCAGGAGCCGACAGGTCTGGCCCGGTATTCAATTGCTAATATGTTGCAATTGTTCCCGGGGATAGCCGGTTAAACTGCAGATGTCTGGGTTGATGGGCTGCTAATAGTCCTGAGTATAACTGCAAATGTCTGGGTTGATGGGCTGTTAATAGCCCTGAGTATCGATCTGGGCCGACTTCCCCAGAGCCGAATATGATATTCTGCCTGCAGCTGTCCGTTTGTGTCTTGTTACCTGCTTTTCCCATCAGCCTTTCCGGTTAGCCATTTTAAATCGGGTTTTGGCCAAATTAATCGGGAAGCAGCCATTTTACGTGGCTACAACTCGAAGCAAAGACTCGGTGTCAGAGGTGACCCAGACCCGAAGAAAGGAAGCAAGAAAGAACAACCAGCGAGAATCACCTTTGCAAAGAGAAATCAGAGGGACTCTGGGATCGGATCTACAACTTACCAAACCACCTTTGCGGGTAGTGTAGTTAGATACTGGGTGTTTCTTGTATGTATAGTGGGTCATTTATGGGTTAACTACATTTAATAAAATGTGTTGCATTATGGACATTGTTCTACTCATAAATAAAGACACCCGGGTAAACTTTATTTAAGGAGCTGGTTGAAGTATCTGAATTGGACAGATACAACATTTTGGCACCTCAGACAGTCCTTTGATAAGAAGCAATCTGTTGCTCCGAAGTCCAACCTTCAACCCAGTATTCTCCAACACTCGGTCTGAGCCTGAATTAACAGGACAGAAGCCCCACGTAATGGCCAGTCTTAAGTGAGTGAAGGACTAATACAGATTTGACCAGCTGATTGGGCCATAAACCAGGGGCGCGATTCTCCACTCCCACGCCGGTTGGGAGAATCGCCTGGGCCGCCGAAATTTCCGGGGACGCCGGTCCGACGCCCTCCCGCGATTCTCCCAAGCGGCGGGAACGGGCCGGTCGAGTTTCGCGGGCCGCAGGCCGGAGAATCGCCGGAGATACCCAGAATGGCGATTCTCCGGCACCCCCGCGATTCTGAGGCCTGGATGGGCCGAGCGGCCAGGCCAAAACGGCGGGTTCCCCCCGGCGCCGTCCACACCTGGTCGCTACAGTCGTGGGCGGTGCGTGAACGCTGGGGGGGGGCGGCCTGTGGGGGGGGGGGGCGAGGGGGGACCCTGCACCGGGCTTCACCTTGAATGTGGGGTGGCCCGCGATCGGTGCCCACCGATCGTCGGGCCGTCCTCTCTGAAGGACGACCTCCTTCCTTCCGCGGCCCCACAAGATCCGTCCCCCATCTTCTTGCGGGGCGGATTTGGACAGGACGGCAACCATGCATGCGCGGGTTGGCGCTGGCCAACCCGCGCATGCGCGGGTGACGTCCGTTATGCGGCGCCGGCCGTGTCATTTATTCGCCGCCGCTTTTACGCGGGCGACAAGGCCTGGCGCGGGTAGATGACGCGGCCCCGATACTGGCCCATTGTCAGGGCCTGAATCGGTCGGGACCGGGGCCGTTCCGCGCCGTCGTGGACCTCGACGGCGTTCACGACGGCGCGGCCACTTCGGCGTGGGGGTGGAGAATCCCGCCCCAGGTGTCTGGAACGTGAGGAGTACAAATTTTAGAAAAGATCTAGGATAGGTTTTTCCCTTGGCAGATCGAGAATAAGAGTTTCAGGATAAGGGACCCATCATTTAGGACAGAGATTAGGAGTAATTTATTCATTTTGTTTTTCATTTTTAAAATATATTTAAAGAACCCAATTTTTTTTTCCAATTGAGGGACAATTTGGCGTGGCCAATCTTTGGGTTCTGGGAGTGAGACTCACGGAGACATGGGGAGAATGTGCAAACCCCGCATGGACAGTGTCCCGGGGTCAGGATCGAATCCGAGTCCACGGCGCCGTGAGGCAACAGTGTTAACTACTGTGCTGCCCCGAGAAATTTATTCACTGAAAGGTTCGTGAGTAATTGGAATTCTCTATCCCAGAGGGCTTGGATGAACGTGGTCAACCTCAGCCTGAAATATATTCATACTTTTGGTCTCTGACTAGATGGCTAGAGTGTGGTGCAGAATGACACCAAGACTGGCTCAATCCCCATGGAGTAGTTCATGAATGCCAAAAGGGGAGGGGTGCCAATGAAAAGGGTACAATTGTATATAGGAAACATGTCATTCTGTAAATATTATGTCCTCTTTGGTATATCTAAATGTTATATTGCTAAAAGTGGAAAATTCTAATAAAAATATTTATTTAAAAAAATGAAGGCCTGCCTCCTTGCCTTGCCCCACACTTGATGTATCCCTCAAGCTTTAGAACCAATTATCTCTTCCTCTCTCAGGATACCAAAGGTCCTTCTACCATTACCAGGGCATGAAGGGAAATTGGAAGTGGGCAGGAAAGTGGAGTTTGAGGCCCAAGATCAGCTATGCTTATTGAATAAAAGAGTAGGCTCAACAGTCCAAAGGGTCTTCACCTGCTCCTATTTCTGGTTATGTTTTAATATCACCATTATATGGCTCGATAGCAAATTTTGCTTTATAATACGTTTGTGAAGCTCTCAGGAATGTTTTATTATGTTAAAAGTACTATATTAATACTAGTTGTTCTCTTTAAGTAACCTGATGCAGCTTGTCATCCATTTTGTACCTTTGCTGGTCGAGCAGGTAAAACAATATTTTGAAAGTCGAAGACTTTGAAAGTGGACAGGAATCGATTTTTAAAAATGAAACACGGGAAACCTGGCCTAAAGAGAAACTCATATCTTCAAAAACTGAAAACCGTATGTGCTGGGAACATCACATAGCAAGTAGCAAGTTCATAGCTGTAGTATGTTAATGGTTCAAATGATGTTTTAAAGCAGTTCAGTATTGTGATGGTTGCTCCACCATTAGTGAATGTGCCTTCAGCTTGTAGCCATCTGGGATGGCCACGTCTCGATTACAAAATGGACACTTGCAAAGAATGCAGGGAAAATTGGACAAGACCAAAAAAGCAAGCAGGTGCAAGGTCTGTCTGTTGATTAGAGCTGTAGTTCTCAGACAGGACCGGTACTGCAGAACCATCTACATACTAGGAACAAAAGGCAACATTTAGGGAAACAATGCTAAGACAGACATCCCGGCGCCAGAGGAGACTAAAACAAAGCAGACCAACGGCCACCTAGGACATGACCAGCAACCAGGGAACCCACCCCTCTATTGGGGGAAAATCGATAAGGACAATTGGGAAACGGCCCAATTAGTTGGGGCCAAGTTTAAGGCCCGCCCAAAAGCACGCAAAGCCCATTTGGGGTATAAAAAGGACTCCCCAAGAGAGGATCGGTCTCTTGGCCTTGTCTCTCAGCGAGAAGAGACCCGCCAAAGTTACACCAGACCAAGTAAGTTCCAAGTCAACACACGCCACGAGAAAGACGCTCCTAGTTGCTATCCTGTAAACAGCTCAACCCAGCAGCCTCAGAACCGAGCAACGGCCATTGTTCCTCTGACTGAGTGGGCACCCGAAGCTAAGTATAGGCTTTTATTAATAGTGATAGTTTAGGTTGTAGAGTTTATGCATGAGTAGATTTGACTGTGTGTAAATAAATGGGCATTGCTTTTGAACTAACTAACTGGTGTATCGAGTCTTTGATCAGTATTCGGTTTTGAACCTTGTGGCGGTATCGAAAGATACCTGGCGACTCTTGAGCAAACGTAATTAAACAGAGCCAAATTAAGAGACAACAGCAAGTTAGCAACATTTACTGGCGACATCTGACGGGACGCGATTTAAAAGTGGCCTAACCACTCCAAGAGAACCCAAATTTGAATGGAGAAGCCAATTGGAAACAGAAAAAACACAATACGGACCCAGGAAGTGTAGAAGATTGTAGTTTAGTCGGGCAGCATGGTCGGCACGGGCTTGGAGGGCCAAAGGGCCTGTTCCTGTGCTGTACATTTCTTTGTTCTTTGTAAGTGTAAGAACAGTACTGATCAAGCCTCCCAGATTCGGAAGTGTGTCAATGCATGCGTACTGACAGGGATATAAGGTAAACCTGAGAGATTTTGTTGCGTAAAACTGTCGGGAAGTAGGCCAGAAATTAGCGTAAGCCGTACCCGTGTTTACATCACCACTTGATCACCCCCTGTTCCAAATTCAGTAGAGAACCTAGATAGAGAAAATGGCAATGAAGGCAATGGAACGCCTTATGAACCCCCAGGAATTTGAGGTCATGGCGACCAGTAGAGTAGGACAGTGTCCCGTTTGGGAAGATGAGATCAGGAAATACCTAAAAGGGAAAGGATGGCCCCTTTGGAGTGAATTCTGCGCCAATGACGAAACAGGTCCCGGGAGTATAGGACCTACTTGGTGGGAGAACCTGTCAGAGATACACAAGAAGAGCTTGGGGAAAGCTCGCAAGTCGATGCCAATCGTGTCCTGTTTGGCACAATTGTGAGGCACAGAGGAGGTCGTTGGGACGCTCCGTAGAGAGATAGAGGAGAGAGACAGAAGTAGTGAGGTAGACGTGAGCGAAGTAGAGAAGGAGAATAGAGATTTAAAAGAGAAGTTAGCCGCAAGGGACAGAGGGCACACCAGTCTTGTCTCGCGCATTTGAGTAGTTTCCAAACGCAATACGATAAGGCCTAGCAGAACATGCAACGTGCGGTCTTGGTAAGACAAGAGATCGAGCAACAAGTTGAGAAATTGCAGAAAGAGTGCAATGTTTTGAAAGCAGCCCTACGAGCACTCCATACTTCCATGACGGAACAAAGGCAGAGCTCCGTAGACCACGCAAAGTGCCGGAAGCAAATTGCAGAATTGCAATCTGCTTTCCGTTCAAAATGGGTTTCAAAGCACATTTGGACCCCAATTAGATCAAGAAAATGGCCCCGATTGGCAGGAATTGAACGAGACTGCCCATAGATACGTACATGGGACATGTACGCAGGAAAACCCCCAGAAAAGGAAAGTGCCCCAACCCCCAACCGAACAGGCAGAACACACCCCCATGAACCCTGTAACCACACACCAATAAAGGTTGATTTCCTTTATACAACCCCGTTAACCGTGACCCAATTACGGGACGCGTGTGGAAAAATTACACCGTTCCTTCCCACATCAGACCCCCACCAATTTTTCGCGAAAGTCAAACAGCAGGCAACCATGTACGGCCTGGACGAGAAGGAGCAAGTGAAGCTCACAGTTTTAAGCCTCGACTCTTCAGTCTTGGTAGCCCTTCCCGACCGACAGAATGTAGGAGGACGCACTCTCCAAGAGATGCACACAGCGATCCTTGATGTGATCGGCTATAACAGAGGAGACCCCTAAAGACCCCTAGAAGGCCTAAACAAGTGTAGACAAAGGAAAACAGAGCACCCCACAGCATTTGCTGGACGCTTGTGGATACACTTTACAGCAGTTTTCGGAGAGTTAGCCCGCGCCCATTTGTCCCCAGATAATATGGCCAAATGGACTCGAATCCTAGTCTCTCACGCGACAGACACAGGACAGAAAGCCTGTGCAAATTATGACCCCTCAGATGAGGCCCACAATGAAAAATGGGTTTTGAAGAGATTGTCCCGCGCTTGGGAGCAATCACTCCAAGGCAAAACCGCATTTATAAAACCCGATGAAGAGCAGGCAGACATGAATCCAGTTACAGCGCACCAGAACCCCGCTTGGGTAAATGGGGGCAGGAACAGCCCACCCCAGCCCAAAGCTCAAGAATGTTACAACTGTGGACAGTTAGGACACTTTGCACGAGAGTGTCAACCACCCCAAAAGCAGCAAAGAAACCAACAGTCAGGCACCCTAAACAGGAATATTGCAAAGCCGATCCATAGCGTTAGCGCCCGTTCAGAGAATGCAGACATGAACGGCACCGACTGTAGGTGTTTGGGCTCCCCAACTTGGGTCTGCGACACCCTTTGGGACAAGTCCGGTAGACCGGTAGTAGCAGGCAAAGTTCGGGGACACCCCGTAGAATTTCTTTGGGACACAGGAGGGTCCCGTACCACACTCAATTCCTCCACAATGTTTCAGCGAGACACGTGGCCGACAACAGACACCATCGCACTCAGCGGTTTTACAGGTCATTTACAACAGGGAGACATCACAGCCCCTGTAGCAATACAAATAGGGAACGTCAGAACTAAGCACCCTGTAGTTTTGGTTGATCTGCCCCAGACAGCAGAACATATCCTTGGGATCGATTTCATGAGCTCCCATAACCTTTCTTTCAACCCAGTTAACAAGTGTATTTGGAAAATGGCAAAGGCTGCACGAGCCCCCGCCATGCTCACAGTAGGAGAGTATGTAAACAGGATTAGCTCAGTAGGAGACGTCTGGTTCGACCCTCGAGCCATTAGTGCAGACAAACAGGTTAGGACAGTCCTGCAGGAACACAAGGCGGCATTTGCACAGCACAAGCATGACTGTGGCAAATTGGCTGGCTTTGTGAACATTACAGGTCCCGACCCTAAACCCCAGAAGCAGTACGGATTTCCCCAGGAAGCAGAGGGCGAAATCTCCAAAGTAATGGAGAGTTTGTTGGATCAAGGCGTACTCAGATCAGTAGCCTCCACAAACAACACACCAATTTGGCCCGTCAGGAAACCGGATGGATCATGGCGACTGACCATTGATTACCGAGAACTGAACAAAGTAACCCCAGCAGCAGCCCCCACCGTAGCCACGAGTCCCGAGACCATGCTCAAACAGGGACTCCAGGCACAATTTTCTTCGGTTTTGGACATTAGCAACGGCTTTTCGTCCATTCCATTGGCTAAAGCGTGCCAGTACAAATTCGCCTTTACATTCCAAGGGCAAAAAGTACACGTGGACGTGCCTTCCACAAGGCTTCCACAACTCCCCCTCCATTTTCCACCGACAGCTGGCAAATCGATTAGCAAAATTTTCCCGCCCTGATTGTCTGGTCCAGTACGTAGATGACTTGTTACTCAGACAGACACAAATGGAGAGCACATTTCGCTTCTTGGCGAACTCCTAGGACTCCTAAAATAAATTGGTTGTAAAATCAACCCCAAGATAGCCCAGATTTTGAAAGAAAAAGTGATTTACTTGGGAACAGTGATCACACATGGTAAACGCGAGATCGAGCAAAAGAGAATTGACTCAATCGTCAAATTGCCCCTTCCCCACAATGTCTCAGCCCTCCGGTTATTTTTAGGACTGGTTGGCTACTGCCGAAACCATATTGACGGTTTCGCCACTAAAGCAGCGCCCCTTTCCGAACTTCTCAAGAAACAGACACCTTGGGAATGGCTTCCACAGCATACAGATGCCGTGGATGCTTTAAAAAGAGCACTCAGCACAGCCCCTGCACTACAGGTCCCAGATCCACTTTCCCTATACGCTATCAAAGTAGCAAGCACCGACCGAACCCTTTCAGCCGTGCTCCTCCAGGAACGCCATGACCTCACGCGTGTTAGACCCCGTAAAGGATTTTCTGCCTGTGAAAGGCACCTGCTCGCAGTTTTTTGGGCAGTACAGTACTTTGCCTACATTACAGGACTCAACCCTATCACCATCTTCACAGAACACACCCCAACACAGCTATTGTTAGACGGCCAACTTAAGGATGGTACAGTCAGCCAAATCCGCGCAGCCCGTTGGACCCTTCTTTTACAGGGACGGGATCATCACAGTAAAAAGAACCAAGACCCACACCTTCCTTGCCGATAATTAGCAGTATGCAGGCACCCCTCATGAGTGTGAGATCATCACCACAAAACAGAACACAGGCCCATTTATTCCCAAAACACATCCCAGGAAAACAGGCAGTACACCCCAGAGACCCCAGCCCACAGACACGTGCGCACCCCTGAAGATTTATGTGGATGGCTCCTCCACAATGTTAAATGGAAAAATAACTATCGGTTGCGGTATTTACGTAGAGGACACGCAGGGACACACCCTAGATGAGATTTCACTAATGTTGCCAGGACACTTTGGCTCGCAGGCAGCAGAGCTGGCAGCAATCACTTATATTGTAGACCACCCCAACTCGTTCCTGCCCCCAGCAGACATCTATTCGGACAGCTTGTATGTATGTAATAGTTTGATGGAATTCCTACCCCTGTGGGAAACGAGAGGATTTGTTTCCGCGGACGGTAAACCCCTTCCCTCAGCCCCATTACTCCGCCATATCTTAGAGACAGCGAAGGATAGAAATATGGAATAATTAAGGTTCGCAGTCATCACCGTTCTTCCGTCCCCCCCGGTAATGTTAAAGCAGACGCCCTAGCGAAGGCAGGCTCCAGGCATGGTTATTTTTGGAACCCCCCCGAAAGCACCCCAGTACACGCAGTTCAGGTCTCACAGACCAATATTCAGGATCTAGCGAAGGCACAGAAAGAGGACGAGAAACTCCGGGATGTTTTAAAGGGTACCTTCCCAGCCCCGTATGATAAATACAAGAATGCAATAACCACACATGACGGTGTGATTTTAAAGGATGGCATTTATATAGTTCCCAGTCAGGACAGGAACCAGATCATTTGTCAGTTCCATGACAATCATGGAGACCAAGGTATTGAACCCACCCTAGCCCACCTCAGACCGCTCTGCTGGTGGCCTGATTTAAAAGCCGATGTTACCCACTACATTGAGCATTGCTTGATCTGTGCCCATAACAATCCGGACAGATTTGTGAAAAAGGCTCAACATCGTCATACCCGCCCCGTAAAAGGACCCTGGACAAATCTACAGATAGACTATATAGGACCCCTACGTCCTTGCAGAATGGTTATAAGTATGTGTTGGTAGTCATTGACACCTTCACAAAATGGGTGGAAGCATTTCCATCGAGAACTAATACGGCCAAGACAACGGCTAAAATATTAACACACATCTTTACAAGATGGAGTCTCCCACGCAGTATAGAAACCGATCAAGGCTCCCATTTCACAGAACGTGGAATGAAAAACGTCCTCACGATTTTCGGCATTCGACAAAAGTTTCACAAAGCGTACCACCCCCAGTCAAGTGATATTGTACGAGGATGAATAGGACATTATCAAAGATTATCATAGAATTTACAGTGCAGAAGGAGGCCATTCAGCCCATAGAGTCTGCACCGGCTCTTGGAAAGAGCACCCTACCCAAGGTCAACACCTCCACCCTATCCCCATAACCCAGTAACCCCACCCAACACTAAGGGCAATTGTGGACACTAAGGGCAATTTATCATGGCCAATCCACCTAACCTGCACATCTTTGGACTGTGGGAGGAAACCGGAGTACCCGGAGGAAACCCACGCACACACGGGGAGGAGGTGCAGACTCCGCACAGACAGTGACCCAAGCCGGAATCGAACCTGGGACCCTGGAGTTGTGAAGCAATTGTGCTATCCACAATGCTACCGTGCTGCCCATTAAAAGCCACCCTCAGGAAAATGGTACAGCAGAATAACTGCACCTGGGATTCAGTTCTCCCATTTGCTTTAATGTTTATAAGGAACAAGGTATCCACGTCCACAGGATACAACCCCCACACTCTCATGACCGGACGCCCCATGAAAGGGACAGAGTATTTATTAGGACTGGATTTGGCCAGCCCCGCAATTACAACCCTCACGCATAAAAATGCTGGACAACAATTGATACAGAACATAAAAGCAGCCCAACTCGCAGCAGCTGTGAGACTTGGGACCAGGAAGAAACAGAGCAATGCTCGTTTCGACAAAACAGTACACGCCACTGAGTTTGCAGTAGGGCAGCAAGTGATGCTTTCCCTACACAACCCCAGTTCATTCCTTTCCCCTAAATTCTCCGGACTGTACTCCATTTCGGACAAAGTCAGCCCCTCGGTATACAAGATTACATATCCCAATGGTAAGTCTGCGTAGTTTCACATAAACCAGCTCAAGGCTTACGGCTCGCAGAATGACCACACACACCACATCCTGCTCGCAGCAGCAGGCAAGCACGCCCCGCCCACAGATGACGTTTTCCTCCCCTCCCCCACCCAGTCCAGCCCGCCCTCAGACACGACTTCAACTCCACCCCCAGAGGCACGACTCCGCCTCTCCCTTCCTTCAACCAGCAGCGTCAGCGAGTGATAGCGATCATGATGACGATAGCCACAGCACACCACGTTACGATTATCTCCCTGTACCAGGCCCCACTCCCAGCGAATCCGAGCATGATTCCACTGACCCCTTCGAGATTACATATATCAAAGCCCCTGACCCAGACCCACCGCCCGACGATTACGGATTGAAGTATAGTAGCTCCAACCTCAACACATGATTCTGGCACCGAGGCAATTCGTTCAGGTTCACCCGGAATGATGAGGTGGACCCCAATTCGCCCCAAGCAGCTTTAGCACGATTACTACAGACAAGAGTTTGGCAACCGGGAGAAGATGATGACATAGAGTCTGACTCCCACCAAACAAATCCCTTTGCGACCCTGTTCGCTGTTGAGCAATGAGGTGTCTAGATGATGGAAAAAAGGAACTGATGGATACGGTGTCCTTTCAGATGGAACCTGCACCATGTTTGTTGTATGTTTGTTCGTTAGTATTAACGTTACGTGTTTTTCGTCAACTCAAAAGTTTTTCACGGCCCCACGGCACCACTCCTTTGACGCCCAATGCCTGTTAGAGGAACAAGTTTGTCCTCAGACAACCATTCAGAGGAAGTAGTTTGTCGACAGACACTACTCATAACTACTCTCCTGATTCGATCACGAGAGGCAGCCCCCCACGACGACCACATTCTTACCCGTTCTTGCCGGTTGCTCAGGCAGTGTAGAAACGGCACTGGTCCCCGCCCTGCCTGAGGACCCCCCTCTGGTCAGCTATGCCCGGGTAGAACACAAAACGGCAAAAGTTAATGAAAACGAGGACGAGATCTTGGGCCTGTCGGTGAGGGTGGAGGCGCACGAGGCGCTGCACAAGAGGTGGGCGGGAAGATTCGAAGACCTGGAGAACAGGTCGAGGAGAAAGAATCTTCGGATCCTGGATCTCCCTGAAGGAGTGGAGGGGGCCGATGCCAGGGCATATGTGAGCACGATGCTCGAGTCGATGATGGGCGCGGAGGCCCCTTCGAGGCCTTTGGAGCTGGATGGGGCACACCGGGTGCTGGCGAGGAGGCCCAAGGCTAATGAGCCGCCAAGGGCGATTGTGGTGAGGTTTCACCGTTTCACGGACAGAGAGAGGGTCTTGAAATGGGCCAAGAAAGAGCGGAGCAGCAGCTGGGAGAATGCGGAGATCCGACTATACCCGGACTGGAGCACGGAGGTAGCAAAGAGGAGAGCGGGTTTCAACCGGGCCAAGGCGGTGCTGCACCGGAAAGGAGTGAGATTCGGACTGCTGCAGCCAGCGTGATTGTGGGTCACATTCAAGGATCAACATCACTATTTTGAAACGCCTGAGGAGGCTTGGACCTTTATTCAAACTGAAAAGTTGGATTCAAACTGAGGGTTTGTGTGGGTGGGGGAGATGTTTGATGTTTGTTGTACAGAGGGTGTTAATCCCGCGCAGGAAATGTTCCACAGGCTGGGGGATGGATGGGGATGGGGAAAAGGACCGGGTGAGAAGACCGTACGAGACGGGGGGGCGCTGGTGCTGGAAGATGAGGAGGCTCGGGGATGGGGGAAATGAGACAAGCCGCGACAGGTGCTGCGCCAGAGGGGGCGGGGCAGGCTTAGGAAAGTGCGGGCTTTTTCCTGCACTAGGGAAGAATGGAGGGGGGGGGGGGAAATGGAGGAGCGCACAACGATTGGGAGATTCCCACACGGGGGGGGGGGGGGTCAATGGGACGGCGGGGGAAACCAGGGTCAGCAGGAGTCAGCTGACTTACGGGAGTGCTATGGGGGGAGCAAAAGAGCTAGACACGGGTCTAGCGGGGGGGGGGGAGGGGGGAAGAGAATAGGGTTGCTGCTGCACTGGCCGAAGGGGAATGGGACACAGAAGAGGTGGTCGGGGCGGGGGGTCTTCCGTCTAGGGGACTGGAGGGTGAGGGCGGCGCGGGCATGGGACTGGCATAGAAAAGGAGATGGCTAGTTGGCAGGGGGTGGTGGGAGGCCCCCAATCCGGCTGATAACGTGGAATGCGAGGGGCCTGAATGGGCCGGTAAAGAGGGCCCGAGTGCTCGCGCACTTAAAGGGACTGAAGGCAGACGTGGTCATGCTCCAGGAGACACATTTGAAGGTGGCGGATCAGGTCAGGTTAAGAAAGGGATAGGTATTCCATTCGGGGCTGGGTGCGAAGAACAGATGGGTGGCAATATTGGTGGGGAAGATGGTGTCGTTTGAGGCCAAGAATATCGTAGTGGACAATGGAGGTCGATACGTGATGGTGAGCGGTAAGTTGCAGGGGACGTGGGTGGTATTGGTAAATGTATACGCCCCAAACTGGGATGATGCCGGATTCATGAAGCGCACGTTGGGGCGCATTCCGGACCTGGAGGTAGGAAGCTTGATAGTGGGTGGGGATTTTAATACGGTGTTGGACCCAGCACTGGATCGCTCCAGATCTAGGACCGGAAAGAGGCCATCTGCGGCTAAGGTGCTTAGGGAGTTTATGGACCAGATGGGGAGGGTGGACCCGTGGAGGTTTACCAGGCCGCAGGCCAGGGAATTTTCTTTTTTCTCCCACGTGCACAAAGCCTACTCCCGGATAGATTTTTTTGTTCTGGGCAGGGCGCTGATCCCGAAAGTGGAGGGAACGGAGTATTCGGCCATTGCCATTTCAGATCACGCCCCGCACTGGGTGGAACTAGAGTTGGGAGAGGAGAGGGAGCAACGCCCGTTGTGGCGGTTGGATGTGGGACTGTTGGTAGATGAGGCGGTGTGTGGGTGAGGGGGTGTATCGAAAGGTACTTGGAGGCCAACGACAACGGGGAGGTGCAGGTGGGGGTGGTATGGGAGGCGCTGAAGGCGGTGATCAGGGGAGAGCTAATCTCCATCAGGGCTCATAGGGAGAAGATAGAGGACAGGGAAAGGGAGAGGTTAGTGGGGGAGATTTTAAGAGTGGACAGGAGATATGCAGAGGCCCCTGAAGAAGGATTACTTAGGGAAAGGCGACGTCTCCAGACGGAGTTTGACCTGTTGACCACAGGGAAGGCAGAGGCACAGTGGAGGAAAGCGCAGGGGGCGACGTATGAGTATGGGGAGAAGGCGAGTCGGATACTGGCACACCAGCTCCATAAGAGGATGGCACCGAGGGAAATAGGTGGAGTCAAGGATGGAAGGGGAGCCACGGTGCGGAGTGCGACGAAAGTAAATGAGGAATTCAAGGCCTTCTATGAGGAGCAGTACAGACCCCAGCCCCCAGCGGGGGAAGAGGGGATGAGACGATTCTTGGACCAACTGAGGTTCCTGAGGGTGGAGGAGCAGGAGGTGGCTGGTTTGGGGGCACCAATTGGGTTGGAGGAGCTAAGCAAAGGTCTGGGGAGTATGCAGGCAGGGAAGGCCCCGGGACCGGACGGGTTCCCGGTTGAGTTCTATAGGAAGTACGTAGACCTGTTGGCCCCGCTGCTAGTGAGGACTTTTAATGAGGCAACGGAGGGAGGGACCCTGCCCCCGACAATGTCAGAGGCGACGATCTCTTTGATCCTGAAGCGGGACAAGGACCCACTGCAATGTGGGTCATACAGGCCGATCTCGCTCCTCAACGTGGATGCTAAGTTGCTGGCAAAAGTACTGGCTACGAGGATCGAGGACTGTGTCCCGGGGGTGATCCACGAGGACCAGACAGGATTTGTAAAGTGTAGGCAGCTAAACACCAATGTGCGGCGGCTCCTAAATGTGATAATGATGCCATCGGTGGAGGGAGAGGCGGAGATAGTGGCAGCTATGGACGCGGAGAAGGCCTTTGACCGAGTAGAGTGGGAGTACCTCTGGGAAGTGCTGCGGAGGTTTGGGATCGGGTGAGGGTTTATTAGTTGGGTTAAGCTACTTTACAGAGCCCTGGTGGCGAGTGTGGTGACGAATCGGCGGAGGTCGGAGTATTTTCGGCTGTACCGTGGGACGAGGCAGGGTGCCCCCTGTCCCCCGTGTTGTTTGCATTAACAATTGGACCTTGGCCATGTCATTAAGGGAGTCTAGGAATGGAGGGGGGTGGTCCGAGGGGGAGAGGAGCATCGAGTGTCGCTTTATGCAGACGACCTGTTGCTGTATGTGGCGGATCCAATGGAGGGGATGGTGGAGGTCATGCAGACTCTAAGGGAGTTTGGGGATTTTTCGGGCTATAAGCTTAATGTAGGGAAGAGTGAGCTTTTTGTAGTACAGTCAGGAGACCAGGAAAAGGGGATAGACGATTTACTGCTGAGGAGGGCGGAAAGGGGCTTTCGGTACCTGGGGATCCAAATAGCTAGGAGTTGGGAGGCCCTACATAAACTGAACCTGACGAGGCTGGTGGAGCAGATGGAGGAGGACTTCAAACGATGGGACATGTTGCCGCTCTCGCTAGCGGGTAGAGTGCGGTCAGTCAAAATGGTTTCTTTTTGTGTTCCAGTGCCTTCCAATTGTAATCACAAAGGCCTTTTTAAGAGGGTAGGCAGGAGTATGATGGGTTTTGTGTGGGTGAATAAGACCCCGAGAGTAAGGAGAGGGTTTCTGGAGTGCAGTAGGGACCGAGGAGGGTTGGCGTTGCCGAATCTGGGTGGCTACTATTGGGCAGCCAATGTGGCGATGATCCGTAAGTGGGTGATGGAGGGAGAAGGGGCGGCATGGAAGAGGTTGGAGATGGCGTCCTGCAAAGAAACGAGCCTGGGGGCTGCCGCTCTCACCGACAAGGTACACCACGAGTCCGGTGGTGGCGGCAACGCTAAAGATTTGGGGCCAGTGGAGACGGCACAGGGGTGCAATGGGAGCCTCGGTGTGGTCCCCGATCAGGGGTAACCATTGGGTTGTCCCAGGGAGGATGGATGGGGGGGTTTCAGAGCTGGCATCGGGCAGGGATTAGAAGAATGGGGGGCCTGTTCATTGATGGGACGTTTGCGAGCCTAGGTGCACTGGAGGAGAAGTTTGGGCTACCCCAGGGAAATGCTTTCAGATACATGCAGGTGACGGCGTTTGTGAGGCGACAGGTGAGGGAATTCCCGTTGCTCCAGGCACAGGAAATTCAAGACAGGGTGATCTCAGGTGTATGGGTCGGAGAGGGCAAGGTGTCGGCGATATACCAGGAGATGAAAGAAGAGGGGGAGGCGTTGGTAGAGGAGCTGAAGGGTAAATGGGAAGAGGAGCTGGGGGAGGAGATTGAGGAGGGGCTATGGGCTGATGCCTTAAGTAGGGTTAATTCCTCTTCTTCGTGTGCCAGGCTTAGCCTGATACAGTTTAAGGTGGTTCATAGAGCGCACATGACGGGGGCGAAGCTGAGTAGGGGTGGAGGACAGATGTGGGAGGTGCTCAGGAAGCCCAGCAAACCATGTCCATATGTTTTGGTCATGCCCGGCACTGGAGGGGTTCTGGAGGGGTGTGGCGGGAACAATATCTAAGGTGGTGAAAGTCCGGGTCAAGCCAAGCTGGGGGCTAGCAATATTTGGAGTAGTGGGTGAGCCGGGAGTGCAGGAGGCGAAAGAGGCCGGCATTCTGGCCTTTGCGTCCCTAGTAGCCCGGCGAAGGATCTTGCAAATGTGGAAGGAGGCGAAGCCCCCCAGCGTGGAGGTCTGGATAAATGATATGGCAGGGTTTATCAAGTTAGAGAGGATAAAGTTTGCCTTGAGAGGGTCTGCACAGGGGTTCTACAGGCGGTGGCAACCGTTCCTAGACTATCAGCGTTAGATGAAGGTCGGTCAGCAGCAGCAACCCAGGGGGGGTGGGGGGGTGTCTTGCGTGGGAGGGGGGGGGTGGAGGCAGGGGAAAGGGGGGGTCTGTCTGGGGGGTATTTGAGCAAGAAATACATGAAGGATCTGGAAAACTGACATGTACGGGAGGAATCCAATGTACAAAGTTCTGTAACATATCGTTTTACCATGTTTATGTCTTGCTATGTGCGTTTTCTTTCTATTTGTTATGGGGGTGGGGGGGGGGTTGTTTGTAAGGGTGAAAAATGGTGTTAAAAATCTTAATAAATATATTTTGAAAAATAAATTATTAGCAAACAAAGAGTGGGGATTAATGGATGTTTCTCTGGTTTGCAATCAGGAGCTAGTGGTGTCCCTCAGGGATCAGTGTTGGGCCCACAATTGTTCACAATTTACATAGATGATTTGGAGTTGGGGACCAAGTGCAATGTGTCCAAGTTTGCAGACGACACTAAGATGAGTGGTAAAGCAAAAAGTGCAGAGGATACCGGAAGTCTGCAGAGGGATTTGGATAGGTTAAGTGAATGGGCTAGGGTCTGGCAGCTGGAATACAATGATGACAAATGTGAGGTTATCCATTTTGGTAGGAATAACAACAAAAGGGATTATTATTTAAATGATAAAATATTAAAACATGCTGCTGTGCAGAGAGACCTGGGTGTGCTAGTGCATGAGTCGCAAAATGTTGGTTTTCAGGTGCAACAGGTGATTAAGAAGGCAAATGGAATTTTGTCCTTCATTGCTAGAGGGATGGAGTTTAAGACTAGGGAGGTTCTGCTGCAATTGTATAAGGTGTTAGTGAGGCCACACCTGGAGTATTGTGTTCAGATTTGGTCTCCTTATTGAGAAAGGGCGTACTGGCACTGGAGGGTGTACAGAGGAGATTCACTAGGTTAATCCCAGAGCTGAAGGGGTTGGATTACTAGGAGAGGTTGAGTAGACTGGGACTGTACTCGTTGGAATTTAGAAGGATGAGGGGGGATCTGATAGAAACATATAACATTATGAAGGGAATAGATAGGATCGATGCGGGCAGGTTGTTTCCACTGGCGGGTGAAAGCAGAACTAGGGAGCATAGCCTCAAAATAAGGGGAAGTAGATTTAGGACTGAGTTTAGGAGGAACTTCTTCACCCAAAGGGTTGTGGATCTATGGAATTCCTTGCCCAGTGAAGCAGTAGAGGCTCCTTCATTAAATGTTTTTAAGATAAAGATAGATAGTTTTTTGAAGAATAAAGCGATTAAGGGTTATGGTGTTCGGGCCGGAAGGTGGAGCTGAGTCCATAAAAGATCAGCCATGATCTCATTGAATGGTGGAGCAGGCTCGAGGGGCCAGATGGCCTACTCCTGCTCCTAGTTCTTATGTTCTTATGAAGACGGCCTCCATCTTTTTCACCTGGATCTTAGCGGGACCCCTTCAGTTGCGCGCGGACGCTACCCCCCTGACCCCCTACCACACAAACCGTGAATGATTCCCACCCCTGCAATACACAGAACCCCGAGATAGCTAGCCCCGCGACAGCTAACCATACCCCGACCTGGTGTGATACGATTATCACCTGGTACTCACTATCGTATGTAGTCGAAGCCCTCTTAGTACTGGCGATACTTTGCAGTGTCGTGCAGACACTTAGAGTCAGGAAATGGTGAAAGAGAACCTACCGCTCTCGCACCCCGGTATACACGTTTATGTCCCCTATTTTCGGACTTCATCAAACCCCCGAACCCCTTGAAAAGAATTAAAGTGCATCCGTTTCTCTTTATGTATTCTGTTAAATAAAGAAATGTAAACCTCTGTGTCTGACTGCCAGGCCAGAGAAATTTGTGTGCTGCTATTTTGTACATTTAAAATGTTGTAGATTATTTTTGATTGTTTGAATGAGGATAGTTAATGAGGATAGTTAGAGGTTCCAGTTTTTAAATTTTTCTGTAATGCATGCATTAATGTCATAGCGCCCCGTAGAGTTTTATAATAATGTATGTATTTAAAATGATCTAGGTAAAATTGTGTTGTACAGGAGAGGACAGAGTAGAGCCTGATTATGGGTGCCCCGTTTGGTCAGAGGACGAAGACGATGCAGTAATGTGATCCTTCACGCTTCACGTTGAGAATCACAAGGAGAGAGTGTAGCCATCTGGGATGGCCACGTCCTGATTACAAAATGGACACTTGCAAAGAATGCAGGTGCAAGGTCTGTCTGTTGATTAGGGCTGTAGCTCTCAGACAGGACCGGCACTGCAGAACCATCTACATACTGATGAGCGATCCCCGGGAACAAAAGGCAACATTTAGGTAAACAATGCTAAGACAGACATCTCGGCGCTAGAGGAGACTAAAACAAAGCAGACCAACGGCCACCTAGGACATGCCCAGCAACCAGGGAACCCACCCCTCTATTGGGGGAAAATCGATAAGGACAATTGGGAAACGGCCCAATTAGTTGGGGCCAAGTGTAAGGCCCGCCCAAAAGCACGCAAAGCCCTTTTGGGGTATAAAAAGGACTCCCCAAGAGAGAATCGCTCTCTTGGCCTTGTCTCTCAGCGAGAAGAGACCCGCCAAAGCTACACCAGACCAAGTAAGTTTCAAGTCAACGCACACTACGAGATAGACGCTCCTAATTGCTATCCTGTAAACAACTCAACCCAGCAGCCTCAGAACCGAGCAACGGCCATTGTTCCTCTGACTGAGTGGGCACCCGAAGCTAAGTATAGGCTTTTAGTAATAGTGATAGTTTAGGTTGTAGAATTTATGCATCAGTAGATTTGACTGTGTGTAAATAAATGAGCATTGCTTTTGAACTTACTAACTGGTGTATCGAGTCTTTGATCAGTATTCTGTTTTGAACCTTGTGGCGGTATCGAAAGATATCTGGCGACTCTTGAGCAAACGTAATTAAACAGAGCCAAATTAAGAGACAACAAAGTTAGCAACAAGGTGTCAACGCACAAAGCTCTTGAATCCCCTGCCTAAACTTAACCATCTTTTTCTTTTTAAGATGCTCCTTAAAACCTGTCTCATTAGGCCAGTTGACCAGAAACTATGCCCCCTCAAATTTTGTTTCATTATGTTCCTGTGAAGTGCATTGGGATTGTTTATTATATTAATGATACTATATAAATGCAAGTTGTTGTTTGTTGTGGCAAAAATGGAACTGGCCCAGAAAAATTGGAAAGAAAATCTGGCAAATAGGACAGCACAAAAATAACGTGAAATGTTCAAATAAAGATGACCACAGACTAACATTCCATGTAAGCTCTGCAGATGCACAGCCGCAAAGTAATATGGAACATGCTGCAGCAAGGAACAAAGAGGCCACACACAGGCAATGTTCCCGTGCAAGGATGCATATGGTGACAGTGACTGCACTTGGCAGCAACCCAGAATTTATTTTTAAAATTTAGAGTACCCAATTCATTTTTTTCCAATTAAGGGGCAATTTAGCGTGGCCAATCCACCTACCCTGCACATCTTTGGGCTGTGGGGGCGAAACCCACGCAAACACGGGGAGACTGTGCAAACTCCGCACGGACAGTGACCCAGAGCCGGGATCGAACCTGGGACCTTGGTGCTGTGAGGCAGCAGTGCTAACCACTGCACCACTGTGCTGCCTTCAACCCAGACTTTTACTAAGTGTGGCTTCAAGAAACCCAGTCAAGTTGAAGTCAATAGGGAATTGGGAGGTGGGGGGAGGGGAAAACTTCACTGGTTGGAGTCATAGCACAAGGAAGATGGTTGTAGTTGTTAGAAGCCAAACATCCAAGCAATCCTTACTGGCATGCAGAAAGACCTGGACAACGTTCAGGCTTGGGCTGATAAAAGGCAAATAACATTATTAAGTAACATTCATTGCAGGCAATGACTATGTCCAACAATAAAGAACCTAATCATCTCACCTTGACGTTCAATGGTGTTACCATTACTGAATTCCCCCACCATTAATATGCTGGGGGTTACCATTTACCATCATAAACAAGTGGATTTCAAAGGCTGAGAATTATGCACCTTTTGACTCCTCAAAGCTTGTCCACCATCTCCAAGCACAAGACAGGAGTCTGATGGAATACTTTCAGCTTGGGAGGAGGGGGAAGTTCAGGTATTAAAGGAGCTGTTCCTGGGAGGTCGTTTTGATTCCTGCATTAAGTTTCACCTGACATTTGTACAATTAACTTCTCTGAAGAATTTTAGAATTTATTTACCATGCAGGAGGCCATTCAGCCTATCGAGACTGCACCGGCCCTTGGAAAGAGCACCCCTCTTAAGCCTATGCTTCCGTCCCATCTCGCAACCCCACCTAACCTTTTAGAATCAAAATCAGTTGTTGGCTAAAGTGAGGAGGCTGCTTAATGTGATTATGATGCCCCCGGAGGGGCAGGAAGTGGCGATGGATGCGGAGAAGGCTTTCGACCGGGTGGAGTGGGAGTACCTGTGGGAAGTGCTGGGGCGGTTTGGGTTCGGGCAGGAATTTGTGGACTGGGTCCAATAATTGTATAGGGCACCGGTAACAAGTGTGTGGATGAACTGGGTGAGCTCAGGATATTTAAGTCTGCACCATGGGTTGAGGCAGGGGTGCCCGCTCTCTCCGTTGCTTTTTGCCTTGGCTATAGAGGCATTGGCAATGGCGCTTAGAGCGTCGAGGGACTGAAGACGGATCGAGCCTGGAAGGGCATTGAGCACAGGAAATCACTGTACGCGGACGGACGGTTATATATTTCAGATCCGTTGGGGGGGGCATTGGCAGCATTATGGAGGACTTTGGTTAGGTTTCCGTGTACAAGTTGAACATGGGAAAGAGCGAGGTGTTTCAATTGAGAACAGAGGCCGGGAGATGAGGTTAGGGGAGCTGCCGTTTAAGGTGCTGGGGACAAACTTTAGATACTTGGGCATCCAGGTGACGCGGGGTGGCGCAGCTACATAGTTAAGTTTGACTTGGCTGGTGGAGCAGATGAAGTGGGATTTTAAGAGGTGGGATGTGCTGTCACTGTCGTTGGCGGGACAGTACAGACAGTGAAGATGATGATGCTGTCAAGGTATCTACTTATACTACAGAACCTTCGATCTTTGTCCCAAAGTCATTCTTTAAGAAGGTTAATGCGCTGACCTCGGGGTTTGTATGGGTGGGGAAGACCCTGTGGGTCAAAAGGGCTTCTTTGGAGCGGGGGAGAGGAGGTGTGGGGTTGGCATTGCCAAATATAATGAATTACTACTTGGTGGCAAACATCGCTATGGTCAGGAAATGGGTAGTGCAGGTGGACAGGAGGTATGCGGAGTCTCCGGATTAGGATTACTGAAGGAGCGTCAAAGACTTCAAATGGAATTTGGGCTCCTGTCCACAGGTAAGGCAGAGGGGCAGCTGAGGAGGGTAATAGTGGTGGTGTACGAATATGGGGAGAAAGCTAGTAGGATGTTAGCACATCAGCTGAGGAAAAAGGAGGTGCCAAGGGAAATTGGGACGGTAAAGGATATAAGGGGGAAGGTGGTGGTGGACCGGGAGCAATAAATGATGTGTTTCGTGAATTCTATAGTCAACTTTATAAATCGGAACCCCCAGCCGGGGTGGAGGGTATGAAACGATTTCTGGGGGGGGGCTAAAGTTCCCGAAGATAGATGAGGAGCTAGTGGGGGGCCCAATTGGGCTCAGGGAGGTGATTGGGATTGGGGGCGTTGCAATCGGGTGAGGCCCCGGGACCTGATGTTTACCCAGTGGAGTTCTACAAAAAGTTTTCTGGGTTACTGGGGCCGCTCCTAGTTAAGTCTTTTAATGAGTCAAAGGAGTTGGGCGTGCTCCCCCCAACGTTATCACAAGCATCGATCTCTCTCATTTTGAAGTGGGATAAGGACCCCGAGAGCTGATGATCATACAGGCCGATCTCCCTTTTGAATGTAGATGCTAAATTGCTGGCAAAGATCTTGGCCACATGTATAGAGGACTGTGTAAAGGAGGTAATCGGGGCGGATCGGGCGAGATTTGTGAAGTGTAGGCACCTGACGTCCAACATTAGATGGCTCTTAAATGTTATAATGATGCCAGCCAAGGGGCGCGAGGTTGAGGTGGTAGTAGCCATGGATGCTGAAAAAGCCTTTGACCAGGTGGAGTAGAAGTACCTATGGGATATTCTAGGCAGGTTTGGGTTCGGGCAGGGATTTGTGGATTGGGTCCGGTTGCTATACTAGGCTCCGATGGCAAATGTAAGAACCAACCGGGTCTGGTCAGAATATTTTAGTCTTTGTTGGGGAACAAGACAAGGATGTCTGCTCGCCCCACTGCTGCTTGCCCTGGCCATAGAGCCCGTGGCAATGATCCTTAGGTCAACAAACGTCTGGCGGGTGTTAGTGAGAGGGGGGGATGGAGCATAGGGTCTCACTTTACACGGACGATTTACTCCTTTATATCACAGAACTGTTGGGGGGATGGCTGGAATTACAGAGGCACGGGAAGAATTTGGGCGGTTTTCGGGCTACAAGCTAAATATGGGAAAGAGCGAGGTGTTTGCGATTCAGGCACGGGGGCAGGAAAGGAGATTGAGGGAGTTACCTTTTAAAGTGGTGGGGAGGAGTTTCAGGTATCTGGGGATTTAGATGGCTAAGAATAGGGGGCAGCTTCACAAGTTGAATTTGGGTAGAGCGGTCGATCAAATGAAAAGGGATTTCTGCAGGTGGGACACGCTCCCGCTGATACTGTCGGGGAGGGTGCAGACGGTGATGATGACAGTCCTCCCGAGGCTGCTGTTCTTTTTTCAATGTCTCCCGATTTTTGTCCCAAAGGCCGTTTTTGGGAAAATTAATGCAGTGATCTCGGGTTTTGTGTGGGCTGGTAAAACACCGAGGGTGAAGAAGGCACTCCTGGAACGGTGGGGGGGGGGCCTTGGCTCTCCCACTTTGACCCTGGATCCTACCACCCTTGACACCATCCTCGCTACGCCCTTCCAAAATTCCTCCAGCGCTGGGCATGCCCAGAACATATGGGTGTGGTTTGCTGGGCTCCCTGAGCACCTAACACACCTGTCCTCACCCCAAAAAAATCGGCTCCTCCTTGTCCCGGTCATGTGTGCCCTGTGCAGCACCTTAAACTGTACGAGGCTGAGCCTCGCGCACGATGAGGAAGAGTTCATCCTCCCCAGGGCATCTGCCCACGTCCCTTCCTCAATTTCCTCTCGAACTCCTCCTCCCACTTACCTTTTACCTCCACCACCGAAGCCTCCTCCTGCATCACCTGGTAGGTTTCCGAGATCTTCCCCACTCCCCCCCGCCCCCCGAGAGCACCCTGTCCTGTACTGTGTGTGGCAGTAGCCGCGGGAAATCCACCACCTGCCGTCTGGCAAACGCCCTTACCTGTAAGTACCTGAAGGTGTTCCCCGGGGGAGCCCGTACTTCTCCTCCAGCTCACCCAGGCTCGCGAACTTCCCGTCTACAAACAGGTCCCCCAACTTTCGTATTCCTGCCCTGTGCCACCCCGCAAACCCTCCACCTGTTATTCCTGGGCCGAACCGGTGGTTCCACCGTAATGGGGTTCACACCGAGGCCCCAACTTCCCCCATGTGCCGCCACCACTGCCCCCAAATTTTGAGGGCAGCCACCACCACCGGGCTCGTGCTATACCTCCTTGGAGGGAGCGGCAGCGGCGCCGTTGCCAGCGCCCCCAGACTCGTATCTACACAAGACGCCGTCTCCAGCCTCTTCCATGCAGCCCCCTCCCTCTCCATCACCCACTTGCGCACTATCATCGCATTGGCAGCCCAGTAGTATCCAACAGAGGTTGGGCAGCGCCAGTCCCCCCTCTCTCTACTCCGCTCCAGGAACACCCTTCTCACCCTCGGAGTCCCTCGCGCCCACACAAACCCCATTATACTCCTGTTAACCCGCCTGAAAAAAGCCTTCGGGCTAAACACTGGGGGCACTGGAACAGGAACAAAAACCTTGGAAGCACCATCATTTTGATTGACTGCACCCTACCCGCCAAGGACAGCGGCAACACGTCCCACCTCATGAACTCCTCCTCCATTTGCTCCACCA
The DNA here is from genome assembly GCF_047496885.1 of Scyliorhinus torazame. NCBI lineage: Eukaryota > Metazoa > Chordata > Chondrichthyes > Carcharhiniformes > Scyliorhinidae > Scyliorhinus > Scyliorhinus torazame. The sequence goes on from NC_092712.1 coordinate 265,985,135, forward strand.
GCCTTGTAAAGTTAAGCCTATGCAGGGCCCCCCAGCTCCTGGCCACCTGGACCCCCAAATACCTGAAGCTCCTCTCCGCCCTTTTTAGTGGGAGCTCGCCAATCCCCCTCTCCTGGTCCCCTAGCTGAACTACGAACAGCTCGCTCTTCCCCATATTGAGCTTGTACCCCGAAAAGTCCCCGAATTCCCTAAGAATCCCCATTACCTCCAGCATTCCTCCCACCGGGTCCACCACATACAGCAGCAGGTCGTCCGCATAAAGTGACACCCTATGCTCTTCCCCACCCCAACCCCCTCCAGTTCCTTGACTCCCTCAATGCCATAGCCAGTGGTTCAATCGCCAGTGCGAAGAGCAGGGGGGACAAGGGACACCCCTGTCTCGTCCCTCGGTGCAACCGAAAGTACTCGGACCTCCTCCTGTTTGTGGCCACACTCGCCATCGGGACCTCATACAACAGCCTAACCCACCTGACAAACCCCTCCCCAAACCAGAACCTCTTCAGCACCTCCCACAGGTACCCCCACTCTACCCTATCCAAGGCTTTCTCAGCGTTCATCGCCAGCACTATCTCCGCCTCCCCCTCCCTCGCCGGCATCATGATAACGTTCAAAAGCCTCTGCACATTCGCGTTCAACTGTCTCCCCTTCACAAACCCCGTCTGGTCTTCATGGATGATCTGCGGCACACAATCCTCAATCCTTGTGGCTAAGACCTTCGCCAGCACCTTGGCATCTAGATTTAGCAAGGAAATCGGTCTGTAAGACCCACATTGCAGGGGATCCTTGTCCCGCTTCAGGATCAAGGAGATAAGTGCCCGGGACATCGTCGGGGGCGAAGCCCCCCCCCCCCTCCCTTGCCTCATTGAAGGTCCTGACTAACAGCGGGCCCAACGGGTCCATATATGTTTTATAGAATTTGACCGGGAAACCGTCCAGCCCCGGTGCCATCCCCGCCTGCATGCTTCCTATCCCTTTGATCAGCTCCTCCAGCCGAATCGGGGCCCCCAATCCCGCCACCAGTCCCTCTTCCACCTCTGGAAACTTCAATTGGTCCAGGAAGCGGCCCATCCCTCCCTCTGCCCGTGGAGGCTCAGATCGGTACAATTCCTCGTAAAAGTCCCTGAAGACCCCATTGATGCCAACCCCACTCCGCACCATATTCCCTCCCGTCCTTAACTCCCTTGATCTCCCTAGCTGTGTCCCGCTTCCGAAGCTGATGCGCCAGCATCCGGCTTGCCTTTTCCCCAGACTCGTAAATCACCCCCTGGGCCTTCCTCCACTGCACCTCCGCCTTCCTGGTGGTCACCAGGTCGAATTCGGCCTGGAGGCTACGCCTCTTCCTCAACAATCCTTCCTCAGGCTCCTCCGCATACCTCCTGTCTACCCTCACCATCTCCCCTACCAGCCTCTCCCTCTCCCCCCGCTCCTTGTGGGCCCTAATGGAAATCAGCTCTCCCCTCACCACCGCCTTCAGTGTCTCCCATACCATCCGCACTCGTACCTCCCCGTTGTCGTTGGACTCCAAGTACCTCTCTATACTTCCTCGGACCCGCTCGCTCACCTCCTCGTCCGCCAAAGCCCCACCTCCAAGCGCCACAGTGGGCGCTGGTCCCGCTCCTCCCCCATCTCCAAGTCCACCTAATGCGGGGTGTGGTCTGAAATGGCTATTGCCGTATACTCAGTATCCTCTACTCTCGCTTTCAGCACCCTACTCAAAACGAAAAAGTCGATTCGGGAATAGGCCTGATGGACATGAGAAGAATGAAAATTCCCTAGCCCCCGGCCTTGCAAATCTCCAAGGGTCCACCCCTCCCATCTGGTCCATAAACCCCTTCAGCACTCTAGCCGCCGCCGGCTTCCTACCGGTCCTAGACCTGGAGCGATCCAGTGCCGGATCCAGCACCGTGTTAAAGTCTTTGCCCATTATCAGGCCCCCCACTTCCAAGTCTGGGATCCGACCCAACATACGCCGCATAAAACCCGCATCGTCCCAGTTCGAGGCATACACATTGACCAGTACCACTCTCTCGCCCGGCAACTTACCACTTACCATTATGTACCTACCGCCATTATCTGCCACAATGCTCGACGCCTCGAATTACACCTTCTTTCCCACCAAGATCGCCACCCCTTGATTTTTGGCATCTAGCCCCGAGTGAAACACCTGACCTACCCACCCTTTCCTCAATCTTACCTGGTCTGCCATCTTCAGGAGTGTCTCCTGAAGCATAACCACATCCGCCTTGAGCCCCTTCAGGTGCGTGAACACGCGGGCCTGCTTAACCGGCCCATTCAGTCCCCTTACATTCCAGGTTATCAGCCGGATCAGGGGGCTACCCGCCCCCCTCCCCCGCCGACTAGCCATGACCCCTCCTTGGCCAGCCACACGCCCGCACCCCACACATGGCCCGTTCCCCACAACGGCATACCCCAGTCTCGACCCCCCCCCCCACTTGCTCCAGCTCCTCCTTGACCATAGCCGCAGCAACTAGATTCCCCCCCACCGGCTAGGACCCATCCTAGCTGATTTACTCCCCCCATTGCAATTCCGCAAGTCAGCTGACTCCTGCTGACCCCGGCCGCTCCCGCCTCTCCTTCGACTCCTCCCATTGTGTGGCACCCCCTCCTCTCACGTTCCCATCCATAGACTCTCCCTCCTCCCCCTCCCGTTCTAAGTGCGGGAAACAACCCTCGCTTCCCCGCCCCGGCCCTGCCCCCTCCAGTCTTCAGCGCGGGAAAAAGCCCACGCTTTCCACCTACCCGGCCCCGCCACCTCTTGACGCAGCTCCTTTTACAGGCCCAGTCCCCTCACCCCTGACTCGGGCCTCCCCTCCTCCGCGGGGCCCCATCTCACCGCCGGCCACCACACCTGTTCCGTTTACCTACCCCCCCTCCAAGAGGCCCCCCCCCGACCAACCCAACCAAAACTGTGCCCAACCCGCCCCAGCCACCCTCACCAACCCAAAAGAGAAAACACAGAGAAAAAGAAACCCGGAGCAATACAAAGGCCCCCCTCCCCCCCCCGGCGAGAAAAAAAAAATTAAACATAACATATCAACCGCAGTCCCCAATCGCCCATCCCGACCCTCAATCTGTGTCCAACTTCTCGGCCTGAACAAAGTTCTCCGGAGACTCAAAATAATGGTGCCGGTCTTTGTATGTAACCCACAGTCGCGCCGGCTGCAACATGCCAAACCTCACCCCCTTCCTGTGCAGCACCTCCTTCACTCGATTGTACCCGGCACTCCTCTTCGCCACCTCTGCACTCCAGTCCTGATATATTCGAACCTCCGCATTCTCCCACCTGCTGCTCCTCTCCTTCTTGGCCCATCTGAGCACACACTCGCTATCGACGAACCGATGGAACCTCACCAGAACCGCCCGCGGAGGCTCGTTAGCTTTGGGCCTCCTCGCCAGCACTCTATGGGCCCCTTCCAGCTCCAGGGGCCCCTGGAAGGACCCCGCTCCCATCAGCGAGTTCAACATGGTGACCACGTCCGGCCCCTCCAGGAGGCCCAGAATCCGCAGCTTCCTCCGCCTCGACCGATTCTCCATCTCCTCGAACCGCTTCTGCCATTTCTTGTGGAGCACCTCGTGTGCCTCCACCTTTACCGCCAGGCCTAAAATCTCGTCCTCATTGTCAGAGATCTTTTGTCGAGCCTCGCGGATCGCCTCCCTGGGCCGTCTGTGTCTCCAGCAGCTTATCAATAGAAACCTTCATCGGCTCTAGCAGGTCCGTTTTAATCTCTCTGAAGCAGTGCTGGATACCCTCCTGCTGCTCCTCCGCCCACTGCCTCCACGCTGCCTGGTCTCCGCCCGCCGCCATTTTGTCCTTCTTCCGGTCCACCACCACCTTTTTTGTCACCCTGCTCCTGTCGCCCTGCCCCTGGTTGAAGCCATGTACTGACGGGGAGCTCTTGTAGACTCCTTCCCACACCGGGAAACGTCAAAGAAGTGCCGTTAGGGGCCCTGAAAAGAGCCCAAAAGTCTGTTCCAAGCGGGAGCTGCCGAACGTGCGGCTTAGCTCCGCAGAGACGCAACCGGAAGTCCCCTTGATATTCAATGGCATTACCATCGCTGAATCCCCGACTACCAATATCCTGGGCCTTACCAGTGACTCGAAACTGAATTGGACTAGCGATATAATAGTGTCTACCAGAACAAGTTAAAGACTAGGAATCCTGCAGCAAGTATCTCACCTCCTGACCCCACAAAGTCTGTCCACCATCGACAAGGCACAAGTGTAATGGAATACTCTTCCCTTGCCTGGATGAATGGGCGGCAAAGTGGTTAGCACTGCTGTCTCACAGCACCAGGGACTCGGGTTCAATTCCGATCTCAGTGTGTGAAGTTTGCTCATTCTCCCAGTGTCTGCGCGGATTCCCTCTGGGTGCTCCAGTTTCCTTCCACAGTCCAGAGATTTGCAGGTTAGGTGGATTGGCCATTCTTTTGAGGTCAAAAGAAGAAAGGAGACAAGCTGAGGGACAAAGCAAAAAGGGACGCTCCTGTTAGGGACACTTCCCAAACGTAACAAAGATCAACAGAAATTTAAAAACATCAAATGAAAGTGCAATTAAAAGGGTAAGGTACCCCATCCCTTGCAGTGCCCACCGGGCATGGAAGGCCACGATGGTGCCCCTGGACACCGCATGTTGCCTTTCTAGGCACATCCAGCCACGAATGTAGCCGCGGAGAGTGGTAGTGAGTCTGGTTGGACGACCCGCTCGGTCGCTCGCTGCCTGGACCTGTAAATGGCGCACTTCGCCAGGCCCAGGTTCACAAGGAGATTCTCTGCCTTCCCTGCATCGGGTGCCCATAGATCAGGAGCATGGGGCTGAAGTGCAAACCAAACTTCAACAAAAGATTTGTCAGAAATCTAAACAGGGAACACCTATTTAGGTGGTCCACAGATCCACAAGGCCGCAAAAAAACAGGAGCAGGCTTCTCGGGAGTCTGAGAACCGGTGCAACCAGTGATTGTACGGCTCTGCTGCATGCAACGCCCTCCACCCCAGGTGCTCAAGACTCCTCCATAGAGGGACCTCCAGTGAGGACCTCTGCCACCGGAGGGGAACAAGGCATCCGGTCGATGGATGAGGGTAAGAAAGTGAAGAGTGCGCAGCAGCAGCCCAGTACAGGAAACCCTATGCGCAGAGCGAAAAGGCACAGAGGACATTTCCATGAGGTGGCTAGGATTGTGGGGCTCCAACCCCCGAGAGAGGTTTCGGGGCTTGGGGGCCAATGTGGAATTGCGTCTGAGCAGGGGTTCACTAGGAGACGGGATACCTCCGCACACCTGCGCGTCCTCCAGACCACGAGTTCCATCGGGCCCGAGCACGACCATTTTGAGGTCTCGGGTGGCAATGGCCGTGAGCCGGACGTCTACCGCCGCGTGTTGTGCTAACCCGTGGGGTGTCACCCAGCCCACTCCTCCACCACAGCGCATCCCCGATCCTAGTCACCCCGGCAGCCACAGCTCGCTCCTCCACCAGCCACTCAAAATGGTCTTGGCAGAGGTGCGGATTCCCGAGTAGTGGCTCCCTGACGACAGCCACCACTCCTGACAGGGGAGAGCTGTGGCGTGAGGTGACCATGCCCCAGACTTTGAGAAGGTCCTGGTAAAAGACAGGCAGCACCTACAGAGGGTAACGAAGACCCTGCAGATCTATGAACAGGAGCTGCATGTCATAATTCAGGCCGTGTATCTGGCGGACAAAATGCGTCGCCAGGTCACACCATCATGGAGGGAGCTCAATGTAAAGGTATCGCTGCAGGGTCTGAAGGTGGTAGGTCACCACCTGGATGCAAAGGCACACCAACGCCTGGCCGCCATCCCTAAGTGGGAGACTTCAAACCTCAGCAGCGACCCAGTGCATTCTCTTGTTCCAGAAGAATTCTACAAGCGAACTCTACAAGCATTCTCTGGAGCCTTGTGACAAAGTCAGGGGGGAGGGGTCAACTCGACCCCTGTAAGTCAGAATTCTGAGCAGTCCTGCCCAGCGTCTCAAGCGAGCGGTGACCTTGGCCTCCAGCTCCTGCCAGTTAACCCGCCAGGATTCCTCAGCCGGGCAAAGATGGACTCGCGAGTAGAGGAGGCTAGTCTTGCTCCAGGTGAAGGGCCTGCCCTCCTCTGGAAGGGGGTCCACCTGCTATGGAACGACCAAGAGTGTAGAACACTTGGCCCAGTTAATCCTGGCAGAGGTCGCAGCAGAGTACACAGCCTGGCACTCGCATCCTCCGCAGGTTCGGTGGACATGAGGAGCACATAATCAGCATAAGCTGAAAGGACAACCCCAATTTCCTGCCCGCGCAGAACCAGTCCCGGCAAACCGGCTGCTGTTGAGGCTGGTGTCAGCAGCAAGGTGCCACCTTCACCATCACCTTTTTTAGTGCTCAAGAGGGAGCAGAGGAGCGTGTGCCACTCCGCTCCCTCTGAAGTCTGGCTCGGAAAGATTTAAGCCAGCGCTGTTCAGTCGCATCTGTGTCTCCCACCTCTTTAGCATAGGTGCGGGAAGACAATGAGCAGTACCATGCCCGACTACCAGTCGAGGGATAGCTGCGCTCTCGGCGACCGCGGTTTGCATGTAGAAAATCCCGGAGTTGCCCTGGGGGGTGAGGAGCGACTGTGTTGGACAGGAGGGAGTCCACCGCTTCGCTACAGATGGACTGAAAATCATCCCCCCCCCCCAAGGCAGTCGCCTTCTGGGACCCAGTATCCCACCACATTAAATGTGGCGGACGGCACGGATCCACCAACTAGCCCTGGGTCTGCTTCGATCCAACCCCCCCCCCCCTGATTTGTTGACGGACGGGTTCCTCGCGGGGTATTGGGCCAGAGGGAGGTGGTGGCTCGGACACCCGCTCCTCTTAGGACGCTGGGTCACCGGACAGATCCGGGAACAAATCTGGGAAAAGCTCCGGAATGGAGGTCGAGGCGCCTGGCGTCGGAGGTTGGGGCAGAGAGGGGGGCCCTCCACACCACCACCGTCCAATGGTTGAAGTCAGGGAGCCGTCGCAACCCTCCGGCGTCGTGAAAACTAACACGTCCAGGGTGCTAAATTGCACCACATTGCTACAATGGCCAAGGGGCTGATGACCCCAACCATTGCGCGAACGCATGCCTCTCTGGTCACAGTAGGGTGAGCCTGGCACTTGACCCCCAGTTTAGCAACTGGATTTGTGGCGGGTCCGCGGGCGTAGTGGAGGCCGAGGAGGCACGATCCATACTCCCACCCTGGGATGACCACACAGATGAAAAAGCAGATGTTCTCCCTGCCGAAAAGAAGCCGCTGGCGTGGGAGGTCTTTAGCCCGGGAGGGGCTCAGCAAATACACTGTCTACCAGACCCCCACACTGGGACAAGCACACCGGATTGAAGTGCTCGCTGAAGGCAGTTAATGGGTGGAAGGACCAGGCCGCTCAGGGCTCTGAGACCGGGAGGAGCCCAGCAATTAAGCAGTCCATCAGGATCCGAGAGAGACACAACTCAAGTCTACACTGGGAGTGCCTGCATCATATTAGCCATGCAAAATTGCCGCTGAATATCCAACGGTTAGGTAGAGGGGGAGGGGCCTGGGTACTCTTTCAGAGGGTCGGTGCAGACTGGATGGGCCAAATGGCCTCCTTCTCCACTGTCAGGATTCTATGAGCTCCAACAACCCTCAAGAAGCTCAACATCATCCCAAGACAAAGCAGTCCACTGAATTGCTACCCCTTCCACAAACATTCAATCCCTCCACCACCAACAGCGGCAGTCGTGTGTACAATTTACAAGATGCACTGCAGGAACTCCTTAGACAGCACCTTCCAAACTCTCAACCACTACCATCTAGGACAAGGGCAGCAGATACCTGGGAACCCCACCACCTGGAAGCTCCCCTCCAAGCCACTCACCATCCTGACTTGGAAATATATCACCATTCCGTCACTGGGTCAAAATCCAGGAATTCCCTCCGTAACAGTCAATGCACACCCACAGTTCTGAGTATGGAAGCCAGTAATAAGCTCCAAATCATAAGTAATACAGAAACTATTTGTAAATATGTGGAAAATCTTTGGAGAAAAGAAGCTGGAAGGATAAGGGCAGGGTAGCCACTCGTACTGGTTACCACAACCCAAGTTTAATAAAAAACCGCACAGCACAATATTTTATTTCCACCAACCCAATACTAACATTGTACACATGCACAAGCAGGACTGCCCACACCTGGTTCTGGACCAGTTTAATGCTTAACATCCCCAACACTAGTAATTGTGTTCAACTGGCAATTTTTAACCATCATGTATGAAATAACCAATTGAAAGAAAACATACAAACCCTATAAATCCTCGCCCTCGAGTCCTGTTTAGGACTTGGTCAAATATGGCAATTCTAATTATAGCCGAATGAACCATTGCATCAAATGATGGATCACATGTACACATTAAGCTAGTCGATATCTGCTCTCTACCTACAGCTTAACGGAAAGGAAAAAAAGTTCATGTTGAGCAGGGTTAGAATACTTTAAAATGTTAGATATCAAGTACACAATGAAGTAGTGTTTTACTTTCCTCAGGAATCTTATCAGTCTAGCCCAATAATTAAATTGACTTTGACCAACTGCACTCAAGTATAGTGATTTAAAAAAAAAAAATTTTCATGAAACTCCCAATTTCCTTATACTTAAAAAAAAATTGAAATAACTCTAAAAAAGGAAGCCAATTTTTATTGTGCTCCTTCACTAACCTACGGATAGTAATTCACCCGACTCCTCCCCAGCACCCAAAATAAGCACTCGAGTGGGCTACCCAACAAAAACTTGGAGGCGTTTTCCCCCTTCCCCCCCCCCCACAATCACTTTTCTCTTGTCCCATTCTGTTCAACCATTGAACAGCATCAAGTTTCATACCCACCAACATTTGGTCTCTGGATTGTCAAAGCTCTGCTCCCCTTAGGATCACTGCCAATGCCTGCAAGATCCATGCACCCCAACTTATAATCCAATGCCATTTTTTCAACTTCTACTTTTCTTTTGGAAGTTTAATCCATCACCAGATCTTTATTGTTCTTCAAACTACGACCATTTGTCTCAACCATTGTTCACCAATGTGATGTTTCACATGATCCATTTGTGATCTGCAGTTGGCTGTATTGATGTGGCTATCCCAGTGGTGATCTTGCCTGTACTACTCTGTGACAAAGCTGTTCATGGCGAACTAATTTCTCAAATGTGTAACTGTTCTCGTTCAGTAATTCAAGGATCCCCAAGCTCAGTCTACACTTCCATCATTCCCTATTCAGTGAGCATCTGATAGCCCTCCAACAATAGCCTACAGACTCTTTCTCCATCAGTCTCACTTTTCTCCAGTTTAAAAATCAATACTGCTCGTGAATGCTACCAGATTAATTCCAGATTCACCAGACCTTTCCTGTTACTTTCTATCGACCCCGCAAGGTATCTTGAAAAATAGTTTTGACCCTTCATAATCATAATTCCTCGATTTCTGGGCAGCAGCACAGTGGGTTAGCCCTGCTGCCTCACAGCGCCGAGGTCCCAGGTTCGATCCCGGCTCTGGGTCACTGTCCGTGTGGAATTTGCACATTCGCCCAGTGTTTGCGTGGGTTTCGCCCCCATAACCCAAAGATGTGCAAGGTTGGTGGATTGAACACAAAAATGAATTGGGTACTCTACATTTAGAAGAAAAAATAAAAATAAAAATAATTCCTCGATTCTGTAGTCAAATTATCATTTATAGATGGCAATAAAACACAGGCCTTTACAGAGCTGCACTGGTTGCAGCTTATGGGGTCATCACTTCCAACCGAGTTGCTTGTGTAAGTGTGTAGATTTATAGAAGCATTTACTAATGTTGCTTTTATTCAAAATCACATTCTGAAAACAGGCAAGTGTCCACTGTGAACATTTTACAAGAATCTGACAAGTACGGATGATATGTTTCTGAATTGATCAGTGACCTTTTTTCTTTGTAAAAATATCCTTCATGAAAGGTCCTGTAAAAATATCCTTCATGAAAGGTCCTATCAGAAATTTTCAATTGATGCTCAAATACTTCACAAACAAAAAAAAAAGACACCAGAGGAAGCCATTTACAGATAACTTCAAAATGCAGTCATTGTCAGTTACTGGTTGCATAAACAGTGATCTTGCACCTGACTATTGAATGCTGAACAGGTTGAAAATCTAACAGGAAAATACTGCAATCGTTTTCATTAAGTAATTCAGTTCATTATGTTGGTCCTGTACCACAACAGTGCCCTTGTGAATACACCACTTCACTATAATTTCAGACTGTATACCAGTGGCTAAAGTACAGCCTAGCAAAAGTTATGGAGAGCCAATCTGAACATGTCATTTGTGCAGATCCACTTGTCACTATCATTTTTCAGAAGGAATAACTGATGAAATCCCATTACGGGGTCATCATCCACCTAAAGGGAGAGACAAAAGATTTGAATTAGTTGAGGTTATATAGTGGAACGAAAAGAAAAATTAACCTTTCACTAGATTTGTACAGCACTATTTATAAAAAAAAAAAACATAGTACTGGCTAGCCTCAAGAGTCAAGACAATTGCAGGTTAAAGTTCTACTCCGGAGCAGCAAATCCAAGCCGATATTCCAATGCAGAAGTGCTGCACTGCAATGGAGTGCTGTCTTTCAGATGAGACGTTAAGCAGAGGCTTGATCTGCACTCAGCAGGTAACAAGAGACCCATGGCACCACTCGAAAAGCAGAAGCGCTCTCTCGGATGTCTGTCCAAGAGCTCACCTTCATTAAATGCTTAAAAAAATAATTTAAGGTGCATGATGATGTTTTGTGGCCATGTCATACAATACCATGAATACATTTTTAGCTTTTTATGGCAGTTTTACAAAAAAGACGACTGCAGAATGGTACAGCAATGTATAAAGTAATTTAAATTTCCTGAGTGGCATGAAAATTAAATTACTCTACATTTGAATGCAAAGCTCTATCCATTTTCGAAAGACGGTTGACAACTTGTCAATCTATTACTCATTTTATTAGGGCAATAAGACAAAATTAAATCAATCTAGACTGCATTCAAATCTGGGACACGATTAACAGCAACATGTGCAAGTTACTGTCACTGTAAACTTTATACTATATAAATATATATTTTTTAAAATTAGGTATGTGAAATGCCTGCAACACTCAAAAATACTCCTGCACTACAGGTGGCCATTCGGTCCATCGAGTCTGCACTGACCCTCTGAAAGAGCACCTACCTAGGCCCCCTCCCTAACCCCGTAACCCCACCTACCCTGCACATCTTTGGACACTAAGGGGCAATTTAACAGAGCGAATCCACCTAATCGTCACATCTTTGGACTGTGGAAGGAAACCGGAGCACCCGGAGGAAACCCACGCAGACACAGCGAGAACGTACAACCTCCACACAGACAGTCACCCAAGGCTGGAATTGAAACCAGGTCCCTGGCGCTGTGAAACAACAGTGCTAATCATTGTACCACCCTGTCGCTCCCTCTGCAATTGCTATGAGAAGCTTAAGTGAGAAAGTGTTCTGGAAATAACCTTTTTAATATTTGGATTTTCATTAATTCCAATACAAGAATTGGATAAAAATGCTTATTGATAAATTTAAGTGTGTGCTTTATTCATGAGCTTCGGAGCATACATCCAACAGAAAACGGATCTGTTGAAAGTTCAAAATTAAATCAAAGGAGGTAGAAGTTAGACGAAACCACTGAAGAAATACACTGAATTATTAAAACACTTCCTTTATAACCAGATATCATCTATTCCTCTTAATTTAAAGTTAATTCAAAGTAGATTCTTTTGGCACAAAATGTAAATCTGGAGCAGAATGTATTTATATATATATATTTTTTAATGGAATTGACCAGAAGAGTTTACTTTGGAGGCTTCTTTTTCCGTGTTTAAAAGTATGCGCACAAATTTCACACTGACTGCAGCCAATAAAGATTTGCATTTAGAAAGCGCCATTTGCATGGGAAATCAAGGTACACCAACAAATACACTTGTCTAATTCAAATACACTTGTCTAATTCAATAACAAAATTCATGGAATTAGAACAAGGCATCAACTTTGTATAATCAATTCAGAAACAAAGTATAAATTATAATTCAAGTTCAAACATTTCCATTAATCGTCTGGTTAATTGTTAAATTAGGTTTTATGATGGAGGCGGCTTCGTGCAGGGGCACCAGTTTGGCAGCCCTGGTCACGGCTCCTGTACCGCTTGCGCCGGCCAGGTACTCCACCAGCCCAGTAGTGGGGATGGCCCTGCGGATTTGGGGCCAGTGGAGAAATCATGCAGGGGAGGTGGGGGCGTCAGTCTGGGCTCCAATTTGTGATAACCATCGATTCGCCCGCGGGAACATGGATGGAGGGTTTCGAGCATGGCGGCGGGCGAGGGTGAGTGATATGTTCCTGGAGGTGAACTTTGCAAGTTTGAGGGATTTGGAGGAGAAAGCTGGGCTGGAAAGAGGAAATTAATTTAGGTACTTACAGGTGCAGGGCCTTGTACGCAGAAAGGTCCCATCCTTCCCATGCCTCCCGCCAATAGGACAGAATAGTCTCTGGAGGAGAGGGTAGAGTCTCGGATATTTACAAGGTGCTCATGAAGGGGGAAGAGTCCCAGAAGGAGGAGCTGACACTCAAATGGGAGGAGGAACTCGGCGGGGAGATGGAGGATGGGGTATGGGCGGAAGCCCTGAATAGGGTAAACTCAACCGCAACGTGTGCCAGGCTCGGCCTGATTCAGTTTAAGGTCGTTCACAGGGCTCACATGACAGTGGTTCGGATGAGCAAATTGTTTGGGGTAGAGGACAAGTGCGCTAGATGCACGGGAGGACCAGTGAACCACATCCACATGTTTTGGGCATGCCCTAGGCTTAGGGGGTACTGGGAGGGATTTGCGGATGTCATGTCCCGGGTGCTGAGAACAAGGGTGGTGATGAGTCCAGAGGTGACAATTTTCAGGGTTTCGGAGGACCCGGAAGTCCAGGGGGAGAAAGAGGCCAATGTTCTGGCCTTTGCTTCCCTGATAGCCTGGCGGCGAATACTGCTGGCACGGAGGGACTTAAAACCCCCAAAGACCGGACTATGGCTTTCAGACATGTCAAGTTTTCTGGGTATGGAAAAAAATCAAGTTCGCCTTGAGGGGATCTGTATTGGGGTTCGCCCGAAGGTGGCAACCATTCATCGACTTCTTCGCGGGAGAGTGAGCGTCAGCTGGAGGGGAGGGGGAGATTAAGGTAGAGTAGGAGGGATAAACAGACGTGGAGTGTAGGTGGGAGAGGAGCAGGTATGTGCATTATGGTTTGGTTGAAATGTTGGTTTTCTGTTGATGTTTGCATATTTCTGTAAGCTGTAACTGTTTACAATGCCAAAAATACCTCAATAAAATGGTTTGTTTAAAAAAATAAAAAATTATTTTTTACATTTCTTGGCAATTTCTGACCAGCTTTGTGCTTCTAACTATTTAAATATCCAAGCTTTGGCACTTTTGCACTTCCAAAATGTAAAAATTATACAGTTGAGCAGTGCATCAAGACTACTCAATTGGCTGTTGGAACAGTTGATCAAATTGCTAGCACGAGTGCAAAAACAGCTCAAAAGCTCAATGAATGCCAGGAGGATGCCTCTGGCAGAAGTGATCCCAATCATCAGTCTCGCACCAAAGGCAGCACTGAACCATTAAGCGTTTCTGCAAAAGCCATGCTGAACAGATACTCAACCGAAGAGTTCGGCTTTTGTCATGGAATTAAATCCAATTCAGCTGCTGAACCAATTCCAAACTGACATTTTAATTTCAGCATAGTAGGAATTGGTCACATCACATTTGAAAATGTGTTAAACAAGGGGCAGAATTTTCCGTTATTGGCCAAGGCGTGTTACTTGCAGGCCGCACAGCCAGCCTTTTGTGCCAGTTGGGACAGCACGGTAGTATTGTGGATAGCACAATTGCTTCACAGCTCCAGGGTCCCAGGTTAGATTCCGGCTTGGGTCACTGTCTGTGCGGAATCTGCACATCCTCCCAGCGTGTGCATGGGTTTCCTCCGGGTGCTCCGGTTTCCTTCCACAGTCCAAAGATGTGCAGGTTAGGTGGATTGGCTATGATAAATTGCCCTTAGTGTTGGGTGGGGTTACTGGGTTATGGGGATAGGGCCCCCTCCCGACACACACGAGGCCCCCCCCCCCCCCGACACACACCAAGAACCACCCCCAAACGGCATTTCCCACCCCCCAAACAGCAATTCCCACCCCCCCCCCCCCCCCAAATAAAAAGGGGAATCTCCAAATGGAGCTCCCCAAAGGGCCCTCTCGGCATTGCCAGGGGGAAGTGCAGAATGCTGTGTACTGCTCTGCCATGTCCCACTCCCCCCAGGGTATCTATATTTAGCTGTGCGCCCCCAGCGGGCTCCCTGCTCCCTTCTCCTGGTTCCCATTTTTGAAAAGCAGTTGTAAACCTTGCCAGCATGACCGTTTTTTTCCAAATGTGGGTGGGTGGGGATTCCCTCATCCGCTCAGTGGCGAGGGCAAGGAGTGGGGAGAATCGGAAAACACTGTTCTTCTTTTCAGTCTTGCGGGATTTTGCAGCCACGTCGCCCTGTGCACTCCTGGCGAACATGGGCACAGAATCACAGCAACTGCCTTTAAATTATCACAGATTCATTGGTTTGGTGGATTTCACTAGAGATTTACCAGAATGTTACTACAGCTATGACAAGAGGACAGGCTGCATGATTTAGGCTTGTATTTCTTGGAGCAGAAAGAGTGACCTAATTGAGGTGTTTAAGACGGTTAAAGGATTTTGCTTTTTGTTGCATGGAGGGGCGGGGGGGGGGGGGGAAATCTTAATTAGAACCGTAGATCATAGAATTTACAATGCAGAAGGAGGACATTCGGCCCATCGAGGCTGCACCGGCTCTTGGAAAGAGCACCCTACCCAAGTTCAGCACCTCACTCTATCCCCATATCCCAGTAACCCCACCCAACACTAAGGGCAATTCTGGACACTAAGGGCAATTTATCATGGCCAATCCACCTAACCTGCACATCTTTGGACTGTGGGAGGAAACCGGAGCACCCGGAGGAAACCCACGCACACACGGGGAGGATGTGCAGACTCCGCACAGACCGTGACCCAAGCCGGAATCGAACCTGGGACCCTGGAGCTGTGAAGCAATTGTGCTATCCACAATGCTACCGTGCTGCCCCTAACCAGGCTGTTAAAGGGTGAAATCAAGGACTAGAGTATTACTGAGAAAAAAAAAATGCTGTTGAAGCTTTTTGTCCTGCACTCATCAGAACAGGTAGGCAAGAATACCAAATCTCAAAGGTAACAATCTGTACTGCATAAGAAAAGATCCGATTGGTTAACAAGTGGACTCTGATTGGTAGCAGTGTTGCTATGGAGAATGCACAGAGGACAGTTAACTGCCACATTTTTGTTTCAATTCAAACCAACCAGTCGACTGATTGGTTAAGGTATTGCCATGGGGAATGAACCAAAGTAGGCTGCCCCAAAAAGTTTGTTTAGTTGAAAAAGGCGTAATGCAAGGACATGCTCCTCTGTCTGCAAAAGACGACCCTGTAAGTGAATACATGTAGTGCTTAGTGATATGGGCCAGGGTTTAGAGAATCCCAAAGTATACCATGGAGTTCACCTGACCCACAACTTTTAAGAGATTGTGGTATGGGGAGCACACGGCCCACTCTACAGGTGTGGCACAGCAGAAATGGAAAAGTTTTTTTTTTTTTTTTTATAAAGCAAAACAATGTTTATTCTATGAACTCAAGTTAACCTTTTTAAAACAAACAGTGAACATCTTAGCAACCATTAATTCAAATACAACCCCCAAAGAATACAACACTAAGTAATCCTTAATAACTTCCCAAACAACATCCAGAAGAGAAAATAAACATCTTTTAACAGAAGCACATTAGGTTTACATTCACTACTGAGAAAATTTATAATTCTGAATTCACCAAATGATCAAGAGATAGTCTTTCCATGGCAGAGATCAACAGTACGCCTGCTGTGTCTGGCTTCAGCTCCAACACTGAAAACGAAAATAAAACACAACCTGCAGCAAGCAGCCTGAAATGAAAGTAAAAAGCTGACAGACAGCCCAGCTCCACCCACACTCTGACATCACTGCAGTAATATGAGCAGCCAAACATTTCTTAAAGCGACATTCTCATGACACCTCTCCCCAAGAAAAAAAAAACCCCCATCAACTTCAAGATAGTTTCATTTTTCACCTTTTCACTATCCTTTAAGAAATACACACAGTAAATATACTTTTTTGTTTCAAAAAACAACACATGCAAACGGGTATAATAATATAGTCCATTTTTTTTCTTCTTCCTCCAACTGGAATCCTTCTCGATTGACAGTCTCTTTGAACAAGGTCTCTGCACGATCCGTCCATTTCTCTACGCCTCGGCATTTCTCTTTAAAGTCAGCATCTTCAGTTCAATCTGATCACAAGAGTTCCTTGCAATTCTCCAACGCAGGAGCATTGGTTATCACAGCTTTCAGGCCGTCAGATGCCTTTTGAAAGTCCGCTGTCCACTGAATTTTTGACGTTTCTTCAGCAAGTCCATCAGTGGAGCAATCACGCTACAAAACTTTTGCACAAATGTTCGATCAAATCCACTCATGCCACAAAAACGCATTATTTCCCTTTGTCATGAGAGTATCGGAAACTCCAAGGAAAGTGACTTGGGCTTTTCCAAATTCACTTTTGGCTAGGTTTATCACCAAACCTGCCTCCTGAAGTCGATCGAATAACTCCATCAGATGTTTCAAATGTTCTGTCCATGTCTGGCTGAAAATTACCAGATCGTCGATGTATACCGCACAATTGGGTAATCCTGAAACAGCTGTATTAGTTAACTGTTGAAATGTGGCTGGTGCGTTTTTCATGCCAAATGGCTTAACTTTGAATTGGTATGTACCATCTGGAATCACAAAAGCTGAAATCTCCTTTCCCCTTTCGGATAAAGGTACCTGCCAGTAACCTTTAAGTAAATCCAGTTTGGAAATAAAAGCGGATTGTCCCACTTTCTCAATGCAATCCCACTCTCAATGCAATCCTCCAAACGTGTGATAGGGTAAGAGTCCGTTCTTGTAACTGCATTAACCTTTCTATAGTCCACACACAACCGTTGGGTACCGTCTGGTTTTGGTCCCATCACTATGGGTGAGCTCCATTGGCTGCAACCCACTTCAATTATGCCATTTTTAAGCATACTCCCAATCTCTTTGTTAACCTGTGCCAATTTAAAGGGGTAAGTCTGTATGGATGTTGTTCTTTTGGAACAGCAGTTCCCACATCTACATCATGTATAGCCATTTTAGTACTTCCCAATTTATCTCTACAAACTTGCCCACGTGATATCAATAACTCTTTCAGGTCAGTTTGTTTTTCCTCTGGAAGGTAACTTAACAATTCATCTAAATTTTTAAGAACATCCTCATTTTCCAATTTAATTTGAGGTATGCCAAATTGACAGTCATCTGGATTTGGTTCGTCACTTTGAGTTAGAATCATTAACACCTCCTTTTTCTCTCCTTCCCTTTCAAAGTACCTTTTAAGCATATTCACATGACACACTCGGTGAGTCTTCCTTCTATCTGGTGTTTTTACCACAATTCACCTCACTTAATTTCCTTTCAATCTGATAAGGTCCACAAAACGTAGCTTTTAAAAAGTTCACCTACCACTGGTAACAGCACTAAAACTTTATCTCCACTGGCAAAACTACGAACTTTGGATTTCTTGTCCGCGACCCTTCATCACATTTTGTGCAACTTTCAAATGTTGTCTAGCCAATTCACCTGCTCTATTTAATCGTTCCCTAAAATTTGACACGTAATCCAATAATGTAAGTTCTGATTTCTCACTCACCAATTTTTACTTAATCAATTTAAGTGGTACTCTTACCATGACCAAAAATTAGTTCAAAAGGACTAAATTTCGTAGACTCATTAGGTGCATCCCTAATTGCAAACAGTACAAATGGAATTCCTTTATCTCAATCCTCTGGA
Source organism: Scyliorhinus torazame (assembly GCF_047496885.1). Taxonomy (NCBI): domain Eukaryota; kingdom Metazoa; phylum Chordata; class Chondrichthyes; order Carcharhiniformes; family Scyliorhinidae; genus Scyliorhinus; species Scyliorhinus torazame. The sequence continues at coordinate 266,003,199 of NC_092712.1, forward strand.
TAATCTTGACAATAAGCCCTCAACATTGTCTTTAATGTCTGATGCCACCTTTCTAACCCTCCCTGCGATTCTGGGTGGTATGCAGTTGATTTAAATTGTTTTATTCCTAAGCTATCCATAACTTCTTTGAACAACCGAGGTAAAATTCGATCCTTGATCCGATTGTATTTCCATATCTAGTAAAGAATTTAAGTAATTCCTGCACAATCTTCTTAGCTGTAATATTACGTACTGGAATGGCCTCTGGAAACCTAGTAGACACATCCATTATAGTCTTGTTTTAGGAAGCGGTCCTAAGCAATCGATTAGGACCCTTGTAAAAGGTTCCTCAAATGCTGGAATGGGTATAAAGGGCACTGGTTTTATCACTGCTTGAGGTTTCCCTATCACTTGACATGTGTGACATGATCAACAAAATTTAACTACACCTTTATGTAGTCCAGGCCAATAAAAATTTTAGCTTGAGTTTTCCTTATGCCCAAATAACCTCCCACTGGTACCTCATGTGCAACTCGCAACACCTCATTTCTTATACCCTACCGGCAATACTACTTGATGAACTGCTGCCCACTTTTCATCCGCCTGCATATGTAAAGGTCTCCATTTTCTCATCAAGACATCACTTTTACGGTAATAACACTCTGGTATACACTCAGATTCCTCTTCCGTGTATGCTTTCTGATACATCCGTTTTATTTCTACATCTTTCCGGTGTAACTCCGCCAATTTTCCTGAACTAAAAATATCTACCTCATTCTCCTCCGGTTCTTGTTCTTTTTCAACCATCTGAGCAAAAATCGTTTCTGATAATTGCACTTCAACTTCATCTTCACTCTTTGATTTCTCCTCTTGTCTTAACCTATGACTTGGCGACTTTGTTACTACACAATCCGGAAAAATCCCAGGATATTCGTCCTTCAACACTGCAGTTGTCTGATTTTCCACTGGCTTATCAACCACAGTAGGCATCACTCCCACCTGCGATCCAGCTATATCATTACCCAAGATAAACAGTTTATCTATTACCCCTACTACCACTTCACCACTCTTCACTGGACTTTCCAACCTTACCTTATATAATGGAACGCTACTCCTCTCACCCTGAATTCCACGTATCACCACCTTTTCTGGCAATATTCTTCCCAAACTACATAACTCCTCATCTCTTACCATTAAGGATTGACTAGCTCCCATATCTGTTAAAATTGTGACTTCTTTACCTGCTCCTCCCGATACCCACACGAGTAAATTCTTTAAAGAGATCTGGCACCTTATCAATCACCTCTTGATCAGGCTGTACAATCTTTAGCACCCCCTTCGCTTCACTTGGGCTTTCCTTTACCACTTTCACCCAGTCTTATCCTGTTTTACCACATCAGCCTTCCCAGTGCTTTTCTTCAACCACCAACACTGACTTTACATGGCCTAGTTTATTACAGTGAAAGCATTTGAAACTTCATGTCCCTTCCACCCTCCTGGATTTATTTTTTAACCTGAGGTACACTCTCTTTATTGTCTCCCATCAGATCACCTTTACCTTTACCGCTTGAGTATTTCTCATGTCCCCAGTTTCTATCCCTCACAGGCTGAAACTGATGTCGGAAACCAAGCTTTGATTAATGAACTAATTCATAATCATCTTCTATTTCTGCTGCTAATCTCAGTTTTAACCCTCTGCTCTTCCACACGAGTTCTCACTACATCAGGTATGGAATTTTTAAACTTCTCCAAAAGTATAATTTCTCGGAGAGCTTCATACGTTTGGTCTATTTTCAAAGCCCTTATCCACCTATCAAAATTACTTTCAAACTCCATGTATGTTTGACCAAATTCTTTCCTTAAATTTCTAAATTTTGTCTGCAAGCTTCAGGCACTAGCTCATAATCACCCAAGATGGATTTTTTCACCTCCTCATACGTCCTGGATACCTCCTCCAGTAGTGATGCAAACACTTCACTAGCCCTACCTATCAGCTTTGTTTGGATCAGTAATACCCACATGTCCTGTGGCCATTTCATTTGTTTAGCCACCTTCTCAAATGAAATAAAAAAAGGCTTCCACCTCCTTCTCGTCAAACCTTGCCAATGCTTTGACATATATGAAATGAAATGAAAATTGCTTATTGTCACAAGTAGGCTTCAAATGAAGTTACGGTGAAAAGCCCCTAGTCACCACATTCCGGCGCCTGTTCGGGGAGGCTGTTACGGGAATTGAACCGTGCTGCTGGCCTGCCTTGGTCTGCTTTCAAAGTCAGCGATTTAGCCCTGTGCTAAACAGCCCCTGTTTATAAATAGATCCCCACCAAGCCTTCAACTTTTGACGCTCTTTCTCACTATCAACCAATTGTACGTTTCCCTTTACATCTGCCAATTTTAACTGACTGTCATGTTTCATGGCCATTTTCTGAAGTTCAAACTCTCTCTTTATCTTTTTCCCTGATCTGTATCTACTTTTCTTTTTGTTCTGCTCGGGCTATTCTTTTCTCCTTTCTTCTCTCTCTCCTTTTCTTTTTCCTCTCTATCTCTTTCCGCTCTCTTTCTTTTTCCTCTTTCGTATTCAAGCTGCTTTAATTCTCTCGTGTTCCATTTGTTTAATTTGTAACTGAATTTTTGCCATTTCCGATGAGTCAAACTCTATCTCAGGCAACTTTAAACGCTTAGCCATCGCCATAATTACTTCATCATTCCGCATTTTGCCAGGTAATGTCAACTGCAATGTTTTTGCCAAATCTAAGTCTGCTTTTAGTCTCTGTCCGTAAGGTACTGCGTGTGACCATCTCCACCCCCAAAAACTTCTCAGCCTCTGAAAGAGCCATTGTCCACAACACACCCCCCACTTAAACTGAAATACCACACCTGAAAAGCAACCACAATATGCTCGCCCCTCACTGTCTTTAAGTTCACGAAGCCAATCCAATAGATAGACTTTTATCCCCCTCGAACCCCCAAGTTGTTATGGGCCAGGGTTTTAGAGAACCCCAATGTGTATCATGGAGTTCACCTGACCCACAACTTTTAAGAGATTGTGGTATGGGGAGCACACGGCTCACTCTACACTCTATGGGGCAGCACGGTAGCATTGTGGATAGCACAATTGCTTCACAGCTCCAGGGTTCCAGGTTCGATTCCGGCTTGGGTCACTGTCTGTGCGGAGTCTGGACATCCTCCCCGTGTGTGCGTGTGTTTCCTCCGGGTGCTCCGGTTTCCTCCCACAGTCCAAAGATGTGCAGGTTAGGTGGATTGGCCATGATAAATTGCCCTTGGTGTCCAGAATTGCCCTTAGTGTTGGGTGGGGTTATGGGGATAGGGTGGTGGTGTGGACCTTGGGTAGGGTGCTCTTTCCAAGTGCCGGTGCAGACTCGATGGGCCGAATGGCCTCCTTCTGCACTGTAAATTCTATGATAATCTATGATGACAGGTATGGTACAGCAGAAAATGGACCAGTGGTTTTTAAAACAAAACAATGTTTATTCTATGAACTCAAGTTAACCTTTTTAAAACAAGCCGTGAATATCTTAGCAACCATCAATTCAAATACAACCCCCAAAGAATACAACACTAAATAGTCCTTAATAACTTCCCAAACAACATCTAGAAGAGAAAAGAAACACCTTTTAACAGAAGCACATTAGGATTACATTCACTACTGAGAATATTTATAATTCGGAATTCACCAAATGATCAAGAGATAGTCTTTCCATGGCACAGAGATCAACAGTACACCTGCTCTGTCTGGCTTCAGCTCCAACACTGAAAACAAAAATAAAACACAACCTGCAGCAAGCAGCCCGAAACGAAAGTAAAAAGCTGACAGACAGCCCAGCTCCACCCACACTCTGACATCACTGCAGTAATATGAGCAGCCAAACATTTCTTAAAGCGACATTCTCATGACACTTAGCACATATAAAAGTGAGCACATTTCAAGCCTGACTGATCATCTTAAACTGGCTTTCAGTGTAATTCTCAGCACAATCAAGATTGTTTAGCAAGTGCTGTCCAACCACAGAATCACATCTAATGTTGGACACTAAGTTTGAGTTTTGCAAGCAATATTGTAGTTTTGTCACTGGATTAGTAATCCAGAGATCTCGGGTTTGAATCCACCATGGCAGATGGAGAAATTTGAATTCAATAAAAATCTGGAATTAAAAGTTTAATGATGTCCATGAAACCGTTGCTGATGTGTTGTAAAAAACCCATCTGGTTCACTAGAACAGCACAGGAACAGGCCCTTCGGCCCTCCAAGCCCGTGCCGACCATGCTGCCGTATATTAAAATCTTCTCCATTTCCGGGGTCCATATCCCTCTATTCCCATCCTATTCATGCATTTGTCAAGACTCCCCCGGCAGCGAGTTCCAGGCACCCACTACCCTCGTGTCAAAAACTTGCCTCGTACATCTCCTTTAAACCTTGTCCCGCGCACCTTAAACCTGTGCCCCCTAGTATTGGCCCTTCTACCCTGGGAAAAAGCCTCGGACTAGCCACTCTGTCTATACCACTCATAATTCTGTAGGCCTCTTATCAGGTCGACCCTCAACCTCCGTCGTTCCGGTGAGAACAAACCAAGTTTATTCAACCTCTCCTCATAGTTAATGCCCTCCATACCAGGCAACATCCTGGTAAATCTCTTCTACACCCTCTCCAAAGCCTCCACATCCTTCTGGTAGTGTGGCGACCAGAATTGAACACTATACTCCAAGCGTGGCCTAACTAATGTTCTATACAGCTGCAACATGACTTGCCAATTTTTATACTCAATGCCCCGGCCAATGATGGCAAGCATGCCATATGCCTACGTGACTACCTTCTCCACCTGTGTCGCCCCTTTCAGTGACCTATGGACCTGTACATCTAGATCTCTCTGATTGTCAATACTCTTGAGGGTTCAACCATTCACTGTATATTCTCTACCTGTATTAAACCTTCCAAAATGCATTACTTCTCATTTGTCTGGATTAAACTCCATCTGCCATCTCTCTGCCCAAGTCTCCAAACGATCTAAATCCTGCTGTATCCTCCGAATTGCTATCCGCAATTCCACCAACCTTTGTGTCATCCGCAAACTTACTAATCAGACCAGTTACATTTTCCTCCAAATCATTTATATATACTACAAACAGCAAAGGCCCCAGCACTGATCCCTGCGGAACACCACTAGTCACAGCCCTCCAATTAGAAAAGCACCCTTCCATTGCTACTCTCCGCCTTCTATGGCCTAGCCAGTTCTGTATCCACCTTGCCAGCTCACCCCTGATTCCTTGTGACTTCACCTTTTGTACTAGTGTACCATGAGGGACCTTGTCAAAGGCCTTACTGAAGTCCATATAGACAACATCCACTGCCCTACCTGCATCAATCATCTTTGTGACCTCCTCGAAAAACGCTATTAAGTTAGTGAGACACGACCTCCCCTTTACAAAACTGTGCTGCCTCTCGTTAATACGTCCACTTGCTTCCAAATGGGAGCATATACGGTCTCGAAGAATTCTCTCCAGTAATTTCCCTACCACTGACACAAGTCTCACCGGCCTGTCGTTCCCTGGATTATCAGTGAAGGAAATCTGACGTTGTTACCCGGTCTGGCCTACATGGGATTACAGATTTACACAGTGATGCGATTGACTCTCAACTGCCCCCCACTATTATGGCCTAGCATACCACTCAGTTCAAGGGCAATTAGGGATGGACGACAACATACTGGCCCAGCCAGAAATGCCCACATCCCAAGAACGATTTTAAAAAAAAATTTTTTTTTTTTTTTTAAATAAAAGTACACAGTCTGTTTGGGTACGGTTAGTATTTTTTTGTTTCACTCAAAGGGACATGCTGTTTGATACAATCCGGTAGTCATTGGGACGTGCGGCCTACATACCTGGATTCACACTGGCACTGAAATCTATAAACCAAATTACTCATTTGTGTGGGAGGCAAAACATATTTTTAGTTTGATGGCAGCATCCTATTGTGGGAGAATACCACTCATGTTGAAACTGCATAGTAGCAGCATGAAACAGCTAGCTTCACTCGTTGCTCAAAAAGAGACACCTTACCCTCCCTTGGTAATCTGAGCTAAACTGGGTACCTTTCAGGGCTGAAAGTGGCAATCTTAGGCATGAGTTTGAGCAATATACAGCGAGCAAATACCTAATCAGAGTAACCATTATCCCACAGAATGGTTAAGATGTGCCTTTTTCGGTATCAAGCAAGCAAATGGCTCAGGCCCTATTTGAGGTTTCCAACATTAGCTGTGATTCCACAACTGGACAGCACTTGCTAAACAATCTTAATAGCGCCAAGAATTACACTGACAACCAATTGAAGCTGATCAGTTGGGCTCGCAGTGTGGCTCACTTACACACGTTAGAAACTACATATATTCACAAATGGCCCTATCCTTTGCAGATAGAAGGAGCATGTGCATGCAGTGTGTCTTTTTCAATTCAAAAAAGCTTGGGGGACAATCAGTCTCTGGTTCATTCCCCACAGCAATTCCCTGACCAGAGTCAACCAGTTGGCTTTGAATTTAAACAACGGCATGGAAGTTATCTACTCTCTGCATTCTTTATGGTAACATTTGGATTGGTTTTATTGTCACGCGTATGGAGGTACAGTGAAAAGTATTATTCTGCATACAGTCCAGACAGATCAACAATAAGTGAAAAAAACCATAGGAGATACATAAATACACAGTGTAAATACATAGGCACAGGCAACGGGTGAGCATACGGAGTGTAGTACTTCTCAGTAGAGAAGGTGTGAGAAGAGATCGGTTTAGTCCATAAGAGGGTCATTCAGGGGTCAGGTAACAGTGGGGAAGAAGCTGTTTTGAACTTGTTAGTGTGTGTTCTCAGACTTTTGCAGCGAGTAACCTGGGTGGGAGGGGTCTTTACGTTGCTCGCTTTCCTGAGGCAGCGGGAGATGTAGGCAGAGTCAATGGTTGTGAGGCAGGCTTGTCTGATGGGCTGTGTTCACGACTCTCTGAAGTTTATGATCGGTCTTGGGCCGAGCAGTTGCCAGATCAGACTGTGATACAGCCAGATAGGATGCTTTCTATGGTGCATCTGTAAAAATTGGTGAAACACTCTCCTCTCAAAGAGAATAAAGTTGCTGCTCCCTTTAAAATTGGTATTCTTACCTACCTAGCCTGATAAATGCAACGTGAAACATCTCTTTTTTTCTCAATCTGCAAGTAGCAATGTGGAAACTCTGCCCTAAAAGGTTCTTGTGATTAGGTAATTGAAAATTAAAAACTGAGATTGATAGGTGTTTGTCAGGGGAGGGTATTAAGGGTTATGAAGCAATGTGGGCAAATTGATTTAATTGAATAGTGGACTAGGACTGCAGAGCTCAAAGGTCGACCCAAGTTCCACTGCCCTTTTAAAAAATGTAATTACCAATTTCACTCTGATGACAATAAATAAATCAGTGAAATACACAAGGACAGAGTTTTATTGGTTTGTTCATAGTTCCAATTCTAAACACCCAATTTTGTTGTTGAAGGCAAGATGCTGTCTGTTCGGTTACTGAGCCACATCACTGTAACACAGTAATTCTCCACTGAAAGAAACCCACAATTACGGAGCAAATTTCCCTACTCACCTTTAGCTGTCCTACCACCATACTGAGAACACAGCTATCTGGTGCTGGTTGATGGTCCTCCGCAGTTATATTATGCTGTATTTTCTGGAATGGTAGGCTCTAGAGAATTTAAAAACAAGAGATGTAGCAAATAAAGTTTCACTTCATGTTTAAGATTCAGTCAAACGATCAATGACAAAACCATTAGCAAAGGGAGAGAGACGCAAAACCACAATTGTGATGTGGCAAGTTTCCAAAGCGTAAAGAAAATGCAACTACTTTGAAGTTCTCAAAACAACCTCCAGTGCTCAGGACAAATATCTTGCGACTGACTCGAATGAAGGGTCTGCTTGCCAGTGAAAAGTAGTGGATATATCCCCTTCACGTTGTTAGGCTTATATTGTTTTATTATTAGCAAGTGCACTTAATGTGTACATCACTGGGTTACTCTGCAATCAGGCACACCCTGGGAAAAGTGGCATTGCAGGAAGCACACATTCAGGAAATCACAGACACAGAGCCCTTGAAAGCACCAACGCATGGAATCACCACGGATAATCCTTGCTCAATATATCAAATAGCACACAGTAGATTCCAGATTTAATTTGCCAACCATAGAAATTTATCAACAAAAATATTCCAATTCTTTCTGAAGACACAGACTTACTTATTGGTATCACACAAAACACCACTGACAAAAGACTTTGAATAGGCTGGGTGACAAGGCAGAGCAGCATGATGGATAAAAATCCTTTACTTAGGCCCTTGAGCCAGAATACTGTATACATCCCGTTAAAAAAAAAAATCAGTCATGTATTCCCATAGCTACTGCACTTGGTCAAATCTTTACAGAAACAGGTTAAGCAGGCATGTCGGATTTCCACATCTGATACCATTCCATAAAACTATATACAACAACCTGCCGCACATTTTCAGGAAGGAACTCCACCCCATTCTTTTTTTATTGCACTTTCACAAGTTAATGAACCTGAAATACATGTTACAAAAATCTGAATTGAGTATTTGATCTCAAATTAATATATCTTAATATTGGGGGGTTGCAGTATCCATGCCGAGAGATTAAGCATGAACGGCAAGTAGGATGCAAAACGATATTCTTTTTATTATAATACACAAATCGCCTCCCCCCGAAGGGTCTCCCTCCCCGACCTGCACCCAGGTCAAGGTTTTTAATATTGTGAGGGCTCCCCTTGTTAAAGGGGAAGCCCCGCCCCATTACTGGGGGAAGTTCATATTCATTGCAAGTCATGGAGAAATAGTACACCCCACGGAATGTGTAGCAGGAGAAGAAGTCATATATGATATAAACTGGATCCTATTATCTCCTCTCCGAAAGGCAGCTCCAAAAGCAAGTTGCCGATTCTCCTCGGTCATTACTCCAACCCCATCACCAGAGAATGCTCTTTGAAACTTGCCACAGTAGCCATGTGTACATTGACTCAGTGGTTACACTCAGTGGTTGCCTCCGTGGAACTCGCGGCTGGGGGGGGGGTGGAGAATTCATCCCCACATTGTGACAGTCCGGTTAACTCACATTACAGCGGTAATCATAATGTGTGTTAACACAAGAATTGCACTCAATAACACAGATTATACATACAGCTATTTTCTCCATTATTGCAGCTTTCCCTTGGAAAGGTTGTCCTTCCCATGTTAAACAGGAACAGTCACTCTGGAGCGAAAAAAAAGAGTTTCCAAATTAATGACATGTTATGAAGAGTAGATACTTACAACCTTTGACAAATTTCCATGCAGCTAAAGTTTATTTTCCTCTCCCTTCAGTTATTTTTATAATATGGGGACCAAAATTATGCACAGTACAAGCGGCCTAATCAAGGTTAAATACAGGCTCAACAAAACTACTGTTTTTTCATTCTATCCTTCTTCAAGTAAACTCCAGAGCTCGTTATGCCATTTAAAAAAAAAATTAAAACCTGCATTGCTACATTTCAATTTGTGTCTGCCATCCCGAGATTCTCATTTACCTCATTTAAATTTATTATCCAGACAATATGCTGACGCCTCCTTCCCATCAGAAGACATCACCTCATTTATCTATATTTAAATTCAATTGCCAATTACACACCTATTCTGCAAGTTTATTAATGACTTCTTGTATTTTGTCTCAATTGTCCTTTTTATTAACTATGCCCCCAATTTGGGATTGTCCGCAGATTTTGGAAATTTACTTCTGATTCCATTACTAACCATTAGTGTTGAACAACTACTACCTGTGAAACACCACTTCCCACCATTAGCTAGTCTGAGCAACTTTGTTTTGTAGTCAGCTTGTTTACCATTCTACTGCCTGCTCTCGTCTCTGAAAATCCGAATGTATTACATCTGCTCTATTACTTATTCAAATATTTCAATAAGGTTGGTCAAACATGACCTTCTCCTTGAAATCTGTGCAGATTACTCTTTTATATTTTCAGTTTCTAAATGTTCTTCTATTCATCTTTGAATAAAGATTCCATTATCTTTCCTACCATTGTTAGAATAAATCCATAGGATATTAGATCAGTTAACCTATCTCCCCTTTTAAGTACAGCAATCACATTAGCAGACTGTCAATCCCCTGGCATTATTTCCCTTCTAATAAAAGCTAATAGATATGAAATAGCACCTCTGCTATCTCTTCCCTAACTTTATTTACTATGCCCAGATGCAATCCATCTAGACCAGGGATTTGATCCTTGAAGTTTGATTAGTTCATCGATTATCTCCCCTGCTTGATCTTAATAAGTTTAATTTTTTTTAAAAATCTGTCCTAATATCATGCTCAGCTTGTTAGTTTCCTGGTAAATAACTAATCAATATTTCTGCCATTTCATAGTCATTGGCGGAGGGGTTATTTTGTGTTATCCCTTTAGTGACCTTATTCCCACCATGTTTTTTTGTGTCTGTAGAATATTTTACTTTCTTATATTCCTCAATAATTTAATTGCATAGCTCCCATTTACTTTCCCAATTTAAAGCGTTTTTCCTACTCGCTTTATATTCCCTTTGGTCATCATCTCCGGTGTTTGTTAAAGATAATTGATAGATCATTTAAAACAATTAAGGCGGCAGAATTCAATGGAGCATTCAAAATTAAGAGAGTGAAGGAACATTTCTTTCCAAGTTAGGAGGCATAAACTCAGGATCAGTTTTGAAGGCTGGGGTCTGTGTTTCTAATGCACATTCCACTCCAGCATTGCCTCTCCTACTAATTCCACCATCCCCTTCCTCCCCACCTCAATCTCTCTGTCCCTCATCTACCCTCTTCATCACTCCTCTTCAGAGCAGTGTCTTTTTTAATATGTTTTAATTAAGACATGGAATGTTTTGCCTTACGAGACTATTGAAACCAAGTCAATCACATTTAAAGGGAAAATTTTGTACGAGAAAATGGGACAAGGAAAAGGGACGACTGCATCAACAGTGGGGAAAGCATTGACAAAGTGGGCCATATGGTTTCCTCCTATTCCATGATTCTGGGTCTTTCAAAATTCGCCCAATTGCTAAGAGTTCAGCTAGTCTTTAGAACGGATACTGCAGTGGCATGGGGTAAGTGAAATCTTTCTGTAACATAATTCATTCCAAACCTCGTTCAGCAAGTAACAGTTCTCCTTTTCCCATTACATGGTTTCCCTGTTGGGACTATTTTATCATGTCATGCGGAGAACGCAAAACAAGAATCAGCAACAAGACCCCTGTTCAGCAGATGGCGAATTGCACAGGTACTGTAATCGTGGGAGCCCACCAAAGCAGAACTCACAATACTCTGGTCTTGAAACACAACTAAAACTACTCCCCAAAAGATACAATCAGCTGCAACACAAACACAAACTCTGCAACTAATACAAAACTGCACAAACTTACATACAGAGTCCCAAGCTGTGTTCGGTCTACATCAAACTGTTGGTAATAGTGATGCACAAAACCTCTACCAATCTGCTCCCACAATGGGTGTTCAGCCATTCTGATGCCCAATAATGAATGATTCAGTCCTGCCAAAGAGATGATATTGGTGAAATCATTATTTTCAACATAACCTAACTTCACCAGAATGCTTGAGTTAAGCTGACGGCAATACAACATTATCTATTCAAGATTTGCATCCTCAAGGCATTGCCGACATGCTCGGAATGCTGGTGGCAGCAATTGTAAATGAAACAAGACGGCACTCTGTCCAAACTTCACATTGGCGATTTCCAGCAATACTCTGGTCATAAGCTAAACTGAGCACATGATGGATCACCGGGTATCTATTCCACTGCGCAGGTCCACTAGTGTTGCCAAGACCTTTGGATCGCCCGGGAGCCTCCATGGATGGAAGACTGACCTGCCGGACTGACGTGGGCAACAGCTAAGTGGTTTGCAGTACTGCACCCAATGTACTTTTTACTGGCAGGACATATTCCCTGCACCCCTACTATCGTACCTGGCTTCCTGATGGCGCGGCTCCGCAGTTACAACTATCTGTCTTCTCTTAGCAGCTTAATAAGTCTTTCCTGACCTGGCATCGTAATTATTACCGACCGAGTGCAGACTGCAAGTGAAATTACTGTGAATGCAATTCAAGGAAAGGAGCATGCAATCTGATCTGACTATTGATGTGGACAAAGTTCCCCTGCTCCAAATCACTCACTATGTCTAGCCATTAGTAAATGTACCAATGAATTGTGCGCAAGGCTCCAGGCCCATTAGGAATCATTTGAAAAATGCCCACCTAGCCCATCGCGTTTTCTGTTCTGTTTGTTGTAACATTTTAAAAGAAACTGGTTTTTGTACAAACAAAAGTTTCCTCCAGATCGTATCGAGACGGGACAAGTAATACTGCTCCCCTGAATGCGTAAGATTTATTTACTGAATGCAGGACTTTGCAGAGTACACATGGCTGCTGCATTTCCCAACATTATATCAGTAACTACACTTAAAAAGTACCCAATTGGGAAAAAGCACCTACTGGACAATGCAAAACAATATATTATATATATATATATATATAAAATTATATATAGTTTTTCTTTTGTTTTTTTTCTTTTCTGCTGTTTTCAATGTATGTTCACAATTGCCTTTGTTTTATATATAACTTTAAATCTTTAATAGAAACATTTATAAAATAAAAGTACCCAATTAACTGGAAAGTCCATGGGCTGTTCAGTGTTGTGAAAGGTGCTATGTAAATACAACCGTAAATTCATGGCTCCCCAGCATCAGATTTGGGGGAACACCAAAGATGCACTGGGGAATTTCTCAGAAGTTCCCAGATAAGGGTTTGCTTGGCAATTGTCCAGAAGCACCAACTTCCCCTGGACAATTGCGCTGGGCTGGAAACCTCTGACAAAGCAATTTAAATCACTAACTTTGGATGGTCCTGCCAGTTTTAAACTCAAGTTACTCTGAAAGGGAAGGGGGAATAAAAGACACTTGTAACCTCAACATAACCATTTTAAATATCCAGACTGACCATCACACAGTACACCCCACATCCATCCGCCAAGTAACCCACCCCCAACCCCCCCCCCCCCCCCCCGCCGCTGATGCCCATAATCTCTCCGCGTACCCCCCACTCCATGTCCAAATCCCCACATTTCATTCACTACCATCTCCCCATCAACAGGACCTTTAAACTCCTGCTTTACAGCGGCCAGTGCTACAAAAAGGGCACGTCCTCCTTCCCTCGGCTCCTTTTACACTTTGCCACTAACGCAAGGGGCCTGCTTCACTGCTCAAGTCTCACACGGCCGGACCGGGCAAGACAGACAGTTAAAACTTGAACAGCAGATAAGTCGGTAAGGAGTGACACATAACTTCTAGTTATCCAGTGAGTACTCCCAGTCAGACAGAGAAGACAGCCAGGAGTGAGACAGCAAAGAGTGAGTTTGGGAATTTGAATCGAGGGGAATTCGAAGCTGGGTGGGGAGGAAGTGCTTTTTGTGACTGGTAAGTAGTGTTTCTGTTTCTTTTCATTGGTATATTTATTTATTTTTTTCTTCATTGTTTATTTATTTATTTAAATTTTTTTTTTTGGGGGGGGGGGGGGGAAAATTGAAATTGAAATAGTTAACCGAAGGTTTAAGACCTGGCAGGAGATCTCAGACCCGTGTCATGCTCCTCGTGTGCGATGTGGGAGCTCAGGGACACGTCCACTGTCCCTGGCTCCTTCACGAGCAAGAAGTGTGTCCAGTTGCAGCTCCTGTTAGACCGCTTGACGGCTCTGGAGCTGCGGATGGACTCACTTTGGAGCATCCGCGATGCTGAGGACGTCGTGGATAGCAAGTTTAGCGAGTTGGTCACACCGCAGGTGAAAGGTACTGAGGGAGATAGTAAATGGGTGACCAAAAGACAGAGCAAGAGTAGGAAGGCAGTGCAGGTGTCCTCTGCGGTCATCTCCCTGCAAAACAGATATACCGCTTTGGATACTGTTGAGGGAGATGGCTCACCAGGGGAAGGCAGCAGCAGCCAGGTTCATGGCTCCGTGGCTGGCTCTGCTGCGCAGCTGGGCAGGAAGAAGAATGGCAGGGCTATAGTGATAGGGGACACAATTGTAAGGGGAATAGACAGGCGGTTCTGCGGACGCAATCGAGACTCCAGGATGGTATGTTGCCTCCCTGGTGCAGGGATCAAGGATGTCTCAGAGCGGCTGCAGGACATTCTTGGGGGGGTGAACAGCCAGCTGTCGTGGTGCACATAGGCACCAACGATATAGGTACAAAAGCGGGACGAGGTCCTACAAGCTGAATTTAGGGAGCTAGGAGTTAAACTAAAAAGTAGGACCTCAAAAGGTAGCAATCTCAGGATTGCTACCAGTGCCACGAGCTAGTCAGAGTAGGAATGTCAGGATAGAGAGGATGAATACGTGGCTCGAGAGATGGTGCAAGAGGGAGGGATTCAAATTCCTGGGACATTGGAACCGGTTCTGGGGGTGGTGGGACCAGGACAAACCGGACGGTCTGCACCTGGGCAGGACTGGAACCGATGTCCTAGGGGGGGGGGGGGGGTTTGCTAGAGCTGTTGGGGAGAGTTTAAACTAATGTGGCAGGGGGATGGGAACCGATGCAGGAAGTTGGAAGGTAGTAAAACAGGGACAGAAATAAAAGGCAGTAAGGGGGAAAGTGTAAGGCAGAGAAGCCATAGTCAAAAATCAAAAAGGGCGACAGTACAAGGTACAGTGACTGAGGGGAGCTCAGTGAATAGGACCAGGAATACTAAAAGAAATAAAACGGGAAGTGAAAACATTAATGGTAAGCGACGCGGCAGGTTGTTACAGGAAGATATGGGTTCGACGACAAGGAAAATTAGGAGAAAGGTTATGAGGAAATATAACTTAGGAGACGTTACTGATCGAGGTGTTAAGATTCAGAACAGAGGTAAAAAAGCCAACATAAGTGTACTTTACCTGAATGCTCGTAGTATTCGGAATAAGGTAAATGAGTTGATGGCGCAAATCATCGTGAATGACTATGATTTAGTGGCCATTACTGAAACATGGTTAAAGGATGGTCATGACTGGGAGTTAAATATCCGAGGGTATCAAACCTTTCGGAAGAACAGAGTGGATGGTAAGGGAGGTGGCGTAGCTCTGTTATTTAAGGATGACATCCGGGCAACAGTAAGGGATGGCATCGGTGCTATGGAAGATAAGGTTGAATCCATTTGGGTGGAAATCAGGAATAGTAAGGCAGAAAAGTCACTGATAGGAGTAATCTATAGGCCACCAAATAGTAACATTATGGTGGGGCAGGCAATAAACAAAGAAATAACAGATGCATGTAGAAATGGTACAGCAGTTATCATGGGGGATTTTAATCTACATGTTGATTGGTTTAACCAGGTCGGTCAAGGCAGCCTTGAGGAGGAGTTTATACAATGTACCCGCGATAGTTTCCTAGAACAGTATGTAATGGAACCTACGAGGGAACAAGCGGTCCTAGATCTGGTCCTGTGTAATGAGACAGGATTGATTCAGGATCTCATAGTTAGGGATCCTCTCGGAAGGAGCGATCACAATATGGTGGAATTTAAAATACAGATGGAGGGTGAGAAGGTAAAATCAAGCACTAGTGTTTTGTGCTTAAACAAAGGAGATTACAATGGGATGAGAGAAGAACTAGCTAAGGTAGACTGGGAGCAAAGACTTTATGGTGAAACAGTTGAGGAACAGTGGAGAACTTTCCAAGTGATTTTTCACAGTGCCCAGCACTATACAGGTACTATACCAACAAAAAGGAAGGACGGTAAAAAGAGGGAAAATCGACCGTGGATATCTAAGGAAATAAGGGAGAGTATCAAATTGAAGGAAAAAACATACAAAGTAGCAAAGATCAGTGGGAGACTAGAGGACTGGGGAATCTTTAGGGGGCAACAGAAAGCTACTAAAAAAGCTATAAAGAAGAGTAAGATAGATTATGAGAGTAAACTTGCTCAGAATATAAAAACAGATAGTAAAAGTTTCTACAAATACATAAAACAAAAAAGAGGGGCTAAGGTAAATATTTGTCCTTTAGAGGATGAGAAGGGAGATTTAATAATGGGAGATGAGGAAATGGCTGAGGAACTGAACAGGTTTTTTGGGTCGGTCTTCACAGTGGAAGACACAAATAACATGCCAGTGACTGATGGAAATGAGGCTATGACAGGTGAGGACCTTGAGAGGATTGATATCACCAAGGAGGTAGTGATGGGCAAGCTAATGGGGCTAAAGGTAGACAAGTCTCCTGGCCCTGATGGAATGCATCCCAGAGTGCTAAAAGAGATGGCTAGGGAAATTGCAAATGCACTAGTGATAATTTACCAAAATTCACTAGACTCTGGGGTGGACCCGGCGGATTGGAAATTAGCAAACGTGACACCACTGTTTAAAAAAGGAGGTAGGCAGAAAGCGGGTAATTATAGGCCAGTGAGCTTAACTTCGGTAGTAGGGAAGATGCTGGAATCTATCATCAAGGAAGAAATAGCGAGGCATCTGGATGGAAATTGTCCCATTGGACAGACGCAGCATGGGTTCATAGAGGGCAGGTCGGGCCTAACTAATTTAGTGGAATTTTGACGACATGAACAGTGCGGTAGATAACGGGGATAATGGATGTGGTATATCTGGATTTCCAGAAAGCCTTTGACAAGGTGCCACACAAAAGGTTGTTGCATAAGATAAAGATGCATGGCATTAAGGGGAAAGTAGTCGCATGGATAGAGGATTGGTTAATTAATAGAAAGCAAAGAGTGGGGATTAATGGGTGTTTCTATGGTTGGCAATCAGTAGCTAGTGGTGTCCCTCAGGGATCAGTGTTGGGCCCACAACTGTTCACAATTTACATAGATGATTTGGAGTTGGGGACCAAGGGCAATGTGTCCAAGTTTGCAGACGACACTAAGATAAGTGGTAAAGCAAAAAGTGCAGAGGATACTGGAAGTCTGCAGAGGGATTTGGATAGGCTAAGTGAATGGGCTAGGGTCTGGCAGATGGAATACAATGTTGACAAATGTGAGGTTATCCATTTTGGTAAGAATAACGGCAAAAGGGATTATTATTTAAATGATAAAATATTAAAACATGCTGCTGTGCAGAGACCTGGGTGTGCTAGTGCACGAGTCGCAGAAAGTTGGTTTTCAGGCGCAACAGGTGATTAAGAAGGCAAATGGAATGTTGTCCTTCATTGCTAGAGGGATGGAGTTTAAGACTAGAGAGGTTCTGCTGCAATTGTATAAGGTGTTAGTGAGGCCACACCTGGAGTATTGTGTTCAGTTTTGGTCTCCTTACTTGAGAAAGGACGTACTGGCACTGGAGGGTGTGCAGAGGAGATTCACTAGGTTAATCCCAGAGCTGAAGGGGTTGGATTACGAGGAGAGGTTGAGTAGACTGGGACTGTACTCGTTGGAATTTAGAAGGAGGAGGGGTGATCTTATAGAAACATATGAGATTATGAAGGGAATAGATAGGATAGATGCGGGCAGGATGTTTCCACTGGCGGGTGAAAGCAGAACTAGGGGGCATAGCCTCAAAATAAGGGGAAGTAGATTTAGGACTAAGTTTAGGAGGAACTTCTTCACCCAAAGGGTCGTGAATCTATGGAATTCCTTGCCCAGTGAAGCAGTCGAGGCTCCTTCATTAAATGTTTTTAAGATAAAGATAGATAGTTTTTTGAAGAATAAAGGGATTAAGGGTTGTGGTGTTCGGGCTGGAAAGTGGAGCTGAGTCCACAAAAGATCAGCCATGATCTCATCGAATGGTGGAGTAGGCTCGAGGGGCCAGATGGCCTACTCCTGCTTCTTATGAAGTTGAGTCGGATTGCCACTCTGCTTGAAGGATGAGGGGGGATCTGATCGAGGTATATAAAATGCTAAAAGGAATTGATAAAATTAAGTAAATGTAGACCAAATGTTCCCCCTTGTGGGCAATCTAGAACAAGAGGTCACAGGTATAGGTTGAGAGGCAGTAGATTTAAAACGGAGATGAGGAGGAACTACTTCTCGCAGAGGGTGGTGAATTTGTGGAACTCGCTGCCCCATATTGCAGTGGAGACCAAATCATTAAATGGTTTCAAGAGGGAGATAGATATATTTCTGATTAAAAAACGAGTTACAGGGATATGGGGAACAGGTAGGGACGGAGCTTTGAGACCAGGAAGAGATGCCTACTTCTGTTCCTAATTCCTATATTCCTCAGTTACCTGAAAATCCAGTTGATCTTATCTCGCCCAACCTCCCATCGCAGACCGGGCAATATCTGGGCAGTGCAGTGTGTCCCTGGGGCTGAGTGTCGATGGCTGTAGAGGTGAAGGCAAGAAAGCCACGTCCCCTTTTTTATAGCACTGGCTGCCTAGTATAGATGTGGGGTGGGTATGGTGATATGCATGCACACAAATGTATATAGTTGTATAAATGTATAAAGCTGCATATCAGTACATGTAATCATAGGTATGACCTCCGGCCAGCAGGTGAATTCAGACATGCAGCGACCCAGCAGTTGGCAGTAGGACGTACAACAGGGAGTAGCTCCCTAGGAATTTGAGTAACTTTGTCTGTATACAGATTTGTTAGTTAACTTTCCGCTATTTGACAATAAATCACTGTTCTGGTTGAACACATGTTCTGTGTGTATCTTCACCATTGGGGGAACCACAGAACACAACAGGGGGGGCTGGGGGTGGTCTGATCCGGTGGAGACCAGATGGGCTGGCCAGGGGAGGGGTCAAAACAGGCAAGGCCTTTGGGGATGAGAATGGAGTCAGGTCATGCCAGGCCCAGCCTTTGGGGGGGCCTGAGAAAAGTGTACAATAGTTGCCCAGAAGCTGGAAGCGGTTTTAATTCAAACTATCTGGGTAACTATTGACGTAACATAGCCAGAACCATCCGAAGTTTTGCAATTTTAGTCACAATTTTCAGGTAGTTTCCAGTGGAGGGCCATGGGGAAGTTTGCACTTCCCAGAAAATTACCGAGCAAATCTTACCTGGGAACTCCTAGCGGTGGGAAGGGGTTCCCCCAGCGCTACTTTGGGGTGCCCACCAAACCAGATACAATGCCCTGGAGCTCAGAAGTAATATCCTCATATCTTGAGAATATGCTTGTACCACAGAAGTTCAACCAGAGTGAATGGAAGTAATAGATACAAACTGGGGCAGCACAGTGGCGCAGTGGGTTAGCCTTGTTGCCACAGTGCTGAGGTCCCAGGTTTGATCCCGGCTCTGGGTCACTGCCCGTGTGGAGTTTGCACATTCTCCTAGTGTTTACGTGGGTCTTGCCCACACAACCCAAAGACGTGCAGGTTAGGTGGACTGGCCATGCTAATAATTGGAAAAATGAATTGGGTACTCGAAATTTAGGGAAGAAAAGATGAACGTCCTTCCAAAGTTGTTGTTTGTTTTTCATTCCCTCCTGATATTCTTGCCAAAGCTGGTATTCCAAAAGGTGGACAGGTTAATTTCGGCATTTGTGTAGGCTGGCAGGACGCCACGGATTCAGAGTTTTTTTAAAAAAGGAGACATCGGGTGGGGGCAGGCGCTTTCAGATCTGCTATACTACTGCTGGGCAGCGAATGTGGAGGTGAGGCGAGGCAGTTGAGGGAGGGGGGGGGGGGGGGGGGGAAAGAGTGGGTGCAGGTGGAGGATGCTTTGTGCCTGTGTGTGTGGGGGAGGGGGTGTAAGGGCCCTGGCTATGGCTGTCTCCCATTCTCCCTGGTTAAGTATACTGGGGGCCCGGTGTTGACATCATCCCTAAAGGTTTGGAATCAGCTGAGACAGCATTTTGGCGTGGGGGTATGTCGGTACTGGTCCCATATGTAGGAATCACAGATTGGCTCCAGCGGATGTACAGACTGGCAGAGGGAAGGGGTGGATCAGGTGAGGGTGCTGTTTGTAGAAGAGAGGTTCGCAAGGTTGGGAGAGTTATAGGAGAGATACCAGTTGCCAAGGGGTGAGAGTTCAGGTACATTCCGATATGGAACTTTGCACGGAAGGATACCTTGCTGGATAGGCTGTTAACAAAAGGATTAGCTGGAAGATGGGAACATTGCGGACATTACAGGGAGTTGGTGGACACGGAGTAGGCACCGATTGAGCAGATAAAGCGGAAGTGGGAGGAAGAGCTGGGAATGGAATTTTGATTTTTTTTGGGGGGGGGGGGGGGGGGGGGGCGCACCGGATGACTGCGACATCATTCTGTGCTAGGATCACAGAATCCCTAGTGCCGAAGGAGACCATTTGGTCCATCAAGTCTGCACTGACCCGCTGAAAGAGCAGCCTAACCAGGCTCCCGCCCTATTCCTGAAGCCCCATAACCCTACTCAACCTGCATATCCCTGGACACCAAGGGGCAATTTAGAATGGCCAACCTTCCTAACCTACACATCTTTAGACTGTGGGAGGAAACCGGAGCACCCGGAGTCTCCACGCAGACACGGGGAGAAAGTGCAAACTTCACACAGACACCCAAGGCTAGAATTGAACTCGAGTCACTGGTGCTGTGAAGCATCAGTGCTAACCACTGTGCCACCATGGATGATCCTGGTAGTTTAAAGTGATGCATAGGGCTCATATGACGCAGGGGGGGGGGGGGGGGGGGGGGGGGCACGATACTCATTGTGGCGGGGTCGTCACAATGCTGGTGGGGGATGGGGGTTGCCCCAATGCTAGTGTGGGGATCCACCATGTACTGGGGCAGGGGAAGAGTTTATTTCAGATGCAGATCGAGGCCCCCCTTTAACGATAGTGCCCCAATTTCGATGGAGCTGGCTTTGCCAGCTCTTTCAGGCCTCGACCCACCAGCATGATGGGGGAAACCATGCCCCCAGATTCTCTGTGTACAGAGAGCCAGGAGAGAAAACTCAGTTGTACAGCAGAACTAGATGTCGGTTTTCACGCTGAAACCAACACTGAAAAATATCGTATGGTTCTGCCCCACATTTGCTTCTTTTGCAAATCATTTTAAATCTGTGCCCTCTTATTCTTGATCCTTTTTCGAGTGGTAGCGGTGTCTCCCTATTTCGCTGTCCAGCCCCCTCATGATTTTAAACATCTCCATCAAATCTCTTCTTTCGCCTTCTTCTCTCCAAGGAGAACAGTACCAATCTCTCCAATCTATCCTCATAACTGGCTCCAGGGTCAAGAAATTAATTCTTGTAAACTTCTGCATTCTCTCCAAGGCGTTCACATCTTTCCTATAGTCTGTCCCCCAGAACTGTATGCAAAACTCCAGCTGAAGTCTTGCATAAATTAAAGAGAGGTAGTGGCATTGTCACTGGACTGGTGACCCAGAGACCCAACTCAATACTCTGGGATCCAGGTTCAAATCCCACCACAGCAGGTGGTGGAAGTGAATTCAGTAAATATCTGGAATTAAACAGTTTAGTGATGACCATGAAACCATTGTCGATTGTCGTAAAAAGCCCAGCTGGTTTACTAATGTCCTTCAGGGAAGGAAATCTGCCATCCTTACCTGGTCTGGCCTACATGTGACTCCAGATACAGCAATGTTGTTGACTCTTAAGTGCCCTTTGAAGTGGCCTAGCAAGCCACTCAGTTGTATTAAGCCGCTACAAAGTCAATAAAAAGAGCACCCGGCATTGACCTAGACACTGGAAATGACTATGGCAAAAGTCAACCTTGCAAAAATCCTCCTTACTAACATGGGGTCTTGTGCCAAAATTGGGAGAGCATTCTCAGACTAGTCAAACAACAGCCTAAAATAGTCATACTCACGGAATCATTCCTTACAAGTAAAGTCCCAGTCACCACTATCACCATCCCTGGGTGTGTCCTGCCCCACCGTACTAGAGGCATGTGCTCCAGAACTTCTTGTGCCCTTAGCAAAGCTGTTCCAATACAGCTTACACTAGCATCGACCCGCAATGTGGAAAATTGCCCAGGTATGTCCTCTCCACAAAAGCAGTTCAAATCCAACCCGGCCAATTACCGCCCCATCAGTAAAGTGATGGAATGGGTTATCAACAGTGCTATCAAGCAGCACTTACTTAGCAATAACCTGCTCACTGACGATCAGTTTGGGTTCCATTAGGGTCACTCATCTCCTGACCTCATTACAGCCTTGGATAGAAGAGCTGAACTCCAGAGGTGAGGTGAGAGTGACTGCCCTTGACATCAAGGCAGCATTTGACCGAGTATGGCATTAAGGAGCCCTAGCAAAACTGGAGTCAATGGGAATCAAAACTCTCCACTGGTTGGAGTCATACCTAGCACAAAAGGAAGATGATTGTGGCCGCTGGAGGTCAGTCATCTCAGTCCCAGCACATCACTTACTGCAAGAGTTCCTCAGGGTAGTGTCCTAGGCCCCACCATCTTCAGCTGCTTCAATGACCTTCCTTCCAACAAAGTCAGAAGTGGAGATGTTCGCACAATGTTCAGCACCATTCGCATCTCCTCAGACACTGAAGCAGTCCAAATATAAATACAGCAAGACTTGGACAATATCCAGGTTTGAGTTGACAAGTGACAACTAACATTCGCGCCACACAAATGCCAGGCAAAGACTATCTCCAATAAGAGAATGAAACCATCACCCCTTGACATTCAATGACATTGCCATCACTGAATGCCCTACTATCAACTGTTTAAAAAAAATTGATTTATGGGATGTGATTTTATTGAATGGAAAAATCAGTATTAATGCAAATTGGGCCCATTGACCTCACAGCCAATTCTCCAATTAGCAGTCACAATTCTCCAATTTAAACCCATTGAAGGGGGTTGGGGGGGGGGGGGGGGGAATGGTGATGAGGGATATTCCAGGGGCCTCAACAAGGTTGGCGGGGGGGGGAGGGGGGGGGGGGGAACATAAGAACTAGGAGCAGGAGTAGGCCATCTGGCCCCTCGAGCCTGCTCCACCATTCAATGAGATCATGGCTGATGTTTTGTGGACTCAGCTCCACTTTCCGGCCCGAACACCATAACCTTTAATCCCTTTATTCTTCAAAAAACTATCTATCTTTATCTTAAAAACATTTAATGAAGGAGCCTCTACTGCTTCACTGGGCAAGGAATTCCATAAATTCACGACCCTTTGGGTGAAGAAGTTCCTCCTAAACTCAGTCCTAAAAATTGATTTATGGGATGTGGGCTTTGCTGGTTAGGCCAGCATTAAGTCCATCCCTAGTTGCCCTTCAGAAGGTGGTGGTGGAATTGCCTTCTTGAACCGCTGCAGTCCTTCAGCTGCAAGTACACCTACTGTGCTGTTGGGGAGGGAAATACAGGATTTTGTCCCCAGCGACAGCGAAGGAACGGTGATATATTTCCAAGTCCGGGCGATGAGTGACTTGGGAGGGGAACCTCCACGTTGTTGGGTTCCCAGGCATTTGCTGCTCTTGTCCTTCTAGGTGGTAATGGTCATGGGTTTGGAAGGTGCTGTCGAAGGAATCTTGGCGAGTTAGTGCAGTGCATCTTGTCGATGGTACACAGGGCTGCCGCTGTTAGTCGGTGGTGGAGGGTTTGAATGTTTGTTGAAGGGGGAGCAATCAAGCAGGCTGCTTTGTTCTGGATGGTGTCGAGCTTAGTGTTGTTGGAGCCGTATTCATCCAGGCAAGTGGAGAATATTCCATTACACTCCTGACTTGTGCCTTGTAACCCCCAGGATGTTGATTGTGGGGGATTCAACAATGGTAATGCCATCGAATGTCAAAGGGTGATGGTTAGATCCTCCCTTATTGGAGATGGTCATTGCCTGACACGAATGTAACTTGCCAGCCCAAGCCTGGATATTGTCCAGGTCTTGCTGCATTTGAACACGGATTGCTTCCTGGGGTTATCATTTTTTTTAAAAAAATATTTTATTGAAAATTTTTCGTCAACCATCACATTACATTGTGTATCCTTTACACAATAATATAACAGTATAAGTAACAATGACCTGTTTTATAAACAAAGAATAAATAATATATAACAAAATCGAAAACTAAAACTAAATGGCAACTGCCTTGTCTCAGATAAACACTCTCCAAAAATATGATTTAACAGTCCAATATACAATTATTTATAGCAACGACCTATACATATATATTAACAACCCTGAGTCCTTCTGGTTCCTCTCCCCCCCCGCCCCCCCTGGGCTGCTGCCTTCTTTTCCATTCCCTCTATCTTTCTGTGAGGTATTCGACGAACGGTTGCCACCACCTGGTGAACCCTTGAGCCGATCCCCTTTGGACGAACTTAATCCGTTCCAGCTTTCTAAACCCTGCCATGTCATTTATCCAGGTCTCCACCCCCGGGGGCTTGGCTTCCTTCCACATCAACAGTATCCTACTAGGGACGCAAAGGCCAAAACATCGGCCTCTCTCGCCTCCTGCACTCCCGGCTCTTGTGCAACCCCAAATATAGCCAACCCCCAGCTTGGTTCGACCTGGACCCCCAC
Source organism: Scyliorhinus torazame (assembly GCF_047496885.1). NCBI lineage: Eukaryota > Metazoa > Chordata > Chondrichthyes > Carcharhiniformes > Scyliorhinidae > Scyliorhinus > Scyliorhinus torazame. The sequence continues at coordinate 266,027,647 of NC_092712.1, forward strand.
TACTTTCGAAAGCACCTTTGTCACCCCCACCCAGAACCCCTGTAGTGCCGGACATGACCAGAACATGTGGGTGTGATTCGCTGGGCTTTGAGCATCTCGCACACCTATCCTCTACCCCAAAGAATTTACTGAGCCGTGCTCCAGTCATATGCGCCCTGTGTAACACCTTAAATTGAATCAGGCTTAGCCTGGCACACAAGGACGATGAGTTTACCCTACTTAGGGCATCCACCCACAGCCCCTCCTCAATCTCCTCCCCCAGCTCGTTCCCATTTCCCTTTCAGCTCATCTACCATAATCTCCCCCTCGTCCCTCATTTCCCTATATATATATATCTGACACCTTACCGTCCCCCACCCATGTCTTTGAGATCACGCTGTCCTGCACCTCATGCGTCAGGAGCTGCGGGAATTCCCTCACCTGCTGCCTCGCAAAAGCCCTCAGTTGCATATACCGGAATGCATTCCCTTGGGGCAACCCATATTTCTCGGTCAGCGCTCCCAGACTTGCGAACTTCCCATCCACAAACAGATCTTTCAGTTGCGTTACTCCTGCTCTTTGCCATATTCCAAATCCCCCATCCATTCTCCCCGGGGCAAACCTGTGGTTATTTCTTATCGGGGACCCCCCCAAAGCTCCAGTCTTTCCCCTATGCCGTCTCCACTGTCCCCAAATTTTCAAAGTCGCCACCACCACCGGGCTTGTGGTGTATTTATTCGGTGAGAACGGCAATGGGGCTGTCACCATAGCTTGTAGGCTAGTCCCCCTACAGGACGCCCTCTCCAATCTCTTCCACGCCGCTCCCTCCTCTTCTCCCATCCACTTACTCACCATTGAGATATTGGCGGCCCAGTAGTACTCACTTAGGCTCGGTAGTGCCAGCCCCCCCCTATCCCGACTGCGCTGTAAGAATCCCTTCCTCACTCTCAGGGTCTTCCCGGCACACACAAAACTCATGATACTCTTTTCGATCCTTTTGAAAAAAGCCTTCGTGATCACCACCGGGAGGCACTGAAACACAAAGAGGAATCTCAGGAGGACTACCATTTTAACCGCCTGCACCCTCCCTGCCAGTGACAGGGATACCATGTCCCATCTCTTGAAGTCCTCCTCCATTTGTTCCACCAATCGCGTTAAATTTAACCTATGCAATGTACCCCAATTCTTGGCTATCTGGATCCCCAAGTAACGAAAGTCCCTCGTTACCTTCCTCAGCGGAAAGTCCTCTATTTCTCTGCTCTGCTCCCCTGGATGCACCACAAACAACTCACTTTTCCCCATGTTCAGTTTATATCCTGAGAATTCTCCAAACTCCCGAAGTGTCCGCATTATCTCTGGCATCCCCTCCACCGGGTCCGCTACATATAACAACAAGTCATCCGCATACAGAGATACCCGGTGTTCTTCTCCTCCTCGAAGTACTCCCCTCCACTTCTTGGAACCCCTCAGTGCTATTGCCAGGGGCTCAATCGCCAGTGCAATCAGTAATGGGGACAGAGGGCATCCCTGCCTTGTCCCTCTATGGAGCCGTAAGTATGCAGATCCCCGTCCATTCGTGACCACACTCGCCACTGGGGCCCTATACAACAGCTGCACCCATCCAACATACTCATCTCCAAAACCAAATCTCCTCAGCACCTCCCACAGATAATCCCACTCCACTCTATCAAATGCTTTCTCGGCATCCATCGCCACCACTATCTCCGCTTCCCCCTCTGGTGGGGGCATCATCATTACCCCTAGCAGCCTCCGTATATTCGTATTCAGCTGTCTCCCCTTCACAAACCCAGTTTGGTCCTCATGGACCACCCTCGGGACACAATCCTCTATCCTCATTGCCATTACCTTGGCCAGAATCTTAGCGTCTACATTTAGGAGGGAAATAGGTCTATAGGACCCGCATTGCAGCGGGTCCTTTTCCTTCTTTAGGAGAAGCGATATTGTTGCCTCAGACATAGTCGGGGGCAGCTGTCCCCTTTCCTTTGCCTCATTAAAAGGTCCTCATCAGTAGCGGGGCGAGCAAGTCCACATATTTTCTGTAAAATTCAACTGGGAATCCATCTGGTCCCGGAGCCTTCCCCACCTGCATGCTCCTAATTCCTTTCACTACTTCCTCTATTTCAATCTGTGCTCCCAGTCCCACCCTTTCCTGCTCCTCCACCGTGGGAAATTCCAGCCGGTCCAGAAAGCCCATCATTCTCTCCCTCCCATCCGGGAGTTGAGCTTCGTATAATTTTTTATAAAATGCCTTGAACACTCCATTCACTCTCTCCGCTCCCCGCTCCATCTCTCCTTCCTCATCCCTCACTCCCCCTATTTCCCTCGCTGCTCCCCTTTTCCTCAATTGGTGGGCCAGCAACCTGCTCGCCTTCTCCCCATATTCGTACTGTACACCCTGTGCCTTCCTCCACTGTGCCTCTGCAGTACCCGTTGTCAGCAAGTCAAATTCTACGTGTAGCCTTTGCCTTTCCCTGTACAGTCCCTCCTCCGGTGCCTGCGCATATTGCCTGTCCACCCTCAGAAGTTCTTGCAGCAACCGCTCCCGTTCCCTACTCTCCTGCTTTCCTTTATGTGCCCTTATTGATATCAGCTCCCCTCTAACCACTGCCTTCAGCGCCTCCCAGACCACTCCCACCTGAACCTCCCCATTATCATGGAGTTCCAAGTACTTTTCAATGCACCCCCTCACCCTTAGACACACCCCCTCATCTGCCATTAGTCCCACGTCCATTCTCCAGGGTGGGCGCCCTTCTGTTTCCTCCCCTATCTCCAAGTCCACCCAATGTGGAGCGTGATCCGAAATGGCTATAGCCGTATACTCCGTTCCCCTCACCTTCGGGATCAACGCCCTTCCCAAAACAAAAAAGTCTATCCGCGAATAGACTTTGTGGACATAGGAGAAAAACGAAAAATCCTTACTCCTAGGTCTGCTAAATCTCCATGGGTCTACTCCTCCCATCTGCTCCATAAAATCTTTAAGCACCTTGGCTGCTGCTGGCCTCCTTCCAGTCCTGGACCTCGACCTGTCCAGCCCTGGTTCCAACACCGTATTGAAATCTCCCCCCATTACCAACTTTCCCACCTCTAGGTCCGGGATGCGTCCTAGCATACGCCTCATAAAATTGGCATCATCCCAGTTCGGGGCATATACGTTTACCAAAACCACCGTCTCCCCCTGTAGTTTGCCACTCACCATCACGTATCTGCCCCCGCTATCTGCCACTATAGTCTTTGCCTCAAACATTACCCGCTTCCCCACTAATATAGCCACCCCCCCCGTTTTTCGCATCTAGCCCCAAATGGAACACCTGCCCCACCCAACCTTTGCGTAGTCTCACCTGGTCTATCAGTTTCAAGTGCGTTTCCTGTAAGATAAGAAACTTAAGGCAGACGTGTTTAAGGTGTGCGAGTACCCGTGCCCTCTTTATCGGCCCGTTCAGCCCTCTCACGTTCCACGTGATCAGCCGGGTTGGGGGGCTTTTTACCCCCCCCCCCCTTGTCGATTAGCCATCCCCTTTTTCCAGCTCCTCACCCGGTTCCCACGCAGCTGTGTCCCCCCCAGGCGGTGCCCCCCCCGCCCATCCCACCCCATACCAGCTCCCCCCTCCCCAGCAGCAGCAGCCCAATAATTCCCCCCTCCCCCCCCCCCCCCCCCCCGCTAGATCCCCCATTAGCGTAGTTACACCCCCCATGTTGCTCCCAGAAGTCAGCAAACTCTGGCCGACCTCGGCTTCCCCCCGTGACCTCGGCTCGCACCGTGCGACGCCCCCTCCTGCCTGCTTCCCTATTCCCGCCATGATCATCATAGCGCGGGAACCGAGCCCACGCTTCCCCTTGGCCCCGCCCCCAATGGCCAACGCCCCATCTCCTCCACCTCCTTTCCTCCCCCCACCACCTCCTGAGGAAGAGAGAAAAGTTACCACATCGCAGGATTAATAACATAAAACTCCTCTTTCCCCCCTTTTTACCCCCCTCTTCGCCCCACGTCAAACGTCAAACGTTCTTTTTTTTATTTTTTTAAATTATTATTAAATAACCCGCTCATTCCAATTTTTCTTCCACAATAAAAGTCCACGCCTCATCCGCCGTCTCAAAGTAGTGGTGCCTCCCTTGATATGTGACCCACAGTCTTGCCGGTTGCAGCATTCCGAATTTTATCTTCTTTGTGAAGCACCGCCTTGACCCAATTAAAGCTCGCCCTCCTTCTCGCCACCTCCGCACTCCAGTCTTGGTATACGCGGATCACCGCGTTCTCCCACTTACTGCTCCGAGTTTTCTTTGCCCATCTAAGGACCATCTCTTTGTCCTTAAAACGGAGGAATCTCACCCCTATGGCTCTAGGAATTTCTCCTGCTCTCGGTCCTCGCGCCATCACTCGGTATGCTCCCTCCACCTCCAGCGGACCCGCCGGGGCCTCCGCTCCCATTAGCGAGTGCAGCATCGTGCTCACATATGCCCCGACGTCCGCTCCCTCCGCACCTTCAGGAAGACCAAGAATCCTTAGGTTGTTCCTCCTCGCGTTGTTCTCCAGCGTCTCCAGCCTTTCCACACATCGTTTATGGTGTGCCTCGTGCATCTCAGTCTTCACCACCAGGCCCTGTATGTCGTCCTCATTCTCGGCAACCTTTGCCTTCACGACCCGAAGCTCCCGCTCCTGGGTCTTTTGCTCCTCCTTTAGCCCTTTGATCGCCTGTAATATCGGGGCCAACAGCTCCTTCTTCATTTCCTTTGAGTTCTTCCACGCAGCGTTTCAAGAACTCGTGTTGTTCAGGGCCCCATATTAAACTGCCACCTTCCGACGCCATCTTGGTTTTTGCTTGCCTTTCTTGCCGCTGCTCTAAAGGATCCACCGCAATCCGGCCACCTTCCTCTCCTTTTTTCATCCGTATCCAGGGGGGATTCCCTTCTGGTTCGCCGCACAGTACTTTTAGCCGTTAAAATTGCCGTTGGGGCTCTTATTAAGAGCCCAAAAGTCCGTTCCACCGGGAGCTGCCGAAACATGCGACTCAACATGCGACTCAGCTGGTCATCGCTGCACCCGGAAGTCCCTGGGGTTATCATTGACCAGAAACTAAACTGGACTAGTCAAATAAATACTGTGGCTACATGAGCAGGCCAGAGGCTAGGAATCCTGTGGTGAGTAACTCACCCTCTGACTCCCCAAAGCCTGTCCACCATCTACAATTCAGGAGTGTGATGGAATACTCCTCACTTGCCTGGATGAGTGCAGCTCCAACAACACTCAACACATTCAACACCAACCAGGACAAAGCAGCCCGCTAGATTGGCACTCCTTCCACAAACATTCATTCCCTCCACCACCGACGCACGGTGTCAACAGGCACCATCTATAAGATGCACTGCAGGAACTCACCAAGGCTCCTTAGGCAGCACCTTCCAAACCCACGGTCACTACCATCTAGAAGGACAAGGGCAGCAGATACATGAGAACACGACTACTTGGAAGTTCTCATCCAAGCCACTCACCATCCTGACTTGGAAATATCTCGCCGTTCCTTCAATTTCACTGGGTCAAAATCCTGAAACTCAGGACAGCACGGTGGTTAGCACTGCTGCCTCATGGCACTGAGGTCCCAGGTTCGATCCGGGCCCTGGATCACTGTCCGTGTGGAGTTTGCACATTCTCCCCATGTTTGCGTGGGTTTCCCTTTCTCTGTCCCCGCCCCCCCCCCAACCCAAAGCTGTGCAGGGTAGGTCGATTGGCCAAGCTAAATTGCCCCTTAATTGGAAAAAATGAATTGGGTACTCTAAAATTAAAATAATATCCTGGAATTCCCTCCCTATTGGCAGTGGGTTTATCTGCACCACATGGGACTGCAGCTGTTCAAGAAGGTAACTCACCACCACCTTCGCAAGGATAAATGGGGATCGTAGAATTTAGTGCAGAAGGAAGCCATTTGGTCCTTCGAGTAAACACCAACCATTGGAAGAGGGCACCCTACTTAAACCCAAACCAACATCCTATCCCCATAATCCAGTAACCTCACCTAACCTTTTGGACACTAAAGGGGCAATTTAGCATGGCCAATCCACCTAACCTGCGCATCTTTGGACTGTGGGAGGAAACCGGAGAACCCGGAGGAAACTCACAGACATGTGGTTAGCACTGCTACCTCACAGCGCCAGGGACCCGGGTTCAACTCCGACTTTGGGGGTGACTGTGTGTGGAGTTTGCACATTCTCCTCGTGTCTGTGTGGGTTTCCTCCGGTGCTCCCACAGTCCAAAGATATGCATGTTAGGTGGACTGGCCATACTAAATTGCCCAAAGGCTAGTTGGGGCTACAGGGATAAGGCAGGGACCTAAGTAAAGTGCTCTTTCAGAGGGGTTGGTGCAGATTCAATGGACCGAGTGGCCTCCTTCTGCTTTGTAGGGATTCTATGAAATAGCTAGCTTCACTTGCTACTCATTTCTGAGATGCCTTACACTTCCAGGGTAATCAGAGGTAGTCTGGACACTTTTCAGGGCCAAAAGTGCCCTTTAAGCCCATCCAGGAGTTCACGTGATAAACATGAACAATAATCTGACCAGAGTAGCAGTTATCCCGCAAGATAGCTTTGATGCACGACATTTTCACATCAAGCTTACACGGTAAGCAAATGGCCTAGACCCCATTTAAGAGGTTGCCAATAAGGCCAATCTTATAGCGTGCGGAACTATAGGAATTTCAACCCGTATAAAGAACTGCGAAGGTAGGCGTATAGTAGACAGTACTAGAGGACCCATTGACAGACTTATCAACTGGTACTTCATGGAAAGGAAGCTCATTTGACAGTTCTATTTCATAGGTAAATTCGAGTGCAGGATGGAGCCCATCGAGATGCGCAAGGAAATTCTTACATGTAGCTGCAGATTCAAATATAGCAAACAGACCATCGGCATATCAAAAATAGTTAAGGGATGGGAAGTTAGGTGTAACTCCATCCAAGATATATTTCTTGGGCAAACCAACGAAGATGTTGGCAAGAGCTGGGCCGAGAAGCAATCCCATGGTAACGCCATCTATTTGGGCATGCAAGATGTCATTAAAACTGAACTCAACTAGGGTGGCACGTGGCACAGTGGTCAGCTCTGCTGCCTCACAGTGCCAATGACCCAGGTTCGATCCCCACCCTGAGTCACTGTCAGTGTGGAGTTTGCACATTTCCCCGTGTCTGCGTGGGTTCCACCCCCATAACACAAAAGGTTGTGCAGGTTAGATGGATTGGCCATGCTAAATTGCCCCTTAATTGGAAAAAAATAATTGGGTACTCTAAAACATTAAAAAAGTGAACTCAACTGCACGAGTTGCTGACTTCAGAAGTTCAATGAATATGGATTTAGAGAATGGCAGCCCCTCCAAATTGCCATGACAATGAAGTGGTGCAAGTGTCGATGGCTTCCTTGAATGGTACATTAGTGCAGAGGCTAGAAATGTCAAATGAACACATGGCCTCACCATTGATATCGATATAAAAAGGTCCTGCCTGGTCTTTGCAACTGGAAAGGAATCCTTCACCATTTAGGTGGAAAACTAGCTCAAGTGTTTTACAAGTTGTTACAAGTGGACCAAACCATGCTGTGCAGAACGAGTCATAAATAAGATATAGCATAAAGGGGCATCACTTGTGCATGTATTGAGCAGCCCATATACATGGACAGAGTGAACTGTGAGGATGAATCCTCCCATATATATCACCAGTCAACTCCAGACTCTTACTCAAGTCCACAAAATGTTGTGACTGACTTTGAGCAGAGCTGTGTGGTCATGCTTAATGACAGGTCCAATGGATTTGAATGTGGACCTATCGTTAAGAATGGCATACATTCTGTTGATATAATCATCCTTGTTAACAAGTCCCTTTGTCGGGCTTACAGATATGATTAGCTGGGTTGGTCCCGAAGCCTCAGAACACTACTGGACCTCAGCCAAATCATTGGGTATCCTCCTATATACACGCAATTAGCTATGTGCATAGACGAACTTAAGTCAATTTTCTAATTTGTCTACATCATGCATACATAAGTATTTAAGGCAAATGGACTACTTTTTGAATTAGATTTTAAAAAGTGTCCTCTCCGGATAAAATCATTCTGCGGTATTATTTCAAGAATGAATAGGAGACTTATGCCCCATGGCCTGCCAAGACCTATTCCTCAACAATCACATCACCAAAGCAGATAATCTGGTCATTATCAATCACATTGCTATGCACAACTTTTGGCCAGTTTCTTACACTAGTAAGTCACTGCACTTCAAAAACTTGTGAAAGGCACTTTAGAAATGCAAATATAGAACATAGTGCAGAAGGAGGCCATTCGGCCCATGGAGTCTGCACCAACCCACTTAAACCCTCACTTCCACCCTATCCCCGTAACCCAATAACCCCTCCTAAACTTTTTGGACACTAAGGGCAATTTAGCATGGCCAATCCACCTAACCTGCACATCGTTGGACTGTGATCTGTGATCATTTCTCACTAGAGGGCAATTGAAACAGAAAATTGCAGATAACCCTTCTGGGTCCCAGCACAAAATAGATTTTCATAGAATTTACAGTGCAGAAGGAGGCATTCGGCCCATCGAGTCTGTACCGGCTCTTGGAAAGAGCACGCTACCCACGGTCAACACCTCCACCCTATCCCCATAACCCAGTAACCCCACCCAACACTAAGGGCAATTTTGGACACCAAGGGCAATTTATCATGGCCAATCCACCTAACCTGCACATCTTTGGACTGTGGGAGGAAACCGGAGCACCCGGAGGAAACCCATGCACACACGGGGAGGATGCGCAGACTCCGCACAGACAGTGATCCAAGCCGGAATCGAACCTGGGACCCTGGAGCTGTGAAGCAATTGTGCTATCCACAATGCTACCATGCTGCCCGTCAATTTAATCAAAAATGATGAAGTATGTCAGGGATACATTGCATATCTGGAAAAGGGACATTCATCTTGATTAAAAGATCAGAAATACACAATTTCAATTCGCAGTTTAGTGGCAACCAGCAGAGGACAAGACCAATTAGAGCGTACACGATAAATCAGAGAGATTTACAGCAGACAGAAAAAGAGGCCCTTCGGCCCATCATACATGCGCAGGCCATCAAGCACCCATTTATTCTAATCCCATTTTCCAGCACTTGGGTTCTGTATGCTGCGGCAAAAATTGTCTAAATACTTTCAACATTATTTATATCCTTACAAAATTAATATTTTACGAGAATGGGAGGAAAGGGGCACGAGGACAAACAACAAGCTGCATACCTTCCCGACGGCTAGTAAGCCATTGAGCATCTGAGTCATGGGGTGCAAACTGTTAGCTTTCCCAGCGGCAGAGGAGCGGACACCCCTGCATCCCCACCAGCTCAGCAACTCTGAAACCGCGATCCATGTTCGCATCAAGCTTGCAAATATGTGGCATTGACGCCTGTTCATTGCTCCCCAAATTGATAACCACCCTCCAATAAAAAAAGTGATTTTCACGCATGAACCTTTTCAAACATAAAGAGAAAAGATCTGTCTGGAAAGGAGAGGGGGCGGATAAACAAACTTTGTGGGCGGATAAACAAGCTTTGTGGGCATTAAACATGCTTGAAAGAAACGTGCGGAGTGCTCTTTAAAAGCACCCCCCCCCCCCCCCCTGGGCGAACACATGCACCATTGATTGAGCTGGTGATTGAAAGCTTTTCAAATGCCTGGTTTCAATTAAAATCCGCGCCACACAGAGTGCAAGGCAACGGTGCTGAGAAATAGCAGGACGCCAGATTTGCAAGAATTGTTACGTTTTACACAAGGCCCAGAAGGTAATTTTTTTTTGGGGGGGGGTCATGCACCAAGCACAAGACAAAACTTTTACCCAGCAGACTGTCGCTTTCGGCGAGGAGCTAGGAACGAGACTGAACACTTTCCCCACCTCGTGTCTTCTGACTGAAACCTCAGCTCCGCTCCCGGCTGCAAGCGCTCACGCTGCACCTTTCGTAATGCGCGCTGCAGTCCGCCCAGGGACCGCCAGCTCCGCCCAGGCCCGCGGAAGGAGCTCCGCCCCAGGGACCGCCAGCTCCGCCCAGGGTTGGAGCTCCACCCCAGGGACCGAAGCCCGGGGTTGGAGCTCCACCTCAGGGGCCGGAGCTCCGCCTCAGGGGCTGCCAGCTCCGCGGGAGTGCGGCTACCTGCTGACTTTATGATGGGTCAGTAATGTTTGTAATTTTTAAACAAATGCTTCAAACTCTTTGAACATCCTTAAGTAATTAGGGCTAATTTGACTAATCTGTTGAAAATCATCCAATTGTTGGATTACTGACTTTGGCTTATTGTGTTCTTATTGACTTGCCATGAACTCTCGTCTCGATCCATCCATCTAACTTAAATCACCTTCACCCCCATCTCCAAGTTCTTTATATTGAATAAAGGAAATTTTTCAAAGCATATTTAAAAATATTTCAATACCCTTGTCATTTTTCTAATGGGTTGCTAGCAGTAGTGTTCAGGAGATTAATCTTTAATTCCTTCAGACCAATCAGCAAATAACCCTTGCAGCATTTAAGATTAGTGATAATGGTCTTAGAATCCATAGAATCCTTATAGCGCAGAAGGAGGCCATTCAGCCCATCACGTCTGTACCGACACTCTGAAAGAACACTCTACCTAGGCCTGCTCGCTCACACTATCCCCATGTATTGCTCATAGCCATCTACCTAACCGGCACATCTTGAACTGTGGAAGGACACCGCAGAGTGTGGAAGAAATGGAGAGAATGTGCAAACTGCACACAGACAGTTGCCCAAGGCCGGAATCGTACCTGGGTCCCTGGCACTGTGAGGCAGCAGGGCTAGCCACTGTGCCACAGTGCCGCACTGTATTAATCGTGTTTGGATGTGTGGTGAGTGGTGTTCACTAGTTACATCTTGACATCCAGAAAAATGCCCATTTATCCCGACTCTCGGTCTTCTGTCCATCAGCCAGCCTTCTATCCAGGCAAATAAATTACCCCTAATCCCATGTAATCTACTGTGCGGCACCTTATCAAACGCCTTCCAGAAGTCCAGACATACTACATCTACAGGATCTCCATTATTCACTTGGCTTGTTACATCGCCGAAGAACACTAACAAATTAGTCAAACATGATTTGCCTTTCATAAAACCATGCTGATTCTGATGGATAGCATTTTGACTTTCCAAATGTCCTGCTATTATTTCTTTAATAATGAATTCTAATAATTTTCCAATAACAGATGTTAAGCTAACTGGTCTGTAATTTCCTACATTCTGCCTTCCTCCCTTTTTGAATAAGGACTTTATATTAGCATTTTTCTAATCCACTGGAATCTTTCCTGTGTCGAGGGTATTTTGGAATATTATAACCAATGGATCCACTATCTCTGCTGCCACTTCCTTTAACACCCTAAGATGTAGGCCATCAGGCCCTGGGGACTTGTCTGCCTTCCATCCCACGGGTTGTTGAGTACTGTTTCCCTATTGATGCTGATTGTTCTAAGTTTCACCCTTTCTATTGCCCCATTCCTATAGGGATGGTACTAGTGTCCTCCACCATGCAAACCGAGGCAAAATATTGATTTAGCATCTTCGCATTTCTGTCTTCCCCACTATTATCTCTCCAGTTTTTTATTTTCCAAGGGACCAGCATTCACTTTAGTGACCTTTTATGTACTTATAGAAGCTTTTGCTATTCTTTTTTGATATTTTGCATTAGCGTTCTTTTGTAATTTATCCTAGCTCTTTTTATTGCTTTTTTCATAACCCTTTTTTTATATTTGAAAGTTTCCCAATCTCCCAGCCTGCCACTGACCTTTGCAACATAGTATGCCTTTGTTTTTGTCTTTTGTCCTTAAACACCTTGCATAGCTATGTGTTTTTAGCCCTCTTACCATCTTTCTTCCTCACTGAGATACATTTTAGTTGTGAGGAATTTAGTATCTCTTCAAACAACTGCCACTGCTCATCAGCTGCCCTACCTTTTGGCCTTCCTGCCCATTCTACTCAGGCCACATCTGTCCCCTTCCCAAGAAATTATCTTTGTTTAATTTCAGAACTCCACTTTCCCGCCCCCAAACTGAATACTTCACTTCATGAATGATTCAACTGACACTGAGTGATCTTTTGTGTTAAAACAAACTTTGTTATTAATGCAGGATTAACATCGAAGGAAAACCAGCTTTTCAATTAACAGTTAAACAGTTCTTTTAAAAAAAAGTCTTTAAACTTACTTTGGGCAGCACAGCAGCACAGTGGTTAGCACAGTTGCTTCACAGCTCCAGGGTTCCAGGTTCGATTCTCGGCAGGGTCACTGTCTGTGCGGAGTTTGCACGTTCTCCCCGTGTCTGCGTGGGTTTCCTCCGAGTGCTCCGGTTTCCTCCCACAGTCCAAAGATGTGCGGGTTAGGTGGATGGCCCATGCTAAATTGCCCTTAGTGTCCAAAAAATATTAAGTGGGGGTTACGGGGATAGGATAGATAAGTGGGCTTCAGTAGAGTGCTCTTTGTAAGGGCCGGTGCAGACTCGATGGGCCAAATGGCCTTCTTCTGCACTATGATTCCCATCTTCTTCCAAAATTTCAATTCAACAAAATCCACACACGCAGGTCAAATTATACTTATTAATAAAGTTAACACTTAATGGCTCAGATTTATTCACAAAGTTCATGGGAGAGAAACTTTTAGACGTCAGTCCAAAAAACACACCTCCTTTCCTCAGAATCCAGAGCAGAACTTTGAAAATGAAATTAAACACAACAGGCATAGGACAGAGCTCAAACTGAAATGAAAAACTGCCTCAGCGCCTCCCATGAGTGACATCACAGCCTGTCGAGCTGTTAACCCCTTCATCACAGCTTTGCCAGACATATAGGGCGCGACTTAACACCCAAAAAAACAGTGTCCCATTTTGAGTGTTGTAATGACTTAGGCCAAGCCTTTGAGATTGGCCAATTAGAATAAGTGTTAATTGATTAGTGGCCCAATCAGGGAACCCCTTTCTGTGTATATAACAGCGAGTGTCAGATCCTCTGCACTCCTGGTGTAGACAGCAGACGGAATGGTCATGGTTGTTCAGTTTGTAAATAAAAGGAATTCTGGTGACGGGATTTCTGCCTCTATGGACTTATTACAAGAGTGTACAGAGAGTGTTTCTTGGCACATAGTGACCCCACAATCAAATGGGACTCTGGGTTTTTTTTTTTTGCCTTGCGAGGAACACCCGCTGAGGCTGCACTTATCTCACTTCCTGCACTCACGACCTCAGCTCGTCAGTGCAGGAAGCGATCAGGACGCCATTTTTAAATGCCACTCGATCTCTAGACCCCCCTCAGACTCCCTACTATAGCCTCTGGATACCCCCAATGCCCCAACTTACATCTTCCAGGGTTCTCAAACCGCCCCTCACCCCACCTCTTAGAGCAAGGCATCCCCGGGCCCAATCCCTGGCATAGGCAACCTGGCACTTTGGCATTTCCTGCATGGCATCCTGGCAGTGCCCCCACCAGCCTGATAATGCCACCTGGGCACTGCCAGGGTATCTGGGTGGCAGTGCCAAGGTTCCAGGGTCGCACTGCCAAATAAGAACCAGGCGACGTGCCTCAACGATTATTGTCTGGTGGTCTTGACATCGATCATAATGAAGTGCTTTGAGAGGTTGGTCATGAGGCACATCAACTCCATACTCCCAGAATGCCTTGAACAACTGCAATTCGCATACCGCCACAACCGGTCCACAGCAGACCTCATTTCCCTGGCCCTACACTCATCCTTGGAGCCTCTTGATAACAAGGTCAGATTCCTATTTATTGACTACAGCTCTGCCTTCAACGCCATAATCCCAGCCAAGCTCATATCAAAGCTCCAAAACCAAGGATTTGGCTCCTCACTCTGCAACTGGATCCTCAACTTTCTGACCCATGGACCACAAGCAGTAAGACTAAACAACAACACCTCCTCCACAATAGTCCTCAATACCGGGGCCCCGCAAGGCTGCAATCTTAGCCCCTTACTATACTCGCTATACACACACGATTGTGTGGCAAAATTTGGTTCCAACTCCATCTACAGGTTTGCTGACGACACGACTGTAGTGGGTCATGTCTCGAACAACGATGAACCAGAATACAGGAAGGAGATAGAGAACCTAGTGGAGCGGTGTAATCACAACAATCTCTCCCTCAATGTCAGCAAAACTAATGAGCTGGTCATTGACTTCAGGAAGCAAAGTATCATACGCACCCCAGTCTGCATCAATGAGGTCAAGGTGGAGATGGTTGACAGCTTCAAATTCCTAGGTGTGCACATCACCAACAATTTGTCCTGGTCCACCCACGTCGACGCTATGACCAAGAAAGCACAACAGTGCCTATACTTCTGCAGGAAATTAAGGAAATTTGGCATGTCCACATTGATTCTTACCAACTTTTAGGTGCACCATAGAAAGCATCCTATCTGGCTGCATCACAGCCTGATCTAGCAACTGCTCAGCCCAAGACCGTAAGAATCTTCAGAGAGTCGTGAACACAGCCCAGTCCATCATGCAAACCCCCCCCCGCTCCCATCCATTGACTCGCCTACACTTCCCGCTGCCTTGGGAAAGTGGGCAGCATAATCAAAGACCCCTCCCACCCGGCTTATTCCCTCTTCCAACTTCTTCCATCGGGCAGGAGATACAAAAGTCTGATAACACGCACTAACAGATTCAAAAACAGCTTCTTCCCCACTGTTACCAGACTCCTAAAAGACCCTCTTATGGACTGATCTGATCTCTTCACACATCTTCTCTACTGAGTAGTACTGCACTCCTGTATGCTTCACCCGTTGCCTGTGTCTATGTATTTACATTGCGTTTGCCCTATATTTTTTTCAGGTATGGAATGATCTGTCTGAACTATGCAGAACAATACATTTCACTGTACCTTGGTACACGTGACAATAAACAAATCCAAAATCCAATGAATATCACCCTGCCCAGAGCTTGTCCACCCGGGGATGTGGGGTAGAGCTATATAGAGTTGTTGAATTCGATGTTGAGACCGGAACATGAGATGTTTTTCCTCCAGTTTGCGTTAAGCTTCACTGGAACATTGCAGCAGGCCTAGGACAGACATGCGGGCATAGGAGCAGGGTCTTGTGTTAAAATGGCAAGCAACGGGAAGGTCAGGGTCCTGAATGCGCACAGACCGAAGGTGCTCAGCAAAGCGGTCACCCAGTCTGCGTTTGGTCTCTCTGATATAGAGGAGACCACTTTGGGAGCAGTGAATGCAATAGACCAAATTGAAGGAGGTGCAAGTGAAACGCTGCTTAACCTGGAATGAGTGTTTTGGGCCTGGGATGTTAAGCATGGAAGAGGTAAAGGGGCAGGTGTTACACCTTTTGAGATTGCATGGGAAGGTGCCATGAGTGATGGGAGAGGAGTTGGGTATGGTGAAGGAGTGGACTAGATTATCTCGGAGGGAACGGTGTCTGTGGAATGCTGACAGAGGGAGTGAAGGGAAGATGTGTTTGGTGGTGGCATCACGCTGGAGTTGGCGAAAATGGCGGAGGATTATGCTTTGCATACGGAGGTTGGTGGGGTGAAATGTGAGAGCGAGGGGGACTCTATCTTGTTCTGGGAGGGAGGGGAGGGGGCGAGGGTAGTGACACGGGAGATGGACCTCACACTGTTGAGGGCCCTGTCAACAACTGTAGGTGGAAAATCACGGTTGAGGAAGAAGGAACACATTTTTGAAGCATCATTTTGGAAAGTGGCATCATCGGAACAAATGCGACGGAGGCAAAGGAGCTGAGAGAAAGGGATGGAGTCCTTACAGGGTGTAGGGTGCGAAGAGCTGTGGTCCAGATAGCTGTGGGAGTCTTTGGGCTTATAGTGGATATTAGTGGATAGTCTATTGCCGGAAATGGAGACCGAAAGATGAAGGAAGGGAAGGGAAGTGTCTGAGATGGACCAGGTGAAAGTGATGGAGGGGTGGAAACTGGAAGCAAAGTTGATGAATTTTTCCAGGTCTGGACCAGAGCATGAAGCGGCTCCAAAATAGTCATCAATGTACCGGTAAAGGAGTTTGGGAGGGGACCCGGGCAGGCCTGGAACAAGGAATGTTCCACATACCCCATAAAAAGGCAAGCGTAGCTAGGACCCATACGGGCACCCATTGCTACACCTTTGATTTGGAGAAAATGGGATGAGTTAAAGGAGAAGTTGTTGAGAGATAGAACAAGTTCAGCAAGGCGGAGGAGAACGGTAGTGGATGGGAATTGTCCAGGCCTCGTTTCGAGAAAGAAGCGAAGAGCACTCTGGCCAAGCTGGTGTTTGATGGATGTGTAAAGAGATTGCACATCCATGGTGAATAGGATGTGCTCGGGCCCGCGAACTGGAGGCTGTCAATATGACGCAGGGAATCAGAGGAATCCCGGATGTAGGTGGGGAGAGAATGGACAGAGGAGTGAGGATAGAGTCAAGATAAGAGGAAATACGTTCGGTGGGGCACGAGCATGTTGACACAATGGGCCTGCCGGGACAGCCCTTTTTGTGGATTTTGTGAAGTAGGTAAAAGCGGGCTGTCCGGGGTTGGGAGACTATGAGGTTGGAAGCCGTAGGGGGAAGGCATCCGGAGGAAATGAAGTCGCTAACGATATTGGAGATAATGGCTTGATGTTCAGCGGCCTGGTAATGGTCCAGGGGGAGGTAGGAGGAAGTATCTGAGAGTTGGCGCTCAGCTTCTGCAAGGTAGTGGTCAGTACTCCAGCTGACAACAGCACCCCCTTTGTCAGCAGGTTTGATGACAAAGTTGGGGTTACACCTGACGGAGTGAAGAGCAGAAAGTTCGCAAGGAGAGAGGTTGGAATGGGTGAGGGGGGCAGAAAAATTAAGACGGCCAATTGACAGTTGTCAGGTGTGCTCTGTGCACCACTTGTAGCTGCATGAGGCTTAGCCTTCTGCAGGAAGAGGTGGAGTTGGTCACGTTCAGTGTTTCATTCCAGAGTCCCCACCATACTTCCGTCCCTAGCTCTTCGTCTCATTTTTCCCTTGTTTTGTCCAGTGGGGAGCGTGTCCTTTCTAAGAGTCGTCCATATATGTCACCGCTGATCGTCTTTCCCAGACTGTCCAATGTCTCCTCCAACATTGTGTCTCTTGAGGCCCTTGGCTATCTTGTCGTCACTTTGCGGAGAAAGTTTTTGATTTGCAGATGTCTGAGTTCCTGCCCGTTCTGTAGTTCCAATCTCTCCGTCAGCTCTTCTAGGGTCACCAGTCTGTCCCCTGTGTAAAAGTCCCTAACCGCCAGTATCCCACCATTCTGTCTCTACCTCGTAAAGGTGGCGTCTAGCATGGCTGGTGGAAACCTGTGGTTGCCGCAGATGGAGGCCATGATGGGCACCTCGGTCAGATCGAAGTGCTGCCGAATCTGGTTCCAGGTTCTCAGTGGTGCTGCACGGGGCTGGTTGAGTGTTTTGCCGGCGGGGATGTGAGTACTGTCGTGGCGAGGGCCGGAGGGCTGTTTCTGTGCAGGAGGACTCCGCTATCTTCACCTATTCCGTGTTTTGTTCCTTCCCCCATTCCTTCACTTGCTCGGCCGCGGCTGCCCAGTGGGAGTATTGCAAGCTCGGGTGGGCCAGGCCTCCCATGCTTCTTCTCCTTTGCAGTGTTGTTTAGGGATTCTTGGATTTTTCTCCCCGCCCACACACACACACACATACACACACACAAATGGCATAATCATTTTGTCTATTGTTTGGAAAAAGGTCTTGGGCATGAAGATCAGTGTGGATCTGAACAGAAAGAGGGAACCAGGGCAATACTTTCATCTTGATCGTACTTGGGTAGGCTTTGCGTGGTTAAACTCGGCCCAGCACTTTGCCAGGCCTGCCCCAATATCCTGCTACACCCTTATTCTGTGTCCTTCCCAACTGCTCGCTTTGGCCTGCTGAGCCCAGCGCAGGATCCTCTCCTGATCCTAATACCTGTGCAGCTTGGCGATTATCACCCTCGGCTGCACCCGGCCTTGGGCTTTGATTGGAGTGACGTGTGGGCCCTGTTGACCTCCGGCAGCTTGGGGAAGGTGTCCCTTTCAATCAAGTTGCCCAGCATCTGGACGACATAGTCAGTTGGGTCTCTGGCCTCTATCTCCTCTGGCAGGCCCACTATTCGTATATTCTGTTGCCTCGATCTTCCCTTTCAGGCTCCCTTGGGTCACCACCAACCATTTTATCTCTGCCTCCAGGGCGACGATCCGGTCGAAGCTTTTTCAAACTCTTGGGTTATTCTTTCCTGCGCCTCCAGCTTCTTTAACATCCTGTCAAGTGCCGTCTGCATGGAGGCCAGTGCCTCCGCCACACCACCTTGACCGCCACATAGATCTCCATCTTGATCTCATCTTTCATCGCCGTCAGCTCCTTAGTTAAGAATGTCTTCCATCCCTCTCCAGGTGGTGGGAGGGAACCCCGCTGTCCGGGTGGTCAGTCTTCGTCCCTTGGGGTGGCCAGGGACCCCTCGCCTTGTGGGTATCCCGACTCACTTGATCACTACTATTGCCTTTTTCCACTGTTTCTTGCTTCCCTAACGCCTCCCAAGCTACTATTTGCTGGTATACTGCTCTCCTTCTTTGCCTTTTAAGTTGAGGAGCTGAATGAGTCTAAATTTATGGGCTAAATTCGGCCAAAAGTGCCTATTTTGCTGTGACCTGGAGGAGAGCCACCTGATGTGCAACTACTCAGAAGGCTCCAGGCCAGATAGCTTAATGGTACGACAGCACTGTGTTATAGTATGTGGACAACCTCCTCTCTTGGGAACTTCTTACCGGGACCTTTTAACCCATCAAACGGACACAAAAACACCACAAAATCCCCCAGCCTCACCCCCATTCAATACCCAACCGACCAAACTGCCGTCAAACCAACCGCGGAGTCGAAAAACAGCAAAAGTAGGGAAAGGAAGGCCTTAAAACTCAGAACGAGGGGACACTGGGGGGGGAGGGGGGAGGGGGACACAGCATAGCATGGCAGACCCAACAGGGTCGCCAACACAAAGGCTGGCCCACTGGTTGATGGAACAACTAATGGAGCTTCTCTCGATAGACCTCTAGAAACACAGAGACTCAATAAAAGAGGACTTTATGTCAGCCATGAGATCAACAATATAAACCACACTCGGGCGAATCTACTATGAAATTAATGAAGCTTAAGCTTCAGGGCCCCTAATCCTGGAGGGGCCCCAGGAGCGACTTTAGTCCACATTGCTTAAAAATGTTGGGTCTACTGTATGAGAAGGGGTTTTAAAAAAATAATAATATTAATAATATAGTGAAATTCAATACAAAATAATAGTTAAAATATAAATTTAAAAGTTATTAAAGTATCATGTAGGCTAGCCGTAAATGATAAAACGTTCAAATTAAGGATGTTTCATTCTAAATATATTTAATATAAAATAATTATAAATAATTTAAAACACTATTAACATTTATGACAGAAATACAAACAGTAGATGACGAGTCGTAACAAAAAAGGGGAGCCGTTGAAAAGGCAATCACAATGCTAACGTGAATTTTCAACGTGATAGCACTCATGATAGCGATCTAGACAAGAATTTCTTTCAATAAAGTGTTCATAAGGATACAATATTTTAATTACCCCTACTCAAAAATAAATGTTATATTTAGAAAAGTAAGGTAAGTAATAAAGGTGAAATAGTGTTAGATTAGCCTAAGCCTATTGTTTTTATGAAGAGGTGAACGGAAGGTAGGCTATGACTGCATAGTCTCGGCTAATACTATATTACAAGTATTTATGAAAAAGTAATAAAAGGGTGAATGTGTGTTAAATTACAGGTGTTTATTATGAAAAGTGTTCAAATAATGGTAAAATTGTGTTACATTACCTTAGCCTATGGGTTTTGGTGGCCTAGTCTTGCCTAACTTAGTCTAGCCTAGCGTAGGCTAGCTTGAACATAGCCTAGTTTAGCCTATTTAGCTTATTTATTATAAATCTTAAAAAATGGTGCTTTACTTTCTGAGAAGGGGTTTTAAAAAAAAACCTCTCAGAAAGTAGACCTAAAATTTTTTTCCTTTCAAAGCATGCGACAATAGTCGCACGACTCAAATTGATTAACATGTGCAAGATGAAATTGTGAATCAAATCAACAACCTAGACACCAAATACTGCTCTATTATTGTTGACTCTACGCCTGACCTGACACATTTTGACCAGCTGGTAATTGTGGTTCGATACTGCTATAATGGAAAACCCTGTGAGAGATTTTTAACATTTTTACCGATAGAAAACCATTCATCCACGACTTGTTCAACAAAATACAACAAGTCCTAGGTGAACATAAGCTTTCACTTGAAAATATCCGTGGTCAGTCCTACGATAATGCACCTAACATGAAGGGATCGGAGAAAGGGCTGGAAGCACTCTTTAAAAACATTAAAAGGTACGCAGACTATGTACCATGTGCAGCCCATTCACTTAACCTTGTTGGAGAAAAGGCAGTGTCTACTGTACCTGAAGTTGTTGACTATTTTGCCATTTTGCAGGAGCTGTATGTTTTATTTTCTGGATCTCCACGAAGATGCGGGATTTTAAACACACAGGGCAATCTACATTTTTCTCTGAAGAGCTTAAGTGTAACTAGATGGTCTGCACACTATGAAGCAGCCCGGGCAATTAAAAATGGATATATGGGTATTTTACAAACTCTCAAACATATTTTTGAAGACTCAGAAGAGAAGCCTGAATGTAAACGAGATGCAAAGAATTTATACCACAAGTTGGTAAAGCTGGAATATGCTATTTTAACAGTTGATTGGGAAGAAGCGCTGGAGAGTTTCAACAAAACAAGTAAGAAACTCCAAACCCCTGGTTTTGATGTATTTGAAGGTTATCGTCTGCTATCATCTTTACTTTCATTTGTTAAAGAACTCAGAGAAAATTCAGCCGATAGGATTGCACACTATGAATCAGAAGCAAAAGGTTTGTGTGAAGATATCACCTCAAGTTATTCTGATGCTGCCAAACACATTGTTACAAGGAAATTTTCAGATGGAACACGAGGAACTGACAAATTTAGGATAGAAGTTCTACATCAACTCTATGACTGCTTGATAATCCAGTTACGCAAGAGGATTGACCCATATGAGCAGATTGCGAAAAGGTTCAAGTTCCTCTCAGAATTGGTGAACAATTCTGAAATTGATGAGGACAGTATTCATAGAATTTACAGTGCAGAAGGAGGCCATTTGGCCCATCGAGTCTGCAGCGGCTCCTGGAAAGAACACCCTACCCAAGCCCACACTTCCACCCTATCCCCTATCCCCATAACCCAGTAACCCCACCCAACACTAAGGGCAATTTTGGACACTAAGGGCAATTTAGCATGGCCAATCCACCTAACCTGCACATCTTTGGATTGTGGGAGGAAACCAGACCACCCGGAGGAAACCCACACACACACGGGGAGAACATGCAGACTCTGCACAGACAGCGACCCAAGCCAGGAATCGACCCTGGAGCTGTGAAGCAATTGTGCTAACCACTACGCTACAGTGCTACCGTATAATATTGTATTACAAAGATGATATTGACCACAAATTAGTAAACGAGTGTTATCAGGTCAAAGAATATTTGCACCTTAGGAAATCCCAGAACACAGAAGAAAACACGCCATCTAAAATGCAATGCGCAGAGGTTCTTCAGCTTATTTGTGAGCAACACCGAATTGAAGTGTTCTCCAATATTACTATTGTGCTTAAGCTGTACTTGACAATGCCTATCACGAGCTGTGAAGTAGAAAGGAATTTTTCAACGCTATCCTTCATAAAGAACAAATTTTGGTCTACCATGAGTGCTGAATTTGGTGCTTTTTGAGTGCGATAGTGAGAGCTTGGTGACCGAGGGAGTTAGGTGAGGAGGGAGTAAGGTGCTCCTTTCATTTTGTTTCCGACATTTCCGCAAAGAGTGCGAAGAGAGCCAGGAGTTTACAGGAAGTGTAGCTGACTGGGAGCAGAGTCGGAGGGCGGAGATCTAGTTAGACCACACAGCAGCTATATTCTGTAAGGTAAGAGGGGATGGAGGCTAGGCCAGTTACATGCTCCTCCTGTAGGATGTGGGTGGTGAGGGATACCACCGGTGTCCCCACTGACTATACCTGTGGGAAGTGCACCCAACTTCAGCTCCTCAAAGACCGTGTTAGGGAACTGGAGCTGAAGCTGGATGAACTTCGGATCATCCGGGAGGCAGAGGGGGTGATTGAGAAGAGTTACAGGGAGGTAACCACACCCAAGGTACAGGACAAGAATAGCTGGGTTACAGTCAGGGGGAAAAAAACAAACAGGCAGACAGTTCAGGGATCCCTCGTGGCCGTTCCCCTTCAAAACAAGTATACCGTTTTGGATGCTGTTGGGGGGGATGACCTACCGGGGGAAGGCCCTAGCGGCCAGGTCTCTGGCACTGAGTCTGGCTCTGGGGCTCAGAAGGGAAGGGGGGAGAATAGAAAAGCAATAGTTGTAGGAGATTCAATGGTTAGGGGAATAGATAGGAGATTCTGTGGTCGCGAGCGAGACTCCCGGAAGGTATGTTGCCTCCCGGGTGCCAGGGCCAGGGATGTCTCGGATCGTGTCTTCAGGATCCTTAAGGGGGAGGGGGAGCAGCCAGAAGTCGTGGTGCACATTGGTACCAACGACATAGGTAGGAAAAGGGGTGTGGAGGTAATAAACAAGTTTAGGGAGTTAGGCTGGAAGTTGAAAGCCAGGACAGACAGAGTTGTCATCTCTGGTTTGTTGCCGGTGCCACGTGATAGCGAGGCTAGGAATAGGGAGAGAGTGCAGTTGAACACGTGGCTGCAGGAATGGTG
This sequence comes from Scyliorhinus torazame, assembly GCF_047496885.1. Lineage (NCBI taxonomy): Eukaryota > Metazoa > Chordata > Chondrichthyes > Carcharhiniformes > Scyliorhinidae > Scyliorhinus > Scyliorhinus torazame. The sequence continues at coordinate 266,050,492 of NC_092712.1, forward strand.
TAGGAGGGAGGGCTTCAGGTATTTGGATAATTGGAGCGCATTCTGGGGAAGGTGGGACCTGTACAAGCAGGACGGGTTGCGTCTGAACCAGAGGGGCACCAATATCCTGGGAGGGAGGTTTGCTAGTACTCTTCGGGAGGGTTTAAACTAATTTGGCAGGGGAATGGGAACCGGATTTGTAGTCCAGCAACTAAGGTAGCCGATATTCAGGACGCCAAAGCATGTAATGAGGCAGTGGGGAAGGGAACACTGACAAAGGAGAGTATTTGCAGGCACGGAGATGGGTTGAAGTGTGTATACTTCAACGCAAGAAGCATCAGGAATAAGGTGGGTGAACTTAAGGCATGGATCGGTACTTGGGACTACGATGTGGTGGCCATCACGGAAACTTGGATAGAAGAGGGGCAGAAATGGTTGTTGGAGGTTCCTGGTTATAGATGTTTCAATAAGATTAGGGAGGGTGGTAAAAGAGGTGGGGGGGGGTGGCATTATTAATTAGAGATAGTATAACAGCTGCAGAAAGGCAGTTCGAAGAGTATCACCCTATTGAGGTAGTATGGGTTGAAGTCAGAAATAGGAAAGGAGCAGTCACCTTGTTAGGAGTTTTCTATAGGCCCCCCAATAGTAGCAGAGATGTGGAGGAACAGATTGGGAAACAGATTTTGGAAAGGTGCAGAAGTCATAGGGTAGTAGTCATGGGCGACTTTAACTTCCCAAATATTGAGTGGAAACTCTTTAGATCAAATAGTTTGGATGGGGTGGTGTTTGTGCAGTGTGTCCAGGAAGCTTTTCTAACACAGTATGTAGATTGTCCAACCAGAGGAGGGGCAATATTGGATTTAGTACTGGGTAATGAACCAGGGCAAGTAATAGATTTGTTAGTGGGGGAGCATTTTGGAGATAGTGACCACAATTCTGTGACTTTCACTTTAGTAATGGAGAGGGATAGGTACGTGCAACAGGGCAAGGTTTACAATTGGGGGAAGGGTAAATACGATGTTGTCAGACAAGAATTGAAGTGCATAAGTTGGGAACATAGGCTGGCAGGGAAGGACACAAGTGAAATGTGGAACTTGTTCAAGGAACAGGTGCTACGTGTCCTTGATATGTATGTCCCTGTCAGGCAGGGAAGAGATGGTCGAGTGAGGGAACCATGGTTGACAAGAGAGGTTGAATGTCTTGTTAAGAGGAAAAAGGTGACTTATGTAAGGCTGAGGAAACAAGGTTCAGACAGGGCATTGGAGGGATACAAGATAGCCAGGAGGGAACTGAAGAAAGGGATTAGGAGAGCTAAGAGAGGGCATGAACAATCTTTGGCGGGTAGGATCAAGGAAAACCCCAAAGCCTTTTACACATATGTGAGAAATATGAGAATGACTAGAGCGAGGGTAGGTCCGATCAAGGACAGTAGCGGGAGATTGTGTATTGAGTCTGAAGAGATAGGCGAGGTCTTGAATGAGTACTTTTCTTCTGTATTTACAAATGAGAGGGGCGATATTGTTGGAGAGGACAGTGTGAAACAGATTGGTAAGCTCGAGGAAATACTTGTTAGGAAGGAAGATGTGTTGGGCATTTTGAAAAACTTGAGGATAGACAAGTCCCCCGGGCCTGACGGGATATATCCAAGGATTCTATGGGAAGCAAGAGATGAAATTGCAGAGCCGTTGGCAATTATCTTTTCGTCCTCACTGTCAACAGGGGTGGTACCAGGGGATTGGAGAGTGGCGAATGTCGTGCCCCTGTTCAAAAAAGGAACTAGGGATAACCCTGGGAATTACAGGCCAGTTAGTCTTACTTCGGTGGTAGGCAAAGTAATGGAAAGGGTACTGAAGGATAGGATTTCTGAGCATCTGGAAAGACACTGCTTGATTAGGGATAGTCAGCACGGATTTGTGAGGGGTAGGTCTTGCCTTACAAATCTTATTGAATTCTTTGAGGAGGTGACCAAGCATGTGGATGAAGGTAAAGCAGTGGATGTAGTGTACATGGATTTTAGTAAGGCATTTGATAAAGTTCCCCATGGTAGGCTTCTGCACAAAGTAAGGAGGCATGGGATAGTGGGAAATTTGGCCAGTTGGATAACGAACTGGCTAACCGATAGAAGTCAGAGAGTGGTGGTGGATGGCAAATATTCAGCCTGGATCCCAGTTACCAGTGGTGTACCGCAGGGATCAGTTCTGGGTCCTCTGCTGTTTGTGATTTTCATTAATGACTTGGATGAGGGAGTTGAAGGGTGGGTCAGTAAATTTGCAGATGATACGAAGATTGGTGGAGTTGTGGATAGTAAGGAGGGCTGTTGTCGGCTGCAAAGAGACATAGATAGGATGCAGAGCTGGGCTGAGAAGTGGCAGATGGAGTTTAACCCTGAAAAGTGTGAGGTTGTCCATTTTGGAAGGACAAATATGAATGCGGAATACAGGGTTAACGGTAGAGTTCTTGGCATTGTGGAGGAGCAGAGAGACCTTGGGGTCTATGTTCATACATCTTTGAAAGTTGCCACTCAAGTGGATAGAGCTGTGAAGAAGGCCTATGGTGTGCTCGCGTTCATTAACAGAGGGATTGAATTTAAGAGCCGTGAGGTGATGATGCAGCTGTACAAAACTTTGGTAAGGCCACATTTGGAGTACTGTGTACAGTTCTGGTCGCCTCATTTTAGGAAGGATGTGGAAGCTCTGGAAAAGGTGCAAAGAAGATTTACCAGGATGTTGCCTGGAATGGAGAGTAGGTCTTACGAGGAAAGGTTGAGGGTGCTAGGCCTTTTCTCATTAGAGCGGAGAAGGATGAGGGGCGACTTGATAGAGGTTTATAAGATGATCAGGGGAATAGATAGAGTAGACAGTCAGAGACTTTTTCCCCAGGTGGAACACACCATTACAAGGGGACATAAATTTAAGGTGAAAGGTGGAAGATATAGGAGGGATATCAGAGGTAGGTTCTTTACCCAGAGAGTAGTGGGGGCATGGAATGCACTGCCTGTGGAAGTAGTTGAGTCGGAAACATTAGTGACCTTCAAGCAGCTGTTGGATAGGTACATGGATTACGGGAAAATGATATAGTGTAGATTTATTTGTTCTTAAGGGCAGCACGGTAGCATTGTGGATAGCACAATTGCTTCACAGATCCATGGTCCCAGGTTCGATTCCGGCTTGGGTCATTGTCTGTGCGGAGTCTGCACGTCCTCCCCGTGTCTGCGTGGGTTTCCTCCGGGTGCTCCGGTTTCCTCCCACAATCCAAAGATGTGCGGGTTAGGTGAATTGGCCAATGATAAATTGCCCTTAATGTCCAAATTGCCCTTGGTGTTGGGTGGAGGTGTTGAGTTTGGGTAGGGTGCTCTTTCCAAGAGCTGGTGCAGACTCAGGGGGCCGAATGGCCTCCTTCTGCACTGTAGATTCAATGATAATCTATGATTAATCTAGGACAAAGGTTCGGCACAACATCGTGGGCCGAAGGGCCTGTTCTGTGCTGTATTTTCTATGTTCTATGTTCTATGACTGAAGAGCGCTTAAATTCTTTATGCATTGTCTCTAGAAAATGACATTGCCAAGAAGCTCTCATATGACAAAACTGTACGTGAATATGTTGCTAGAAAAAACAGAAAAAAGAGTATTTTGTAAAATGTAGTATGTATTCTATAGGTGTCTAAAATAAAAGATTATATTGACTGTGGTCTTTTCTATGTTTTATTTCATCATTCTATGATGCATCATGCATGTATATAACATTTCCCTAATTTTCTTCCCCCCCTAACTCGAAAACTATAAGGCATAGGAAATTTTTATTCACACCAGTGACTTTGACATGTGAAATAATCCAGTACAGCAATTTTAATCAAAATCTGAGATGTAGTGGTTAGATTTTTAAAAAAATTGTGGTGATCCGTCGTGGAACAACCCCATTGAAGAAGATAACAGTGGTTACCCAGACCTCGTTGCTGGTTGCAAAGGGGCACCCATAACAGTTCAAGCTTCAGGGCCCCAAAAATGTAGGTTCGCCACTGACCACACTGCCCCCCCCATGAAGGAGGTGATAAACAGAATAGAGCGGAGACTGGCGACCCAGGAAGCGATGGTGTGGAATCTGGAGAAATCGGTCATCGACTAAGGTGGGCGGATTGCCTCCCTCAAAGTCGAAGTAGCAAGGTTGGTAATGACCCAAAAAGCACTCAAGGGGAAAGTTGACGATTAGGAGATCAGGTCCCATCAACAGAACCTGATTATTAGGGCTACTAGAGGGCGAGAAGGCAGGAACCCGATGGAATATGTTGCAAAGATGCTCGGGAAACTGGCGGAGAGGAAGGCTTTGTCAAACGCCAGAGGTGGACAGGGCCCATAGATTGCTCAGCAAAATCCCAAATCAGGAGTACCACCGTGGGCGATAATCTCTAAAATGCATAGGTTTCAGAACAAAGAGCGGGGGCTTAACTGGGTGAGGAAAATCCGCATCTGCTAAGACATTGGAGCTGACCTGACCAACTGCTGGGCGGAGTTTAATGGGGCCAAAGTGGCACTATTTAAAAATAAAGTGCGCTTTGGCATTTTGTACCCAGCAAGCCTATGGGTCAAGTTTAACAGCAAAGAACTCTATTTTAACACGCTGGAGGAAGCGAATGAGTTTGTTTGGAAGAATGGACTTGGAAAGCAGTGACAAGAGATAACCAGGAAGTCTTAACCAAGGCTTTCTTTTTGTTCCTTAAACCTTCATGATCTAAGGGGGGGGGGGCATCTGTACTTGGAGATGGGAAGGGAGGCGGGGGTACTTTAAAATGGGTCAAGTACAAAAACAACTACTCCAGGGGGGAGCCACCACACTGGCGAGCAGGCTAGTGTACGGGAGTGAAAAGAGCAGAGGGGGAACCGCGGTGCATTTCCCGAAAGGGAGAGCCTGGCAGAGGTGGGGGGGGGGGGGGGGGGCAAAATAGCAATCTGGGGCGGAACAGGGGAGTGAGGGGTAGGGGGGACAGGTAAGGGTGGGGAAACCGTAGGGGTAAAGGAAAAGAAAGAGGGGACTGCAAGGGCAGATGGTCTGGGACTAGGTGAGAGGGGGGTAGAATGCTGGTTACAACAGGTCGCACAGAGACGGCTGGAAAGAGGAAGGTGATGGTGGCCAATGTAGATGGCCCACAAACAAAGGGAAACCCCGGCGTGCAGGGGTGCGTCAAGAAGGAAAGTAAAGCTGACCCCACAGGAGGGGGGGGGGGGGAAACAGAAATTCCCCATCAGAATAGTCACCTGGAACATGAGGGGGACTTAACTGGCCAGTGAAAACATCCAGAGATTTCGCCCATCTAAAAAGCCTGAGGGTCGACATAATTTTCCTTCAAGAGACATACCTGAGGGAGAAGGACCGACTGAGGGTAAGTAAAAGCTGGGTAGGACAGACGTATCAGACGTGCTTCATCACAAGGATGAGGGGGGTGGCCATACTGTTTAACAAAAGGACAAACATAATGACGAGCCCAGTGGGACTGTGATGGTCAGTGGGCTCCTGGAAGAGACACCTGTGGTTCTGGTAAATATATCCGCCTCCATGTGGGAAGCGGCCGACTTCATTAAAAAAACAATGGCAGAGATCCCTGACCTCGACTCCCACTAGCTAATCGTGGGGGGAGAGAATTCAACTGCATACAGGACCCAACAACAGAAATGTCCAGCCCTGGGTTAGGGGGAAGTTTTTTTTTTAAAAATCGGGAATGACAAAGGAACTAAACACCTTTATGGAGCAGAATAGGCGTGTAGCCCGTGGAGGTACAACCATCCAAGGAAGAAGGAGATCTCCTTTCTCCTTCTTCTGTACATGCAGAAAGTCTACCCCCATATCGACTTCTTCGTAGTGGATAAATCGGTGCTTCCAGGGGTGGGAGGGCGGAATACTCTGCAATAGTAATCTCGGACCACACGTCACATTACATGGATGTGAGTTTGGAGACCGGCCAGGCCCAGCGCCCCCCATGGAGGCCGAACTCAGCCCACCTCACCGAGAAGATGTTCTGCGAAAAAATGTCACCAGCCATCGACAAGTATGCAACCTGCAACCAAAATGGGGAGGTCTCACTCTCCATATTCTGGGAGACACAGAAGGCAGTGATAAGGAGGGGAAAATAATAACATACAAAGCTCTCAAGGGCAGGAAGGAAAGGGTGGCTGGACAAAAGCTGATCGACTCCATACTGGAAGTGGATCGACGATAGTCCATGGAGCTGTGAAGGATAGGAAAAAAAAACTACAAATGGAATTTTATCTGCTCTCCATTGGGAAAGCTATGAACCAGCTTCACTGGACACAGGGAACCTTTTATGGGCATGGGGTCAAGGCCACACAAGCTGAGAAAGTAGGCAGCCACAAGGGAGATAGCGCAGGCGATGGATGGGAATGGTAGGCGAGTATTATGGGCCAGGGTTTAGAGAACCCCAAAGTGTATCATGGAGTTCACCTGACCCATAACTTTGAATAGATTTTGGTTATGGGGAGCACAATGGCCCACTTTACAGGTGTGATGCAACAGAGAACTAAAATAATTTAAAAACAAAACACAATGTTTATTCTATGAATCCAGTTAACATTTTTAAACACATACAGTAAACATCTTAGCAACTATAAACTCAAATACTCCTCTCAAAAAATACAGTACTCTATAAGTAACCCTTAATCTTTCCTTGCAACATCCATAAGACAAATACCCTCTTTAACACATAAATGAGGTTTAAATTCTCTACTAAGAGCAGTTATCACTTTTAAATTAGCATGTGATTTGAAGACATTCCTTTCATATGAGTTCTCCCAGTGAGCCAGAGAAGACACAGCCAGAGTGAGACAGAACCAAGAGTGAGTTTGGGAATTTGAATCTAGGTGGAAATTGAATCAAATTAGTAAGGCAGCTCCTTTTAAGTTTCAGGAGTTTAAATTAAGCTAGTATTGTGCAGTGTAGGTTAACAAGGGCTGCCCCACCCACTCACATAACTGTTGGCAGTTAAGTGTCAGTCACTTAAATCTACCTTGATCTAAAAGCAGGTGGTGGGAGGGGAGTCAATTCAGGACAGTTTAAAAAGAGCAACTTATAAACTCACTCCCAGTGAGCCAGAGAAGACACAGCCAGAGTGAGACAGAACCAAGAGTGAGTTTGTGAATTTGAATCTAGGTGGGAATTGAATCAAATCAGTAAGGCAGCTCCTTCTTAAATGTCAGGAGTTTAAATTAATTTAAATTAAGCTAGAATTGTGCAGTGTAGGTTAACAAGGGCTGCCCCACCCACTCACATAACTGGTTGGCAGTTAAGTGTCAGTCACTTAAATCTACCTTGATCTAAAAGCAGATGGGGGGAGGGCGGTCAATTCAGGACAGTTTAAAAAGAGCAACTTGTAAACTCACTCCCAGTGAGTTCTCCCAGTGAGCCAGAGAAGACACAGCCAAGAGTGAGACAGAATCAAGAGTGAGTTTGGGAATTTGAATCTAGGTGGGAATTCGAAGCTGGGTGGGGAGGAAGTGTTTTTATCCCTGGTAAGTAGTGTTTCTGTTTTTCTGTTTCTTTTCATTGGTATATATATATTTTTTCTTCGTTGTTTATTTATTAATTAAATGTTTGGGGGGGAAATTGTAATTGTTGAAGTTAACCGAAGGTTTAAGACATGGCAGGAGATCGCAGACCCGTGTCATGCTCCTCGTGTGCGATGTGGGAGCTCAGGGACACGTCCATTGTCCCTGGCTCCTTCACGTGCAAGAAGTGTGTCCAGTTGCAGCTCCTGTTAGACCGCTTGACGGCTCTGGAGCTGTGGATGGACTCACTTTGGAGCATCTGCGATGCTGAGGACGTCGTGGATAGCACGTTTAGCGAGTTGGTCACACCGCAGGTGAAAGGTACTGAGGGAGATAGAAAATGGGTGACCAAAAGACAGAGCAAGAGTGGAAGGCAGTGTAGGTGTCCTCTGCGGTCATCTCCCTGCAAAACAGATATACCGCTTTGGATACTGTTGAGGGAGATGGCTCACCAGGGGAAGGCAGCAGCAGCCAGGTTCATGGCACCGTGGCTGGCCCTGCTGCGCAGCTGGGCAGGAAGAAGAATGGCAGGGCTATAGTGATAGGGGACTCAATTGTAAGGGGAATAGACAGGTGGTTCTGTGGTCGCAATCGAGACTCCAGAATGGTATGTTGCCTCCCTGATACAAGGGTCAAGGATGTCTCGGAGCGGCTGCAGGACATTCTGGGGGGGGGGGGGGGGGAGGGGGAGGGTGAACAGCCAGCTGTCATGGTGCACATAGGCACCAACGATATAGGTAAAAAACGGGACGAGGTCCTACAAGCTGGATTTGAGGGAGTTAAACTAAAAAGTAGGACCTCAAAGGTAGTAATCTCAGGATTGCTACCAGTGCCACGAGCTAGTCACAGTAGGAATGTCAGGATAGAGAGGATGAATGCGTGGCTCGAGAGATGGTGCAAGAGGGAGGGATTCAAATTCCTGGGACATTGGAACCGGTTCTGGGGAGGTGGGACCAGTACAAACCGGACGGTCTGCACCTGGGCAGGACTGGAACAGATGTCCTGGGGGGGTGTTTGCTAGAGCAGTTGGGGAGAGTTTAAACTAATGTGGCAGGGGGATGGGAACCAATGCAGGAAGTCGGAAGGGAGTAAAACAGGGACAGAAACAAAAGGCAGAAAGGGGGAAAGTGTAAGGCAGAGAAGCCATAGTCAAAAATCAAAAAGGGTGACAGTACAAGGTACAGTGACTGAGGGGAGCTCAGTGAATAGGACCAGGAATACTAAAAAGAATAAAACGGGAAGTGAAAACATTAATGTAAGCAACTCGGCAGGTTGTTACATGAAGATATGGATTCAACGATAAGGAAAATTGAGGAGAAAGGTTAAGAGGAAATATAACTTAGGAGAGGTTACTGATCGAGGTGTTAAGATTCAGAACAGAGGTAAAAAAGCCAACATAAGTGTACTTTACCTGAATGCTCGTAGTATTCGGAATAAGGTAAATGAGTTGATGGCGCAAATCATCGTGAATGACTCTGATTTAGTGGCCATGACTGAAACATGGTTAAAGGATGGTCACGACTGGGAGTTAAATATCCGAGGGCATCAAACTATTTGGAAGGACAGAGTGGATGGCAAGGGAGGTGGTGTAGCTCTGTTATTTAAGGATGACATCCGGGCAACAGTAAGGGATGACATCGGTGCTATGGAGGATAAGGTTGAATCCATTTGGGTGGAAATCAGGAATAGTAAGGCGAAAAAGTCACTGATAGGAGTAGTCTATAGGCCACCAAATAGTAACATTATGGTGGGGCAGGCAATAAACAAAGAAATAACTGATGCATGTAGAAATGGTACAGCAGTTATCATGGGGGATTTTAATCTACATGTCGATTGGTTTAACCAGGTCGGTCAAGGCAGCCTTGAAGAGGAGTTTATAGAATGTATCCGCGATAGTTTCCTCGAACAGTATGTAATGGAACCTACGAGGGAACAAGCGGTCCTAGATCTGGTCCTGTGTAATGAGACAGGATTGATTCAGGATCTCATAGTTAGAGATCCTCTCGGAAGGAGCGATCACAATATGGTGGAATTTAAAATACAGATGGAGGGTGAGAAGGTAAAATCAAGCACTGGTGTTCTGTGCTTAAACAAAGGAGATTACAATGGGATGAGAGAAGAACTAGCTAAGGTAGACTGGGAGCAAAGACTTTATGGTGAAACAGTTGAGGAACTGTGGAGAACCTTCCAAGTGATTTTTCACAGTGCTCAGCAAAGTTTTATACCAACAAAAAGGAAGGACGGTAAAAAGAGGGAAAATCGACCGTGGATATCTAAGGAAATAAGGGAGAGTATCAAATTGAAGGAAAAAACATACAAAGTAGCAAAGATCAGTGGGAGACTAGAGGACTGGGAAACCTTTAGGGGGCAACAGAAAGCTACTAAAAAAGCTATAAAGAAGAGTAAGATAGATTATGAGAGTAAACGTGCTCAGAATATAAAAACAGATAGTAAAAGTTTCTACAAATATATAAAACAATAAAGAGTGGCTAAGGTAAATATTGGTCCTTTAGAGGATGAGAAGGGAGATTTAATAATGGGAGATGAGGAAATGGCTGAGGAACTGAACAGGTTTTTTGGGTCGGTCTTCACAGTGGAAGACACAAATAACATGCCAGTGACTGATGGAAGTGAGGCTATGACAGGTGAGGACCTTGAGAGGATTGTTATCACCAAGGAGGTAGTGATCGGCAAGCTAATGGGGCTAAAGGTAGACAAGTCTCCTGGACCTGATGGAATGCATCCCAGAGTGCTAAAAGAGATGGCTAGGGAAATTGCAAATGCACTAGTGATAATTTACCAAAATTCACTAGACTCTGGGGTGGTCCTGGCGGATTGGAAATTAGCAAACGTGACACCACTGTTTAAAAGAGGTAGGCAGAAAGCGGGCAATTATAGGCCAGTGAGGTGAACTTCGGTAGTAGGGAAGATGCTGGAATCTATCATCAAGGGAGAAATAGCGAGGCATCTGGATGGAAATTGTCCCATTGGGCAGACGCAGCATGGGTTCATAAAGGGCAGGTCGTGCCTAACTAATTTAGTGGAATTTTTTGAGGACATTAACAGTGCGGTAGATAACGGGGAGCCAATGGATATGGTATATCTGGATTTCCAGAAAGCCTTTGACAAGGTGCCACACAAAAGGTTGCTGCATAAGATAAAGATGCATGGCATTAAGGGGAAAGTAGTAGCATGGATAGAGGATTGGTTAATTAATAGAAAGCAAAGAGTGGGGATTAATGGGTGTTTCTCTGATTGGCAGTCAGTAGCTAGTGGTGTCCCTCAGGGATCAGTGTTGGGCCCACAACTGTTCACAATTTACATAGGTGATTTGGAGTTGGGGACCAAGGGCAATGTGTCCAAGTTTGCAGACAACACTAAGATAAGTGGTAAAGCAAAAAGTGCAGAGGATACTGGAAGTCTGCAGAGGGATTTGGATAGGCTAAGTGAATGGGCTAGGGTTTGGCAGATGGAATACAATGTTGACAAATGGGAGGTTATCCATTTTGGTAGGAATAACAGCAAAAGGTATTATTATTTAAATGATAAAATATTAAAACATGCTGCTGTGCAGAGAGACCTGGGTGTGCTAGTGCATGAGTCGCAAAAAGTTGGTTTACAGGTGCAACAGGTGATTAAGAAGGCAAATGGAATTTTGTCCTTCATTGCTAGAGGGATGGAGTTTAAGACTAGGGAGGTTCTGCTGCAATTGTATAAGGTGTTAGTGAGGCCACACCTGGAGTATTGTGTTCAGTTTTGGTCTCCTTACTTGAGAAAGGACGTACTGGCATTGGAGGGTGTGCAGAGGAGATTCATTAGGTTAATCCCAGAGCTGAAGGGGTTGGATTACGAGGAGAGGTTGAGTAGACTGGGACTGTACTCGTTGGAATTTAGAAGGATGAGGGGGAATCTTATAGAAACATATAAGATTATGAAGGGGATAGGATAGATGCGGGCAGGTTGTTTCCACTGGCGGGTGAAAGCAGAACTAGGGGGCATAGCCTCAAAATAAGGGGAAGCAGATTTAGGACTGAGTTTAGGAGGAACTTCTTCACCCAAAGGGTTGTGAATCTATGGAATTCCTTGCCCAGTGAAGCAGTAGAGACTCCTTCATTAAATGTTTTTAAGATAAAGATATAGTTTTTTGAAGAATAAAGGGATTAAGGGTTATGGTGTTCGGGCCAGAAAGTGGAGCTGAGTCCACAAAAGATCAGCCATGATCTCATTGAATGGTGGAGCAGGCTCGAGGGGCCAGATGGCCTACTCCTGCTCCTAGTTTTTATATAGAGAGGGATCAGAATTACACCTCCTTTCTCTGGATGCAGCTCCCAATCTGCAAAACTAAACTAAACACACCCTGTAGCTGCTAGCTCAAAGCTAAAGTACATCAGACAGACAGCCCAGCTCCACCATCACTGCAGCTATTTTATGAACGCCCATTTCTTAAAGATACTCTCACATGACACTAGTCATAGCAAATAAGATCAATGAGGGCTTTGCAACCTTCTACCGGAACAGTACACCTCCAAGCCCCTAGAGGGGGACTCGAAGAAACTGTTGAACAGGCTGGACATACCAGTTGTGGTGAAGTAAAAGAAATAGGGACTGGAAGCACCGCTGGGACTGGGGAGATCATGGAGTGCATTAACTCCATGCAGTAGGGGAAGGCACCGGGTTTGGATGGATTGCCTGTGGAATTCTATAAAATGTTTGTGGCAGCACTGGCTATGCACCTGCGAGAGATGTTCAATGATTCACTATCGAGAGGACCCTGCCGCCCATGCTGGCACAGGCCTCAATATCACTGATCCCCCCAAAAAGACAAAGACCCGACAAAGTGGGGGGGTCATACAGACCTGTATCACTCCTGAACACTAACGCAAAAGCCCTGGCTGGCCGACTGGAGAGTTGTGTGTCGCGGAAGATCAGAAGGGGTTTGCCAAGGGCAGACAGATATCAGATATCAGCTGAACATGATTATGACCTCACTTGGGGAGGAGACATCAGAATTGATCATCTCCCCGGATGCAGAGAGAGCCTTCGACAGGGTTGTTTGGAGGTACCTCATGGAAGTGCTGGAACAGTTTGGGCCAGGGTTCACCTCATGAATTAAACTACTGTACAGCACTCCCATGGTGAGCATAGGGACAAACACCACCAGTTCCGAATACATTCGGCCACACAGACACACAAAGCAGGGATGCCCTTGTCCCCGCTGCTTTTTGTCCTGGCAATCGAGACCCTGGCTATCGCCCTCAGGTTGTTGAAGCGGTGGAAAGGCATCAAAAGTGGAAACGAAGAGCAGTCTCACTCTACGCAGATGACCAGTTCCTCTATATCTCAAACTCTACAGCCAGCATGGGAGGAATAATGTAACGCCTAAGGGAGTTCCGTGCCTTCTCTAGTTACAAACTTAACCCGAGCAAGAGCCAAATCTTCTCCGTGAACCCCCGGGGCTGTAAACAGACCTGGGGAGGCTGCTGTTCAAACTGGCCCAAACCAAGTTCTGATACCTGGGGATCCAGATAGCCCACGTATCCATCAGTTGAACCTGTCGAGTCTATTGGAAATGGTAAAGAGAGACCCGCGGAGGTGGGACTCGCTCCTGCTCTCCCTGGCGGGAAGAGTGCAGACAATAAAAATTAACGTGCTGCCAAGATTCCTCTTCCTATTCAGATCCGACCCAATCTTCATTCCTAAGGCCTTCTTCACCAAGGTAGATAAATTAATTATGGCATTAGAGTGGGCAGGGAAAAACACCAGGACCCATAAAAGTGTCTTACAAAGGAGGAATATGGGGCTTGGCACCTATTCTACCACTGGGCAGTAAACGCAGAAAGGGTACGGGGGTGAGTGAGAGAGAGCCGGAGGCAGAATGCGCATGGAGAAGACCTCCTCTATAACATCCCTCCAGGCACTGGCTACCGCCCATTCCACCCAGCTAAATACTCAAGAAACACGGTGGTGGTTGCCAAGGACCTTGAACCAGCTCAGGCGCCATTTCAATCCTGGTGCAATGTCCACTGCGGCCCCCATCTGCAAAAAACATTAATTTATCCTGGCAACAATAGACACCTTCTTCAATATGTGGAGACATGACAAAAGGGAATTGACAGTAAAAGACCTGTATGTAGACGGTAGACTTGCGACCCTGGGGGAACCAACAGAAAGGCTCCAGCTCCCAAAAGGGAATGAGCTCCCATATCTACAACTGCGGAACTTCTTCTGCAAGTAGACCGTAACGTTCCTCCAGCTGGACACACCCTACTGGACAGACTACTAGCATCGGGCGAATTAGGGGACTGAGTGTGTCGATATGTATGGACGAATGTTAGAGATGGCAAGGGGCTCACTGGACGAGACACGGGAAAGGTGGGAGGACGAGCTAGGCATAGAGATGGGGCAGTTCTCTGGATCGAAGCACTGCATAGGCCGAACACCACCTCCTCATGTGCAGGGCTTAGCCGAACGGAGCCAAGGATAGTGCACAGGGTGCACTTGACCAGAACACGCATGAGCGTGTAGGACAAATGTGTAAACCTGCCCAACCACATCCACATGTTCTGGTCCTGCCCCAAACTGGTCGGGTGCTGGACCGCCTTTTGTGAAGCCATGTACAGGGCTGTGGAAGTGAGGGTGGAGTCACCCAAGGCCGCAGGCTGGCTGTCTGACCTGGCGGAATTCCTCAAATAGGAGGAAAGAAAAATTCACCATCAGGGAATGGAAGAAGGCTTCTACAATATATGGAGGCAATGCACCAGCCTCTTTGAGGACCTATTTGTGACCAACAACTAACTTGGGAGGGTGGTGGTGGGGGAGGGTGCACAAAGAGATCAAGCTGGATAGGGGAAAAGGAAGCAACACTCAGAATGAGGGGAAACAAGTACAGAGGGATTAAAGGGTGGTGAGGGGGAAAACAATCCACTGATACTGCCAACGCAACTATGTTGCGCCTTTGTTGTCTCGATCACACCCCTAGTATGTTTTAATACAAGGGGGTAGCATGTCTATAGTTAATGGTATGGTTGTTGTAACCGATCATTTGGATTTTATGGTTGATATGCCTTATATTCTGTGTTTTCTTATACGTTCTTTTTTGTTAGAAATACAAATGAAAATCAACTACTTTTTAAAAACTGCAACCAGCCTTGCTAAACTTTAAACTCAAATACTACATCTCTGCCAGTAGCATAACACAATTGGACACCCTCAAAGACTTTCGTAACTCTCCAGCAGACTTACCACTCCCCATTATGGCTGCTCAAAACTTACAGGATCCTTTGGCAATTGTTCCACTCTATGTGAGTTTATCAGCAGTAAGGCACAACGTGACAAATTCCTCTTCTTCCTTAGTGCATAAAAGAGTCCTGACAACCCAGAATTCCAGAGGTTCCTGTATCCAACCCATTTAAACTGTTTAGCCATCTCTGGTAAAACTTTTCTCAGCCCATCATTTCCTACAGAATGAAGATCATCCTTTCCACCCCCCAACCACACACAAAACTCCGAGCATTAGAAAGTTTTTAAAAATACATTTAGAGTACAGCAATTTAGCGTGGCCAATCCACCTGACCTGCACATCTTTGGGTTGTGGGATTGAAACCCATGCAAACACAGGGAGAATGTGCAAACTCCACATGGACAGTGACTCAGGGCCGGGATCAAACCTGGGACCTCAGCGCCGTGAGGTATCAGTGCTAACCACTGCACCACCGTGCTGCCCAGCATTAAAATGATAACAAATTGAATAATTCTACCCCCGTTGAACTTTGGGACCAGCTAAATGTAATGCAACTTCTTTCATCATACCTACTGCAGCAATGGAACATCAATGCACATCTTGATCTCTTTACCCGAGGAGTTTTGCCAAAAGTTTTTAATAAAAGCAGCACACAACTTTTCATAAAAAAGGAACTTAGGGGAGAGGGGAATACAAGTGACTCATCACTAAACAGAAATGTAATTACAAATTGCAACGGTTGTGTATGTCATGGCTCAAGTACACACTCTAATAGCCATATGTCCTTTAGAGATTGTGATTCTTTTGGATCTTCTGCCTGTGTAGAATTCCTTCATTTCCTATTCCCTGTCTGACAATGTGTCGGCAGAGTCTATGTAATACTTTTCTGAAAAGTATGCATCAGGCGTGATATCATCAGGCTTGTACTTGGACTTTTTCTTTTTTATTCTCTTTAGTTTTTGAAGATGAGCTAGTTGCTGTTGGTGCTGTTCTGATAACATACAACTATTTGTTTCCAATAACTTTTCATTACTTTTCTTTTTGTATTCCAATATTTGTCTGTTCAGTAAGTCATGGTCAATACCAAAAAGATCTTCTTCAGGAGATGGAGGCAGGTCAGGCGAGACTGTGGTAGTTTCTCGAGAAGTAGGTTTCCAAGTCGACTCTCGAGAAACTGGTCTACAATGGAAAAACAAAATTGACAAGGGGATAAAAGCGGCCTTTTTTGAACTATTAAGTGTTCCTGTAGATAGCAATTGCTCGATTAAAAAAATAAGTTCCATCGAGTTCACTTTCCACTATCCTCAGAGTCAACATGATTGACTAACCAGAGTAAATCAATTTTTTATCAGTTCTTCTACAACAAACCCAGACATAACCCAGGAGGGGTTATTGGGTTACGGGGATAGGGTAGAAGTGAAGGCTTATGTGGGTCGGTGCAGACTCGATGGGCCGAATAGCCTCTTTCTGCACTGTATGTTCTATAACAATCTAGTATTGGGCACTTGTGGGAACCATAGGTCCAAGGCCCCCAAAATCCCTATTCCTTACAAATACGTCCCCCAATTTAATGACCAGATCATTCATTCTGCTGCAACCAGGAGAATAGAATCTACAGACCTTCAAATGGTTAAGAGACTGGACTAGCAACTGATGCAGTGTACATTCATCGAATGGAATTCAATAGATTTTGTTTTCTGTAGGCTAGCACCAAAGCAAATATAACAATGATGTCAGCTGGATTGTCGAAGGGCACAATTTATTAATAACGCAACTGGTCTGACCTATATGTGACTTGGTCCACACTATTGTGGAAGCTCGCTGAAATGGCACTAGCATGCCACTCCATAGAATCCCTACATTGCAGAAGGAGACCATTAGGCACATTGTGTCTGCACCGACTCTCTGAAAGAGCACTCTACTGTGGCCCATTTCCCTCATCAATCCCCGTAACCCCACCTAACCTGCACATCTTTGGATAAGAAGGGCGATTTAGCATGGCTAATACTGCAAATTTTTGGACTGTGGGAGGAAACCGATGCAGACACGGAAAGAATGTGGAAACTCCACACAGATTCACCAAAGTCGTGAGGCAGTAGTGCTAACTATCCACTGTGACATTCACTTGTAAAAGATTTGGGACACCATGATAGGCAATATATGCATCCTGATCCATGGCACAAAAGAAAAATAAGCCCACTATCATATCTGTTCTGGTCACCCTTAAAGATGGATGCTTTGGGGAGCTCTCAGGCGTTTTTCCCTTTCTCCAAGAGTTAAAGGCTGCAATTCCACAGTCATCTTAATCTATCAGCATAATGCAACATTGGTTAGTTTTAATTCTTGCAAATATTGCATCTGGACAAAATAAGTTGTCACATGCTGTATTGGTGTGACTAGGAGTTTATGCGTGGACAGAAACACATTAGCTACCAACGTCACTGTCCTTCTTTAATTTAGTTACAAATATCAAAAAAGGATTAAAATATCAAAATTTGTAGGATTAAAACATAATTCAAAAAAAATAATGTTATAAATAGTAGTTACCCAAAATGTTTTGGGTTCCGAACTTGCCCAGCATAGGCAGTCTCCTCTTCCGAGCCATAATCAGCAATTTCTAACAATCTTTCTACCTGTATTAGAAAGTAACGTTTATTTTAATACAGTGTGCTTTAAAAGCCTGTATATTAAAAAGACATGACATAAACGAATTAAGTGCTGTATCTTTTTTATGGTCTTGTCAAATTGTCTACTACAAATGCATCATGTTCGTATTAGGCTCAGTACATTATTCTGTTCAGAACATATGAATGATACATGATGAAGGTTACATGAAGCCTTATTTAACTGATGCTCAGCTTTTCTATTCATACATAATTTCATCATAGAAATTCATTGTAATGATTACCCACCTCAGCTATTGCTGTTTGCTGTTGGTCCTTGACAAAGACCACTGGAGGAACACTGCCCATGACTTGCTGGGTGATAAGGAGGTGTCTAGAGATTTAAAGAAAAAGACATTTGATTTGATTGGAACTGGTCCCCCCCCCACTGCCCCGTTTCTATGAATGGTTTGGTGAAAACTATAGAGAAAACAAATGTGGTTTATAAGTAGTCATGTAATGGTAGTAGAGAACTTCCATAATACTGAAAGAGACATGCTGTCGCAAAATTTGATTTTGCACTCGTTTGCAAGAATACCAATAATATTAGGAACAACAATTTATTACTGCACGAGAAGAAAATGCCGATTGGTTGGCAAGTGGATTCTGCTTGGTAGAGGCATTGCCACAGAGAATGATAATAATAATGATAATAATCTTTATTGTCACAAGTAGGCTTACATTAACACTGCAATGAAGTTACTGTGAAAAGCCCCTAGTCTCCACATTCTGGCACATGTTCGGGTACACAGAAGGAGAATTCAGAATGTCCAAATTACATAACAGCACGTCGTTCGGGACTAGTGGGAGAAAACTGGAGCACCTGGAGGAAACCAACGCAGACACGGGGAGAACGTGCAGACTCTGCACAGACAGTATGCACTATTTTTTGAACTTTGAGAACTCGAGTGTAATTTTCGTGACAATGTATGCCAAAATAGATGGTGTTTCTCAGTTCTCAACGAATCTTGTTGCGTTCCACGAGAATCATATTTTCGATGGATTGACACCTAACCTTCTTGGATGATATGTTTGTTACATTTAAATCCACAGTTCCATGCAAGAACTTACTTACACATTTTAATAGGCTCAGTCCTGTGCTCAAATTCACTTTTGAAATTGAGCAGTCAAATTAGCTCCCTTTCCTTGAAGTATTAATGAGAAATCTGCCAATGGGTTCTTTACTTCTATCTACCACAAGCCTACCATCACTGGTCAATATAGGCATTGGGATTCCTACAGTTCCTGAGGCCACAAGATTGGTCTTATTGGCAACTTCATAAATAGGATCGGAGCCATTTGTTCAGCGTGCAAGCTTGATCCTGAAGTAACTTCATTGCAGTGTTAATGTAAGCCTACTTGTGACAATAAAGATTATTATTATTATCATTCTCTGCACATCAAAGCCATCCTGCACGATAATGGCTACTCTGATTGTTCTCTGTACATTAAGCAAACTCGTGAGTGGGCCTAAAGCCGCCACTTCTTGTCTTGAAAAACGCCTTGAAAAAGTGCCCAGCCTATCTCCGATCGCCCAGAAGGTCAAGGTGTCCCACATATTTGAGCAACAGGTGTTGTTATGATGCAGTAGCAACACGAGTACTATTTTCCACTAACAGGATACTGCCATCAAGCCAAAGACATGTGGCTATCGCATTAATGAATAATGTGGTACAAGCAGGCTTTGACTTGACAACATATGGTATTTATAGTTTATAAATGGATACCCCATTTCGACTTTACTACGCCACGCCATCATGTTCATCTGTAGGCAGTAACGTCCTGTGCTGCCCCATCTATGACTAAACAGGTGTAGCCACCTGAGTTGGCCACTTCCCGGCTTAAAATGGAGAATCGCAAAGGCTGAAGGGAAATTCAGCCAACACAGGCAAAGCCTAGCAAATCATGTATATTGGAACCTGCAAAACAACCAGACAGCACCGAAACCAGCAGCTATCTGCATAGTAATGTAGCAGCCATCTACATAGTAATGAGCGATCCCCGGGAACAATCGAAACATTTTAAAGGTAAACAAGGCCAAGCCAGATTCCTCGGCGCCAGCAGGAGCCAACACAAAAGAGGTTAACGAACACTTAAAGACCGCCCAACGATCAGGGAACAGCTCCAGTATTGGGGAAATCGAACCAAGTGATTGGAACGAAATCCAAACACTTGAAACCAGGTACGGGGTCCGCCCCGAAGGGAGGGAAGCCCCTGGGGACTATAAAGTAAAGCCCCCCAAGTTCAAATCGTCCTTCTTGACAGGGTCACTCAGCAACGCAAAGCAACCCCTGAGAGTGAACTGTCCAGCGGCCGGCAAAGAAGTAGGTTCAAGTCAACGCTCGCTACGAGATAGGCGCTCCTAGCTACCAGTCCATACCAGCTTTTGAATCCTGCAGTTCCAGAACCCGAACAAAGGGCCATTTGTTCCCCTGACCTGGTGGGCCAGTCCGAAGCTAAGTACTGGCCTGTTAGTTGTAGAGATAGTTTGTTAAGTAGAATTTATGCATGATAGCGATTGACTGTGTATAATAAATGTGTTTTGATTTGAATCTTACTAATTGGTGTGTTGAGTTAGTGATCAGTACTTGAACTTGAACCTCGTGGCGGTATCATAAAGATACCTGACGACTCTAGAGCAAAGGTTATAAAACAGAGCCAATTGAACCAACCAAAAGTTAGCAACACAGGTCAAACTGTCTTTAATCAGGTTGGAAACAAGTGTTTTATTCTGTTAAATTTTGTGGCATATCTGTCACTATTGTAATGCATTCAATATGCACTGAGAGATTAAACACACAACCGATAATGATCGATGGCTTCATTATATCCCGCACATTAACCAAGAAACTTGTGCTAAGGCACGCAGGCATCAACAGTCCCCTAGCGACTTAACAGCGCAAGACTGGAGAGCATTTTACAATGCAGAGTGCTCCAGGAGTGATTTCTGTCCATGGCTCATGAACCACTGCCCCATTTATACCCTTGTTACTATGGGAAAATCAGTTCTGACTTATGACGTTTCAACTGATAACTTGGTTTTCAGGAACCAATTGTTTTCAGGAACCAATTGTGTCGCAAGTGTGAAGATTGCCTATTTATTAATTTCAGTATCAGTGTGATTTGGATTTGATTTGTTGTCACATATACCGAGATAGTGAAAAATATTGTTTTGCGCACAGTCCAGACAGATCGTCAATACATGAAAAAACCTAGGACCTTCATAAATACACAATGTAAATACATAGACAGCACAGGCATTGGGTGAAGCATAGTGAGTATAGTACTACTCAGTAGAGAAGAAGTGTGTGAAAAGATGAGTTCAGTGCATAAGAGGATCATTCAGGAGTCTGGTAACAGTGAGGAAGTTGTTTTTGGACCGGTTAGTGTGCGTTCAGACTTTAGTATCTCCTGTCTGATGGAAGAGAGAATAACTCAGGTGAGAAGGATCTTTGATTATGCTGCCTGCTTTCCCAAGGCAGTGGGAGGCGTAGACAGAATCAATGGATTGGAGGGGGGTTCGCGTGATGGAATGAACTCTGTTCACGACTCTGTAGTTTCTTACAGTCTTGGGCCAGGCAGTTGCCATAACCAGGCTGTGATGCAGCCAGATAGGATGCTTTTTATGGTGCATCTGTAAAAATTGCTTAGAGTCAATGCGGGCATGCTGAATTTCTTTAGTTTTTGGAGGACGTATAGGTGCTGTTGTGCTTTCTTGGTTGCAGCGTTGGCGTGGGTGGACCAGGACAGATTGTTGGTGATGTGCACATCTAGGAATTTGAAGCTGTCAACCATCTCCACCTCGGCACCATTGATACAGGGGTTTGTACGATACTTTTCTTCCTGAAGTCAACTTCCTGAAGTCAATGACAAGCTCCTTAGTTTTGCTGACGTGGCGGGAGAGATTGTTGTTGTTACGCCACGCCACTAGGTTCTCCATCTCACTCCTGTACTCTTGACTCATCGTTGTTCGAGATACGACCCATTATGGTCGTGTCATCAGCAAACTTAGAGATGGAGTTGGGACCAAATTTATCCACAAGGACTTGTGTGTATAGGGAGTATAGTAGGGGCCAAGTACTTAGCCATGTGGGGCCCCGGTACATAGGCCTTATGTTCCAAAGGCTGGTAGATTAAATCAAACAGCACGTCCCTTCGGCTGCTCACAATAGGCAGAGCACAGACCCCACCCAACCAACTCTTGCTTGCAAAATTCAGAGTGTGCAACATTAGACGTAATTCTGCAAATGGACAGCTCTGCCTAAACAATCCAGATTGTGCTAAGAATTAAATTGTCAGCCAATTTAAGATAATCAGTCCGGCTCGGCGGTGTGGCTCACTTACACATGCTAGAAGTTACATATATTCACAAAGGGGGCCCTGTTTGTTTGCAGACAGAAGGAGCATGTCCACACATTGCACCTTTTTCAACTCAAAAAAGTTGGGGGACAGGCATTCCATTGTTCATTGCCCACGACAACGGATTTGAACAAAGCTGGGCAGTTGATTGTTCCCTGGCACATTCTCTACGGCAACACCTCTACCAGAGTGTAACTTGCCAATCAATCAGCACTCCCTTTTGTTCCCTTTACTATTGGATTGTCCTGATGGGTGCAAGGTGAAAGGTTTTGACAACATGTCTCTTTTCTCAACAATACTCAATGTGGTTTAGTTAACATCCAACTGCCAGTTTAATGATCAGAGCACAATTTAACAGAAAAATGGAAATGATACTTACCTTACACGTGGGGAATATTTTTCTAAGACTTGCTGAATGAGATTATCTTTTTCCACGGAACCACTTGCCATCCAGTAAGCTCGACATGCCGAATAATCCACAGCCAGAAGTACCTATAATATCAGCAGCCAATCCCAATGAATCTCTAAACTTTGTACAGCAGTGAATTCAATCTTGATCAGCAGACTGCCAGAACTCAGCATGTTTTAACCTGGCCACAATTAGTTCACAGCATCATCCAGTGTTATTTATACCATCACAAATAATTATATAGATTTCTTAGAAAAGGACATCCAATTTGCCTCAAAGAAACCAAAAGATGAAATGCTTAATCAAAAGGGTGAAGTTCTACCCTCTGGATTAAATATTCTAACACTTGTTTTTTAAAATTTAGGTTTTTTTTCCAGCATAAAAATTTATCTTCCCAGAGATTTTGATTTTTCTCTGTAACTTAAAAGGGATTTGTAGCAAAATCAATCTCATTCCTTAAAAAAACATTTACAACTTCATTACAAATAGCGAACAGGAAAAATTACTGTGATAATTTCTAAGCTCCTAGCTGACATTCAGGTTAATTCCTTCTGGGCAGCACGGTAGCATAGTGGTTAGCACAGTCGCTCCACAGCTCTAGGGTCCCAGGTTCGATTTCCGGCTTGGGTCACTGTGTGTGTGTGGAGTCTGCACGTTCTCCCACTGCGTGGGTTTCCTCCGGAAAACCTTAGGGTAGATACGTGGGCTTGAGTAAGGTGCTTTTTGTAAGGGCCGGTGCAGACTCGATGGGCCAAATGGCCTCCTTCTGCACTGTAAATTCTACGATCTGCTGCTGCTGCTAGAAAATTTCCTTTACATTTTAAACACCGGCTGTTTTATCAGTTTCTAGTTACATTCAATATACAATAGAAAGGATCCACAAAGACCCTTGATTTCACATAATGGGAATAAGTTACCTTTGGGAATGTTAAGACATGACTGAAATTTGGTCAAGATGCTGAGGACGCCAGAAATCCTAATCAATCAGTAGAATTTTCACAGAGACCTAATTCAAAATGTGCAGTCCTGAAAGCATTTTTTTTGTACAGAAGATGGTAACCTGGGACTTTCTGCAGAGAAGGGAATGATGGGGCATTCAGTACAGGCAAGAGGCATGGAAATTCTGAATTTAGGAAAGTTCCCCTTTCATAATTATAATATTTATTATTGTCGCAAGTAGGTATACATTAACACTGCAAAGAAGTTACTGTGAAAATCCCCGAGTAGCCACACTCAGTCACCTGTTCGAGTAGACAGAGGGAGAATTCAGAATGTCCAATTCATCTCACAGCATGTCTTTCGGGACTTATGGGAGGAAACCGGAGCATCCGGAGGAAACCCGGGAGAACGTGCAGACTCCGCAGACAGTGATCCAAGCCGGGAAAACACCATTTAAAACGATAGATGCGAAAGAAGGGGAAATGCCACCTTTTTAAATATAATGATAGGGTAAAGGTACTTTGGAACAGATTATCACGAAGGGAGTGAGGCAGGGGAAGGGAGTATTGGAAGAGAAAATCAAAGTAGGTTTTGAAATAAAAGATTGGATGAGTTCCCAAGAAAAATAATGTTTATTTCTATAACAAACACAAGAGGTCCAGAGGATAGCTAGTTGGATCAATGATCTGCATGTCTATGTACATGGACATATGTCTTGTTAAAAGTGGAACACCAGTGCTTGTAAGGATATTGCACAGGGCTGACCTTTCACTATTGAATTCTCGGTATTTTTTAAATATTAAAATAGTTTGTATTGTTTCCTTTTCCTGCCCTCTACCTTCAGACAGAATAACACATGGGAGAAGATAATAAAGTTGCACTTACTTTGGATATCTCAACTTTGTGGTCATATACATCTGAGCTAACTTCATTACTGTTCAACAGCTCTGTGATTGCTTTATAAAGAACATTATTGAGTGTTCTCAATCGGATAGAGTCCTCCTTCTGCAACTTGCGTTGAGGTTTCAATATGTTCTCGAAACCGGAGGGCTTGTAAAGCTACACAAAAACAGTAAATGAAACCAAATAATTGTAAATTGACAAAGGTCCTGCTTTTTAAAGAGATCAGATCCAGGTAGATCCAAATCTAGTGAGTTTCATTTCATCTCAACTTTCATGTTTCAGCTGGGACCCGTCACCGGCGCTCCCGCCTCAGCTGGGACCCGTCACCGGCGCTCCCGCCTCAGCTGGGACCCGTCACCGGCGCTCCCGCCTCAGCTGGGACCCGTCACCGGCGCTCCCGCCTCAGCTGGGACCCGTCACCGGCGCTCCCGCCTCAGCTGGGACCCGTCACCGGCGCTCCCGCCTCAGCTGGGACCCGTCACCGGCGCTCCCGCCTCAGCTGGGACCCGTCACCGGCGCTCCCGCCTCAGCTGGGACCCGTCACCGGCGCTCCCGCCTCAGCTGGGACCCGTCACCGGCGCTCCCGCCTCAGCTGGGACCCGTCACCGGCGCTCCCGCCTCAGCTGGGACCCGTCACCGGCGCTCCCGCCTCAGCTGGGACCCGTCACCGGCGCTCCCGCCTCAGCTGGGACCCGTCACCGGCGCTCCCGCCTCAGCTGGGACCCGTCACCGGCGCTCCCGCCTCAGCTGGGACCCGTCACCGGCGCTCCCGCCTCAGCTTGGACCCGTCACCGGCGCTCCCGCCTCAGCTTGGACCCGTCACCGGCGCTCCCGCCCCTGCTTGGACCCGTCACCGGCGCTCCCGCCTCAGCTTGGACCCGTCACCGGCGCTCCCTCCTCAGCTTGGACCCGTCACTGGTGCTCCCGCCTCAGCTTGGACCCATCACCGGCGCTCCCATAATACCAGCACCAAAGAACAGGTAGCCTGCCTCAACGACTACCGACCGGTGGCCCTGACATCTGTTATCATGAAATGCTTCGAGTGGATAGTCATGAGATGGATCAACGCCAGCCTCCCAGATGGTCTCGATCCATTGCAGTTCACCTACGGCAGCAACCGATCCACAACAGATGCCATCTCTCTGGCCCTACAATTAACTCGCGAACATCTTGACAACAAGGACACCTATGTCAGACTGCTGTTCATAGATTATAGCTGTGCCTTCAACACTATTATCCCAACAAGACTAATAACCAAACTCTGCAACCTTGGACTTGACCCATCCCTGTGCAGCTGGATCCTTGACTTCCTCACCAACAGACCACAATCTGTCAGGATAGGTAATAGCACCTTTTCCACAATAGTCCTCAACACCGGGGCTCCGCAAAGATGTGCGCTCAGTCCTCTACTGTACTCCTTATACACACACACACGAACGTGTGGTGAGATTCAACTCCAAGTTTGCAGATGATACGACTGTGGTGGATCGTATCTCAAACAACGACGAATCAGACTACAGAAGGAAGGGAGATAGATCACTTGGTTGCATGGTGTACCGAAAACAACCTCTCTCTAAATGCTGGAAAGACCAAGGAACTGATCATCGACTTCAGGAAGCGTAGCACGACCCCCCCCCCCCCCCCCCCCCGTCGACCTATCACCGGCGCTCCCTCCCACAATCAGAAGGTTGTGGATTGAATGCCACTACTAGAATTCAAGATATGATGAAAGCTCTATTGCTCTCCAGCGGTACTTTATTGCTTCTCAGATGAAATGGTCCATTTGCATGTTAAGCAAAATCCCACAGCACTTTTCTCCCCATATTCAAGGCAACATTACTCACTGAACAAATACAGCTAAAAATATAGATTAACTGCTCAATCAACTTGGCTGAACCCAAGAAATGTTACATTGTGTATTACACAATTATTTAACAGTTTAGGAAGAATGCGTTAAAAGGTAACAAAGTTCACACTGGCCTGTGCTTGCTTAACAGAGCTCATGTGCTAATGAATTTGAGGTTGCAAGTTAGAAGCATCAAGTATATGAGCAAAATACAAATTTTCTGGAAATTGCAGTGTCCATAAATCATTCCAAACTCAGCTGACTCACAATTCAATCACTTCATTTGGTTAACTAGGTTTTATTTCAACTCCCAGGCAGAAACACAGCAAAGCATACATCTGGTCTATCAGGGGGCAGGAGTAGGAAGGCAAGATTTATTTTCATGGCCAGGTTTCATTATCATGCCACCTGCTCACCCAATAGGTCATCATGCAGTGACAGCCTGGTTGTTAAAAGACCATTGTCATGAACCCAGGGAATAGTCCCTGGCTCAAAGAAGGGACCTGAATGGCAGGGGGAGATCCATTGGTTTCTTTGCTGGTCCCAGAGCCCCTGGTCCACAGAGAAGCCAGTACTAAAATAACTCAAGCGGAGCCTTTTCTTGCCCTCGATGCGGTCTCTATTTTAGCTCTTACATATTTTCCTTTGCTTCAAATATTTGTTTACACTTCCCATTTAAAAAAATGGTCCCTGCTCAACTATTACCTGTAGCGGTGGCGGGTGTGTAGACGAACCGGGTCAGTTTGGACTACTTTAGACTGCACTGGGGGTCAAGGCAAGGATGCTCCCTCTTCCCACTGCTGTTGGCCGTGGCTATATAGAGCCATTGGCGATGGCGCTGAGAGCGTAAAAGGACAGGAAGAGAGCGTCAAAGGACAAGGCTAGTCCGAGAGGGGGGGGGGGGGGGGGGGGGGGGGGGAGAGCACAAGGTCTCGTAATGTGATCTAAGTACGATCTACTCTTATATATTTCTGACCAGTTAGGGGGGGATGGAGGAGATTATGTGGATCTTAGGGGAATTTGGCTGGTTCTTGGGGTTCAAATTGAATATGGGTAAAAGAGAGGTTTTTGTGATCCAGGCGAGAGGGCAGGAGAGGAGACTCAGGGAGTTGCCGTTCAAAGTGGTGGGAGGGAGTTTTTGATACTTGGGTATTCAGGTGGCACGGGGTTGGAAGCAGCTACACAAATTAAATCTGGCCCGTTTAGATGAACAAATGAAGGAGGACTTTTCGGAGGTGGGACATGCTCCCGTTGTCACTGGCGGGGAGGGTACAGACCGTACAAATGACGGTCCTCCCGAGATTTATGTTTGTGTTCCACTGCCTCCCTATTTTTATACTAAAGGCCTTTTTAAAGCAGGTGAATAGGGTGATATCGGGGTTTGTATGGGCGGGTAAAACCCCACGAGTAAAGAAAGTACTGTTGCCGGTACTCCAAAAGCATAGTAGTAGTGGCGGCCGTGAGAGTCTGGTGGCAGTGGCGGAAGCATATAGGAGTGGAGGGAGCGTCGGTGTGGGCTCCAATTTGTTGTAATCACCGGTTTGTCCCGGGGAGGATGGATGGGGAGTTTTGGAGGTGACAGAGAGCAGGGATTGAGAGGCTGGGGGATCTATTTATTGATGGGAGCTTTCCCTGTTTGGAGAATTTGGAGGAGGGGTTTGAATTGCTGGGTGGGAATGGGTTTCGCTATCTGCAGGTGAGGGATCTTGTGCGAAGGCAAGTTTCGACCTTTCCGCTTCTACCGCCGCAGGGGATACAGGACAAGGTAGTTTCTAGAACGGGGGTGGGGGAGGGGAAGATAACGGAAATCTATAAAGAAATTATGGAGTGGGAGGAAACCCAGATGGGCGAGATAAAACGTAAATGGGAAAATGAGTTGGGAAAGGAGTTAAGAGGCGGGTCTGTGGGAGGATGCCCTGAGCAGAGTCAACACGTCCTCATCATCTGCCAGGCTCAGCCTGATACAATTCAAGGTGGTTCACCAGGCACACATGATGGTGGCCCGGCTGAGCAGGTTTTTTGGGGTGGTGGACAGGTGTGAAGGGTATGCAGGAGGGTCCGCAAACCATGTCCACATGTTTTGGGGATGCCCGTAGCTTAGGGGATTCTGGCAGCATTTTGCGAAAGTCATGTCCACGGTACTAAAAACGAGGGTGGCGCCGAGTCCAGAGGTAGCGGTTTTTGGAGTGTCGGAAGACCTGGGAGTCCAGGGGGCAAGAGCGGTTGACGTTTTGGCCGTTGCCTCCTTAGGAGCCCAGAGATGGGTATTACTAGCGTAGAGGGACTTGAAGCCCCCAACATCAGGGGAATGGGTTAGCGACATGGCCGGGTTAATTGAGAAAATTAAGTACGCCCTGAGAGGATCAACGTTAGCGTTCATTCGGAGGTGGCAGCCATTTATCGACTTCTTCGGAGAAAACTAATTTGTCAGCAGATTCAATAAGGGGCGGGGGGAATTAGGAACAGTGGGAGATGGAGGGATGTGTTACGCACTCAGCTATGTTTTCATTTGTATCTTTTATAGTTATAAACCCATAAATGCTTTAATATAATGTTTGTAAAAGAATAAACAAGGGAAGGAATATTCCTGACTACAGTGGTTAGCACAGTTGCTTCACAGCTCCAGGGTCCCAGGTTTGATTCCCGGCTTGGGTCACTGTCTGTGCGGAGTTTGCACGTTATCCCCGTGTGTTTCCTCCGGGTGCTCCGGTTTCCTCCCACAATCCAAAGATGGTGGATTGGCCATGCTAAATTCCCCATAGTGTCCAAAAAGGTTGGGTGGGGTTGCTGGGTTACAGGGATAGGGTGGAGGTGTGGGCTTGGGTAGGCTGCTCTTTCCATGGGCACTGGTACGGAATCAATGGCCCGAATGGCCTCCTTCTGCACTGTAAATTCTATGATTCGATGAAAAGAAAGGGGTGGAATATTGATCAAAGATACTTTTACAGTATTAGAAAGGGATATGGACATGAGGGTTCAAATGTAGATTGGTTAGAGCGAAGGAACAATAAAGAAGTTATATCCTGCTGGGTGTAGGCTGTAAGCTAAAATGGTCAGAAAAATTGAGTGTTGGTTTGCCTTTCATTCAAAGTTGCTGGTGATCGCCCATTTTTGAATTGTAGTTTGTGAATTTCATGATTGATGGGTATCATTCTTGGCCTTTTCAATGACAAAAGACAAAATAGATCATTTATGGTTTGGGGCTCAATGCGTACTGTTGGAGCTTGTCACTACTAGAGAAATCACATGAACACTCTCCATTACAACAAATAAAAGTTTCTTGCCCGACTCAGACAAGAATTATTTTATCTTGGTCAGAAAATTAAGCCTGTAATAACCAGTTATAAATTTAATTTGTTTATTTACTGAAATGTTCTTACCAGTTGTGATCTCAGTGTAGGGCTTTCATACCAAAACTTCTTCCTGTGTGGATGGTCAGAAAACAATAGGCTGAGCATATAAATATTTATGGTACAGTTTTAGGCTGCCATTACACGACTTGAGGCCAGGAGCTACACAATTACACTGCAGTTGTGAATCTCAATACTACCACCAAACATGTCGAGTTATCCTCCATGGAAAACTCCTGAAAGTTTTGTATCCGACAGGAATGAGCATGGTGGTTGCAAGCTTAACGCAAGTCGTGTAATTTCAATGAAGGATGGGTGCAAAGGTTTAGAGTTCATTTTTAAAATGACTAATAATTTCCAGTACCAATATAGCTCTAAATCTATTTGTTTTTATTCCATGAATATTAAAATTAAATTAAATTAGCATTAAAAGCGGTTGTTATATGTACTTATAAATACCACAAAAATCTTCTTGTAATAAATCTCAAATAGTAATTAAATGGCCAGCTTGAAGGGTTACATTGGATTTTTACAAAAGATCCACAAGGTATATTGCTTAACAAATCTTGATTCGCTCAATTAAAAAAGAAACATTTCAATGAGGAAGGGGGGGGGGGGGGAGAAATCGTATTTAAAAACAAAACATTTTACGGTACCATGGGTGTCGCTGGCTGGGCCAGCATTTATTGCCCGTCCCCCAACTACCCTCCATTTCAGACAGCATTTGAAAATCAACCACATTGGACTTGCATGTAAGCCAGACCAGGTTAAGAACAGCAGATTTCCTTCCCTAAAGGACATTAGTGAGCCAGATGAGTTTTTACGACAATGGTTTCATGGTCATTAGACTTTTAATTCCAGATTTTTATCGAATTTAAATCTCACCACCTGCTTTAGCAAGATTTAAACCTGGGTTCCCAGATCTTTCTCTGGGTATCTGGATTACTCGTCCAGTGACAATACCACTGCACTACTGCCTGGTTGCCACTTAACTTGGATTTATATATTCATCAGAATAATTCTGATTAAAGGTTAGAGTTGAACCGTTAATTCTTGCTTCTCTCTCCACAGATGCTGCCTCACCAACTGATTAGTTCCAATATTTTGTTTTAAAATTTATTGTCCACTTTCAGTGGCGGAGATAATATTTTCCACACGGTTGTCTGTGGATAATACCTTAAAACAACTGGATAGATTTCAACAAAACTTGTGATACAGATTGCCCAAGGAAGAACTGATTATTTTTTGGTAAAGGTGCAAATTTGGACCCTTGAATTTTTTTTTTTAAAGTACCCATTAACATTGGGAAATAGGGCATACTCACTTTTTCCTATTAACATTTTGTGGACTGAATGCTTTTTATGATGGTACAGATGTGAACCCTTAGAGCAATTTTTAAAATTTTTAAAAAAAAGTTCCAAATCATTTTTGCTCCCAATTAAGTGGCAATTTAGTGTACCCAATCTACCTACACTGCACATCTTTGGGTTGGGGGGGTGAGACCCATGGAGAATGTGCAAACGCCACACAGATAGTGACCCTCGGCTGGGATCAAACCCAGGTCCTCAGCGCCGTGCCACCCTAGTTAAAATGCTGTTGATTGTCTGAACTGCTATGGTGAAATTTGCCACAGCTGTCAAAACATTGACAGAGTTTTTATAGCAGAGTACAAAGCTCTTAATAAAATAATTCTTACAAAGCATCAACCAGCAGGAAATAGACTCAAGGAAGAGTTGCACAATTGTAATAACATTTACCTCTGCCATGCTGTGTTAAGGGACCAAGTATCCTCTTGTCATAGTCATATCTGATATTACAATTTTAATTTACTAGCTTGCACAATGTTACCATTCAGCACATAATTATATTGCCGATTCAAATTGCTCACAATTTGGGCGAAGCAAAATTCTATTCATACGTATCTGTTTTGTTCACCATCGCCAACAGTCTAAACTCGGAAATTGGAATAGATTAGCTTTTTTCTTGACTTTCCCTTGCTGTTTTGAACCTCAAAGCTTTCATACTGGCTGTTGGTAATAATATGCATCAATACTATACAATAACTAAATAAAACTTCTGCTTGAGGAAGACATTACCATATAATGGCAACATCGACTTAAAAAATACATACAACATTCACATCTCATCACAGCGGGAGCAGGTCTTTTTAAACAAATCATAAACTCGCTGCATCACCATCCTGCCACCAAAATAATTCCCAAGCTGCAAGTCCGATTATCAATCAGGTTTTGCACAAACGCGCTCACTTTGTTTTGGAGAGGAACTTCTTCAGTAAGGTTCTCTTCGCAAACAGACAGCAAGCAGTTTGCACGTTCCTGCACTGGCTCCCACTCACCAGCAGGCGCTGCAATTTGCAGCAGTCAGCCTGCGCCGCACACCTCCGCAGCGCGCTCACCACTCCAACCGCCGCCATCGGACCGACTACGAAGATACAGATCGGGGAGCAATAGGAAGTCGACCCGCCTACAACCATGCCCACCTATCCATCATTGCCTCAGGAGGAATGGTTTAGGAGTACGAGTGGGAAAAGAGATCACTTCTGGCCGGAACTCCCCTTTAAAGAACCCTCGAAACGTCCTTGAGACTGCGCTCCCCCAGTGAGCCCTGCCATTGCTGCGCATGTGCGTTATCTCCCAATTTGAAGGCGCCTATCGCTGCGCACGCGCACTCTGGCCCGGTGGCGCCTGTCATCGCCGCGCACGCGCACTCTAGCCCGGCGAGCCCTATCATCGCCGCGCACGCGCACTCTGGCCTGGTGGGATCTGGCATATATGCGCATGCGCACTCTTGCCCTGGACGGTGACCTGTTATTCGCGCCCTTTTCCAGATAGCCAGCTATCACGTTGCATTCATTTGCTTCTGAAGTTTGCACTTGCTGCTTCGTGGCTATTTACCACAAGCTCCCAGGATTCTTAATTTATGAAAAGCAGAATAGAACGGATGCTGGAAATCTGAAATAGCAACAGAAAATGCTGGAAATACTTATCAGGTCTGGCAGCATCTGTGGAAAGAGAAAAATAGTTAATGCTTCAGACTGTTGACCTTTCATCAGAACTGGTAAGAGTTAAAATAGATTTTGAGCAAGGAATGAGTGGGACAAGGACAAAAGGAAGATCTGTGATAGGGTGGAAGGCAGGAGAGATTGAATAGCAGAAGAGAGTTTTTTTCGGGCCAGAGGGAATGCTGATGGGGCAAACAAGAAACAAAAGATGTGCCTACAGCAGTTATGCAGCTGTCAATGCAGCAATGAGAGAAAAATGAATCATGCAAAGAAAAGGAAACAAAATAGGGGACAGCGTTTACAATCTAAAATTGTTGAACTTCATGTTGAGTCCAGAAGACTTTAAAATGTATAATCAAAAGGTGAAGTGTTGTTCCTCAAGCTTGTGTTGAGCTTCACAGGAACAGTATAGAAGACCAATGACAGAGATGGCAGTGTGAGAAACAGACTCAAAAACAGCTTCTTCCCCACTGTCACCAGACTCCTAAATGACCCTCTTATGGACTGACCGCGTTAACATTACACCCTGTATGCTTCATCCGATGCCAGTGCTTATGTAGTTACATTGTATATGTTGTGTTGCCCTATTATGTATTTTCTTTTATTCCCTTTTCTTCTCGTGTACTTAATGATCTGTTGAGCTGCTCGCAGAAAAATACTTTTCACTGTACCTCGGTACACGTGACAATAAACAAATCCAGTCCAATCCAGAAGCTTGGAGTAATGCTCGCATACAGAACAGCAGTGTTCTGCAAATCAAAAATTTAATGCTCGCATTCAAATCATTGTCTTGCATCTTTGACATTGTCTATATATATGTTTCTGGAACCTACCTCTTCATTTATCCGAGGAAGGAGCAGTGTCCAAAAGCTAGTGTTTGAAACAAACCTGTTGGACTTTAACCTGGTGTTGTAAGACTTCTTACTGCAAATCAGTCACCCAAACTTAATTTGGTTTCCTCAGTGTAGAGGAAAACCCACCTTAATCAATTTTAGTGCTTAGCATGACATTGAACTCTTTGCTTCCGTGCCCACTTCTTTACTTCTTTGGATCTTTTCATTGAGAACAACTGGAGTGATATTGGTCGTCTCAATTTCTTTGCTTCCTTCACTTAAACCAGTCTTCCTCTGAACTTACTGCATTGTATTCTGTCAGGTCTAACCCTGACATTAAACTAACTGACAAAAGGGGGCTGTTGTTGTTTGGTGAACTGACCTATTTTGCAGAGGCCGGGTGCCTTTAAAAAATCTTTCATGGCATGTGGGTGTTTTTAAAAAAAGAGTACCCAATTATTTTTTTTTCTAATTAAGGGGCAATTTAGCGTGGCCAATCCACCTAACCTGCACATCTTTTGGGGTTGTGGAGGTGAAACCCACGCAGACACGGGGAGAATGTGCAAACTCCAACGGACAGTGACCCAGGGCCGGGATTCGAACCCGGGTCCTCAGCGTCGCAGTCCCAGTGCTAACCACTGCGCCACTGCACTGCCCTGGGGTGTGGGTGTTACTGGCTAGGCCAGCATTTATTGCCCATCACTTGTTGCCCTCGAGAAGGTAGTGGTGAGCTGCCTTCTTGAACTTTTGCAGTTCATGTGGTATGGGTATATTCACAGTGCTGCTAGGCAGGATTTCCGGGATTTTAATGCAGTGACAGTGTAGAACAGCGATATATTTAACATCAGGATGGCTATTTTGCTGGGAGAGGAACTTGCAGGTGGTGGTGATCCTATGCACCTGCTGCCCTTGACCTCCCAGGTGGTAGAGGTCACAGGTTTGAAATGTGCTGTCGAAGAACCCTTGGTGAAGGGAGTGCATGTTGAAGATAGAGGATGGGGTGCCAATCAAGTAAGCTGTTTTGTCCTGGATCATATTGCACTTTTTGAGTGTAGTTGGAGCTGCACTCATCCCGGCAAGTGGAGAGTATTCCATCACACACCTGACTTGTGCCTTGTTGATAGTTGATTGGATTTGGAGAGGCAGGGGATGAGCTCCTCATCACAGAATTCCCAGCCTCTGACCTGCTCTTAAAACCACAGAGTTTATATGGATAGTTCACTTCAGTTTCTGGTCAACCTTCTGACACTTCCTCTTACCTCCCCTGAACCATGACCCCACCACTGAACATCATGTGTTGTTTCCAGAATAGTTACTGACTTCCATCTCCTTTGGTAATCTTCCCGTCATCATTTCTCAACTCAAAGTTCCCCAAATTGCTTCTAGCTCCTTCCCTATAAACATGATTTCTTCCTACCTTGATTAAATTTTTTCTCCCCTTGTGTTCGTCCCAACTTACATCCACTACATTTCTGATGTCTTTTACTTTAAAGTTTCCAATATCTTGGCTATAGTGCATCTTCTTCACCATGGACATCTAATCTCTCTACATCTCCTGCCCCAAGGATGGTCTGAGGGTGCTCCGCTTCTTCCTTGAACGGATGCCCAAACAGCTTCCATTGCCCACTACCCTCCTCCGCCTGGCTGAACTTGTTCTCTCAATGATCAATTTCTCTTTTAATTCACCTCACTTCCTCCAAATAAAGGGTGTTGCCATGGGCACCCATATGGGTGCTAGTATGCGTGTCATTTTATGGGATATGTTGAGCATTCCTTGTTCCAGTCCCACTCTGGTCCCCTCCCTCAAATTGTTTTCTGGTACATTAATGACTATTTGGTGCCATTTCCTACTCTTGCCCCGAATTGGAAAACTTCATCAACTTTGCCTCCAATTTCCAGCCTTCCCAGTTTTATACGGTCCATGTCTTATCTTTTATTCCTTGAAATTTCTGGTGAAAGGCTTTTAACTGATGTTCATAATGAGTCAACTGACTTCCACACAGCTACATTGACTACACTTCTTCACACCCTACCTACCCCTTGTAAAGATTCTATTACATTCTCCCAATGCCCCTGTCTTCATTGTGTATGCTCTGCTGGTTTAATCTTCCACACCAACATTTCTGAGATTTTCTTTTGTATGAAAAGGAAGATGTTTGGATTAAAAGGTCTGTACATTGTGGCTTGTCTTAGTTTTGTGACCTCTGATGTCATGATATGTAAATAAAGGTTTTCGGGCAGTAGCTATTTTTGTACACCACGCAGATCGACCAAGAGGCTGGGGATCAGTGTTTTCACAAAGCAGAGCAGCCTGGGAAGTACTGGCAGGACTTGTTTCTTTTTTTATCTTTCATCCTCTGCCATTACAACAGTGAAATAAAGCAATAATAATGCCTTTCAGTGCGATTGTAACCCAGCTCCAATCACATTTGTTTGTTGCAAAAGTATATTTATGCATAAAATATCTGAAAAACATTACAAACATTTGTCACGAACCATGCTGATTGCATCTGTGAGGGTATCCCAACTTGAAACACCGGCTCGTGGGGGTGTGTAGATGGAATGATGTGAGGAGTCATGTGAAACCCTAATGAAAATAAGCAGACCAGTGGTGTAACAATTATTAACGACTATTTATTAAATTTTAATAAAGACAAATACACGCAAACAGGACAATACTCTAAGACAATTAAGTATATGAATTGCTAAACACACTCACAGTTTATGTAGAATGTATCCCTTGTTCTAAAATATATCTACAGTCCTTGAAGTTCTTAAGACTTCCCCTTTCCCCAAACAACATCCAAACTAAATAAATCTAAAGTCAAATCCAGCTTTTAGTTACCCTCAAAATACAGAGCTGATAATCAAGCCTGGTAAACGTCTTTCTGGTCCAACAAAGATATTTAAACTACCTTTATGAAGATATCTGCACGGCCTTGGCTCTGACACTTAAATGCAAGCCTGGTTGTGAGTTGTGGACTATCCTCTCAGGCTGTGAGATGTAAATTGCCCTTCCTGTTTCTGAGGGTGCTGGCAATTAAACCAATTATCCATTGATCCTTCATTCTGTGTATTTGGCTATCTGCCTCTCTCAAATTCCTTGACTCTAGAAATTAGCGTGTGTATACCCCCACCGATCTCTCAATCGTCTAGGTAAGCTGTTTCTATTAATAGGGCGATTTACACTTGAATCTGTCTAGATGCCTGCTAATCTTGTTACTAAAAATGTTGCATGTCATTATGCCTTTGAATGCTGGCTACTGCTGTCGATAAGCATGTTTTTATCTGATGCTAGGCAGATCGCTTCCTACCATGTCTCATTAAATTTGATCTGATGCTAGGCAGATCCATGACACGTTCCCCTCTTTTAAAGAAAATACTGGGCGGAATTTACTGGCTGTTCACGCTAGCGGGATATTCCATTCTCACCAACGGCACACAGATTCCCGGCGGTGAGAGATGCAGTCAACGGGAAATCCCGATGACAACGGCGGCAACAGTCAACCAGAAAATCCAGCTGGTGGGCAGCCTCCGCCGCCGAAAAACAGTGGCGGGTTGGGTCGGTAAATCCTGCCCGAAATGTCTTAATTTGTAAGATTCTTATTAACTCTATCTTATTAAACATTACAAAATTCAAGAGCATGCATTAACATAGAAGATATCCCAGAGAATTTATACCCACTGGTCCCAAAAGTCTCTTTTATACTCAGGATAAAACGTCTGCAAAGATGTTTTCTCTCTTGGCTACATGAAAGATTTTTAAGTTAAATGGTTGCAATAGCAAACTCCATCAGAATAGCCAGGCGTTCCAATCTCAAAATTTCTCCAGAAATGTCAAACAGTTGTGGTGTGCATATATGATTGTTTCTGCTGGGTTGCTGGCAACGTAAATTTCAAAATACTGTAATGCTAGTACCATACTTAAAGTCTCTTTCTCAATGGTTGAATACTTCTGCTGGTGACAATTTAATTTCCTTGAGAAATACCCCACCAGCTTCTCAAGACTAACATATTTTTCTTGCAACAACACGGCTCGTACACCAATGCCGCTAGTGTCCATTTTAAACTGCTTGATGTAATTGGGTGCTGCTAACACTGAGTTAGTCGTCAACACGGTTTTTAAATGGTTGAGTGCTATTTGGCAGTTCTCCGTCCAGTTAGAGTGCTTCTTCTTTAAGAGCTTTGTGAGTGGTGCTACCACATTGCTAAAGTCTGGCACAAACTTACGGTAGAATCCGCTCATGCCCAGAAATCTTAAAATCTCTTTTCTGGTGCTGGGTTCTGGGAAGTCCCAAATGGCCTGTGTTTTAGCCTCTCGTGGGGCCATTTAACCATGTCCCACTGTGTGTTTCAGATTAGGAAATTCGCTTTTCGCTCGATTCATCACAAGTTTGGCTTCTTCGAAGCGGTCAAACAGTTCCTTTAGGTGTTGTAGATTCTTTTCTCAACTCTGGCTGAACACCACTAAGCCATCAATATGGCACGGTGACTCAGTCCTCGAATCATTCTGTTTGTGTGCCTCTGAGAAGTTGTGAGCCGTTCTTCATCCTAAACGGCATAACTTTGAATTGATAAAGTCCTTGTGGTGTCAGAAAAGCTGAGATCTCCTTTGCCCTCTCAGTCAAATTACTTGCCAATGGGCAGCACGGTGGCGCAGTGGGTTAGCCCTGCAGCCTCACGGCGCCGAGGTTCGATCCCGGCTCTGGGTCACTGTCAGTGTGGAGTTTGCACATTCTCCCCGTGTTTGCGTGGGTTTCGCCCCCACAACCCAAAAATGCGCAGGCTAGGTGGATTGGCCATGCTAAATTGCCCCTTAATTGGAAAAAATGAATTGGGTACACTAAATTTTTTTTTTTTTGAAATAATTACGTGCCAATAATCCTAGTCTATTTTGGTGATGACTTTCAAGCGTCAAAAGCATTTGACGCAGTTTTCCAAACGTGGAATAGGAAACAAATCCCTCTTGGCTACGGCATTTACCCACCTGTAGTCCATGCACAACCTCTGAGTTCCACCAGGTATGGACACTATGACGATAGGGGAGCTCCAATCATTAGAACTCAATTCAAAAATGTCATTCTGATGCATATACTCAAATTCGCTCTATCTGCGATAGCTTAGCTGGACTTAACCTAAATGGATATTGTTTAATTGGAACAGTGACCCCACATCTACGTCATGCGTAGTTTATTCCTGCAAATACATTTATAGGAAAGCAGTAATTGTCAGTTGCTCTGGCTCCTACCTGGGAGATGAATTAACCTCTGTTTTAAAATTTACAGTACTTCCTCATTGCCCAAATGAATTATAGGTTCGCTATAACTCGCTATCAGAATTTGACCCCTCGTCTTCCCCTGCTTTGTTACTAACAAGACCTCGTGTTTGTTCTTGTAGCCACGTAAAATGGCTGCTTCCCGATTAATTTGGCCAAAACCCGATTTAAAATGGCTAACCGGAAAGGCTGATGGGAAAAGCAGGTAACAAGACACAAACGGACAGCTGCAGGCAGAATATCATATTCGGCTCTGGGGAAGTCGGCCCAGATCGATACTCAGGACTATTAACAGCCCATCAACCCAAGGCCCCTGGGCCCTATAAAGTGAGGGGCCAAGTTCAGATCACGCTCTCTCTCCCTTCTTCGCCTGCTCGAGACCTTCGCAAGAACATCAACCGGCAACTGTAAGTTTGAATCCAGCGATCGCTATCCGATAAAGACTCCTAGCCATCGACCTGTATCAGCCTTTTGAATCCCGCAGGCCAGATCCGGTTGGATAAGCCATTCGTTTCCCTGACCTGGTGGGCTCTTCCTAAAGTTAAGTATTGGCCAGTAGTGATAGGTTTATATATAGATAGTAGGATTATTGTGTAAACATTACTTGTTGTATATAATAAATGACCGTTGATTTCAATCTTACTAAGCGGTGTGCTGACTTATTAATCATAACTTGAACTTGAACCACGTGGCGGTATCAGAAAGATACCTGGCGACTTGTGAGCAAAGGTGACGTAATCAGAGCTAATAAACTAAGGCTAAAAAGAGCAACGCTTTGTTACTAACAAGACCTCGTGTTTGTTCTCACCGCCTCTGTCCCAATATTTCTTTAACATGTTCACGTGGCACACTGTGTGATTTGTGTCTATCTTGGATGCATACCAGGTAGTTTACCTTGTTCA
This sequence comes from Scyliorhinus torazame, assembly GCF_047496885.1. Lineage (NCBI taxonomy): Eukaryota > Metazoa > Chordata > Chondrichthyes > Carcharhiniformes > Scyliorhinidae > Scyliorhinus > Scyliorhinus torazame. The sequence continues at coordinate 266,089,762 of NC_092712.1, forward strand.
GTTTCCTTTCAATGTGATACGGCCCACTGAATCTAGCTTTCAAGAGTTTGCCTCATACAAGTAATAACACGAGCACTCTCTCTTCTGTTGTAAAACTACGAGTCTGAGCCTTCCCATCAGCCTTTGCTTTTATTCCCTGCTAAGCTTTCTTTAAATGTTTTCTCGCCACCTCACTGGTTGATTCAGTCGTTCCTTGAAATTTGAGACGTAGTCTAAAAAGGTAATATCTGACTTTATACTAATAAATAACTTCTCATTAATTAATTTCAATGGTCCTCTGACCTCATTCTCCCTCTGAGTTCTCCCAGTGAGACAGAGAAGACAGCCAGGAGTGAGACAGCAAAGAGTGAGTTTGGGAATTTGAATCTAGGTGGGAATTGAATCAAATCAGTAAGGCAGCTCCTTTTAAATTTCAGGAGTTTAAATTAATTTAAATTAAGCTAGTATTGTGCAGTGTAGGTTAACAAGGGCTGCCTCACCCACTCACATAACTGGTTGGCAGTTAAGTGTCAGTCACTTTAATCTACTTTGATCTAAAAGCAGGTGGGGGAGGAGAGTCAATTCAGGACAGTTTAAAAAGAGCCACTTGTAAACTCACTCCCAGTGAGTTCTCCCAGTGAGACAGAGAAGACAGCCAGGAGTGAGACAGCAAAGAGTGAGTATGGGGACTTCCGGGTGCGGCGATGACTAGCTAAGTCGCACGTTTCGGCAGCTCCCGGTGGAACGGACTTTTGGGCTCTTAATAAGAGCCCCAACGGCAATTTTAACGGCTAGAAGCACTGTGTGGTAAACCAGAAGGGAATACCCCCTGGAAACGGATGGAAAAAGGAGAGGGAAGTGGCCAGATTGCAGTGGATCCTTTGGAGCAGCGGCAAGGAAGGCAAGCAAGAACCAAGATGGCGACGGAAGGTGGCAGTTTAACATGGGGCCCTGAACAACAAGAGTTTTTGAAATGTTGCGTGGAAGAATTTAAAAAGGAAATGAAGAAGGAGCTGTTGGCCCCGATATTACAGGCGATCGAAGGGCTAAAGGATGAGCAAAAGACCCAGGAGCGGGAGCTTCGGGTCGTGAAGGCAAATGCTGCCGAGAACGAGGACGATATACAGGGCCTGGTGGTGAAGACGGAGATGCACGAGGCACACCATAAACGATGTGTGGAAAGACTGGAGGTGCTGGAGAATAACGCGAGGAGGAATAATTTAAGGATTCTTGGTCTTCCTGAAGGTGCAGAAGGAGCAGACGTCGGGGCATATGTGAGCACGACGCTGCACTCGTTAATGGGAGCGGAGGCCCCGGCGGGTCCGTTGGAGGTGGAGGGAGCATACCGAGTGATGGCGCGAGGACCGAGAGCAGGAGAAATTCCTAGAGCCATAGTGGTGAGATTCCTCCGTTTTAAGGACAAAGAGATGGTCCTTAGATGGGCAAAGAAAACTCGGAGCAGTAGGTGGGAGAACGCGGTGATCCGCGTATATCAAGACTGGAGTGCGGAGGTGGCGAGAAGGAGGGCGAGCTTTAATCGGGTCAAGGCGGTGCAAAAAGAAGATAACATTTGGAATGCTGCAACCGGCAAGACAGTGGGTCACATATCAAGGGAGGCACCACTACTTTGAGACGGCGGATGAGGCGTGGACTTTTATTGTGGAAGAAAAACTGGAATAAGCGGGTTATTAAAAAAGAACGTTTGAAACAAAGTGGTGGGGCGAGTATGGGGGGTCGAAGAGGGGGGGAAAAAGGGGGGGAAAGATGAGTTTTATGTTATTAATCCTGCGATGCGGTAACTTTTCTCTCTTCCACAGGTGGTGGTGGAGGGAGGAAGGGAGGTGGAGGAGATGGGGCGTTGGCCATGGGGGGCGGTGCCAAAAGGGAAGCGCGGGCTTTGTTCCCGCGCTATGATAATCATGGCGGGAATAGGGAAGCAGGAAGGAGGGGGCGTCGCACGGTGCGAGCCGAGGTCACGGGGGGAAGCCGAGGTCGGCCAGAGTTTGCTGACTTCTGGGAGCAACATGGGGGGTGTAACTACGCTAGTGGGGGGTCTAGCGGGGGGGGGGTGGGAGGGGGGAGCTACTGGGTTGCTGCTGCTGGGGAGAGGGGGGAGCCGGAATGGGGTGGGGTGGGCGGGGGGGCATCGCCTGGGGGGGACACAGCTGCGTGGGAACCGGGTGAGGATGGCTAATGGACAAGGGGGGGGGGTAAAAAGCCCCCCAACCCGGTTGATCACGTGGAATGTGAGAGGGCTGAACGGGCCGATAAGGAGGGCACGAGTACTCGCACACCTTAAGAAACTTAAGGCAGACGTGATTATGTTACAAGAGACGCACTTGAAACTTATAGACCAGGTTAGACTACGCAAAGGGTGGGTGGGGCAGGTGTTTCATTCGGGGCTAGATGCAAAAAACAGGGGGGTGGCTATACTAGTGGGGAAGCGGGTTATGTTTGAGGCAAAGACCATAGTGGCGGATAGCGGGGGCAGATACGTGATGGTGAGTGGCAAATTACAGGGGGAGGCGGTGGTCTTGGTAAACGTATATGCCCCGAACTGGGATGATGCCAATTTTATGAGGCGCATGCTAGGACGCATCCCGGACCTAGAGGTGGGAAAGTTGGTAATGGGGGGAGATTTTAATACGGTGCTGGAGCCAGGGCTGGACAGGTCGAGATCCAGGACTGGAAGGAGGCCGGCTGCAGCCAAGGTGCTTAAAGATTTTATGGAGCAGATGGGAGGAGTAGACCCGTGGAGATTTAGTAGACCTAGGAGTAAGGAGTTTTCGTTTTTCTCCTATGTCCACAAAGTTTATTCGCGAATAGACTTTTTTGTTTTGGGAAGGGCGTTGATCCCGAAGGTGAGGGGGACGGAGTATACGGCTATAGCCATTTCGGATCACGCTCCACATTGGGTAGACTTTGAGATAGGGGAGGAAACAGAAGGGCGTCCACCCTGGAGAATGGACGTGGGACTAATGGCAGATGAAGGGGTGTGTCTAAGGGTGAGGGGGTGCATTGAAAAATACTTGGGACTCAATGATAACGGGGAGGTCCAGGTGGGAGTGGTCTGGGAGGCGCTGAAGGCAGTGGTTAGAGGGGAGCTGATATCAATAAGGGCACATAAAGGAAAGCAGGAGAGTAGGGAATGGGTGCGGTTGCTGCAAGAACTTCTGAGGGTGGACAGGCAATATGCGGAGGCACCGGAGGAGGGACTGTACAGGGAAAGGCAAAGGTTACACGTAGAATTTGACTTGCTGACAACGGGTACTGCAGAAGCTCAGTGGAGGAAGGCACAGGGTGTAGAGTATGAGTATGGGGAGAATGCGAGCAGGTTGCTGGCCCATCAATTGAGGAAAAGGGGAGCAGCGAGGGAAATAGGGGGAGTGAGGGATGAGGAAGGAGAGATAGAGCGGGGAGCGGAGAGAGTGAATGGAGTGTTCAAGGCATTCTATAAAAGATTATACGAAGCTCGGATGGGAAGGAGAGAATGATGTGCTTCCTGGACCGGCTGGAATTTCCTAAGGTGGAGGAGCAGGAGATGGTGGGACTGGGAGCACAGATCGAGATAGAGGAAGTAGTGAAAGGAATTAGGAGTATGCAGGCGGGGAAGGCTCCGGGACCGGATGGATTTCCAGTCGAATTTTACAGGAAATATGTGGACTTGCTCGCCCCGCTACTGATGAGAACCTTTAATGAGGCGAAGGAAAGGGGACAGCTGCCCTCGACTATGTCGGAGGCAACGATATCGCTTCTCCTAAAGAAGGAAAAAGACCCACTGCAATGCGGGTCTTATAGACCTATTTCCCTCCTAAATGTAGACGCTAAGATTCTGGCCAAGGTAATGGCAATGAGGATAGAGGATTGTGTCCCGGGGGTAGTCCATGAGGACCAAACTGGGTTTGTGAAGGGGAGACAGCTGAATACGAATATACGGAGGCTGCTCGGGGTAATGATGATGCCCCCACCAGAGGGGGAAGCGGAGATAGTGGTGGCGATGGATGCCGAGAAAGCATTTGATAGAGTGGAGTGGGATTATTTGTGGGAGGTGTTGAGGAGATTTGGCTTTGGAGATGAGTATATTAGATGGGTACAGCTGCTGTATAGGGCACCGATGGCGAGCGTGGTCACGAATGGACGGGGGTCTGTGTATTTTCGACTCCATAGAGGGACGAGGCAGGGATGTCCTCTGTCTCCATTATTGTTTGCACTGGCGATTGAGCCCCTGGCAATAGCATTGAGGGGTTCCAGGAAGTGGAGGGGAGTACTCAGGGGAGGAGAGGAACACCGGGTATCTCTTTACGCGGATGATTTATTGGTGTATGTGGCAGACCCGGCGGAGGGGATGCCAGAGATAATGCGGATACTTGGGGAGTTTGGAGAATTTTCAGGATATAAGCTGAACATGGGGAAAAGTGAGCTGTTTGTGGTGCATCCAGGGGAGCAGAGCAGAGAAATAGAGGACTTACCGTTGAGGAAGGTAACAAGGGACTTTCGCTACTTGGGGATCCAGATAGCCAAGAATTGGGGTACACTGCATAGGTTAAACTTAACGCGGTTGGTGGAACAGATGGAGGAGGACTTCAAGAGATGGGACATGGTATCCCTGTCATTGGCAGGGAGGGTACAAGCGGTTAAAATGGTAGTCCTCCCGAGATTCCTCTTTGTGTTTCAGTGCCTCCCGGTGGTGATCACGAAGGCTTTTTTCAAAAGGATCGAGAAGAGTATCATGAGTTTTGTGTGGGCCGGGAAGACCCCGAGAGTGAGGAAGGGATTTTTGCAGCGTAGTAGGGATAGGGGGGGCTGGCGCTACCGAGCCTGAGTGAGTACTACTGGGCCGCAAACATCTCAATGGTATGTAAGTGGATGGGAGAAGAGGAGGGAGCGGCGTGGAAGAGATTGGAGAAGGCGTCCTGTAGGGGGACTTGCCTACAAGCCATGGTGACGGCGCCGTTGCCGTTCTCACCGAAGAAATACACCACTAGCCCGGTGGTGGTGGCTACTCTGAAAATTTGGGGGCAATGGAGACGGCATAGGGGAAAGACGGGAGCCTCGGTGTGGTCCCCGATAAGAAATAATCATAGGTTTGCTCCGGGGAGAATGGATGGGGGATTTGGAACATGGCAAAGAGCAGGAGTAACACAATTGAGAGACCTGTTTGTAGATGGGACGTTTGCAAGTCTGGGAGCGCTGATCGAAAAATATGGGTTGCCCCAAGGGAATGCATTCCGGTATATGCAACTTTTACGAGGCAACAGGTCAGGGAATTCCCGCAGCTCCCGATGCAGGAGGTGCAGGACAGAGTGATCTCAAAGACATGGGTGGGGGACGGTAAGGTGTCAGACATATATAGGGAGATGAGAGACGAGGGGGAGATTATGGTAGACGAGCTGAAAGGGAAATGGGAAGAAGAGCTGGGGGAGGAGATTGAGGAGGGGCTGTGGGCTGATGCCCTAAGTAGGGTAAACTCATCGCCCTCGTGTGCCAGGCTCAGCCTGATACAATTTAAGGTGTTACACAGGGTGCATATGACTGGAACACGGCTTAGCAAATTTTTTGGAGTAGAGGATAGGTGTGCGAGATGCTCGAAAAGCCCAGCGAATCACACCCACATGTTCTGGTCATGTCCGGCACTACAGGGGTTTTGGGTGGGGGTGACGAAGGTGCTTTCGAAGGTAGTGGGGGTCCGGGTCGAACCAAGCTGGGGGTTGGCAATATTTGGGGTTGCAGAAGAGCCGGGAGTGCAGGAGGCGAGAGAGGCTGATGTTTTGCCCTTTGCATCCCTAGTAGCCCGGCGCAGGATACTGTTGATGTGGAAGGAAGCCAAGCCCCCGGGTGTGGAGACCTGGATAAATGACATGGCAGGGTTTATAAAGCTGGAACGGATCAAGTTCGTCCTAAGGGGATTGGCTCAAGGGTTCACCAGGCGGTGGCAACAGTTCGTCGAATACCTCACAGAAAGATAGATGGAATGGAAAAGAAGAAGACAGCAGCAGCAGCCCAGGGGGGGGGGGGGGGGGGGAGGAACCAGAGGGATTGTCAGGGATGTTAATATATAAGTATAATATGTATAGGTTGTTGTTATAGATAATTGTATATTGGACTGTTAAAACATATTTTTGGAGACTATTTATCTGGGACAAGGCAGTTGCCATTTCGTTTTGTTTTTGTTTATATATTATTTATTTCTTGTTTATAAAACTGGCCATTGTTATTTATATTGTTATATTACTGTGTAAAGGATACACAATGTACTGTGATGGTTGGCCAAAAATTTTCAATAAAATATTTTATTTAAAAAAAGTGAGTTTGGGAATTTGAATCGAGGTGGGAATTGAATTGAATTAAATTGAATCAGTAAGGCAGCTCCTTTTAAATTTCAGGAGTTTAAATTAATTTAAATTAAGCTAGTATTGTGCAGTGTAGGTTAACAAGGGCTGCCCCACCCACTCACATAACTGGTTGGCAGTTAAGTGTCAGTCACTTTAATCTACTTTGATCTAAAAGCAGGTGGGGGAGGGGAGTCAATTCAGGACAGTTTAAAAAGAGCCACTTGTAAACTCACTCCCAGTGAGACAGAGAAGACAGCCAGGAGTGAGACAGCAAAGAGTGAGTTTGGGAATTTGAATCAAGGGGAATTCGAAGCTGTGTGGGGAGGAAGTGCTTTTTGTGACTGGTAAGTAGTGTTTCTGTTTTTCTGTTTCTTTTCATTGGTATATTTATTTATTTTTTTCTTCATTGTTTATTTATTTATTTAATTTTTGTGGGGAGGAAATTGAAATTGTTGAAGTTAACCGAAGGTTTAAGACATGGCAGGAGATCTCAGACCCGTGTCATACTCCTCGTGTGCGATGTGGGAGCTCAGGGACACGTCCACTGTCCCTGGCTCCTTCACGAGCAAGAAGTGTGTCCAGTTGCAGCTCCTGTTAGACCGCTTGACGGCTCTGGAGCTGCGGATGGACTCACTTTGGAGCATCCGCGATGCTGAGGACGTCGTGGATAGCACGTTTAGCGAGTTGGTCACACCGCAGGTGAAAGGTACTGAGGGAGATAGTAAATGGGTGACCAAAAGACAGAGCAAGAGTAGGAAGGCAGTGCAGGTGTCCTCTGCGGTCATCTCCCTGCAAAACAGATATACCGCTTTGGATACTGTTGAGGGAGATGGCTCACCAGGGGAAGGCAGCAGCAGCCAGGTTCATGGCTCCGTGGCTGGCTCTGCTGCGCAGCTGGGCAGGAAGAAGAATGGCAGGGCTATAGTGATAGGGGACTCAATTGTAAGGGGAATAAACAGGCGGTTCTGCGGACGCAATCGAGACTCCAGGATGGTATGTTGCCTCCCTGGTGCAAGGGTCAAGGATGTCCCAGAGCGGCTGCAGGACATTCTGGGGGGGGGGGGGGTGAACAGCCAGCTGTCGTGGTGCACATAGGCACCAACGATATAGGTAAAAAATGGGACGAGGTCTACAAGCTGAATTTAGGAAGCTAGGAGTTAAACTAAAAAGTAGGACCTCAAAGGTAGTAATCTCAGGATTGCTACCAGTGCCACGAGCTAGTCAGAGTAGGAATGTCAGGATAGAGAGGATGAATACGTGGCTCGAGAGATGGTGCAAGAAGGAGGGATTCAAATTCCTGGGACATTGGAACCGGTTCTGGGGGAGGTGGGACCAGTACAAACCGGACGGTCTGCACCTGGGCAGGACTGGAACCGATGTCCTAGGGGGGGTGTTTGCTAGAGCAGTTGGGGAGAGTTTAAACTAATGTGGCAGGGGGATGGGAACCGATGCAGGAAGTTGGAAGGTAGTAAAACAGGGACAGAAATAAAAGGCAGTAAGGGGGAAAGTGTAAGGCAGAGAAGTCATAGTCAAAAATCAAAAAGGGCGACAGTACAAGGTACAGTGACTGAGGGGAGCTCAGTGAATAGGACCAGGAATACTAAAAGAAATAAAACGGGAAGTGAAAACATTAATGGTAAGCGACGCGGCAGGTTGTTACAGGAAGATATGGGTTCGACGACAAGGAGAATTAGGAGAAAGGTTAAGAGGAAATATAATTTAGGAGAGGTTACTGATCGAGGTGTTAAGATTAAGAACAGAGGTAAAAAAGCCAACATAAGTGTACTTTACCTGAATGCTCGTAGTATTCGGAATAAGGTAAATTAGTTGATGGCGCAAGTCATCGTGAATGACTATGATTTAGTGGCCATTACTGAAACATGGTTAAAGGATGGTCACGACTGCCAGTTAAATATCCGAGGGTATCAAACTTTTCGGAAGGACAGAGTGGATGGTAAGGGAGGTGGTGTAGCTCTGTTATTTAAGGATGACATCCGGGCAACAGTAAGGGATGACATCGGTGCTATGGAGGATAAGGTTGAATCCATTTGGGTGGAAATCAGGAATAGTAAGGCGAAAAAGTCACTGATAGGAGTAATCTATAGGCCACCAAATAGTAATATTATGGTGGGGCAGGCAATAAACAAAGAAATAATAGATGCATGTAGAAATGGTACAGCAGTTATCATGGGGGATTTTAATCTACATGTTGATTGGATTAACCAGGTCGGTCAAGGCAGCCTTGAGGAGGAGTTTATAGAATGTATCCGCGATAGTTTCCTCGAACAGTATGTAATGGAACCTACGAGGGAACAAGCGGTCCTAGATCTGGTCCTGTGTAATGAAACAGGATTGATTCAGGATCTCATAGTTAGGGATCCTCTCGAAAGGAGCGATCACAATATGGTGGAATTTAAAATACAGATGGAGGGTGAGAAGGTAAAATCAAGCAGTAGAGTTTTGTGCTTAAACAAAGGAGATTACAATGGGATGAGAGAAGAACTAGCTAAGGTAGACTGGGAGCAAAGACTTTATGGTGAAACAGTTGAGGAACAGTGGAGAACCTTCCAAGTGATTTTTCACAGTGCCCAGCAAAGGTTTATACCAACAAAAAGGAAGGACGGTAAAAAGAGGGAAAATCGACCGTGGATATCTAAGGAAATAAGGGAGAATATCAAATTTAAGGAAAAAAAATGCAAAGTAGCAAAGATCAGTGGGAGGCTAGAGGACTGGGAAATCTTTAGGGGGGAACAGAAAGCTACTAAAAAAGCTATAAAGAAGAGTAAGATAGATTATGAGAGTAAACTTGCTCAGAATATAAAGACAAATTGAAAGATGCCAAACAATGCTAGGAATGCGAGCATTAGCAGGTGATTAAATCTTTACAGATCTGTACACCTGCTAATGCTCGCATTCCTAGCATTGTTTGGCATCTTTCAATTTGTCTATATATGTGTTTCTGGAACAGACCTCTTCATTCACCTAAGGAAGGAGCAGCGCTCCGAAAGCTAGTGACATCGAAACAAACCTGTTGGACTTTAACCTGGTGTTGTAAGACTTCGTACTGTGCTCACCCCAGTCCAACGCCGGCATCTCCACATCAGAATATAAAAACAGATAGTAAAAGTTTCTACAAATACATAAAACAAAAAAGAGTGGCTAAGATAAATATTGGTCCTTCAGAGGATGAGAAGGGAGATTTAATAATGGGAGATGAGGAAATGGCTGAGGAACTGAACAGGTTTTTTGGGTCGGTCTTCACAGTGGAAGACACAAATAACATGCCAGTGACTGATGGAAATGAGGCTATGACAGGTGAGGACCTTGAGAGGATTGATATCACCAAGGAGGTAGTGATGGGCAAGCTAATGGGGCTAAAGGTAGACAAGTCTCCTGGCCCTGATGGAATGCATCCCAGAGTGCTAAAAGAGATGGCTAGGGAAATTGCAAATGCACTAGTGATAATTTACCAAAATCCACTAGACTCTGGGGTGGTCCCGGCAGATTGGAAATTAGCAAACGTGACACCACTGTTTAAAAAAGGAGGTAGGCAGAAAGCGGGTAATTATAGGCCAGTGAGCTTAACTTCGGTAGTAGGGAAGATGCTGGAATCTATCATCAAGGAAGAAATAGCGAGGCATCTGGATGGAAATTGTCCCATTGGACAGACGCAGCATGGGTTCATAAAGGGCAGGTCGTGCCTAACTAATTTAGTGGAATTTTTTGAGGACATTAACAGTGCGGTAGATAACGGGGAACCAATGGATGTGGTATATCTGGATTTCCGGAAAGACTTTGACAAGGTGCCACACAAAAGGTTGTTGCATAAGATAAAGATGCATGGCATTAAGGGGAAAGTAGTAGCATGGATAGAGGATTGATTAATAGAAAGCAAAGAGTGGGGATTAATGGGTGTTTCTCTGGTTGGCAATTAGTAGCTAGTGGTGTCCTTCAGGGATCAGTGTTGGGCCCACAACTTTTCACAATTTACATAGATGATTTGGAGTTGGGGACCAAGGGCAATGTGTCCAAGTTTGCAGACGACACTAAGATAAGTGGTAAAGCAAAAAGTGCAGAGGATACTGGAAGTCTGCAGAGGGATTTGGATAGGCTAAGTGAATGGGCTAGGGTCTGGCAGATGGAATACAATGTTGACAAATGTGAGGTTATTCATTTTGGTAGGAATAACAGCAAAAGGTATTATTTAAATGATAAAATATTAAAACATGCTGCTGTGCAGAGAGACCTGGGTGTGCTGGTGCATGAGTCGCAGAAAGTTGGTTTTCAGGTGCAACAGGTGATTAAGAAGGCAAATGGAATTTTGTCCTTCATTGCTAGAGGGATGGAGTTTAAGACTAGGGAGGTTATGCTGCAATTGTATAAGGTGTTAGTGAGGCCACACCTGGAGTATTGTGTTCAGTTTTGGTCTCCTTACTTGAGAAAGGACGTACTGGCACTGGAGGGTGTGCAGAGGAGATTCACTAGGTTAATCCCAGAGCTGAAGGGGTTGGATTACGAGGAGAGGTTGAGTAGACTGGGACTGTACTCGTTGGAATTTAGAAGGATGAGGGGGGATCTTATAGAAACATATAAGATTATGAAGGGAATAGATAGGATAGATGCGGGCAGGTTGTTTCCACTGGCGGGTGAAAGCAGAACTAGGGGGCATAGCCTCAAAATAAGGGGAAGTAGATTTAGGACTGAGTTTAGGAGGAACTTCTTCACCCAAAGGGTTGTGAATCTATGGAATTCCTTGCCCAGTGAAGCAGTAGAGGCTCCTTCATTAAATGTTTTTAAGATAAAGATAGATAGTTTTTTGAAGAATAAAGGGATTAAGGGGTATAGTGTTCGGGCCGGAAAGTGGAGCTGAGTCCACAAAAGATCAGCCATGATCTCATTGAATGGTGGAGCAGGCTCGAGGGGCCAGATGGCCTACTCTTGCTCCTAGTTCTCATGTTCTTATGTTCATTCCTGTAGAATTTGAAAGGATTAAATCTGATATTCATTTGGTGTATCCAAAAGCAAAAATAATAAAAATTGAATCTCTTTGTCCCAATTATGAGGGTAGTCTTAGCTGTAAGCTCTCATCAGTGTTTTCTGAGTTGGTACCACCTCTCTAGTGCTCCTTGGGACTCTGGATGATAGGCTGATGATCTGAACTGTTTGATCTCCAGGCTATTCATGACCTCCCTAAATAGTCCAGACTTAAAACTAGACCGTTGGTCTGATTGCATCTCCTTTGGTAAGCCATATCTACCAAAGAATGTGGTTAACTCCTCTACTACTCTCCTAGCGGTAATGGTTCTGAAGGGTATGGCTTCAGAGAATCAGGTGGATATATCCATGATAGTTAGCAAATATTGATTCCCACTTTGTGTTCTCAGCAACAGCCTTATGCAGTCGATTAGGACCCTGATAAAAGATTTTTCAAACACTGGGACAGTGATCAAAGGTACTGGCTTGATTGTCGCTTTCGGTTTCTCTATTCCCTGACAGAGGTGACAGGTTTGACAAAAGGTGACTACATCCTTGTGTAGTATGGGCCAAATAAAACTTGGCTTGGGTTTTGTTTAATAGAAATGTCCCCAAATGGAATCTCGCGAGCTATCCTCAGAATCCTTTCCTATATTCGGAAGGCAATACAATTTGGTATACTTCTGCCCATTTGTCCTCTGAACTAACATGTGGTGGTCCGCACTTTATCATTAATATGTTCTCCTGTACATAGTAACACTCGGGAATGCATCAAGCTTCCAATGCTGAACACTCTGGGCAGGATTCTCCGGCTGCATCGGCCCGGCAACTGGAGAATCCTGCCCGAGGTCATGGGACTTCGCCATTGACGCGTCTCGGCCCTTGTGTCCTTGCAGCGGGCGGGATGGAAGAAGCCAGCCCTCTGCCTGTGTAATTTTTAAATTTTCAGTCACTCTGCTCCAATTCAGTCTACCTCTTTGAAATGAACACATTGATCTTGTTCTTTGTATCTGTCTCATTCTCATTTAGCTTGCTGAGACAGTATCAGATAACCTGATCACTGGCCTCACTCTGGGCTCACAATTCCTCCCTCTTTTGCATTAGCTTCTGAACAACCTGTTATCATGTCACCACAAATTCAGAAATACCCCAGGATGGTCTGTAATTTCTCTGTGGCGGGATTCTTTGTCAACTGTTCGACTACAGTTGTCATCACTACCATCTAGGATCTTGCTATAGCATTCCCTAGAATGGTTTGATTACATGCAAAGGGCACGGTTTCTACCACACCTACCACTACTTCCTCCATATTCAAGCTGCTCTGTAAGCTTATTTTTAACAAAGGAATTTATTTCCTTTTTCCGTGAATGCTGCTGACCAGACCTTTTCCTTCAATATCCATTTTGGAAACAAATATCTTTATCCCACAACATTAGGGATTGACTTGCGCCTGCATCTCCAAAAATTTTAATATTTTTTTCAATTCTATCCTGTCCACATGGAAATACTTTCCATTGCATACAAAATATTTAAACACATCCCCCACCTGTTGGTCACTCTGCCCCAGTACAAGTTGTGCACACATTTGCATCCTGAATATTTGCCCTTTCTCTTGGTGTACCAATCCGATTGGCTTCTCTTGTTCTCCAGTGTCTGAATTCATTTTTCCCCGTTTAAGATTGATACCGTCAACCAGCCAACCATTTAATCTCGAGCAGGATGATTTTGTGTGGCTCAGCATATTACAGTGAAAACAACTACCCTTTTTCATATCTCTCACCCCTCCAACAGACTCTGTTATATTTTGAGGTAAAGCCTCCTTGGAGTTTTCGACCACTCTCTCTTTTTGGCCTGCCCTTTTTCACACCTTCCCAGTTTCTAGCTTTCATACTTTAAAAGTATGTCTAAAGAAAGGCTTCGGACCATGAATCAGCCCATACCCATTCATGAGCTCCGTGGTTTGACTGACAGTTCTAACTTTCTGTTCCTCAACATGAGTTCTAATCATTGTAGATAACAAATCTTTAAATTCCTCCAACAAGATTATCTCTTTAAGGGCATCATAGGTTTCTTCAATTTTTAATACTCGCACCCACCCATCAAAATTACTTTGTTTAACCTTTTCAAATTTGATGTAAACCTGTCCAGACCGTTTTCTTACAGCTCAAAACTTATGTCTGTAAGCCTCCTGTACCAGCTCATAAGTGCCCAATATAGCATTCTTCACTGTCTCATATGGGAAGACCTGCACAATGGAGGCTCATGGACAGAGCCTGATACGAAAAATGAGGCATAGATTGCAAAAGGAGAGAGGTCATGTTGGAGTTTGGTGTTTGAACTTTGGTGAGGCCACAGCTGGAGCACTGTGTGCAATTCTGGTGGCCACATTATAGGAAGGATGTGATTGCACTGTTTTCGTTAGAGAGAAGAAGGTTAAGAGGTGACTTAATTGAGGCATACAAGATGATCAGAGGATTGGATAGGGTGGACAGTGAGAGCCTTTTTCCTCGGATGGCGATGTCTAGCACGAGGGGACATAGCTTTAAATTGAGGGGAGATAGATATAGGACAGATGTCAGAGGTAGGTTCTTTACTCAGAGTAGTAAGGGTGTGGAATGCCCTGCCTGCAACAGTAGTGGACTCGCCAACACTAAGGGTATTCAAATGGTCATTGGATAGACATATGGACGATAAGGGAATAGTGTAGATGGGCTTTAGAGTAGTTTCACAGGTCGGCGCAATATCGAGGGCCGAAGGGCCTGTACTGCGCTGTAATGTTCTATGTTCTATGAAAAACGACTGCACAGCAGGGATTCTCCATTCTGTTGAGGACCTGCGAGGGGTGATAGAGTGTATTTGGTTTTCTTTGTATTTAGAACTGTTGTAGCTTTATGTTTATACCGATTATCTGTAGTGGAAAGATACTTGTGTGTGTATGGCACGGTGCCTTTACCTTGTTGATTAATGGTTCATGTGATTTATGGACTTAAGTAGTTGGTTTTCATTTCTTTGTATGATTGGTACTGTTGTCTGTTTAATAAACAAAATATTCAGAAGTGGATTCTCGTGGGTACACATGCCTCAGATGATGATTATTGCATTGCATTTCAATCAAACTTTGAAGCCTCAACAGTCTGCCTGACCTCTAGAAGCGTCAGCACCACAGAGCAGGGTGTCGTGAGGGTCACGGAGCGATCGGTTGTGGCGCTCCCGATCGCAGGAGAAGTGCCCAACCTCCGCGACCGTTTTTTAGGTTGAAAATGACGGCCCCGTCTGTCAGCAGCTGATGCATTTTGCTTTGCTCCACCCGATTGGCACCTACATTACCCAATGGGTGATTAGCTTTCCTAACGTCACATCCGGCCCATCATTGTTCCGCTGACCAATAGGAGGAGGCGGGGCGGTATTTCCGGCGGTGGAACTGTAGGAGCTCGGGGTTTGTGAAGGACATGGAGAGCGGCCGAGTGAAGTTCGTGTGAGGGGTGAGAATGGCGGGTCACGATGCTGCTGGCAGTCAACACCAGTTTACCGGCTTCCACAAGTACTTCAATACCTGCACCATCACAGGAAGGAGACAGTATGTGACAGCTATCTAAACAGGGATTGCAATAATTTGTTTGTTCTTCAAACTGAGATCCAAGAAGAAGGCACCAGCAACAATCACAGAAAATAGATTATTTGTGGTTCTCCTCTCGGGCAGGGCAAGTGGAATTTAAGCACCAACATGTGAAACCTGTGTGAATGTTTGAAACCTCGGCAATCGTGTCACCATAATGGTGTATTATAAGTTATCAGTCTTCACAAATAAAACTCAGGAGACACCATGTGCTGTTTAAAAAAAGAGAATGCCGTCAACATACCCCCTCAGGCAGATCCGGCAGTGCACAGGCCCGGTGCCCAGCGGGGCAGAATGCCACCTCCTGACATCAGCACGCTATCCCAGTACCGTTTCGTCCTAACGTCAGTATGCTGTGTCAGTACCGCCCCCTCCTGACTTCAGCGTGCTGTCCCAGGACCAAATTTCTTGTTAAAAACGGCAGAGTCTTTGCACCAGAAGTCGTGAGAGAGAACAGGTCACGCGCCCGGCACATACACTGATGTCACGCGATCCGTGCTTTGGCTGCAAAATCCTGAAGGAGAGATTCTTCCATTTAGTAGCTGCCAGCAAGCAAGCAACAGGAGTGTGTGAAGAACTGAAGATGGATCAGTTTGTAATGAAGAAGAGAGGGCTAGAGACACAAACAGGCCAGAATCTCACAACTGAGTTTGCTGGAGAGAGTTTCTCGGGAGACGCCATGGCAGGACAAAGCAGTGCTGTTGTGAGCTCCAGGGCATCTGATGAACAACCCATTAAGAAGAAACTGATATTGGAAACAAAGCAGGAAAGATGATTTCTTGAGGTATGGCTTCATTAATTTTGCCAATGCAAATCAGGATGCAATGCCCATGTGTGTTTTATGCAAGGAGGCACTGGCAAATGAAAGATTAAACCCTCAAAACTTCAAAAGCATTTGAAGCATGGCGAGTTCGAGGACAAACCTCTTGATTTTTTTCAAAAGATGCAGCGAGAGCTTAAATCACCAGCTGAAGCCCTTAGCAGGAATGTAACATTGAATGACAAAGCAAGTGAGATTGAGAGTTTGGCTCAAGATAGAATAGAGCTTGATGGGAAATGGAATGTCAAATAGAGCTTGATGGGAAATGGAATGTCAAAGCTTTGTGTAAACTGTGTACGTGACTTACGAGATGAATCGCTTCTGCTTTTGCACTAGACAGTCTGCAATAACAGGACGCTGTTGAAGGAATGAGTTCCTCATTTAAAGATAATAATAACTTAGCTGAGAGCAACAGAATGTGTCCCTAACTTGGGCCTCTAAGGGGGCTGTCCTTAGAAAAGGGACAGTGTCATATTGTATATAAGCTTCTGTCGAATGTACTAATATTGGCTTGCTGCTGTGCTCCCTCGAATACAGTAGTGCAGCCCCGGCCATGAATAAACGTACGTTGAAGTGACTTGGTGTTCGATTGATCATTTCATCCGGACTGAGAATAGCGAATTCACATTTGGTGTCAGAAGTGGGATCTCATGGAGCCTCGCCAGGAGCAGACGGTGTAATTGACTGATCGTGTCCGGACGCAAAGGAGGGATTGGGCCCCCAAATATGAGTACCCTTGTTACCACTTTGGTTTCCCCCTCCGCTGTTCCGAGCGCGACCTAGTCCTACCGTCTGTTTCTGAAGAGACTCTTACGAGATCCAGGTCAGTCCGGCGAACCCCTGTTACAGTCCGGGTTAGAGGCCCGAGACGGGGTTAGAGGCCTGAAAGAGGTTAGAGTCCTCTTTGCCCGAGGGTTAGAGGCCCTCGGCCGAAGAAAGGTGCTTGGCTGATGATGATCCTTCTGGTTGCTTGATACCTTCGCGATAAAAGGTTGCCCTTAACACAAGAGATTGTCTCAACCAGTATCTTGATTTGTTCGACACTCCGGGTTGACTATTGGCTACAGCGGAGCCCGATAACTCCGTCCAAAATATAGTACTTCCCATCGCCTTAGCCTCCACAATAAACAGGATTTCACCGTCGCGCACCCTGTCGGAACACTCGTACAATTGCTTAACTTCCTGATTGGGTTGCGGGGCAGGATAACCCCGTTCTAATTCTTGATTGAATAAGCGTCTTAGGCTCGCTGCCAAATTAAGTGAGTAACCGTGAGGATCATCCGAGGATAGGAGACAATGGGTAATACTCTGGATAGCACCTCTGATAGTGGAAGCGCGCTTCAGACTCTTTGCGAACAGTATCCGGAACATTCTAAGCAGCTGCAGCAGTTATCGGGGGAACTACATAAAAATGTGGGACAGGGAAAATGGCCCCTGGGGGGGGGGGGGGGCGAAAGATTTGCTTACGGTTGTAGAGGCACAACAAGTTATCTGGCAACATAACCGTAGCTTCACGGCTAAGAAATTGATTGTGTTATGGCGGGAGTACTGTCAAAAATTAAAAGATGCATCTCTATTGGCCAGCTGGCAGGATAATGCCTTAAAGTTGGGCATTGAATTAACAGAAGGGGGAATTGTTAAAACTGCAGAGGTTTTGAAAAAGGAATGTGCCCACCATAAGAGACCTAAGTCTCTTGAGCCCCCGACCCCTAAACCAAGACCGTGCGGTTGAATGGCCGGCCTTGCCTTGACCGAGGCAGACGATGACGATGACCCTGAAAATTGGCAATATCGGGGGCAGCCGACTGCTCCTCCACCACCGCCTCCACCTCCACCTTATAACCAAGCCCTTTATCCGCAACTGCCACCACCACCACCGCAGGGAGGTCCTGCCTCCCGCACTCGCTCTAAAACTTGCAATGTCCCCGCTTCCCAGCCCCGACAGATGAACCAGGGTCTGGCTCCAACTCCGGAGGGAGCGCTGGAGGTGGACTTCCCGGATGACTACCCGCCGCCACAACAGCTTCCAGTCCGACAGGTCCAGAACGCAGCTTACAACCCTGCCAATCCCGTCGGGCCTAACAACCAGCCGTTGATCGGTGTGTATCAACCTTGGAAACCCAACGAGATAATGGCAATCCTGACCGGGGTCCCCGATAGAAAGAAGTCACCGGCGGCTTTCGTAGATTTCCTCCGCACTACCATTCAGGTTTACAGTGCTGAGACACGGGACCTCTGGGACTCCCCTGCCCGACGCAGAATTTACTGTTTTCACCGACGGGAGTGCCTCCGTCGATGAAAGGGGGGATAGACTGTCCGGATATGCCATAGTTAATCATCAGGGCGAAACTCTCGAGGCGGCAGCTTTTGAAACACCGTTCTCCGCCCAACAAGCCGAGCTATTTGCACTAATCCGTGCGTGTGTACTGGGAAAGGACAAGAAAATCAACATCTATACCGATTCCAGATACGCATTTGGAGTCACACACGACTTCGGCCAATTATGGAGAACAGGGGATTTCTTACATCTGCAGGCACTCAGATATCCCACAAACAGTTGGTTACACAATTACTACAGGCTTTAATGCTCCCTAAACAAATAGCCGTAAAAAAGTGCGCTGCCCATAAGACTTTCAAAACCCCGGTGGACGTGGGTAATCGGCAGGCGGACCACCAAGCCAAAGAGGCTTCTCGCTTAAAAGACATGGTGGTGCCCAAAATGATGAGTCAGACTAAAAGCTCTAAGGGTCAGTCTCCCTCTGAAAAGCCAATGCCGACCATCACTGATGTCATTCAATTACAGGAGGACGCTCCTGGCTGTGAAAAAGACTATGGGAAGAATTGGGATGTTGTTATGATCCTGTAAACAAATTCTGGGTCACCCCGGCAGGGCAAACTTGTATGCCCGATGCATTAGCAGCCTGGGTCACCGAATGTGTTCACTTTGCAACTCATTGTGGTGCGCGAGCTACGGGTGATATATTGCTGAAGACTTGGTGGCATCCAAGACTGCAGGAAATAGCACAAAACATTAGCAGTCGTTGCCTGATATGTCAGCGATATAACCCTGGAAAAGCAGTACCCTGTGAAATGGGTAAAACCCCACTACCGGAAGGTCCCTTTGAGACACTCCAGATGGATTACATTGAGTTGGAAAGATGCCAATGTTATAAACATGTATTGGTTATTGTTGATGTATTTAGTAAATGGATAGAAGCTTACCCCACTGTAGATAACAAAGCTTTCACGGTAGTAAAAGTTTTGATGCGAGAAATTGTTCCTAGATTTGGGATACCACATCGATTAAGCTCTGATAATGGACCTCATTTTGTGGGACAGATCAGTAAGGAATTTTGTACTCAGCTGGGAATAAAACAACAATTACATTGCACGTACCGACCCCAGGCAGCGGGAATGGTAGAAAGAGCTAATCAGGACATTAAAATTGAAACTGGCAAAACTACAGGCAGAGACTAGAGCCACTTGGCTCAAATTATTGCCTATTGCCCTCTTCCAGATACGTACAACCCCGGCAGGAAAGACACGACCGAGTCCCGCCAAAATTCTATACGGAAGACCCTTTCGCACTCCCTGGGATCAAGAAAGCCCAAAGGAAGTACAGTTTCACCATATGACTACTGAAATGGCCAACTATGTGATAACCTTGACCAACGTGCTAAAAGGCCTTCATTCACGGGTGCGAGCTGCTTATGAGGAGATACCCCCCTTGTCCAGTTCTGTCACTATTAATCCGGGAGAGTATGTCCTGATTCGTAATTGGATTAGGAAAGGATTAGAACCCCGATGGGAAGGACCATACCAGGTCCTACTCACTGCTCCCACTGCTGTAAAAGTGGAAGGCAGAAATGCCTGGATCCACATCCACCATTGTACGGTTGTGAAAATGCAATAGAAAATAACCCTCTGTTTTGAGCCCTAGGTAATAACTCCGGCATCACTTAAAGGATGAAGGCCACACTTATTATTGTAACCCTGCTGGGACTTTTGGAGACGAGAGGGGAGGCCAAGCGAAGGATCTGCGGTCCCAAGGGAAGGCGGACTCATCACCTCTGTCGAGGAGACACTTTACAATGCACCAGTCAAGGCTCAGGAGAAGGACCTTGGAACGCGACTCCTGCGGACGGATGTTCGGCCTACATACAACGATCAATCAGACTATACTCATCAGTGGAGTGACTAAGGGCAACCTACCCTGTCATCGGGTCAACTGTAAATGGGACTATAGCTGCAGAAACAAAAATAAGACTTTACCCTTGGGATGCGTTGACCAAGGGAGAGTAAAGTTGCGGAAAAAAAGGGAATTACATGTAAACACGTATCTGTATATGTCATATGTGTACGCAAAGGATATGAATGTTTCTGGTTGCTGGGTATGTACACATATCCCGACCCATGCTAAGGGAGGGATTCACCTCAGACCTGTTCCGCTTAACCTGTCAGAAACAGTAGAATGGTATATTTACCAGAATGGTACTCGTCAATCCCCTAGGACAATAAGAATCGCATCTATGGTAAGACACCCAGACGGCAGGGCAGCTTCTAGTTTATCGTTTCTCCCCAAGACCCTGGAAAGAGGGGGGCTATCCAATGAACAGCTTTGAGATGTGGTACCAACCAAGTTATGACCGATCCCACCAGCCTCCATTTCTTACCCTCACTAATACCACCAACATGGGAAGACCACTGGGAATAACATGTTTAGTAAGGAATGTGGTTAAAGGGATATTCGTAGGTGCTAGTCGATGCAAGCACAAATTTGTAGTGGCCAACACATCCAAGGTCTATCCCATATATACGTCTCCTCAGTTTTATGGGTGTACACTAGACGTCCCATACGCTAACGGGACAGGTACCTTCAAATACTCCCTGATGGCTGAAGGGTTTGATGTGGACAAACTCACTTAATACAATGGGACGTACTTTATTTGTGGCCACAAGGCATATCACTGTCTGCCAGAGAATTGGACGGGATCCTGTTATCTGGGGTATGTAGTCCTCTTTATACACCACCTCGCCAATCTAGGCGACCATCACCAAATGATGAAGCGACAAAAGAGAGCAATAACCGAAACGCAGCGATACTTTGGGATCCTGCTCCCCCCCATCGGGATAGCTCTTGCAATAAAGGAAATAAGGAAGGGTAGCAAAAATCTTGGAAGAGGTAGCAAACGACACCACTGAAGCAGTGACTGAGATAAATAATGAAATGGTAGCAATAAGAACCGTAGCCCTGCAAAACCGAATGGCCCTAGATTAGCTCCTTGCAAACAAAGGTGGGACATGTGCCGTGATCAGTTCGGAATGTTGCACCTACATCCCCGATAGTTCGGAGAACCTCACCCACCTCATTGATCATATCCGCAAAGAGGTTAAGAAACTGCATGAAACATCAAGAGATGGGTGGTTAGATTGGTTGTTTGACGGATCATGGGGGTCTTACCTAGTGCATGGATTAATAATCCTGGTAGTTTTAATACTTGTAATAATCATGCTTAGCTTCCTAATGAAATGCTTGTGTAAACGTGTCGGTGCAGCAGTAATTCCCCAACAGTTAATACAGCAGCAGGAAGTGAGCCTTGAAGAGCTAATTGATGAGAAAGAAGGTGCAGAGGAACATAGGAAAATGATAGAAGTGCAGATAGAATGGGAAAGACTGAGGCAAGTGGCTATGGATTAGAAGTGATCATAAAATGATAAAAGGGGGGAATGAGAGTTTGGCTCAAGATAGAATAGAGCTTGATGGGAAATGGAATGTCAAAGCTTTGTGTAAATTGTGTACGTGACTTTCGAGATGAATCGCTTCTGATTTTGCACTAGACAGTCTGCAATAACAGGACGCAGCTGAAGGAATGAGTTCCTCATTTAAAGATAATAACTTAGCTGAGAGCAACATAATGTGTCCCTAACTTGGGCCTCTAAGGGGGCCATCCTTAGAAAAGGGACAGTGTCATATTGTATATAAGCTACTGTCGAATGTACTAATATTGGCTTGCTGCTGTGCTCCCCCGAAGTACAGTAGTGCAGCCCCGGCCGTGAATAAACGTACGTTAAAGTCACTTGGTTTTCGATTGATCATTTCACCCGGGCTGAGGATAGCAAATTCACAAGATCGTGAGGACCAAGCAGGCTCACCTGTATCATTAAAGGTAAACAAAACAGTCACGAAGTTCGAGCAGCATGGGTCACGAAGGCCGATCGGTGTGGGTCGCAAAGGTCGGACAGTGTGGGTCACGAAGGTAGGCCGGCGTGGGTTGCGAAAGTTGGCTGGTTGGTAAAAATGAGTCACGGGCAAAAATGTTTAAAAAACACTGCCATAGAGGCATCAGCCAATAATTAAAAACTCAAGACCTGAGCTTCAGCACTGAGGTTATGCTTGCGACCAAAGGGGGAGCGTGTGCATCAGGGGAGGGCTCCTGAACACAGTCTCCCTAATATTCCTGGCAGGGATCTGGGGCGTAGGGGCTCCTGCTGTGTTCGGGAATGCGTGAGCAGAGAGGTTTTCCTGTACAACTGGCTTGGTGGATGGAACTCGGAGAGAAGGCGGGACACTTAAGGGTGATTGGAGATGGCTTGGGGAATTTGAGGGTCCTGGGGTGGAAGTCTTAGCTGACTGTCGGTCCCTCTCTTTCTCCAATTTATTACAGATACCAAAATGGATGGTGGAGTTGATCCTGCAAAGGATGCCCTCGCGGTGCTGGTGGCAGCCCAGGCAGCCAGATGTCGAAGAAGGTAGCAGCTTCAACGCAAGCCGGAGGAGGCACCTCATGCGCAGAGGGCCACTGCACACCCTGAAGGCCGGGCTGCCCATCAGGCCGAGGTAGAACCCAGGAAGGACGTCAACGAAGGCCCAAGGCATCGTTGGTCTTTTGAGGATGGCGAACAGCATGTGCCGCAGGAGATTCTGTCTCAACAAAGAGACAGTCCAGTACCTGTGCCATGTCCTCACAGACTTTGCACCCTGTGGAGGAGGAGGAGGATACCAGCTCCCGGTGGCCATGCACTTTTATGCAACAGGTTATTTCAGGGCGCGAGCGGGAACTTGTGCGGCACATCACAAGCTACAGCCCACAAGTGCATCTGTGAGGTCAGGGATGCCCTGTATGCCCGGGCAGCTGACTATATCAACTTTGAGCTGGCCAAGCCCATCAGGATGCCTGGTTTGCAGAATTCTCCATCATCATCGGGATGCCCCAGGTCCAGGGAGTAATTGATGGCACGCATGTCACCTTGTCAGGGGTTCCACTCCCTGAATGTTCAACTCGTGTGCAACCACCGCCTCTGGATCATGTATGCGTGTGCACGCTTCTGGAGGATTGTTTACCCCCAAACTAATGGAAGGAACCCCATGAAATTTCATACCTCAAGAGTAGCTGGAACGCTGTGGAGGAATTAAAGAGACTTCTGTGGGCTGTGGCACACGTTTGGGTTGGTTTCAGGAAAAGTGAATGAACTTTCAAGTTCTTGTAATGTAGAAGGGGTCCCTTGAGAAGTAATACTGAGATCATAGCATAATTAGTTGCAAACCACAGTGTAATAGTGCTTAATTATTTTCATATACAATGAAGTTCGTCATTGTATAGAAATGTGTAAGCTTGAGGAGAAGTTCTGTCAGTTAATCACAAAGTGCTCGGAATGTCTTAACGGGATGGGATCAATTGGGAACAATGGGCGAGACTCACCCAAAAAAGGACGAAGAACCAGATTCTCCGGCTGGTCGCTGTTAGCGGGTTTCTCTGCTCCCGCTGGTATGCCTGTCAGTTTCCCGGCAGTGTGGGGTGGCTTCAATGGGAAATCCTATTGACAAGCAGCAGGAGTAGGGAATCCCGCTGCCAGCGAATGACACGGCAAAGTTCACCGTCCTCACTAGGAGCGGTAGCGGGGCAGATTTGCAGTGGAGAACCCACCCATGTGAAACCTGCCACGCGTGAAGGAAAGGGAGAAGACGGTGCTCGGAATCCCAGAATTCCAAATCGTCAACCTCTATGAGGAATGGGCCCTGGAGATTATGGGGTTGCCCGAGAAGAGAGCAGCGACCGACAGTGAGGTTGGCTTGCCTCAGAGAAGTGAGGATCCACTGCCCCTTTATCCAGATGGCCTGACTCAAGTGAGTTGTTGATGTCCAAGACAATTATCCTCTTCCACTGAACCCATGTCCATTGTTTTGCAGGATCACCATCTGATGATGCCGGGCCATCCAGAATCGCTTCCCCTCCCCAGCCAACCAATAGACCACCTTGCGGAGAGCTTTGAGGAGAACAATTCATCACAAATACCACCCACATCTTCCACCAGCGCAGACACACACACTTTGGTGAGCAACATTAGTAGACAGGCTTCGGGGGCACTTTCTGCTGTACACCACACAGCTGCTGATGTACATCAAGTGGAGACAGGAACACCCAAAGGAGACAGCAGTCGGAGGTCTGCTGGATCCCAAGACACAGCTGGGCCCCAGCCAGATGCCGAGCCTCTGAACAAGGTTCTCCCTGAGCTGCTACAGACGATAAGTTAGAGCCGTGAGATTCAGGAGGGGGTGTCAGCAACATTCCAGTGACAGCAAGGCCGATTGGAGGAACCCCAAAGTCTGCAAACACAGGAGATGGTGCCGGCAATGCGTGGCACCCAGGCCTACACTGCTAGGGTAGGGACTGCAGTGGAAAACCTAGAGCACAACATCCGAGCAACGAGTGGTGGTGTCCAAGGCTTGGCTCAGTCTGTGATGAATATGGCTGAGGGCCTTGTCATCATGTCCCAGTCACTGAGGGATGTGTCCCAGATGCCGGTGGATATTGCCAAGGCACTGCAGAGCGTGACCCAGTCACAAAGGACCATTCCTGAGGGAGTTGACATCACGGTGCAGACAATGGGGGGATCAGCAGAACTGGCAGTGTCAGATGACCCAGAAGCTTCTGGTGGTCACTCCAACTCCCCTCCGTCCTATAGAGTCACCCATGGTCAAACAGGCACCCTCAGGGAGGAGGAAGTGCTGGAGACCATCACGGGGCCTTCTACCAAGGTGACTCCGACGGTCTCCAGTCCTCAATCCCTGCTGCTTGAAACGGCACATTTCATAAGGGCAGTGGGCATAATAGGGTGACACAGCAACACCTGTGACACTGCCGGTAAATCAGCCAAGGCACTCCGCCTCCAGGCCCTCCAGAGGACAGCCGCCAATCGCATCCCGGGGAGGCACCTCGACATAGCACGAGATCATGGAGGATCAAGAACATTCAGGAGCACTGAGTGGGCACTGGTGGGGTCAGTCTTTGTGGCTAGGGGAAAGGAAATCTGCCACATTTAAAAATTCACACCTGAAACATATAAAGCCTCTATCATTTTAATCTTCACAACAGGCCTGAACACCCCCCACCCCTTCCCCCTGCTCCCTTGCCGCCCTTTCCCTCAATTGTCCAAAATCAAAATCCCCCAATGCAGACTCCATCATGAGGATGGGTGTGAGAGCGCTGTCAGCAGAAAGACAGGAGTCAAACTTAATCAGAACCTGTGGAGCACCAGAGCCTTCCTTACAGAGCGTGGTCAACATCCTCTTGTCTTGAATAGTGAGTGATCTTCTGACTGTGCCAACACAGGCCCATCACCCTGGTTGCATGTACCATAGACTCTTGGAGGGGAGGAGAGGGGGCAGGATGATCAACGAAGGGAGAACAGGGTTCTCAGGGAAGGGGGAACAGGGTGGTCAGGGGAGGGGGAACAGGGTAGTCAGGGAAGAGGAGGTGTGTAGAGCTCACGGACACACAGCCTCATCTCATGCAAATCTGGAGACAATGAGAGCGTCCCTGGTCTTTCTGGCATGACAGACCCTTTCCGCCACCTGTCCTCCACCCTCTGGCTTCTTCTCAGGCTTGTCCTCCAGCACTCCTGGTCCACCTTCTCAGACAAGGCTGCATGTTCATCCTCCTCCTCATTGCCCAGCATGCTGTCCTACTGCTGTGCTAGGTTGTGGAGACCACCACAAGATGGGAGACCCTCTGGGGGCAGAATTGCAAAGCACCGCTAGCAGAGCGACACTGGCAGTTGAACCCCATTTAAGCAGCCGATGCACTGCTCAATGTCAGAACGGGCGACAGCATGGTCCTCATTGTATCGGGTCTCAAGTCATAGGCCTCGCACTGGCGTCATCAGCCATGATCTCTTATCCCCCATGACTCAATCCATCATCCTAGGTTGGTCCTTGAAATGTAAGATGTAGCTGTCATGCATGCTCTGTTGCGCCTCCTGGATGAGGGTCATAACTGACATGTCAAACAAACTACTTCCACAAGTATTCTTGAACTCAAGTTGACTTTATTCAGATCAAATGTGTCACACAGACTCTTATGCAGTTAAGACCAGTACTTAACCCTTAATAAAACTGTCACATAGACTAATACTCAATAAGTGTCATTCATACTTTAACTCAGTAAGTGATAACTTTTACTTAACTCACGAATTGAACTCAAACGTCACCCTAATCAGAACAATGGGCCAAACATTCTTGAAGGATGCTTGACTGGTCACCGAGTTCTTGACTTGGGGTAATCTTCTGGAATTGTTGGTCCCAAGGTCTTAGAAGCTTAGAAGCCCTGCATCTTTATATGATTTCTTGTACCTTTTCGAAAGTTCTATGATGTCCGGTTTACGATCCTCAGTCTCTTGAGGTTGTGTTTCACAGATCCAATAAACAGGATCCATTTGTTCCATTATGCCATATAAAACAACCTCCAGATTAATAGTTTCTGTGACTACAAAGGTTATGTGGCCTCTTCTCAAGGCCTGCAAGTTTCTGCAATCACCTAGTTTCAATCATCCTCCTGCTTTCTTTGTCGCATAGTTGTTATCTTTTGCCCTATCACGTAGCTGCTAATGATCTCCTTTTGAGACCGGAGGCCTTCAGCTGTCCTGCATCCTGTTGTAGAAAGTAAATTTCCAGAAAGTCTCCAGAGACCGTCTGTGAGTTCTTTAGTATCTTTGTTACTTGGCCACATTTCCCATCAGGCTACAGTGTCTCTTGTAACTTGTTCATATTTCCCAGTAATTTTAGGATCAAGGCTACATTTCCCCCTTTGATCAATTCATGCAGATATCTTTACACTGGATCACTAATCTGGCCTTTCCTCTGCATACCATCTTCAGGTGATGTCCCGGAGGACTGGAGAATAGCCAATGTTGTTCCTTTGTTTAAGAAGGGTAGCAAGGATAACCCAGGGAACTACTGACCGGTTGAGCCTTACGTCAGTGGTCAGGAAATTACTGGAGAGAATTCTTTGAGACAGGATCTACTCCCATTTGGAAGCAAATGGACGTATTTGCGAGAGACAGCACGGTTTTGTGAAGGGGAGGTTGTGTCTCACTAATTTGATAGAGTTTTTCAAGGAACTCACAAAGATGATTGATGCAGGTAGGGCAGTGGTTGTTGGCCATATGAACTTCAGTAAGGCCTTTGACAAGGTCCCTCATGGCAGACTGATACAAAAGATGAAGTCACACGGGATCAGGGGTGAGCTAGCAAGATGGATACAGAACTGCTAGGTCATAGAAGGCAGAGAGTAGCAATGGAAGGATGCTTTTCTGATTGGAGGGCTGTGACTAGTGGTATTCCGCAGGGATCAGTGCTGGGACCTTTGCTGTTCATATATATATATAAATGATTTGGAGGAAAATGTAACTGGTCTGATTAGTAAGTTTGCAGACGACACAAAGGTTGGTGGAATTGCAGATATCGATGAGGACTGTCAGAGGATACAGCAGGATTTAGATCGTTTGGAGACTTGGGCGGAGAGATGGCAGATGGAGTTTAATCCGGACAAATGTGGGGTAATGCATTTTGGAAGGTCTAATGCAAGTAGGGAATATACAGTGAATGGTAGAACCCTCAAGAGTATTGACAGTCAGAGAGATATAGGTGTACAGGTCCACAGGTGGAGAAGGTAGTCATTGGCCGGGGCATTGAGTATAAAAATTGGCAAGTCATGTTGCAGCTGTATAGAACCTTAGTTAGGCCACACTTGGAGTATAGTGTTCAATTCTGGTCGCCACACTACCAGAAGGATGTGGAGTCTTTGGAGAGGGTGCAGAAGAGATTTACCAGGATGTTGCCTGGTATGGAGGGCATTAGCTATGAGGAGAGGTTGAATAAACTCGGTTTGTTCTCACTGGAACGACGGAGGTTGAGGGGCGACTTGATAGAGGTCTACAAAATTGTGAGGGGCATAGACAGAGTGGATAGTCAGAGGCTTTTTCCCAGGGTTCAGGGGTCAATTACTAGGGGGCACAGGTTTAAGGTGCGAGGGGCAAGGTTTAGAGGAGATGTACGAGGTAAGTTTTTTACACAGAGGGTAGTGGGTGCCTGGAACTCGCTGCCGGAGGAGGTGGTGGAAGCAGGGACGATAGTGACGTTTAAGGGGCATCTTGACAAATGAATAGGATGGAAATAGAGGGATACGGACCCCGGAAGTGCAGAAGATTTTAGTTTAGACGGGTAACATGGTCAGCACAGGCTTGGAGGGTCGAAGGGTCTGTTCCTGTGCTGTACTTTTCTTTGTTCTTTGTTTTTTGAGCTCGATTCCTGTTACACGCTAACCAGCACTTCTTTCAAAATCAGATTTAGCACGACTCCTATTTGCGACTTAAAAAGAAACAAGTTTAAAAATCACAGCTAAATTCCATTACAATCACACATTTAAAACATCATGTATTTAACATTTCTTTTACACTTCATAATTATATTTACATAGATTATTATAGCAGGATATCCTTTTCTCCCTATCCACGTTCTAATGCATTCATAGTTAACATCCACTGTATTTGTCTTTTCCATCTTTGCAGCATTGTGTTTACAATTGACTGATACACCATCATTAACATCATTGTTATAACATAAGATTACAATTGTACCCATGGGTGTATTTGTATGTTACTTCCCCAGTTACATATGTTGCCCACCATGTAGTTTCTTTAATAGTTTTGATTTCCTGATCATTCGTCTTAATCTCTTGTTTCATTTGCACATATGCTGAGCTCGGACACTGCTCCCAGCTTTTGATTTAATTCTTCTAATTTCTCGTCTAATTTTGCAATTTTAGCCAAATATCTTTCCCGGTATTGGTCTAAAGTGTCTTTCAGTGACTCAGTCACGTTTATAGTAATTTGGTCCCTGAAATTAATGTCTAGTAAATGAACTTGTCCAA
The DNA here is from genome assembly GCF_047496885.1 of Scyliorhinus torazame. Taxonomy (NCBI): domain Eukaryota; kingdom Metazoa; phylum Chordata; class Chondrichthyes; order Carcharhiniformes; family Scyliorhinidae; genus Scyliorhinus; species Scyliorhinus torazame. The sequence continues at coordinate 266,118,691 of NC_092712.1, forward strand.
TTCTAGCTGGGATTTTGTGTTTAAAACAAAAGATGGGGTGATGGATACGATATACTTTAGCCCCATAATGTATTTCTGCTTCATTTGTGTTTACACAATAGTTTCCTTCTCCCATATATCCCATCTTAACATACATTTTCTCATTCTTTCCTTCCTGCTAAGTACAGTTCACATTCCTGTCTGACCTGAATCCACTCCTAGCTATTTTTAAATCATATATACGATACGACCAAGTCATCACACGGTCAGTTTTCTGATATCTCCCTAGTCTAGATCCTATCAATGATCTATTCCTTTTATTCCATATGGCGACGCTCCATCTAAACTTCACTGTACTCCCGGTTGGATTTTATTTGATACACCAATGTTACTCATTCCCTGCATTCCCTCAGGTATGATGGGTATTCCAAATCGCCCCAATAGTGGGTCCAGTACAGTCCTTGGTGAAAGTGTTGACACCAGGCCTGAATTGTATGCGGTTTGTGTTCCTGTTGGGGGCGCTATTTGTGGAGCAATTCAGGACATGCCAATGGGCCAGCACTCTTCTGGTGCAAATTCCGAGCAATTCCTGGTCCAGCGGGCGTGCTAACCGCTGGGGCTAGATACAGCACCAAAGAGCCTGGAGTTTTTAAGCGCTCCACCTACCACACACTCACTGCAGCCAACAAGATAGCTCAGAGAAGACCTGCCCCCCGAGGTCAGGTATCTGAGGTGCATCCATAGCTCCATGCCAGTGAGGAGTGGAGGGACACCCTCTTCCTCAGCGTGGGCCGCAGACTCAAGCCTGCCCTCCTGAACACTGCCTGGGAGGTGGTGGGAGAGGCAGTCAGCACTGCCAATCTCACCAGGCGGAGACAGCTGGTGATCCAGAGGGTTGGGTCTCACTGGTGAGTCCTCAGCCTTGAGAGGGGCAGAGAACCAGGGAGGGTTCCAAAGGCCGTGGTGCAGGTGCTCTCTGGTTGGGGTGAGCTCTGCTGATCCCCTGCTTCCTCTGCAACTGGGCAGCGCTTCTGAGGAGTGCCAACCCTCGTGGGCTCCTGATTGAGCTTGGCCCTTGATACAGCTGGGGTATAAGGGTGTCCAGAGGAGAGGCCTGGGTGGGCTCCCTGATTACCAGAGGTCCTCTGAGGGACTTAAAGAACACAGGCAGCACTCAGCAGTGTGGGCAGCCAGGAGCCTGCATGTAGCATCAAGGGGGTGCATTTAAAAGACAGACTGCAGCATTGGCGGTCTGAGCCAGGGCACCCAGATCCTGAGGGGGACATCCCAAATCCATGACATGGCACCAAGTCACTACCTGCTACTGTCCCTGGCCCAGGTAGCCATGCCCCGGAAAGCCCGACAGTTTTCAACGTTTCTTCAGTTTTTCTAACCTACTGCTCCCTCTTCACAGCCGTGGCACCCAGTCCTCCTTTGGCTGGTGGTCAATGAGTTGGCCCAAAAGGCTGCACTCTGCCCAATAACAGGTGGTGATTGGATCTGATCCCACTGAAATGGTTCAGAGACCAAAATAGCTTTCAGTTTTGGTTTGGCAGCTTAGAGAGACCTACTGTCTTTCCACCCCGTTTCTCTCCAGAAAGACTGTGTTTCTGAACTGGCAGAAAGCCTGGATGAATCTGGTTACAGGAGAACCATTACAGGCTGGGAGGAAAGGTTCAGAATCTGATCACTCACTCACCAGAAAGGCAGCAAAGTTTGTTGCGAAGCATGGGGCCTTCCCAGGAGAAGCTGTGAGTAATATTGCCAAACTGCAAGGAAGATCATTGCAGGCTGTACACCTGAGACTTTAATCAACAAGCATACTGTGAAGAAGGCATGCTGCGAATCACCATTTGAAGCAAATACTATTTTCTCTGTCATTTCTGTTTAGCACGGGGCTGTTTAGCACAGGGCTATATCGCTGGCTTTGAAAGCAGGCCAGCAGCACGGTTCAATTCCCGTACCAGCCTCCCCAAACAGGCGCCGGAATATGTTAACTAGCGGCTTTTCACAGTAACTTCATTTGAAGCCTACTTGTGACAATAAGTGATTTTCATTTCATTTTCATTTTCTCCCATACACCCCCACTTTGTGTTTGTGTGTAGAAGGTAGGGGAAGGCAAGTTACAATAAGAAAAAGATACTTATTAATATTTAACCAACTGTATCTGCTGCATATTTTGCCATTGGCACAAATGGTCCCTTGGGACTGGCCGCTTTAGTTCTTTTAACTGTTATGTCCTTCCCTTGTAACATTAAAATCCATCAGGCTATGCGATTCTGACGAATAATTCAACCTTTTATTCGTCCATCTAATAATAGTTGCAGGGGTGTGTGTGTTCCATTAAAATAGTGAATTAAGGCCAATAATACAGGTAACATTTTGGATTACCCCAAAATGGCCAGTAGGTGGCACTCACATGCAAAAATGCTTGTTCTTCTGGACTTAACAGCCAGGACGCATCGGCAACCCATGCCTTGTAGTAGAACGGCAGAGATAGTGGCGACCATCGCCGTTACCTCAATGGCAAAAGCAATTCTGGATTCAGTACTTGTACGGCTGGCGCCTGGGCCAATGCCTTTTTTAGTTCACTCACGGCCTGAGCATGTTGCTGAGCACAATTCCACGGGGTGGTCTTTCTTTGTAGCTCAGACAACAATGGAGCTTTTGTTGCAAAACCGTCTATTTGGTTACGGCAATATCCTACAATTCTTAAAAAGTATCGTAGGGATTGTAAATCACGGGGTAAGGGCAATTGTAAGGTGGTCTCTACGCTTTTTCTTTCCATCTCTTGCTTTCCTCAGAGGTCACCGTAGTGCATAAGTAAGTGACCTGGATTTTCATGATATGAGCCATTTTAAGGTTACCTTTTAGCGAGAAGACCAAGCAATTCATCTAGGGGATCTAAGTGTTCCTCTCTCATTTCGGTTTGGAGGAAAAGGTCATCTATATATTGAATTAAACATTTGGGCTTGGAGAAATTTATGAGACCTTTTCCTCATCTTTGGTGGAATAAGCAGGGCGAATTGTGAAATCCCTGCGGTAAACGTGTCCAGATGTACTATTGACCCTGGAAGGTGAATGCAAATTTGTATTGCCATTCCCAAAATCCATTAATACAGCAGACCACCCCGAATTGAATGGCTTAAACTCTTATCATATAGGCTGCGATTGCTATCGTTTCTGTCAGTTTGGAACCTTTTTTCCCTCTGACTCTCAGGTCTGTTCCCAGTACTGCTAACCTGTGACTCATGATTCCCCGTCACTCAAGTGGAGAATTTGGCTGCCAAATACGTGGCTAACTCTTTCTTCCAGTCCTCCATGCCTGGATTTAACCTCTACCCAATCTTTACTTTTGTGTGATGTGTCGGTGGTTGAACACCGGTTTAGACCGTAACACGACCACTTTATTTTTATAAGGGCCATACGTGACCACTTTATAAAAATCTTCAGAGATGCCAGAAATATTGCCCCTACTGGACAAGGGTCACAAATGACACATCACACCATAAGACATAGGAGCAGAATTAGGCCACTCGGCCCATTGGGTCTGCTCCGCTATTCAATCGTGACTGAGATTTTTCTCATCCCCATTCTCCTGCCTTCTTCCCATAACCCCTGATCCACTTATTAATCAAGAACCTATCTATCTCTGTCTTAAAGATATTCAGTGATTTGGCCTCCACAGCCTTCTGTGGCAAAAAGTTCCACAGATTCACCACCCTCTGGCTGAAGAAATTCCTCCTCATCTCGGTGTTAAAGGATCGTCCCTTTAGTCTGAGATTGTGTCCTCTGCTTCTAGTTTTTCCTACCAGTGGAAACATCCTCTCCATGCCCACTCTATCCAGGCCTCACAGTATGCTGCAAGTTTCAATAAGATCCCCCCTTATCCTTCTGAACTCCAACGAGTACAGACCCAGAGTCCTCAACAGTCCCTCATATGACAAGCTCTTCATTCCAGGGATCATTCTTGTGAACCTCCTCTGGACCCTTTTCAAGGCCACACATCCTTCCTTAGATACGGGGTCCACAACTGCTCACAATACTCCAAATGGGGTCTGACCAGAGCTTATATAGCCTCAGAAGTACATTCTTGCTCTTGTATTCTAGCCCTCTCGACATGAATGCTAACATTGCATTTGCTGTGTTAAAATGGATTCTGGTTGAGGGAACAGAATCTCCATTTCAAAAATATTTAAATTCCCTATTTCATGAACTATGGCTGTTCTTACTTTCTGAAGTTTGTTTGAATTACAGTCAAAATCTGGTGCAAGGATTAGATTGCAATTGCACGATGTGTCCGTGCATATATTTTAATACCTTTGTAATTCCATGCAAGGGCTATATGTGTTTTCTGCCAGTATCATGCAACCCATTTTGAACCCAAATATCAGCTAATATAGCAAGTTTCATACTGTGATCTACAAGTCACCTTTTTATCCCCGTCTGATGTTACAGAAGGATAAAATGGCTGTGATCGCACACCATTTTTCAAATCACAGTTTCTTCACACACATTCTGCCAATATATTATGAGGTTTCCACGATAATAGAAACTTCAGGAGCTGAGATAATTTTTATGTTTTGTTGTATTCTATTTGAACTAAGCTATTCCGTTTTCTCTTTATTGCAAAATTGGTTGTGTGATTCTTGAAGGTGAGGATAAGATGGAAGTAAACACTTTTGAAGAACTTTAAACCCTCGCTAGGTTAACTACATACCCCCTCAGCAGATGCATTGCCACTACTGCAGACAGAGCAGCAGAAGGAAGCTGCAAAAACATTTCACACTTCTTTCTATGCCTTCTGGAATGTAATACTCATACATGTTCTGATTTTAAACCCGTTTAATTTGAGTTTATTTTGTATAATTAACTGATATGGATATGCGGGCAAAAGTTTCAAAGCTGAATTTTTTTAACTATTAATGTTTCAAATGGAATATATAAGCTTTGTCAAGATTTTTAATTTTGAAGAGCCTGTTTTTTTCAATGCTGGTCCTAATAGTATGTTTAATGAATGAATTATCGTCAATAAAAACAATTAGAAATCTTGGGAGGGGACTTCAACAACAGTTATTGACCCTGGTTTAGACCGGTCCAGCTCAAAAACGGGCAGGGTGCCAGCAATGGTTAAGGAGCTAAAAGGGTTCATGGAGCAGATGGGGGGGGGGGGGGGGGGTGTTGCTAACTTTCTGGTTGGTTCAATTGCTCTGTTTTATTACCTTTGCTCTCGAGTCGCCAGGTATCTTTATGATACCGCCACGAGGTTCAAGTCCAAGTAATGATCAATAACTCAATACACCGAATAGTAAGATTCAAATCAAAGCACATTTATTATACACAGTAATCGCTACTCATGCACAAATTCTACGTCTAAGCTACTTCTATAACTAACAGGCCTATACTTAACTTCAGACTGGCCCACCAGGTCAGGGGAACAAATGGCCTTTTGTTCGGGTTCTGAGTCTGCAGGATTCGAAGTTGGTACGGATTGGTAGCTAGGAGCGCCTATCTCGTAGTGAGCGTTCAATTAAGACTTACTTCTTTCGGTGGTCACTGCACCGGTCACGGTCAAGGTTGGTTCGCGTTGCTGGGTGACCCGGGCAGGACGAAGAGAGCGAGTTGAACTTGGGGCTTAACTCTTATAGTCCCCAGGGCCTTCCCGCCTTTCGGGGTGGACCCTGTACCTGGTCCCAAGTGATTGGACTTTGTCCCAATCGCTTGGTTCGATTTCTCCAATACTGGAGCGGTTCCCTGATCGATGGGCGGTCTTGAGGTGTTTGTTAACCTCCTTTGTGTTGGCTCCTGCTGGCGCCGGGAAGTCTGGCTTAGTTTTGAGTGTCCCAAATGTTGCTATTGTTCCCGGGGATTGCTCATTAGTATGTAGATGGCTGCTACATTATTATGCTGGTGGTCGCTGGTATCGATGCTGTCTGGGCTTTTGCAGAGTGAAATACACAGCAAACCTGCACCTGCTGGCTTCTGCCTGTGTTGGCTGACTTTCCCATCTGCCTTTGCCGTTCGCCATTTTAAATCGGGAGTTGGCCAATTTAGGTGGCTACAGGAGCTGGACCCATGGAGATTTTGGCAGCAGAGAGTGAAGGAGTTCTTCTACTCACATGTGCATAAAGTGTACTCCCGGATTGATTTGTGGCTGAATTAACATCCTCCTGTATCTTGTCCATATTTCCCAGTAGGCTTAGGACCAGGGCTACTGTTCCCATGCATGAACATACGTGCATGATATTGAGGCGTTGTCACACAGGATCTGTACATTCATGGAGTGGAAACCCTTCCTGTTAATATAGGCACTCCCTCTTCCCCTGGTGCTTGCAGGGTGGCATGCGTGCCATCGATGGCCCTCTGGACCTGGGGTATCATGGCGATGAGTGCGAGATGCCACACAGGTTCCCCACTCGAACCCTGGAATGACTAATTGCCATAAAGTTTGAGGGCTGCAGTGACCATGAGGACGTGGAACAGGTGCCGCACTGTCTCCCTGTTGAGACGCAGTCTTCTGTGGCACATGGTGTCCGTCAACTTATACAACCATTGCCTCCTGTACACCCTGCCTGGCATGTCGTTGGTCTCCCCTTCTGGCACCCTCCTCAGCCTGATGGGTGGCCGGGTCTTGAGGCTGTGCGGTGGCCCCCTGCAGATGTGGTTCCAGACTGTGTTGGCCTTGATGCCTTCGGCGACATCTGCCCTCTGCCCACCTTGGCTGTGACAAGCAGAACAACAGAACCTCTGCGGGATCAAAGCCAACCTTCATCTTTGGATCTGGAAAGATTTGAAGAAGTGAGACCGGCAATCAGATCGCAAGCCTCCCTCACGTTTACCGTGACTGTCCCACCTTCTCTCAGAATGCCATCCAGTGAGCCAGTTGTGCTGGCACCCGTCGCTCTGTACACTCAATCCCAGCCCGATCAGGAACCACTAGACACCTTGGCCGGGATTCTCCACTACCCGGCGGGGCGGGCCGTACCGGCGCTGAAGAGTGGCATGAGCCACTCCGGCGTCGGGCTGCCCGGAAGGTGCGGAATCCTCCGCACCTTCAGGGGCTAGGCCGGTGCCGGTGGGGTTGGCGCCGCGCCAGCCGGCACTGAAGGCTTGGCGCCGCACCAACCGTCGCCGAAGGGCCTCTGCCGGCCGGCGCAAGTTGGCACATGCGCGGGAGCGCCAGCGTGTACTGGTGTCAACCCATTGCATGCGCAGTGGGGTTCTTCTCCGTGCCAGCCATGGCGGAGATTGACAACAGCTGGCGCGGAGAGAAAGAGTACCCCGATGGCACAGGCCTGCCCGTGGATCGGTGGGCCCCGATCGTGGGCCAGGCCACCGTGCCCACCCAAGGATTCCGCAGGCCACCCGCAGAGCCAGATCCCGCCGGTAAGGACCTGGTCTAATTTACGCCGGCAGAACCGGCCGAAAAGGGGCGGCCACTCGGCCCATCACAGGGTGGAGAATCGCCGGGGGGGGGGGGCACTGCCAATGGCCTCCGACCGGCGCGGCGCGATTCCTGCCCAACCCGAAAAACCGGCGCCGGAGAATCCGGTAGCCGGCATCAGGGCGGGATTCATGCCCCCCCCCCCCCCGACGATTCTCCGGCCCGTTGGGGGGGGGGGGGGGGGGGGGGGTCGGAGAATCCCACTCCAGACCTCCGCCAGCAACATTTGGGAGGTTGTGCTTAGTTGTCATCCTCTCACTCTTTGGCAGTGAGAGGCTCCTCAGTGGTGAAACCCTGCTCTTTAGTGTTTGGTTGTTCGAAGCTGCTTCTATAGTGCAGAAACACCTAGAGTATAGACACACTGTTCAGGCATCAACGGTTGCAGGACATCCAGTCCATTAATCATCCTCTCAGATAAACCACCTGTTCTTTTGAGGAGGCACTTGGGAGTTCAGGGACTGTGAAGTGAAATCACAACTAACAAGGCTAATGTCTCCTTTGAGATAGCCGTCAGCTGTCATATTAGAGGCTGCTCACAGACAGGGGTGTGTGAAATGGAATGTGAACACCTAAGTACAAAGGTAGGAAAGAAGGCACCCAGGTGCTGCACTGGGAATATCCCCGGTGAAGAAAACGGCAGAATTTTCAACAACAACATTTCACAATTGGATAACGCCTTTCACGCAATAAAAATGTCCCAAGCTGCTTCAGAGGAACATTGACAGGCTGAAATTGACACCAAGCCATGTGTAAGGAGATGTTGGGTAGGTTCTAAAGGAGGGAGGAGAATGGTGGGGAGACTGGTTTAGGGAGGCAATTCCAAAGCTTAGAATGTATATGCTGAGGCAGTGCCATCAACAGGGGAACGAAGGATGTACCAGTGACAGAGATTTGAGAGATGTGGGGCTGGAGAAGACTACCGAGGTGGGGGTGGGGAGGCCACAGAAGGGTTTGAACTCAGGTGAGAATATAAAATCTGAGGCAGTTCTAGACAAGGAGCAAGCGTAGATCGGCGAGCACAGGGGTGATGGGTGAATAGGGATCCCGGGATTTGACGCAACATGCTTCCCTCAATTGCCAGATTGTGGAATTGTGCCTACTTCAGCAAAGAAAGGTCTTCCAATTTGTGGATATACTTGAAATGCATTGACTACTGAATCTCTTCACTTACTGAGATATCAAAAACGTGATTATTTTGTATTGAGTTTATTTTGTTGTAATTCTTTGGGGGGGGGGGGAAGAGGAGGAGGAGCAAGGAATGGAATGTGTATGCACGGATTAACTTTTCCTCTGTATCTCTTTTCATTGTAACTTCATCCCTGTGTGTCAAGGGGAGGAGATTCACCCCAGTCAAAGGGAGATCGCTGGTGAGGGAGGAGAGGGGAGTCAGCGGCAAGGGCAATTCATCTTAGATTATGATATTTTCTGGTGAATCAGTACCCCTACACTATATGAATGCAAGGTGCTTTTGTTCCTATTTAAATGAGACATCTTAATCAAAGTGTAATTTTGCAGACCATAATTTTAATGAAAATGTGTAATGGTACCTTTCTGTGATACATTCAATTGTTTTAGAATAATTGTAACTGCTCCTCAAAAATTGAACATCCACAATGCAAACATTACAGTTCATTTATCAATTATATAATTGAATCTATTCATAGAATCATTGAACCCCTATAATGCAGAAGCAGGCCATTCAGCCCATCGAGTCTGCACCAACCTCTGAAAGAGCATCCTACCAAGGCCCACACCCGCCCTATCCCTGTAGCCTTTGGGACCCAAGGGACAATTTAGCGTGACCAATTCACCTAACCTCTACATCTTTGGACGGTGGGAGGAAACTGGAGCACCCGGAGGAAACCCACGCAGACACAGTGAGAATGTACAAACTCCACACAGACAGTCACCGAGTTTGGAATTGAACCTGGGTCCCTGGTGCTGTGAGGCAGCAGTGCTTGCCACCGTGCCACCCATTAAATTCTATCAGCTGCCACGGTAACTGCTCCTCAAAAATTGAATGCGCACAATGCAAACTTTACAGTTCATTCATCAATTATATAATTAAACCTATTCAATAAAAATGTTTTAATCAGGTTTAATCAACTGTTATTGAGAACAGGTGGTTGTCATCTCATGGCTGTAATCTACTCAGTTCATGTGGGGCAGGATTCTGTTTGGGAGACTGTGTTCTCCTACTGGAGCGGAATCACTTCTGGTTTGCGCTTGGAGTGGCGCCTGGAAAACGAGTCACTCTCCCTTGCCATGCAAATTCATGCATAGTGGGGATCACAAGGTATTACGCCGTGAATCCCGCTATCAGGTGACGTTTTGAGCGGGTGGCCCCCTCCCCTCCTGGCAATGTAACTCCTGCCCCGCACCCCCACCACGGGAATGGTTGGGTTCCTCCCCTGACAGTATGCACGCAAGAGGGTGATCCAATCCCCGTACCAGACCCCCCCCCCATACAGAGAACCCCTCCTCCATATCAGTCACCCCAGTCCAAGCAGAAACAGTGGAAAAAATCACCGTTTTTAAATCTGCTGCCTCAGACAAATGTCCCGAAAGCAACAGCTGTTACTTCATAGAAAGCCAAAACCACATCCCAAGACTTTAACCCCCCCCCCCCTCAAATCATTTGATCTTCAAGGCTTCTATTCACTTCAAAGAGAAATAGCTTTTAGTAGGCTGTAATTGACAGCTGCCAGATGTCTGGATTGTTTATTTTCATTTCCCTTCATGCTTGGATAGATCTCAAGTAGCCTGCTGTGAAACTAACGGCAATGTTTATAAATATCTAGCTATGATTGACAGCTCCTGACCACATCAAAAGCAGTTAAGAGCTTTCTGCTGAGAAAAAGAGGGGTGAAAGCACTTAACTTTTAGGTGTTTACAAACATTGCGGTTAGTTTTCGCTTTCTCATCCCAACTTGGTGGGGGGGGGGGGGGGGGGAGGAGGTTGAGCAGACTTTAAAAATGGTGGGCAGAAACTGAGTCCAAGATTCCTGCCGTCGGCAACTTTCGGCAGTGTGGAATTAGGCAGCAAAAGAGATCCCATTTACAGGTATCGTGACATTGCAGAAGTTGGGCATTTCAAACCTTCCACAATTTTGATGGAGTTGGATCGATGATAAACATCCAGCGCGGTGTTGCTCATGAGTTGTGAGAGTCGGGCTGGAGTTGTACAGCCTTTGTGTAGAAGGAGGGTAAAGCAAAATCGAATACAAACTCTATATGAAATATTTGTGTTTTGGATGAAGATATAAAACCTTATTTCTTCACTACAGTAGTTAACATTCTTCTTTTGAATCAATGGATTCCGAGGAGGTCATTACTCCAATGTAGTAAATTTGTATCCATCACGGTGGCAGCACTTCATCAGGAACTGGAAGCCCATCAACAGCAGCCAAAGCATTTTCAATCATTTTCTTCAGCATTTTAGTATTTGCTTTATCAGTGGCAGTTCCAATATGGGGAGTCAGAATGACATTTGGTAAGTGCAGCAAAGGATGATCCCTTTAAATAAAACACACACACAAGGTTTATCACCAAATATCTGCTGGGTTTCTATAATTCCATTAATGTTTCCTACTTTTCAGATGATCATTTCGGGTCATTTGAATTGTCATTTGACAGAGTGCAGTGAGTGGGGTTGGTAGTTCAGTAAGTGATGGGAGTTTAAGGGTTAATCACTTGCCTTAGAATCTCGTACTAATTGCTGCTAGTTTTTTTGATAACATCCACTGTTTAGTAGGGTTTCAACTCTAAAGGGTAGACAGTTAAGTATCATGAGATTGAAGGTTACATGGACAGCACATTTAGAGAGGTGGTCACACCGCAGCTCAAGGGACTTGAGGGAATAAAGGGAATGTGTGACCTCGAGGCAGTCAAAGAAAGAGACGGGTAGTGCAGGAGTCCCATGGGGTCAGGCTCACAAATCGGTTTTCTGATGGGAGCTGATTGGTTCCTCCAGGAAGTGCAGACAGAGCCAAGCTTCTGGAACCACAAGTGGCATGACTGTACAGGATGGGAGAAAGAAGAAAGCAGGAGTGATAGTGGTAGGGAGCAGACAAGCATTTCTGCGGCCGCAGACTGACTCCAGGATGGTGTGTTGCCTCCCTGGTGCCAGGGTCAGGGATGGCTTCAGGGCATCCTGAAGGAGGAGGGTGATAAGACCGAGGTCGTGGTGCACATTAGAACCAATGATATAGGTAGAATGAGGGATGAGGCCCTATGCCAAAAGTTTAGGGAGCTAAGGTAGTGGACTAAAGAGCAGGACCTCAAAAGATTGTAATCTCTGGATTACTCTTGGTGCCACCTGCCAGTGAGTACCGAAATAGGAGAATAGGGCAGATGAATGCATGACAAAGGAGTTGGTGCAGGAGAGAGTGGTTTAGATTCCTGAATCACTGGTGTTATAACCCCACTGGAGCTCCTGGAATGAGGACCATATGGTTTCCCATGACCTCCACGGAATATGAACTTCTCTTTTAAGGGGGCGGGGCTTTCCCTTAACAAGAGAGCCCCAACTTGTATAAAAACCCTGACCTGGGTGAAGGAAACCTTTAGCGGAGTGGAGGAGTATTGGATTTGTATTGCAATAAACCTTGTTTATTAATATCTACTTATTGTCTATGCGTTCTGTTTACTGGGGTTTCAACGCTGGTGATGAGCATCCAGTGGGGCTGCCTACGATACTGGTTGCTGCTCCCCTGGTCGACCTCGTCTAGACCTCGGGAAGCCCCACTACTAACAACCAAAATGCTGCATATTGGAAATCTGGAGCCTTTTACACAGGTACAGACGATTGGAGAAAATACGTACAACACATGCAATATTTTTTTCGAACAAATGCGATTACCGGCGATGTGGTATTGTTAATGGCTTGCAGAGGGCCTACCTACACTGTGATAAAGAGCCTGATTCACCTGGACCCCCAGATCCCCGGTCATTCACCACTCCAGTGGAGGAGCATTTCAACCCGAAACCAGCTCTCATCATACACCGATTCCGGCTCATGCGGCTGCTCAGGCCCAGGCCGAGTCGGTGAGTAACTTCCTGGCCCATCTCCGAAACTGGTTGAGGCTTGCGGATTTGGAGCAACATTAAATGAGACACTCGCGGACCGCTTAGTGTGCGGATGCCGCTACACAACGGAAGTTACTTGCTGAGGCCACCTGGACCAGCAATGCTCAGTGGAGATAGCCATCTCCAGGGAAAGCGCCGAACAAGGAGTCCAGGAACTCGAGGGAATGGCGGTGCTTGGTCTGGGATATCAAAGTGAGTGCCAATCATACTCTGCTTACAACTGAGGAAGCCGTCCCCCAGCAGTGGGACACCTACTGGAGGAACATGGGCCGCCGTAATACAGGCAGGGAACAGCCTGACAATGAGGAACAGGAATACGACCACCAACCAGTGGGGGCTGCAACAGGCCGCAGAGACCAGGGGAACAGGAGGTCCTGCAAGAATTTTTTCCGCCAGGCGCGGCAGCCCCACACGTGACAGGGTTTACTATGTGGACGAATACAACAGCACGTAGGTAAAGGCAAAAGTCGCCATTGTCCCAGATGACCATCGGCTGCTTTCCCTTTGAGGGGGAGAGCTGACTGGTGGTGAATTAACCTGAGGACACCACCACATCCCGGGTGAGCGGCAAGGTTGAGAAGACGGGGCCTTCCATGAATAACCTCAGCCGGTATGGGAATTGGACCTGCGTTGCAGGCTTTGCTCTCCATCACGAACCAACTATCTAGCCAAGTGAACTAAACTGGACCCCTCGACAGCAGTTACACTGCTTGGCTGCATCAAGAGTGGCACCCATCCAGATCTCTCTGCAAATTAATGAACACCCAATCTACATCGAGCTCGACATTGAGGCGGCAGTGTCTATAGTCAGTCGGCGCACGTTCGACCGCATTCGGCCTGTCCTTCAAACACTGGCCCTGTTGGGCACCAACGCAAAGCTCGCCATTTATACGGGAAAACCACTGGCAATAGCGGACACTTCAAATGTTCCGGTCGTGTATGATCAACAATCTGCAAATCTTCCTGTGGTGGTGGTCCACAGGAACAGTCGAGCTTGCTGGGGCGTGGCTGGTTATGCCACCTGTGGTTTGATTGGCAACAGGTGTGCAACATGACCCTGAAGGGGTTCCTATCAGTATTCCAGGATGGCTTGGGCACCATCAAAGGGGCTGTGGCCCGAATAAACGTGGATCCGATGGCTCATGCATGCTACTTCCATGCCCGATCTGTTCCGTAAGCCTTACAACCCAGGGTAGACGCTAAATTGGTCCCGATGGAGAGTTTGGGGATCATATAACCGGTGCAGTTGTCCGACTGGGCACTGCCAGTCGTCCGGTCATTAAACCGGACGGATCAGTGCGCTTATGTGGTAACCATAAGATGACGGTCAACCAGCAGGAGAAATGTGTCTTCAATGCCACTGAAGTAACGTACCTCTGCTGCCGCGTAGACTGCCATGGTTTACACCCGGTGGAAGAAAAGGTACAGGCAATTCAGCAGATTCCAGAACCAGATGGTCCAACTGAACTCCGATCACTCCTGGGCCTGGTAAATTACGATGACAAGTTGCTCCCAAACCTAGCCACCACTTTAGCCCCCTCCACCGTCTGTTAAAGAAGGGCAACACTGAGAGTGGGCCCGGGAACAGTAGGCCGCTTTCGTCAAGGTGAAACAACAGCTCTCCTCATCAAGACTGCTGACCCACTTCAACCCATCACAACCGCTGCTGTTGACCTGTGACGCTTCTCCGTACGGTGTGGGGCCATGCTGCCCCACACCATGGAGGATGGATCTGAACATCCCATTGCCTTCGCCTCAAGAACTTTGGTCGATACAGAGAAGCGATATGCGCAGATCGAGGAGCAGGGTTTGGCTGTCCTGTGACAATCTGCGAGACCAAGATTCACCAAGCCGATGTGTTAACCCAGCTGGCTCTGTCGACCACGCCACCTACACCAACAGCTGCTGGTGAGGTCATTGCCGCCCTCCATTTTATGGACTTGTTACCGGTCACAGCATCTTGTATCCACGGGTGCACCAGACTGACCCTCAGCAATAGACTTTGTGGGCCCCTGTTCAGGACCCAATGTTCTTCAGCCTCCTTGATGCCTACTCAAGTGGATGGAGGTCCTCAAGATGCAAGCAACAACAGCCCGGGCCACCGAAGAGAAACTCCAGCACATTTTCAGCACGCATGGCATACCCAAGGCGCTGGTATCAGACAATGGTATGGCGTTTACGAGTGCAGAATTTGTGGCGTTTGTGTCGCCAACGGGATCCAATATACACCTCAAGGTCTGTGCCTGAATGCTGGTCACAGCGCATTTACCCATGGATGTGGGGTTTTATAACCCCAATGGAAGTCCTGGGCTCAGGACCATATGGTTTCCCATGACCTCCCCAGAATATGAATTTCCCCTTTAAGGAAGTGGGGCTTCCCCTTAACAAGGGAGAGTCCCAATTCTTTTAAAAACCTCGACCTGAATGCTGGTCGGGGAAGGAAACTCTTAGGGGAGTGGAGGAGTTTTGAACTTTTGTATTGCATTAAACCTTGTTTGTTAATTTCTACTTGTCGTCTATGCGTTCTGCTTACCACGGATTCAACAACTGCGATCGTTTCTGGGGAAGGTCTGCACCTGAAGCAGAATGGGACGAACATCCTTGTAGGTGGGTTTTGCTAATGCTGTTGGGAGGTATTTAAACTAGTTCACCAGAGTGTTTATGCAATAGAGACACAGAATTTGAGCTTCAAGAGAGTATGGTGAGGCTGGATGGCCTCTGGTTAAGACAGAGGAGTTAAAAGTGTGTAGTGACACCTGGAGTTGTGATGTTGCCATCGCCGATACATGGTTGAAGGAGGGGCAGGACTGACAACTCAACATTCTGGGCATGGGATCTTCAGGGTGGCACAGTAGTTAGTACTGCTGCCTCACAGAACCAGGGACCTGGGTCAATTCTGGCCTTGTGTCACTATGTTCTGCCTGTGTCTGTGTGGGTTTCCTCCAGGTGCTCTGGTTTCCTCCCACGGTCCAAAGATGTGTGGATTAAATCTGGCATTTTCAAAGTGAGGGTCGCAATCCGCGGGTGGGTCACGGGCGGCTGTCGGGAGTGTCACGGAGCCAGCCATTGCGGCGTTCCCAGTCGCGGGAATTCACGCCCAACAGTCTCAGCAGCTGGCTTTTGAAAATGTCGGCTGAAAGCGGCTTTACAAATGGCAGCCGCGACCAGCTAAAAAAATGCGGGCGCACTGCGCATGCGTGCCTGCTCATCAGTGCGCTTGCGGCACAGGAGTGTTGGGACCTGAACCCGGGGTCAAAGTGCGATCGCAGCATGCCGGTGGCTGACTGCGTGGTGATCACCGATGATGAACAAGGCTATGACCTCGATCTGTTTTACATCCCTAAATGATCTGGAGAGAGTACATTCCTCATGGATTAATCATGGACAGAACTGAACGTTTACCAAGGGATGTAATGAAAGCAACGGAAATCATCACATCGTCGCCCTCTGTGTACTGAAGGGTGGCTATAAGTTTTTTGCTGACATTTTAGACTACATTAAAGCATTGAATCGAAACAGTGACCAGTCAAGCCCAATGATGGCGGACTTCATCCGCTTGAAGAGTTACTGTAGTGATCAGTAAACAGGGGAGCTACTCCGAGTTTACAAACCGAGGTACGAAATCCACGCTTTCCTCCTAGTGAAATTGTCCTCTCTGGCAGAAATCTTTTCAATTCTAAATGAACGGAACCTCAAATTGCAAGGGAAGGATGATGATTGCTTTCAGCACTGTGAAGAAATCGCAGCTTTCCAAAAGTCATTGAAAGCTTGACAATTGCGAGGGCAAAGCTAAAATTACTAAATGTTCCCCACATTGTTACAACACATCAAAGAAAACAGCACTAGTCAGGAAACTGTCAATGGACTGGCAAGCCTGACTCGAAATGAAGCTGACTGACCTTCTGCGCCTCAGCTTTGACAGCACATTAAAAGCATGGAAAAGTCAATGACACTGTCAGCATTCTGGAGTAGCATCTCCGAGGAGTAGCCGGAGCTGAGTAAAACTAGCATTTTGTTGCTTTTGTCCTTCACAACGACCTACATGTGCGAGGTTGGAGTTTCCATCCTCACAAAGATGAAGACGGCACAAAGGAACTGGCTCAATCCTACACCTGATATGTGCATAGCCCTCTCTTCCTCTGAACTTGATTTGGAATGGGATTGTGAAGACCAAGCAGGCTCACCTCTCACATTAAAGGTAAGAGGAAAATGGTGGGTCACGAATGTCGGCCGGCGTGGGTCACGAAGGTCGGCCGGCGTGGGTCGTGAAGGTCGACAGGCGTGGGTCGTGATCGTTGGCCAGTTGGTAAAAATGGGTCCCCGGAAAAAAAAGTTTGAAAAACACTGGGTTAAGTGGACCGGCAATACTAAATTGCCCCTTTGTCCAGATGTGCAGGTTAGGTTACGGGGTTATGGGGATAGAGTGCTCATTCAAAGGATCGGTGCAGACCCAATCCCGCTGTAGGAATTCTATGACAGGAGAGGGTGTAAAAGAGGAGGTGGTGTTGCATTATTAATTAAGGAGGGACAATATCTTGGAAGAGTTTTCTAATGAGGCTTTGGGGGTAGAGCTCAGGAACAAAAAGGGAGCAGTCACACTGCTGGGAGTGTATTATAGTGCAGGCATTGTCAAACTCAGGGGCGTGACCCACGGGTGGTCGCGGAGCTGTCTGTTGCAGCGCTCCCGATCGCGCAAATTTGCGCGCAACAGCCGCAGCAGCCGGCTGTTAAGAACACCAGCTGCAAGCGGCCTTCAAAATGGCCGTGAACATGTAAAAAAAATGCGGCCGCACTGTGCATGCGTCCAGATCATCACCACACATGCGCAAAACTATGTGCATGCGCGCCGATGATCAGCACGCATGCGCAGTGCGGCCGCTTTTTTTTTAAAATGGTCGTAGCTTTTTGTTTTACAAGTTCGGAGGGGGGGGGGTTTATTCATTTATTTTATTCATTTAATTTTTAATTTTTAAATTTATTTTATTCTTTTGTTTTACAAGTTCGGGGGGGGGGGTTTATTTGATAAAACTTTACTTGAAAAAAATGCAGTACTTTGGACAGTTGGAGACTCCATAATTTCCGACCCCGGAAGGCTTCACCTTCATCCAACAGGTTCCATTGGAGGAGCGTGTACGAGGGCCGAAGGGACCCAAAACCATTTCCTCCATTTTTGTCAGCAGCAAACAAGGTAAGAGAAAATGGTGGGACACGCAGGTCGGCCGGCGTGGATAGCGAAGATCGGCCGGCGAGGGTCCCGAAGGTCACTGCACTATAGAAAGATGGGATTGCACAAGAGATTGTGCAGAGGAGATTGACCAGTACATTGCCTGGGAGGAGCATTTTAGCTGTGAAGAAAGGCTGGATAAGCTTGGGTTGTTTTCTTTAGGAGCAGAGAAGGCTTGAGGGATGACCTGATTTGAGGTGTATATGATTGAGGGGCATCGACAGGGTGGATAAAAAAAACAGCAGTTCTCCTTAGTTCAAGGGTCAATAACAAGGGGGCATCAGGTGAAAGGCAGGAGGTTTAGAGGGGATTTGAGGAAAGCCTTTTTCGCCCAGAGGCTGGTGGGAATCTGGAATGCACAGTCTGGGAGAGTAGTTGAGTGAGACAGGAAACCTCACAATCTTTAAAAAGTACTTGGATGAGCACATGGAATGTCCTAACATTCAAGGCTATGGGCCAAGTGCTGGAAAGTGTGGGATTAGTGTAGATTAGAGTAGTTTTTGTTTTGTCGGTGCAGGCTTGATGGGCCGAAGGGCCTCTTTTGTACTATATAATTCTATGAATTAGTGAATATGACAACATACCTTGGAAGTGGTTCTGGGTCAGTTACATCCAGAGCTGCTCCACGAATGACCCCATTCTGGAGCACTTTCACCAACGCATCCTGATCAACTATTCCACCTGGCAATACCAAAAAAACGAACTCGATTAATCTGGACTCTTATGTTGTACTGAAGGCGGAACAAAGACCGTAAATATGTTAAAACCTTGCCTGCAAACTGGCAATAATAATAATATTTATTAGTGTCACAAGTAGGCTTACATTAACACTGCAATGAAGTTACTGTGAAAATCCCTTAGTCGCCACACTCCTGTTCGGGTACACTGAGGGAGAATTCAGAATGTCCGATTCACCTCGCAAGCACGTCTTTTGGGACTTGTGGGAGGAAACTGGAGCACCCGGAGGAAACCCACGCAGACACTGGGAGAACATGCAGACTCCGCACAGACAGCGACCAAGCTGGGAATCATACCCGGGTTCCTGTCATTGTGAAGCAACAGTGCTAACGCTACCGTGCGGCCCATCTTTTAACAAAAATTGTGCTGGAGTTGTGCTAACCTAATTATAATCATGAGGTGTATCATGAAATAGCTGTCTGTCGATTGGGGAAACATCTTGCATCTAGCTCACACCCTTAATGTCAAATTTCTTCAAAGGATACCACAACTCAAAAACTTGTTAAATCTGTAGGGCAAAAGTAAATAATTGGTTCAGATAACCACTATCTCACGAGCTCATCTTGGATTAGTGTCCATGATATTGTCACATGAGTGTCCCTTTAAAAAAGGGTGTTGTCTTATCACATGGCTTCAGTGATGTCATTGTGTGGGTGGAGCTGGGCTGTGGCTTTGTGCGCCGCTTTTGGTTTTGCTTTGACATTTGACTGCTGTGGACTCAGACAGGAGAAAGAGGTGTTTTGGCCTGTCTCTCTCTAGTTTCATTTAAAATATCTGTTCCGGTAAAAATCACCTTGGTGGTGGCTTTTAAGACATAGCTTGCTTTACGGAAGGGTTTAAACCTGATGGTGAGACGGGGGTCAGAATCTCAGGGAAAGTCAGCCTTATTCAAGTCAGAATGCAGAGGGCTGGGCCACGCCCTTGGGGTTTATGGGATTTTGTTTTTGAATTGCAACAGTTAAGGGGGGATTCATTAAGTGTTATACATAGATTACTGTAGCTGTGGGGTATCTTTATGTTTGTAATTGATAAAGATTTGTGCTGTGTGTTTATATAAATGTTAACTCAATTCTTAGAATAAAGCTTATTTAGATTAAAGTGTCTGGGACGACTTGAATTACACCTCAAGTGAAGGCACTTGTGCTCATCCTAGCCAAATTCAACAAAAAGTTATAGGTCAGGTGAACTCCATAATACACAGTGGAGCTTTTAAACACTGGCCCATAAGAAGATATTGTTATACTTGAGACAGCAGACTGGTTTAATGTCTTACCTGAAACATGGCACATATACCCAAGTCACGGTGCGTGTCTTGAGCTTACAACCGTTGAAATATTCCAATGGTTTAATCTCCCTTCTCACATGGTCATTATAATGTATAATTCTAATGTGTTTGATCCTTTCCTCCTATCTTTGTTGACAGTATGCTGCCCATTGGTGAAACGATTGGACCAGATTTGCTGATGGTATCCTCTTTTACCTTTTAGCTGCTTCGATTGCTTGTTCTAAATAGACTCTTGGGTGAATTGGATGAATCAAAATTTCTTCCAATTTAATTCACCTGAGACTGACGCCATTAATGCTCTCTTCTCTGATTGCTGTTCAAGCCAATTCTGATAGTGTGGAATCTTAATTGTGAGCTCAGATTCTTTGCATTTTTTCTGTCACCAAAACCATTTCTTCACTTTCTTCTCAACTGTTTTGCCTCTAATCCATGAGATTTAACTTTCCAATTATTCTCCAAGCTAGCCTTCAGCTTCTTTCAATTATAACTCATGAAGAAGGCTGAAACTGGCAGCGTCCTTAACCATCTTTATCAGCCAGTTCCTTACTGAGCTCTGTGCTTCTTTGAATCAATATCAAAATCTTTACTCTCATCATAAAATACCGTATATCCTCCTTGCCAAAACCCTCTTCAACCCTTTTGTACTATGTGCTCCTCCAATACTTCTCTATTCCTTGTTCCCTTTATGGTCCAAATGCTCTTTCAGGCACCAAGCCAGTCCTCTAGACACCCTCCCGAGTTCACAGAGTCAAAGAACTGTTACATCACAGAAGGAGGCCTTTGGAACAGCATATCTGCACTGGCTCTCCAAATGAGCAACTCACTTCGTTCCATTCCACCACCTTCTCCCTGTAATCCTGCACATTCTTCCGTTTCAGAGAACAGTCTACTTCACTCTTGAATGCTTCAATTAAACCTTCACCTACCACACATTCAGGCTGAGCATTCCAGACCTTAACCATTGGCTGCATGAAAAGGTTTTTCCTGATATAATCATTTCTGCTTTTACCAATGACTTTAAATCTGTGCCGTCTCATTATCGATCCTTTCACAAGTGGGAACATTTTCTTCCTACCTACGCTGTCCATATCCAGATCCATCAAGATTTCAAATACCTCTACTAAATCTACCGCAGCTGCTTTCTTAGACTGACTTGCAATGCTGTTTTTTTCTTTAAAAAAAATAAATAATTTAAAGTACCCAATTCATTTTTTTTCCAATTAAGGGGCAATTTAACATGGCCAATCCACCGACCCTGCACATCTTTGTGTTGTCGGGGTGAGACCCACGCAGACACGGGGAGAATGTGCAAACTCCGCACGGACCCGGGGCCGGGATCGAAACTGGGTCCTCGGTGCCTTGAGGCAGCAGTGCTAATAACTGCACCACTGTGCCACCCTTGTAATTATCATGTACCACTGATGGTTAGTTTCACTTTTTCGTATTCCATTAAGTCTCTGAGCTCAGTCAAGTACAAAATAGAGGTGAAGTGTATTTTCGCCTGTCTTGGTTCATGGCTCTTGCCTATGGATCTGTAGGTGGTAGGTTCCAGTCCACACCTGCACTTCAGCACATAGTCTAAGTACACTCTCCCGTGCAGTAAGGTCTTGGCCCTCCATTGAGGTTTTGCCTGTTGTGGCATTCTAGCATTTATGGTGTAAAAATCCCTTCACACAGCTTGAAGAAGAACAGGAAGCTTTTGTGATTTCCGAGCCATTCTTCTTCCCTTAACCAACTTCCACAGCACAAATGAAATGAGTATTTAACTTATTATTGTGTGAGCTCTTTCAGAGGGTTGGTGTAGAGTTGATTGGCCAAATGGCCTCCTTCTTCACTGTAGGGATTCTATGGACTCTATGGATTTCCCACAAATTTTTCTATGTACTACTTTGGTCTCACCACAATCCCATTTATATCTGTTCTTGCGCATGACATTATTACATACAATTGACTGGATACATTTTATGCAAAACATTTATTGTATTATCACTCTATATCACTTTTGTGCAACACTTGTATGCAATGCTATGGAATGCTCCTTGATCATTCTAACTTAATCAAGTTAATTCTACAATATCTGCTTGTTACCATGTGATTGACTCCTAATTCCGATCTTACCAGCCTTCCATTTTTGCAATGGCTGCATTGGATTATGAATACATTAAAACAACTGAAACGTTCCAGGTTAGAGCTCACAATGCTTTTCTTAAGAACATTAAATAACAAATGCCTTTACTTAGAACTTTAACTTCTATCATAGCAAATCATTTGAGGAAAGACATGAACTAACCCAGTAAATTTTAAAAACTGTGCCACCCCAGAGTTAATTTATGAAAAGTTACAGATTTTATGATGATTTCCTTTGTTAGTTTTGCTCGCGTTCATCTCTTCTAACACAGATAGCAGTGTGTTAGGAACACTGCACCTTGCTAACAGATAATGGGAATGATTCCCACTCTCCAGTAAATGCAGTGGAAGTGTGAGTTTTGTTATCACGTACATATAATTAAGTGTCCCAGTGATATCTTTATTATCTTTAATTCTCAAGGAAAAATGTTTCTTGCAACTGTCATTTCCAGTCATGCAATCAACCAGGTTAGGTGATTGGCCACGCTAAATTGCCCCTTAATTGGAAAAAAATAATTAGGTACTGTAAATTTATTTACAATAAAGTCATGCGATCAACTTCCACAAGTACACTGACTATATTCAGTCACACCTCCAGCACTTTTCTCAGTTCCTCCATATTGTCCATTGCCATTGGTTGTCCTGTATGTAGACTTGAATGAGCCACAATTTCCAGCTCTTAAACAATGGGAAGACTGAAGTTATCACCTTCAGGTCCAGCCATCAATTGTATACACTTACCAGCGATTCCCTCAACCCCCCCCCCCCCAACCACCATCACACACACACAAACTGTTCATAACATTGGCAGCCTATTTGATCCTGTCCTGAACTTCTGATTCCATATCCTATCCATTTACCACTTTCTCATCCAGCACCTGCCTCGACTTCAGCCCATCTTCTGCTGAAACTCTTAAGCAGGCTTTTGTTACCTCCAAACTGAACTATTCCAATACTATTGTGGATGGCTTCCAATTCTTCACTCTCATAGACATAGAATGTACAGTGCAGAAAGAGGCCATTTGGCCCATCAAGTCTGCGCCGACCCTTGGAAAGAGCACTCCACACCTCCACCCTGCCACCATCACCCAGTTACCTCACCCAACCTTTTTGGACACGAAGGGCAGTTTATTGTGGCCAATCCACCTAACCTGCACACCTTTGGACTGTGGGAGGAAACCGGAGCACCCGGAGAAAACCCACGCAGACACAGGGAGAATGTGCAGACTCCGCACAGACAGTGCCCCAAGCCTGGAATCGAACCTGGGACCTTGGAGCTGTGAAGCAACTGCTAACCACTTCAACTCATCAAAAACACTGCAGCCTCTTGTAGCCTGAACCAAGTCCTGCTCGTCCATTACCCCTATATACTTGCTATCATACCTTGGCTCCCAGTCCTTAATAATTCAGATTTTTATCTTCTTTTCCTTTCTTTATCCTTATGACATCCTACAACCCTGCATTGTCCCCTCATCTTGCTGTACCCTCGAATCTACCATCAGCTGTCCAGACCCAATCACTGAAATTTGCTTTTGAAATCCCTGCAGCTCCCTTTCCTCGAATAAGGCCCTCCGCTTACAACCCACTTCATTCATCAAGATTTTTATCACACCTCCTGGCATCTTCTTTGTCTCTGCACCATTTTTGTCCGATTATGCTTTTGCTACCTACAAGGTGCCAGATCAGTACAATTGCTGTTAATTCCATGTGTCTAGCAGCAGTACTGAACTATTGTTAAATTTCCTTTGCCAGTGGGCAGTCCGTTATGCTTATTATCATCTGGAGAGCCTGTTGCAGACGATTGCTCCATTGTCAAGTCTGAGAGGTGCTGGGCCAAGTCATGGTTGATCCTTACGGATTGGGAAAGGCAGGTTCTGTGAAAGGAAACAGGCTCAACATGTTTAGCTGAAATGATTACATAAATGCTTGGGCAACAGGAACTGCTGTTTTGGCTGGTCCCAGTGAGCCCAAAATGTCGAAGCCATCTATCATCGGATCCAAGACTGTTTCAGTGAAGAGGAGAATAAACGTGGAATCCTGTGAACCAGTCCAAAAGCCTTAATGATTTTGAGTTAGAAATGTGTCATATAAGAGTTTCACAATTACAGATGTTAAAGGAAAAAAGGAAAATAAACTAATTTAGTCATAAATAGGTAGGTAAACTGTGAAAAACAGTTTTTCAGACTACAGCTAATGTTGTAAAGTAAGCAATAACATGTTTTCCTACCTCGGGAGATATTGATGAGAGTGGCGTTGGGTTTCATTAGATTAAGCTCTCTTTCCCCAATCAGTTTGTAGGTTTGAGGAGTCAGATTCACAACTAACATCACAAAGTCTGACTCCTGGAGGAGATCATCAATCTTAGCACAGTAACAGGCCCCAACCAGCCTTTCCTCTTCCTCAGTCCTAAAGACAGATCAGGCAAGTGCTGTAATTAATATAAAGAAACTGAATTTTGAGTCCCATCTAGACATTTTGGTTAATTTTTAACAGCAACAGACCTGTGAAAAATCCCCTCTGTCTTAATGTTTAATCCTCTCACTGTCCAGCTTTGCCCAATGGGGTACTTTCAAATGGACATTAAGTTGAAATCACCTCCAAATTCATATCATCTGTTGCTTACTGACAATTTCCCTTGTCCTTTTGTCAACATACAAAAACACTGAGATACTGTCATGTTAAATTTAGTTGGAACTCAGAATACATTTGGGGTAACTGTGCAATTCTGGTCTCCATACTACAAAAACGATATTGAAGCTTTGGAGGAAATGCAGTAAAGATTTCAAACATCCAGGTAGGAAGAAAACAGAGGATGCAATTTCATGGTAGGATTGAGATGTTGCAGCTATTTTCTGTGGAAAAAGAGTTTACTGAGAGGAAGATATGAAAGGGGTCTTTAGAATTAGGAATGCGATGGATGAGCAAAAAGTGGGTGAGTCCAGAAAAAGAATGTTTAGATATAAAGCATTCATTAATAGATCAAATAAAGGATTTAGGAGGAATTCTTCACACAGAGGGAGGTTGAGAGTGTGGAACACACTGTCATAGAGTGGTTGAGTAGATCGCACTGACAATGTAAAGGGGGTGATTGCTGTACATCTGAGCGAGAAGGGCATCGAGGGATATTTGTCAGTGTGCAAGGAAATAATTGGATTGGGTCATATGAAGTATAACCACTGGCATGTTCAAAAGGCATCTTGACAAACACATGGATAGGAGGGTATAGAGGGATACGGTATAAGGAAGTGCTGAGGGTTTTGGCAGAGGTTGGTATGACCAGTACAGGCTTGGAGGGCTGAAGGGCTTGTTCTTGTATTGTTCTTTGTTCTTTGTATTGCCAAGTTTGCGGACAACACAAAAATTGGTGGGAAGACAAGTGGTGAGAACAACACAAAGGGCGGGATTCTCTGACCCCCCCGCCGGGTCGGAGAATCCCGGGGGCGGCGTGAATCCCGCCCATCCGCTCCGACGACCGTATTTTCCGCTGCTGATTTTCGGGCAGGGGCGGGATTTACGCCACGCCGGTCGGGGGCCATTGGCAGTGGCCCCCCCATCATTTCTCCAGGCCCCGATGGGCTGAGCGGCCGTCAGTTCCTGGTCAGTCCCGCTGGCGTGAAATGGACATGGTCCCGCACGGCGGGACCTGGCTGGTAGGTCTTCAAGTGAAGTCCTCGGGGGGGGCGCGGGGGGGATCCGGGCCCCCACGGTGGCCTGGCCCATGATCGGGGCCCACCAATTTGCGGGCGGGCCTGTACCGTGGGGGCACTCCTTCCTTACGCGCCGGCCTCTAGGGCTCCGCCATGGCCGGCGCGGAGAAGAATGCGCATGCGCAGGAAACACGTCGGCCGGTCTGCGCATGCGTGGAACCACGCAGGTGGTTCTGCGCATGCGCCAATTTGCTCCGGCCCTTCGGCGCGGTGCCAACCCCTCCGGCGCCGGTCTAGCCCCCGGAAGTGCGGAGGATTCCGCAACTTCCGGTTGGTCCGATGCCAGAGTGGTTCGCGCCATTCTTGGCGCCGGCGTCGGGCCATCCCGCCAATTGCGGGAGAATCCCGCCCAAAGAGTCTACAGAGGGATATAGACAGGTTAAGTGAGTGGGCAAAAACTTGATGGAGAGAATATAATGTAGGAAAATGTGAAGTTATGCACTTTGGTTGGAAGAATAAAGGAGCTGAATATGATTTAAATGGAGAAAGGCTGCAAAATGCAACACAACGTGATCGGGGGTCTTTTGTGAGGGCCACGAAGAATCCAGCACGAGTTTATAGTCAAACAGAAAGTAACTTTATTTACAACAATGTATACACAGCACCAGTTGTTCACTACTGGTTCCCTCTCTAACCAATACCACACTGACCAGCTCTATTTGTACAGTTGCAAAGCTAATGATTGCCCACCCCCTTCCCCTCATTGGGGGAGCACATATTCCCCAAGGCACATGGGGTAACCAATTGTCCCCAGACAAGAGGGTCAAAGCAGGTTGTAACAGTTTCTTGTGCATAAATCATAAAAAGCAGGCATGCAAGTTCAGCAGGTAATAGGGAACGCAAATGGAATGTTGGTCATTATTCCAAAGGGAATGGAGTATAAAAATGGGGAAGTCTTGCTAAAACTATTCAAGGCACTTGTTAGACCACACCTGGAATACTGTGAACAGTTTTGGTCCCCTTATCTAAGGAAATATAAACTGGCATTAGAAGCATTCCAGAAATGGTTCACTAGTTTGATCCCAGATTTTCTAATGAGGAGAGGTTAAGTAGGTTGGGCCTGGACTCATTGGAGTTCAATTTGTGGATTGTAATACCAAAAGTATTGCAAGGTGGAAACCAGGGAAACGTCCTGAAAAAGTGCCAACCACCATTTTCCAAAGCCCTCAGTGTGCCAGAATCTGTGTTTACAAGACAAAAGGAGCCTCCATTTCAGTAATTCAAGTTGCCTCAGAACGCTGTGAATCTGTTCCCATAGCGAGGTCGCTGGCGGTTTTTAGCTCGAGGGGCTCTGTCCACATCAAACATGGCTAACCAGGTGTTTCTCCCACTCTTAGCAGCAGCTATTGATGTGTGTTGGAAGGATTTTGCAGGTTGTTACTTAACTTGTTTGACCGCATTATGAACACACTTTCCTTCACCATTTAAGTCCTTGGGTGGGAATCGAACCTGGAGCTTCTGGTTCAGAGGCAGAGGCGCTGCCCACTGTGCCACAAGACCTCTTTGTTCATTGATGAGCCATTACATAATACTTTGTTCACTGTCGCAGCAAACGCTTATAGACCCTTTCCAGCTGTACAGATTTTCACAGGAGCTGAACGAGCTTCATTCTTTCAAACGAGCAGCCAGCAGTCCAAACCTTCCCCAAATTACCAAGAAGGAGGTAATCAAAAAGAAGAGCAGAAAAGGAATACTCTGTTCATCACCTTTTTACTACTGAGCAGAACCAGAAATCTCTGTCTGAGGCAGTTGGTGCCTTCCAAGGAGATGATTCTGGAGAGCATGCACCTTATACATCCTCAAGGAGAACAGAGAACATGTTCGGAGTTTAATGCCTCTGGCAGGTAAGGGAGAATTATTGTTTAATTCTTTGACTGGATCTGTGTGATGATGGCTCGGCCAGCATTTATTGCCAATCCCTAATTGCCCTTGCACTGATTGGCTTCCCAGGCAATTTCAGAGGGCATTTAAGAGTCAACCATATTGCCGTGGATCTGGAGTCACATGTAAGCCAGACCAGGTGAGGATGGCAGATTTCCTTCCCTAGGACATCAGTGAACCTGATGGGTTTTTCAGACAATCAACAATGCTTTCATGATCATCATTAGCCTTTTACTTCCAGATTTTTATTGAATTCAAATTCCACCACCTGCCCAGGTAGGATTCAGACCTGGGACTCCCTGTATCACTCGTCCAGTGACAATACCAATACCTCATCACCTCTCCTCCACGTGTGTTTAATACGATGGGAATAAAGTGTGTTTAATACGATGGGAAGGGGAGGAGATCTAGAGTAAAGGGTTAACTCTAATTTTTAAAAAAATATATTTTATTGAAAATTTTTGGTCAACCATCACAGTACATTGTGTATCCTTCACACAATAATATAACAGTATAAATAACAATGACCTGTTTTATAAACAAAGAATAAATAATATATAACGAAAACTAAAACTAAATGGCAACTGCCTTGTCTCAGATAAACACTCTCCAAAAATATGATTTAACAGTCCAATATACAATTATTTATAGCAACGACCTATACATATTATACATATATATTAATAACCCTGAGACTCCTTCTGGTTCCTCCCCCCCCCCCCCCCCCCCCGGGCTGCTGCTGCTGCCTTCTTCTTTTCCATTCCCTCTATCTTTCTGTGAGGTATTCGACGAACGGTTGCCACCGCCTGGTGAACCCTTGAGCCGATCCCCTTAGGACGAACTTAATCCGTTCCAGCTTTATAAACCCTGCCATGTCATTTATCCAGGTCTCCACCCCCGGGGGCTTGGCTTCCTTCCACATCAACAGTATCCTGCGCCGGGCTACTAGGGACGCAAAGGCCAAAACATCGGCCTCTCTCGCCTCCTGCACTCCCGGCTCTTGTGCAACCCCAAATATAGCCAACCCCCAGCTTGGTTCGACCTGGACCCCCACTACTTTCGAAAGCACCTTTGTCACCCCCACCCAGAACCCCTGTAGTGCCGGACATGACCAGAACATGTGGGTGTGATTCGCTGGGCTTCTCGAGCATCTCGCACACCTATCCTCTACCCCAAAGAATTTACTGAGCCGTGCTCCAGTCATATGCGCCCTGTGTAACACCTTAAATTGAATCAGGCTTAGCCTGGCACACGAGGACGATGAGTTTACCCTACTTAGGGCATGCGCCCACAGCCCCTCCTCAATCTCCTCCCCCAGCTCTTCTTCCCATTTCCCTTTCAGCTCATCTACCATAATCGCCCCCTCGTCCCTCATTTCCCTATATATATCTGACACCTTACCGTCCCCCACCCATGTTTTTGAGATTACTCTGTCCTGCACCTCATGCGTCGGGAGCTGCGGGAATTCCCTCACCTGCTGCCTCGCAAAAGCCCTCAGTTGCATATATCGGAATGCATTCCCTTGGGGCAGCCCATATTTCTCGGTCAGCGCTCCCAGACTTGCGAACTTCCCATCTACAAACAGATCTTGCAGTTGCGTTACTCCTGTTCTTTGCCATATTCCAAATCCCCCATCCATTCTCCCCGGGGCAAACCTGTGGTTATTTCTTATCGGGGACCCCACCAAGGCTCCCGTCTTTCCCCTATGCCGTCTCCACTGTCCCCAAATTTTCAAAGTCGCCACCACCACCGGGCTTGTGGTGTAGTTCCTCGGTGAGAACGGCAATGGGGCTGTCACCATAGCTTGTAGGCTAGTCCCCCTACAGGACGCCCTCTCCAATCTCTTCCACGCCGCTCCCTCCTCTTCTCCCATCCACTTACTCATCATTGAGATATTGGCGGCCCAGTAGTACTCACTTAGGCTCGGTAGTGCCAGCCCCCCCCCCTATCCCTACTACGCTGTAAGAATCCCTTCCTCACTCTCGTGGTCTTCCCGGCCCACACAAAACTCATGATACTCTTTTCGATCCTTTTGAAAAAAGCCTTCGTGATCACCACCGGGAGGCACTGAAACACAAAGAGGAATCTCGGGAAGACTACCATTTTAACCGCCTGCACCCTCCCTGCCAGTGACAGGGATACCATGTCCCATCTCTTGAAGTCCTCCTCCATTTGTTCCACCAATCGCTTTAAATTTAACCTATGCAATGTACCCCAATTCTTAGCTATCTGGATCCCCAAGTAACGAAAGTCCCTTGTTACCTTCCTCAGCGGAAAGTCCTCTATTTCTCTGCTCTGCTCCCCTGGATGCACCACAAACAACTCACTTTTCCCCATGTTCAGTTTATATCCTGAGAATTCTCCAAACTCCCGAAGTGTCTGCATTATCTCTGGCATCTCCTCCGCCGGGTCCGCTACATATAACAACAAATCATCCACATACAGAGATACCCGGTGTTCTTCTCCTCCTCTAAGTACTCCCCTCCACTTCTTGGAACCCCTCAACCCCTTTCCTGCTCCTCCACCTTGGGAAATTCCAGCCGGTCCAGAAAGCCCATCATGCTCTCCCTCCCATCCGGGGGTTGAGCTTCGTATAATTTTTTATAAAATGTCTTGAACACTCCATTCACTCTCTCCGCTCCCCGCTCCATCTCTCCTTCCTCATCCCTCACTCCCCCTATTTCCCTCGCTGCTCCCCTCTTCCTCAATTGGTGGGCCAGCAACCTGCTCGCCTTCTCCCCATATTCGTACTGTACACCCTGTGCCTTCCTCCACTGTGCCTCTGCAGTACCCGTTGTCAGCAAGTCAAATTCTACGTGTAGCCTTTGCCTTTCCCTGTACAGTCCCTCCTCCGGTACCTCCGCATATTGCCTGTCCACCCTCAGAAGTTCTTGCAGCAACCGCTCCCGTTCCCTACTCTTTATGTGCTTTCCTTTATATGCCCTTATTGATATCAGCTCCCCTCTAACCACTGCCTTCAGCGCCTCCCAGACCACTCCCACCTGGACCTCCCCATTATCATTGAGTTCCAAGTACTTTTCAATGCACCCCCTCACCCTTAGACACCCCCCCTCATCTGCCATTAATCCCATGTCCATTCTCCAGGGTGGGCGCCCTTCTGTTTCCTCCCCCATCTCCAAGTCCACCCAATGTGGAGCGTGATCCGAAATGGCTATAGCCATATACTCCGTTCCCCTCACCTTCGGGATCAACGCCCTTCCCAAAACAAAAAAGTCTATTCGCGAATAGACTTTGTGGACATAGGAGAAAAACGAAAACTCCTTACTCCTAGGTCTGCTCAATCTCCACGGGTCTACTCCTCCCATCTGCTCCATAAAATCTTTAAGCACCTTGGCTGCTGCCGGCCTCCTTCCAGTCCTGGACCTCGACCTGTCCAGCCCTGGTTCCAACACCGTATTGAAATCTCCCCCCATTACCAACTTTCCCACCTCTAGGTCCGGGATGCGTCCTAGCATACGCCTCATAAAATTGGCATCATCCCAGTTCGGGGCATATACGTTTACCAAAACCACCGTCTCCCCCTGTAGTTTGCCACTCACCATCACGTATCTGCCCCCGCTATCCGCCACTATAGTCTTTGCCTCAAACATTACCGGCTTCCCCACTAATATAGCCACCCCCCTGTTTTTCGCATCTAGCCCCGAATGGAACACCTGCCCCACCCAACCTTTGCGTAGCCTAACCTGGTCTATCAGTTTCAGGTGCATTTCCTGTAACATAACCACGTCTGCCTTAAGTTTCTTAAGGTGTGCGAGTACCCGTGCCCTCTTTATCGGCCCGTTCAGCCCTCTCACGTTCCACGTGATCAGCCGGGTTGGGGGACTTTTTACCCCCCCCCCTTGTCGATTAGCCATCCCCTTTTTCCAGCTCCTCACCCGGTTCCCACGCAGCTGTGTCCCCCCCCAGGCGGTGCCCCCCCGCCCATCCCACCCCATTCCGGCTCCCCCCTCTCCCCAGCAGCAGCAGCCCAATAATTCCCCCCTCCCACCCCCCCTGCTAGATCCCCCACTAGCGTAGTTACACCCCCCATGTTGCTAATGGTTAACTCTAATGATAACTACGGAGTATGTGCACAAGGAGCTGCACCACAGTGATCACTCATTAAGAGAAGATGAATATGAAGCAGCTCAGGGAGCAGATCCAGCTATGTCTTGGTCTTATTAAATCTTTGTAAATAGTTTTTTTTTTAAAAAAACATGTTTATTAAGATTTTTTAAACAAAATTTTCAACCATACAACCCCCCCTCCCCCCGTAACACAAAAGAAGGAAAGCTCGCATAGCAAGACATGAACATGGCAAGTCAATGTGATACAGAGCTTTGTACATTGGATTCCTCCCGAACATATCAGTTTCCCGAATCGTTCATGTATTTTCTTGATCAAATGCCCCCCAGAAAGGCCGCCCTCCCCCCCCACCCCCAAAGAAAGATGTCCTCCCCCCCTGGGTTGCTGCTGCTGCTGTCCGACCTTCCTCTAATGCTCCGCGAGATAGTCCAGGAACGGTTGCCACCGCCTATACAACCCCTGCGCAGACGCCCTCAAGGCAAACTTTATCCTCTCCAACTTGATAAACCCTGCCATATCATTTATCCAGGCCTCCAGGCTGGGGGGCTTCGCCTCTTTCCACATTAACAAGATCCTTCGCCGGGTTACTAGGGACGCAAAGGCCAGAATGCCGGCCTCTTTCGCCTCCTGTACTCCCGGCTCGTCCACTACTCCACATAATGCTAGCCCCCAGCTTGGCTTGACCCGGACTTTCACCACCTTAGATACTGTTCCCGCAACTCCCCTCCAAAACCCCTCCAGTGCCGGGCATGACCAAAACATATGGACATGGTTTGCCGGACTTCCTGAGCACCTCCCACATCTGTCCTCCACCCCAAAGAACCTACTCAGCCTCGCCCCCGTCATATGCACTCTCTGAACGATCTTAAACTGTATCAGGCTAAGCCTGGCACACGAGGAAGAGGAATTAACCCTGCTTAGGGCATCAGCCCACAGCCCCTCCTCAATCTCCTCCCCTAGCTCCTCTTCCCATTTACCTTTCAGCTCCTCTACCAAAGCCTCCCCCTCTTCTTTCATCGCCTGGTATATCGCCGACACCTTGCCCTCCCCGACCCATACACCCAAAATCTCCCTGTCTTGAATCCCCTGTGCCGGGAGCAGCGGGAATTCCCTCACGTGCCGCCTCACAAACGCCCTCACTTGCATTTACCTGAAAGCATTTCCCGGGGGTAGTCCAAATTTCTCCTCCAGCGCCCCCAAGCTCGCAAACGTCCCGTCGATGAACAGGTCCCCCATTCTTCTAATCCCTGCCTGATGCCAGCTCTCAAACCCCCCGTCCATCCTTCCTGGGACAAACCGATGGTTACCCCTGATCGGGGACCACACCGAGGCTCCTATCGCTCCCCTATGTCGTCTCCACTGCCCCCAGATCTTTAACGTTGCCGCCACCACCGGGATTGTGGTGTACCTTGTCGGCGAGAGCGGCAGCGGTGCCGTCACCAGCGCCCCCAGGCTCGTTCCTTTGCAGGACGCCATCTCCAACCTCTTCCACGCCGCCCCCTCTCCCTCCATCACCCACTTACGGATCATCGCCACGTTGGCTGCCCAGTAGTAGCCACCCAGATTCGGCAACGCCAACCCTCCTCTATCTCTGCTACGCTCCAGGAACCCCCTCCTTACCCTCGGGGTCTTGCTTGCCCACACAAATCCCATGATACTCCTGCTTACCCTCTTAAAAAAGGCCATGGTAATCACTATTGGGAGGCATTGGAATACAAAAAGAAACCTCGGGAGAACCACCATTTTAATCGACTGTACCCTGCCCGCCAGCGAGAGTGGCAACATGTCCCACCTTTTAAAGTCCTCCTCCATCTGTTCCACCAGCCAGGTCAAATTAAGTTTGTGCAGTGCCCCCCAGCTCCTAGCTACCTGAATCCCCAAGTATCGAAAGCTCTTTTCCGTCCTCCTCAACGGTAGGTCGTCTATCCCTCTTCCCTGATCCCCCGGCTGCACCACAAAGAGCTCACTCTTTCCCACATGAAGCTTATAGCCCGAAAAGTCTCCAAACTCCCTTAGGATCCGCATGACCTCAACCATCCCCTCCACTGGATCCGCCACATACAGCAACAAGTCGTCCGCGTACAGCGACACTCGATGTTCCTCTCCCCCTCGGACCACCCCCTTCCATTTCCCCGACTCTCTTAACGCCATGGCCAAAGGTTCAATGGCTAATGCAAACAGCAGAGGGGACAGGAGGCACCCCTGCCTCGTCCCTCGGTACAGTCGGAAATACTCCGACCGCCGCCGGTTCGTGACCACACTCGCCACTGGGGCTCTGTACAGGAGCTTAACCCAACTAATAAACCCTCCCCCGAACCCAAACCTCCTCAACACTTCCCAGAGATACTCCCACTCTACTCGGTCAAAGGCCTTCTCCGCGTCCATGGCTGCCACAATCTCTGCCTCTCCCTCCACCAATGGCATTATTATCACATTTAGGAGCCTTCGCACATTGGTATTCAGCGGCCACCCTTTACGAATCCCGTCTGGTCCTCGTGAATCACCCCCGGGACACAGTCCTCAATCCTCGTAGCCAACATTTTTGCCAGCAACTTGTTCTTGGCCTCAAACGACACCCGCTTCCCCATCAGAATTGCCACCCCTCTATTCTTTGCATCCAGCCCCGAATGGAACACCTGTCCTACCCATCCCTTCCTTAACCTGACCTGATCTGCCACCTTCATTTGTGTCTCCTGAAGCATGACCACGTCTGCCTTCAGTTCCTTTAGGTGCACGAACACTCGGGCCCTCTTAACCGGCCCATTTAGGCCTTTCACATGCCACGTGATCAGCCGGATTGGGCGGCTACCCCCGCCCCCCCGCCGACTAGCCATCTCCTATCTTAGGCCAGTCCCGTGCCCGCGCCTCCCTCACCCTCCAGTCTCCCCGACGGGGAACCCCCGCCCCGACTACCTCTTCCATTTTCAGTTCCCCCTTGGCAAGTGCAGCAGCAACCCTATTGTCCCGTTCCCCCCCCCCCCCCCCCTAGATCCGCATCTAGCTCTTTTGCTCCCCCCATACTACTTCCGCGAGTCAGCTGACGTCTGCTGACCCCGGCTTCCCCCGCCTTCCCGTTGATCTCCCCCGTGTGGGAGTCTCTCCTTCTCCTTACCTTCCTCCATCCCCCCTCTCCCTAGCGCGCGAAAAAGCCCGCGCTTTCCTGAGCCAGCCCCGCTCCCCGTGGCGCAGCTCCTGCTGCGGCCTTATCCCAGTTTCCCCCATCCCCGAGTCTCACCTCCCTCCAGCACTGACTCCCACACTTCCCACCATCTCGTCAACAGAAAACAAAGAAGATTTTTAAAAAAAATTTTAAAAACAAGAACTCTTCCCACATCCCCCTCCATCATCCCACCCGTGAAACATTCTTTACCCATATTTACAGCCCTGTATACAGTCAACATCCCCCCATAACCACAGCCCCTCAGTTCGAGTCCAATTTTTCCGTTTGGATAAAGGTCCAAGCCTCTTCTGGCGTTTCAAAATAGTGGTGTCGGTCCTGGTACGTGACCCACAGTCGCGCAGGCTGCAGCATTCCGAACTTTTTTTATGCAGCACCGCCTTGGCCCGGTTGAAGCCAGCTCTCCTCTTTGCCACCTCCGCACTCTAGTCCTGGTAGACTCGGATCACCGCATTCTCCCATCTACTGCTCCGCACCTTCTTGGCCCATCTCAGGACACTTTCTTTGTCCGTGAAGCGATTGAACCTCGCCACTATCGCCCTTGGCGGTTCATCAGCCTTGGGTCTCCTCGCCAGGACCCGGTGAGCCCCTTCCAGCTCCAGGGGGCTCGGAGAGGCCTCTGCACCCATCAGCGACTGGAGCATCGTACTCACACACGCCCCAGCATCAGCTCCCTCCACTCCTTCGGGGAGACCCAGAATCCGGAGATTCTTCCTCCTCGACCTGTTCTCCAGCACCTAGAGTCTCTCGGCCCACCTCCTGTGCACCGCCTCGTGCGCCTCCATCTTTACCGCCAGGCCCAGGATCTCGTCCTCGTTTTCATTAGTTTTATCTCTCACCTCACGGAGCTCCACAGCCTGGGCCTTCTGGGTCTCCTTCAGCCCCTCGATCGCCAGCAGCATTGGCGCCAGCACCTTTTTAAGCTCCTCCACACAGCGCCTGAGGCATTCCTGCTGGTCCGGCCCCCATGCTGCTCGATCTCCGCCCTCCACCATCTTGTTTTTTCCCCTCTCGTTTTTGCCGCTGCTCCAAAGCCTTTTTCTCCGACGCTCCACCGCTAATCCCTGCCATACAACGTAAGGGGGACCTTACCTCACGTTCCCACACGGGATTCGATCAAAATATTTCCGTTGGGGCTCCTCTGGAGAGCCCAAAAGTCCGTGATAGCGGGAGCTGCCGAAATGTGCGGCTTAGCCGGAAGTCATCTTTGTAAATAGTTAGCATGTAACTAAATGTTTTTGAACAAACGGCCATTGCC
Organism: Scyliorhinus torazame; assembly: GCF_047496885.1. Classification (NCBI taxonomy): domain Eukaryota; kingdom Metazoa; phylum Chordata; class Chondrichthyes; order Carcharhiniformes; family Scyliorhinidae; genus Scyliorhinus; species Scyliorhinus torazame. Next base: position 266,154,686 of record NC_092712.1, read on the forward strand.
TCCAGCAAGATCTCTTCTCGAGGAAGGAGCAAACAAATCCCGAGATAAACCCAGTGACAAACACCCTCTCCTGCCCATCCAGGGTGCAGGTAGTGAGCTAAGCGCAGAGGCTAAAATTGTGCCAGTATGTCAATGTGTACCACTTTGTTACCCCATTATGTCTGTCTTCCTCAAAACACTGTTGAAGATATTCCTTTCATGGAACCTTTCACAAATCCTACCTCCTGTTCCTGTTGTGATACAGAATTTTCATATCGAATCCTTTGGCTCTTTGAGCAACTTTGTATCCAATCCGCCCCATGCCAATGATTCCAAGAGTGGCCTCCGTTACTTCTACTCCATACCAGTTCAAAGGGTAACTTTTGGTATCTGGAGAAGTTGCAATCTCCTGACCTAAAATTTAAAAAAAACAGTTTCAACCTCTCAGCAGAATTATTTCCTGATGCTGGAAAAAGGTGAAAATTGGTCAGGGTTACAAAAATCATCCCAGTTTCGCAATGAATAGGCAAACGATGTAAGAACTATTGCGATATTGGTTTCAAATGAAGGTAAGCAGTGTATCTGTGAGGTTGTGTGTAATAACATTCACGAGACCCACGGGGACACTTCAATTGATCTCTCCATGGGACTTGTGGAATACAAGCTTCCCCACTTGTGGGCGGATGCCCGCCCAGCTGGGGTTTGTAAATTTGCCTTGGGAAAGCCAGCCCAGGCTGGGACCGGCGTGATCAGTGGTCCCGGTTGTGATCTTTGGTCCCGGCTCTGGATCACTGTCCGTGTGGAGTTTGCACATTCTCCCCGTGTTTGCATGGGTTTCGCCCCCACAACCCAAAGATGTGCTGGGTAGGTGGATTGGCCACGCTTAATTGCCCCTGAACTGAAAAAAAGATGAATTGGAAACTCTAAATATTTTACAAAAGAAAACCTCATTTAACTTACCTTCTCGGGCATCTGAACTTTTATGGGTTTTTTTTTTTGAAATTTATTTATTTAAAACAGATTTGTAACATTTACAGAGAAAAAAGACGGCCATATACAAAAGCCATAACATATTGAAAATGAACAGTGGGAAAGAATAAACATATTAATAAGGCACTTCCCCTATCACCTCTGTTTGCCCATGCCCTATGTGTTCAACTAAACTAATGTGGCTCTAATCCCCCCACCCACCCCTCCCCTCCCCGGGTGCTGCTGCTGTCGGTCTCCGCTGTTCCCTGCAAGCGACTTTCTCCCCCGGGGGATCCCTGATCACCCCCCGCCCCTTGCCCACTTAAGTCTCCTCTGCTCTCCATCCCGGCTCCCCCCCCCCCCCCCCGAGGCTTGATCTGCCAGGTCCGCCCTGCGCTTGGCCCTAGCCCGCCCCTTCTACTCTCCCTGGTGCCCCCTGACCTACGCTAGCTACGCTGACCCCTGCCCTTGGCGCCTGACTGTCTACTGCCCAAGTGCTCGGGCCCTCCCCCCACACACCAAGGACCCATTAACCTGACTGTATCTCCCCGTGCCCTTTCAAGTCCCTTAACCAGCCCCAAGCCCATCCCCCATCAGAGGCCCCGATCTCCCGCCAAAAGATACCAAGTGCAGGGCCCCCGCTGCAGAGCCACTCTATCTCTCCGCCCCCCCCCCCCTCCACTCGTTGCAATCTCTCAAAATCACCCTAAGCAGTGCGCCCTCCAGCCCCCGCTCTCTGTCCAGGCTGAAAACAATCTTAGTTAAAACATTACAGTACAGGATAATTTAACAGACCGCCGCCACACAAAAGCCCTGTGAGCCCAGGGTCCTTTAGTTCAAGTCCAGCTTCTTCTTTTAATAAAAGTCCATTCCTAGTCAAAGCAAGTTAGGTTAACAGACCGCCGCCACTGTAGAGCACTGAAAGAACTAAGTGCCCGTTAGTTCAAGTCCAGCTTCTTACTCTTTAATGAAGGCCCAAACCTGTTCTGGTGTCTCGAAGTAGTTGGAGTTCCTCAAACGTAACCCAAAGCTTTGCAGGATACAGCATTCCAAACCTCACCTGCTTTTTGTAGAGGGCTGCCTTTACCTTGATGAATCCTGCATGCCTCTTGGCCAGCTCCGTTCCCAAGTCCTTGTAGATGCGCACCTCGCAGTTCTCCCATCTGCTGCTCCTCTCCGCCTTGGCCCATCGCAGCACACGATCCCCGTCAGCAAGCCGGTGAAAGCGAACCACCATGGCCCTCAGTCGGTCGCCCGTCCTGGGCTTCCTTGCGGGGGCTCTATGCGCCCCATCCAACTCCAGGGGTCGAGGGAAGGCCTCCGGTCCCATCAGCGCCCCGAGCATACCCATCACGTATGCACCCGCATCCGATCCCTCACAGCCCTTGGGGAGGCCCACGATCTTCAGGTTCTGCCTCCTGGCTCTGTTCCCCAGCGCTTCAAGCTGCTCCTGCATCCTCCTCTGGCGGGAGTTCAGCTCCTCCACCTCGTGCCCCAGCTCCGTTACCGTGTCCGCCTGGGTGGAGAGCTTCACCTCGACCTCCCTTAGCGCCTTCTCTTGGACCTCCTGTGCCTCGACCATTCGGTCCATCACCGCCCTCATCGGGTCCAACGTGTCCCTCTTCAGTTCGGTGAAACAGTTCCTAAAAAACTCCATCTGTTGCTCCCTTGGCCAGTGAGCCTCCGCTTCCTGGTCCCTGCCATCCGCCATGCTTCGCCGCCAGGTCTGGGGTCCCCGCTGCTCCTGCTTCGATCTTTGCCGCTCCACTCGACCACTTCTGGTCCAACCGTCCATACCCCGGGAGGAAACCCTCTTCCTTTCGTCTCCTCCATCGATTCAGGTCGCCAGGTCCCAAAAAACCCTGTGAAACAGGACCGCTTGCCCATCGCGGGCGGGAGCGATCCGACCTGCGACCTGCTTCCTCGTGGCGCCACCGGAAGTCACTGAACTTTTATATTGATGGCAAGGAAAATGCCGGCTGCAATTCTGGACGTCCTGACTGCACCGGAATACCCCGGCTTGAGAGGGAGATCGGTAGGATTTTACTGCTTTTTGGAAGGCTAGAGGCCTTGGGCGCAGGGGTACCAAACGGATGCAGTATGTGATCCAGGTACCATTGGAGATGACCGATTAAAAGGTAATACTCCTGACTACCTGCGGGACCCCAACATTTAGCGTAACCAAGAGCCTCACCTACCTGGCGGCCTCGTGGATCTTTGGTGAGCTCATGGAACTTCTTGCAAATCATTACGACCCTGAGCCGTCGGTAATAAGGCAGAGATACCGGTTCAATATGGCTGGACGAACACCTAGGAAATTGGTTATGGAATTTGTGACGCGCCTTCGCAAGTTAGCTGAACATTGTGACTTCAGCCCTTACCTCCCTGAAATCTTAGGAGATCGTTTGGTGTGTGGCATTAACACTATGGCGACGCAAAGGAAGCTGTGAGTGGAGCCAGCCTTGGACCTGAACAAGGTCATTCTCCCACAAGAATGCGGAAAAGGGGGGTCCAGGAGCTCCAGGGTTCCACGGATTACAGCCCAGGAACTCCAGTACTCCATGGATTACAGCCCAGGAACTCCAGGATTCCATGGATTACAGCCCAGGAGCTCCAGGGTTCCAGCCCAGGATCATAGAATCATCATAGAATTTACAGTGCAGAAAGAAGCCATTCGGCCCATCGAGTCGACACCAGTTCTTGGAAAGAGCACCTTACCCAAGCTCACACACCCATCCTATCCCCATAACTCAGTAACCCCACCCAACACTAAGGGCAATTTTGGACACTAAGGGCAATTTAGCATGGCCAATCCACCTAACCTGCACATCTTTGGACTATGGGAGGAAACTGGAGCACCCGGAGGAAACCCATGCACACATGGGGAGAACGTGCAGATTCCGCACAGACAGTGACCCAAGCCGGGAATGGAACCTGGGACCCTGGAGCTGTGAAACAATTGTGCTAACCACTATGATATGTTCCATGGATTACAGCGTACATAGCGTTGGCTGCCCACCCCTCAAGGACAGGGCTCACGTCACCCAATCACCACCAAAACAACATCATGGTCAGACCCAATGGCCATGGGTCACCATAGCCTGACTGGACATCTCCCCGGAGGACAGTGAGGTGTACCCACAATAGTCCTGCACTTGCCGTTGCTGGAACTGTGGTGGTCAAGGCTACCAGAATTAACAGCAAACGCGTTGCCCTAGCCAGGTGACACAAGCGTCCATGCCAGGGCTTTGCACATTGCCCCGCCCAAGGAAGACCCAATACAGTTAAACTACATCACGGCCCCACAAACTAGCCTAAATTAAAATAAAGCTACAAGTCAACGGTCACCCCTGGACATGAAAATTAATACGGGGACTGCCATCTCTATTATCGGACAACAAAAGTTCCGCTTGGGAATCCTGAATGCGGGCTCGAGGGATACCAAGGCCTGGCTGGCAACATTCATCAGGGAACCATCCCATCATCGGGACCATGGTGACCCCGGTTACCCACAGACAACAGCCAGTTCGGTTACCACTGGTAGTGGTACAAGGACCAGAGCCCAGCCTCCTAGGCCGTGATTGATCACAAAGACTCGGCATGGACTGGCAACAAATCATCCAGATGGGTACCGATCGTTTGTACGAAATCCTTGGAAAGTATCCGGACGTTTTCCAGGAGGCCTGGAACAATAAAGGAGGCCAATGCAAAAAGCTATGTTGACCCAGAGACCCAGCCCAAATATTTCAGGGCTCGGCTGGTCCCATACTCCCTGCTTATGAAAGTGGATGACGAACTGAGCTGGCAGGAGAACTTGGACATCATATGCATGGTCAGGTTCGCAGAGTGGGCTGCGCCAGTGGTCCCGGTGTTGAAGCCAGACAAGTCCGTCACCTGTGTGCTGATGACAGTAAACATGGCATCCTGCTTGGACCGGTACCCCATGCATAGAAGATCCGTATGCAAAGTTGGCCAGGGGTCACTCATTTACGAAGTTTGACATGCGCCACACGTACCAACGGTTGGAGTTAGATGCATTGTCATGAAAATAGTCACCATTAACACCCACATGGGCTGACGGGTACACTTGGCTTCCATTCGGGGTGTCATCAGGCTGTGTGATTTTCCAGTGGGTAATGGAAAACATCCTCCAACGGCGGCTCTTTACCTGGACGATGTGCACATTACAGGAGCCACTGATACGGAACACCTGGGAGACCTAGAAGAGCCATTGACGATATATATTCATGATTTAGATGAGGGAGTAAAATGTAAAATGTCCAAATTTGCAGATGACCTCAAGTTGGATGGGAGGGTGAGCTGTGAGGAGGATGCAGAGATCCTTCAGTGTGATTTGGGCAAGTTGAGTGAGTGAGCAAATGAATGGCAAATGCAGTATAATTTGGATACATGCAAGTTTATCCATTTTCATAGCAAAATTGAGAAGTCAGACTATTATCTGAATGGTCATAAATTAGGAGAGGGGAATGTGTCTCGTGCACCAGTCACTGAAAGTAAGAATGCAGGTACAACTGGCGGTAAAGAAGGCAAATGATCTGGCCTTCATTGCGAGAGGATTTGAGTACAGGTGTAGAGATGTCTTGCTGCAATTTTACAAGGCCTTGGTGAGGCCACACCTGGAACATTGTGTGTAGTTTTGGTCTCCTTATCTGAGGAAGAACATTGTTGCTCTAGAGGGAGTGCAGCAAAGGTTTATCAGACTGATTTCTGGTATGGCTGGCCTGACGTACGAGGAAAGATTGAATCAGTTAGGACTATATTCGCTGGAGTTCAGAAGACTGAGGGGGGAGGAGGGGTATCTCATAGAAACCTATAAAATTCTAACAACTGGAAAGGGTAGATGCAGGAAAGATGTTCCCAATTGTGGGCATGTCCAGAACCAGAGGGTCACCGTCTGAGGATACAGGTCCATTTAGGACAGAGATGAGGAGAAATTTCTTACGGCCAGAGTGGTGAGCCTGTGGAGTTCGTTACACAGGAAGTAGTTGAGGTAAAAATACTGTGGGCGGGAATCTCCGTCCAGCGACGCAGGAATCATGAAATACGATCGGGCGGAGAATTTGGCATTAACCGGAAATAGAGGTTGGTGCCAGACGCTGAACGGAACGCCATGCTCCGGTCCCTCGACAGTGGCTTAATGCGTTCTGTGCCACTCGCCGGCATGAGCATGCAGATTGTACAGTAAAGGCTGTTGGCATATAATTAACAGACCAGTGGTTAAATTAAACACCAACAATAGTTTTCAGAGTCATTTATAAAGAAATTAGGCTCTCCTTTTACAATCCAAATATTATAAGTGTCTACTGCACAGTTAAAATATCATATCCACAAGAGAAATAAAGTTTGGTTACTGTCATGGGAGTGTCCCTTTAAGAAATGTTTTTGTCTTATCACATGGCTTCAGTGATGTCATTGTGTGGCTGGAGCTGGGCTGTGGCCCTGGGAGTTGGTTTTACTTTCACTTTGTGTTTGAACTGGTTTTGTTCTGCACAGGTTGAAAGAAGGTTTTTTCTCTATCTGCATTTTAAAAGCTGTTTCCAGAGTGTTTGATAGCTTGAAAAGAAACAACTGTTTGCTGGAAGAAATTCAAATCTGCTGTTTTGGAAAGGGAACAGGAGCATCCATACCAGGTCTTGAGTGCTATGTGCTGGGACACCCCTTTGAAAAGGGTTTTCTGGTTTATGGGATCTTGTTATTAAATTGGAACAGCTAAAGAGGGAATTTATTAAGGGTTATACATAGAGTAATGTAGCTGTGTGGGGTATTTATGTTGGTAGTTGATAAAAATGCTTACTGTGTGTGTTTTTGATTAAAATGCTTACGGCCTCTGTTGAATAACACCTGAAAGGCAGGCCCTTGTGCTCATTGTAACCAAAATCAATAACCATTTGAAGGTCAGGTGAACTCCATGATATAATTTGGCATTTTCTAAATTCTGGCCTCTAACAACTTGGGGGCTCGTGGGATAAAAGTCTATCTTTCGTGATTTGGTTGGCTTAGTAAACTTAACGACAGTGAGGGGTGAGCATATTTGTGTTTGCTTTTCAGGTGGTGTCATTCCAGTTTAAGTAGGGAGTGTGTTGTGGACAATGGCTCATTCAGAGACTCAGAAGTTTTTGGGGTGGAGAAGGTCACACACAGTTCCACACAAACAGACTAAAAAAAGGCTTTTAGATTTGGCAAAAGCATTGCCGTTAACATTACCTGACAAAATATGAAAAGAGGTAATTGCGGCGGTAGCTGAGCATATAAAATTGCCCGAGACACAGTCAGAATCATTGGAAATGGCAAGAATTCAATTACAGATCAAGCAGTTTAAACATGAAAAAGAATTAAAGCAGCTTGAATACGAAGAAAGGGAATACCAAAATCAATAAACAGTTGTAGGTCAGGCGATATACTTTGGAGTTTTCTAAACCCAGGCCCATAACAGTTACATACAATGCTCCTATATCATAGAATTTACAGTGCAAAAGAAGGCCATTCAGCCCATCGAGTCTGCATCGGTCCTTGGAAAGAGCGTCCCACTTCAGCCCACCTCCCTTAACCTTATTCTTTGGAAACCAAGGGCAATGTAGTATGGCCAATCCACCTAACCTGCACATCTTTGGACTGTGGGGGGACACCGGAGCATCCGGAGGAAATCCATGCAGATACGGGGAGAACGTGCAAACTCCGTACAGGCAGTGGCCCAAGCCGGGAATCGAACCTGGGACCCTGGAGCTGTGAAGCAACGTTGCTAACCATCAATGTTGGAGAGGGCAGGTGGAGGGAGGAAAAACAATCGGGGGGGGGGGGGGGTGGGTGGGGGAGGCCTCATATTGGCACTGGAGACCAGGAAAAAGGCGCACACCCTCCTGCCCTTCACTCGTCAGGAGCCTGCAGGACTGCACTTTGGGCGCTGGTCTCTCCCTCCACCTGTTCAATTTGAGTGGCAACGTGATGAGCTCTGGAGTGTCCTTAAGGTACCTTCCTGCCCAATCAAATGGCTTGCCTGCCTCAGAACCTGCCACCTGGAGGGGCATTAAATTCCACCTGTTGTGTTCAAGGAGCAGCGGAATTTATCAATTATTTTCAAAAAGAGTTAGAAAGGGCTTCAAAAAAGCCAGCGAATGTGGTTAGTCTATGAATAGTCTATTTCTGTGCTGTAAAATTCAATGATTCCAACCTGTACGTTTTGTATTTATTAAATCACACCCTAACATTGATGTTAAACCACAAAAGTTATTTTCCAAAAGACAGCTCTTATCCTTTATGCACATTTTTCATTTTCTGTCCCCATCTTACCTTCCAGTATATTCCTGGCAGATGCCAACATTAAAGCCATGCCCATTTCAGCCGTAGCATTGTCCACCACATGAGGAGTGTTGGCCACCTTCACCCCAAAACTATAGATCAACGGTAGATTGAGATGGTCCACACCAACTCCATGGTTTACAACGATCTTCAACTGGGGTAGAGATTTCAGAAGGTTTTCGTCTATCGTGGGAGAAGATTGCCATCCAAAAAGGACCTGGATTTTATTAGCAAGCTGCTTCGTGTTTTTCAGGAATTCTTCATAATGGATGATGTTGAAATATTTCTTGATGATCTCTTCATACCTTTTTGGTATACCTTCTGTTTCATGAATTTTGGAGACTAAAACATGAACCCGTTCACTCATTGTCTGTGGAGGTAAAAGAAAGACAACAGTGTTCTGTGAATGATTTATATATTATGTTGCTCGATATTCTTCTCCACATTTTCCTACCACTTCTGATACATCATGCATACACCCACCAGACTGCGAGCTATAAGGGCTTGACTCACCCATCATGGCCTCAGGGATGCAAGGTTGGGAAGCAGGACGAGGAACAAAATTTGAAACTTGAACATCTAGTTGGCTCCCCAACACATTCCCACACCCCTAAGCACTCTTGCCGGAGGCAAGGCCACTGTCACAGAGGATATCTGTCTGGCACTGGTGGGTAGTCAATTAGACCAATTGAGGAACCAATTAGGGGCAGGTTTCTGACGTCTCGGGAACTAACTGCTGTCAGAGCACCCCGCCCGCCGATGCAGAAGGCTGGAGAATCATCAGTGTGTCCCATCACTAGCCCCATGAATGCACCGCTAAGAACACAGTCTCCTCAGAAACCTGTCCTTAATTCGATAGTGAATGTGAAGACGACCTCTTAATTGGCTGCCTAATGGAAGAGTCGAGCCTTCATTCGACTTCTGACCCATGTGGGACTGGGACTCGGAAATTATCTCAACTATTGAAACCTTTCAAAGGGCAGAAGATTCTGCGCAAAATGAGTCACTTTGTGACCAATCTGCTGAATATGTTACCCATGGAGTGAGTCAGTCAAGGGCTGATCTTTCCTTGTGATGAAACAAATCTTTCCTACAATGTGCTGCTCAGCTAGCATCTGATTTAACTAACTAAAACTGCAAAGTAAAACTATATTTACATAGAAAATAGATGCAGGAGTAGGTCCTCTTTAGCCGCAAGGGCCAGGCCAGCTCCCTCTTGAATATATGCAACAAACTGGCCCCAACTGCTCTCTGTGATGAAGAATTCCACAAGTTCAGAACTCTGAGAGAAGAAGTTCTTACTCATCTGATTCCTGAATGGCTTACTCCTTATTCTGAGGGTTTGACCTAGTTCTGGACGCCCCTGACATCGGGAACATTCTTCCCGCATCTAGCCTGTCCAGTCCCAGCAGGATTTTATATGTTTCTCTGAGAACCCCTCTCATTCTTCTGTAATCCAGTGACTACAAGCTCAGTCAATCCAGTCTTGGATGTCAGGGTCTGTCCTGCCACCCCAGGAATTGGTCTGGTGAACCTTCGCTGGACACCCTCAATAGCAAAAATGTCCTTCCTCAAATAAGGAGTTCAAAACTGCACATAATACTGAAGGTGTGGCCATACCAAGGCCCTGTATAACTGCAGCAAGACATCCCTACTCCTATACTCAATCCTCTCACTATGAAGGCCACCAACCATTAGCTTTCCTCACCACCTGCTGAACCTGCATGCCAACCTTCAGCGACTGTTCCACCATGACACCCAGGTCTCGTTGAACTTCTCTTTTTCTCAAATTGCCACCATTCAGATAATAATCTGCCTTCCTGTTTTTGCCACCAAAGTGGATAATCTCACATTCACCCACATTATATTGTATTTGCCAAGTATTTGTTCACTCAGCCAGCCTGTCCAATTCACCCTTCAGCCTCTTTACATCCTCCTCACAACACACCCAGCTTTGTGTCATCTGCAAATTTGGAGATATTTCATACAATTCTTCGTCCAAATCATTAATGTGGTCCCAGCACTGAATCCTGCGGTGCCCTACTCGTCATTGCCTGCCACTCTGAAAAGGACCCGTTTTTTTCCATTCTCTGCTTCTGTCTGTCAATCAGTTCTCTATCCATGCCAATACATTACCCCCAATACCATGAACAAAGAACAAAGAAATGTACAGCATAGGAACAGGCCCTTCGGCCCTCCAAGCCCGTGCCGACCATGCTGCCCGACTAAACTACAATCTTCTACACTTCCTGGGTCCGTATCCCTCTATTCCCATCCTATTCATGCATTTGTCAAGATGCCCCTTAAATGTCACTATCGTCCCTGCTTCCACCACCTCCTCCGGTAGCGAGTTCCAGGCACCCACTACCCTCTGCGTAAAAAACTTGCCTCGTACATCTACTCTAAACCTTGCCCCTCTCACCTTAAACCTATGCCCCCTAGTAATTGACCCCTCTACCCCGGGGAAAAGCCTCGGACTATCCACTCTGTCTATGCCCCTCATAATTTTGTAGACCTCTATCAGGTCGCCCCTCAACCTCCTTCGTTCCAGTGAGAACAAACCGAGTTTATTCAACCGCTCCTCATAGCTAATGCCCTCCATACCAGGCAACATTCTGGTAAATCTCTTCTGCACCCTCTCTAAAGCCTCCACATCCTTCTGGTAGTGTGGCGACCAGAATTGAACACTATACTCCAAGTGTGGCCTAACTAAGGTTCTATACAGCTGCAACATGACTTGCCAATTCTTATACTCAATGCCCCGGCCAATGAAGGCAAGCATGCCGTATGCCTTCTTGACTACCTTCTCCACCTGTGTTGCCCCTTTCAGTGACCTGTGGACCTGTACTCCTAGATCTCTTTGACTTTCAATACTCTTGAGGGCTCTACCATTCACTGTATATTCCCTACCTGCATTAGACCTTCCAAAATGCATTACCTCACATTTGTCCGGATTAAACTCCATCTGCCATCTCTCCGCCCAAGTCTCCAAACAATCTAAATCCTGCTGTATCCTCTGACAGTCCTCATCGCTATCCGCAATTCCACCAACCTTTGTGTCGTCTGCAAACTTACTAATCAGACCAGTTACATTTTCCTCCAAATCATTTATATATACTACAAACAGCAAAGGTCCCAGCACTGATCCCTGTGGAACACCACTGGTCACAGCCCTCCAATTAGAAAAGCATCCTTCCATTGCTACTCTCTGCCTTCTATGACCTAGCCAGTTCTGTATCCACCTTGCCAGCTCACCCCTGATCCCGTGTGACTTCACCTTTTGTACTAGTCTACCATGAGGGACCTTGTCAAAGGCCTTACTGAAGTCCATAGAGACAACATCCACTGCCCTACCTGCATCAATCATCTTAGTGACCTCCTCGAAAAACTCTATCAAGTTAGTGAGACACGACCTCCCCTTCACAAAACCATGCTGCCTCTCACCAATACGTCCATTTGCTTCCAAATGGGCGTAGATCCTGTCTCGAGGAATTCTCTCTTTAATTTTTAATTTAGTGAGCTTTAATTTTGCTCACTAATCTCTTGTGTGGGACCTCGTAAAAAAGCCTTTTGAAAGTCCAGATACACAACATCCACTGGTTCACCCTTGTCCACTCTACTGGTCACATCCTCAAAAAAATTCCAGAAGATTTGTCAAGAATGATCTCCCTTTAGTGAATCCATGCTTACTTAGACCGATCCTGTCCCCGCTTCCCAAATGCTCAGTTATTTTATCTTTAATAATTGACTCCAGAATGTTCCCCACCACAGATGTCAGGCTAACCGGTCTATAATTCCCTCCTTTTTTCTCTCTCTCCTTTTTGAAAAAGTGAGGTTACTTTAGCTACCCTTTAATCCATTGGAAATTTTCCAGGGTCTATAGAATGCTGGAAAATGATCACCAATGCGTCCTCTATTTCTAGGACCACTTCCTTAAGACTGCATCAGGCCCTGGGGACTCATCGGGTTTTAATCTCATCAATTCCCCGAATACAATTTCCTGACTAATAAGGATTTCCTTCAGTTCCTCCTTCATGCTGAACCCGCTGTTCCCTAGTATTTTCGGAAGGTTATTTGTGCGCTCCTTAGTGAAGACAGACACAAAGGCCAGGATTCTCCGACCACCGCCTGGCCGGAGAATCGAGAATGCCCGGGGGGCGTCGCGAATGCCGCCCCGCCGAAGGCTGCCCTATTCTCTGGCGCCATTTTTCGGGGGTCGGCCACCGTCTCCCCCGGCGATTCTCCGGGCCCCGAAGTGCCGAGTGGCCGTCCAGTTTTGGCAAGTCCCGCCGGTGTGAATTATTCACCTCACGCACGGCGGGACCTGACAGGTAAGTGTGCGGGGGCGGTCTGGAGGGGGGCGCGGGGGGATCCGACCCCGGGGGGGGGGGGCCTCCACGGTGGCCTGGCCCGCGATTGGGGCCTACCGATCCTGCGGGTGGGCTGTTTCTGTGGGGGCCTTCTTTCCTCCACGCTGGGCCCCTGTAGGGCTCCGGGGGCCGGCGCGGAGAAGAGAACCCCCGCGCATGCGTGGAAATATGCCGGCCAGTCTGCACATGTGCAGAAATACGCCAGCCGGTCACGCATGCGCGGAAATACGCTGGCCGGTCTGCGCATGCACGGAAATAGGCCCGCCGGTCCCCGCATGCGCGAGATCATGCTGGCCGTTCCGCACATGCGCGAACTCGCGCCGGCCCTTCGGCGTGGCTGGAGCGGTGCCAACCACTCCGGCGTCAACCTAGCCCCCAAAGGTTTGGAGAATTCCTTCCTTTCGGGGGCTGTTAACGCCGGGGCTGTTAACGCCAGAGTGGTTGGCGCCGGTTTTCCCGCCGGCGTGGGGACTTAGTCCCCAGAAGGGAGAATCCCGCCCAAAGTATTTGTTCAACTGGTCTGCCATCTCTTTGTTGCCCATTATGAATTCCCCTGATTCTACCTGTAAGGGACCTACATTTGTCTTCACCAGACTCTTCACATATCTAGAGAAGCTTTTGCAGTTAGTTTTTGTTTTATGGAAGCTTACTCTCGTATTTTATTTTCCCTTTCTGAATTTAATCCTCTGTATTCCTCTGCTGAATTTTAAATTTCTCCAAGACCTCAGGCTTGCTGCTTTTTCTGGCCAATTTATATGCCTCCTCTTTGGCTTAAACACTTTCTCGGATTTCTTTTGTTAGCCATGGTTGAGCCACCTTCCCCGCCTTACACTTGCACCAGACAGGGATGTACATTTGTTGAAGTTCATCCATGTGTTCTTTAAATGTCTGTCATTGCCTGTCAACCCCTTCAATATCCTTTGCCAGCTTATCCTAGCCAATGCACGTCTCATTCCATCCAAGTTATCTTTCTTTAAGTTCAGGACCCTAGTCGCAGACATAACTGTGTCACTTTGCATCTTAATGAATAATTCTACCACATTATGGTCACTCTTCCCTAAAGGATCTCACACCATAGAACATAGAAAATACAGCACAGAACAGGCCCTTCGGCCCACGATGTTGTGCCGAACCTTTGTCCTAGATTAATCATAGATTATCATTGAATTTACAGTGCAGAAGGAGGCCATTCGGTCCTTTGAGTCTGCACCGGCTCCTGGAAAGAGCACCCTACCCAAACTCAACACCTCCACCCAACACCAAGGGCAATTTTGGACATTAAGGGCAATTTATCATTGGCCAATTCACCTAACCTGCACATCTTTGGACTGTGGGAGGAAACCGGAGCACCCGGAGGAAACCCACGCAGACACGGGGAGGACGTGCAGACTCCGCACAGACAGTGACCCAAGCCGGAATCGAACCTGGGACCCTGGAGCTGTGAAGCATTGTGCTATCCACAATGCTACCGTGCTGCCCTTAAGAACAAATAAATCTACACTATATCATTTTACCGTAATCCATGTACCTATCCAATAGCTGCTTGAAGGTCCCTAATGTTTCCGACTCAACTACTTCCACAGGCAGTGCATTCCATGCCCCCACTACTCTCTGGGTAAAGAACCTACCTCTGATATCCCTCCTCTATCTTCCACCTTTCACCTTAAATTTATGTCCCCTTGTAATGGTTTGTACCACCCGGGGAAAAAGTCTCTGACTGTCTACTCTATCTATTCCCCTGATCATCTTATAAACCTCTATCAAGTCGCCCCTCATCCTTCTCCGTTCTAATGAGAAAAGGCCTAGCGCCCTCAACCTTTCCTCGTAAGACCTACTCTCCATTCCAGGCAACATCCTGGTAAATCTTCTTTGCACCTTTTCCAAAGCTTCCACATCCTTCCTAAAATGAGGCGACCAGAACTGTACACAGCACTCCAAATGTGGCCTTACCAAAGTTTTGTACAGCTGCATCATCACCTCACCATAATGTTGCTAATTAGTGCTCTCTCATTACACAATACCCAGTCTAGGTTGGCCTGCTCTCTAGTTGGTTCCTCAACACCTTGGTCGAAAAAAACCATTCCTTATACATTCCAGGAAATCCTCCTCAATTGCATTGCTACCAGCTTGATTTGCCCAATCAATATGCAGATTGAAGTCACCCATAATAACTGCTGTACCCTTACTGCACGCATCTCTAATTTCCTGTTTGATGCCATCATGGTAGCACAGTGATTCACACTGTTGCTTCCCTGCGCCAGGGTCCCAGGTTCGATTCCCGCTTGGGTCACTGTGTGTGTGGGGCGTCTGCACGTTCTCCCTGTGTCTGTGTGGGTTTCCTCCGGGTGCTCCGGTTTCCTCCCCCAAGTCCCGAAAGACGTGCTTGTTAGATGAATTGGACAATCTGAATTCTCCCTCAGTGTACCCGAACAGGTGTCGGAGTGTGGCGACCAGGGGATTTTCACGGTAACTTCATTTCAGTGTTAATGTAAGCCTACTTGTGACAATAAAGATTATTATCCACAACCTCACAACTACTGATTGGTGGTCTGTACACAACTACCACCAATGCCTTTTGCCCTTTGGTGTTCTGCAGCTCCACTCGTACAGATTCCACATCGTTCAGGCTAATGTCCTTCCTTACTATTGCGTTAATCTCCTCTTTAACCAGCCATGCTACCCCACCTCCCTTTCCTTTCCTTCTTTCTTTCCTGAATATTGAATACCCCTGGATGTTGAGTTCTCATCCTTGGTCACCCTGGAGCCAGGTCTCCGCGATCCCAATCACATCATATCCGTTAAATATTTGTCATGTTTATTTTACCCTGTATTTCACTGCTTTGGTACGTATTATTATTCTGTTTGGTGTACTTCTATTCTCTGCTTTTTAACTTTATACAAAATGGAGGAAGAAAATGATTCACAAAACACAGGAGGAGGTGATAATACAGATTGCAACTAAGATATGTAAGAGGTGATTGTAGGTGCAGAAATGAGATCTAGAATGTAATATAGATTTGCACAAATTGAATGTTGACGTAAGTCTCAGTGACATTCCGATTCAGGCAAGGGACAAGTTGTTATGTTAATGGGTGAGTAATCCAGTGGCATGGAATAATAATCTAACGGAAATGAGCTCAAATTCATATTGATTTTTAAAAAGATTGAGAGGTGACTTAATAGAGTTAGAACATAGAACATTACAGTGCAGTACAGGCCCTTCGGCCCTCGATGTTGCGCCGACCTGTGAAATCACTCTAAAGCCCATCTACACTATTCCCTTATCGTCCATATGCCTATCCAATGACCATTTGAATGCCCTTAGTGTTGGCGAGTCCACTACTGTTGCAGGCAGGGCATTCCACGCCCTTACTACTATCTGAGTAAAAAACCTACCTCTGACATCTGTCTTATATCTATCTCCCCTCAATTTAAAGCTATGTCCCCTCGTGCTAGACATCACGATTCGAGGATCACTGTCCACCCTATCTAATCCTCTGATCATCTTGTATGCCTCAATTAAGTCACCTCTTAACCTTCTCTCACGAAAACAGCCTCAAGTCCCTCAGCCTTCCCTCATAAGATCTTCTCTCCATACCAGGCAACATTCTGGTAAATCTCCTCTGCACCCTTTCCAATGCTTCCACATCCTTCCTATAATGCGGCGACCAGAATTGCACGCAATACTCCAAATGCGGCCGCACCAGAGTTTTGTACAGCTGCAACATGACCTCATGGCTCCGAAACTCAATCCCTCTACCAATAAAAGCTAATACACCGTACGGCTTTTAAAAAAAAAAATATATTTATTAAGAATTTTAACTCAGTTTTTCACCCTTACAAACAACAAGCCCCCCGCCCCCCCCGGAACAAAAAGAAAGAAAGCACACATAGCAAGACATGAACATGGTAAATCGATATGATACAGAGCTTTGTACATTGGATTCCTCCCGTACATGTCAGTTTTCCAGATCCTCCATGTATTTTCTTGCTCAAATACCCCCCAAATAAACCCCCCTTCGCCCTCCCTCCCTCCTCCCCCCCACAAGACATCCATCCCCCCCCCCCCCCCCCCCCCCCGGGTTGCTGCTGCTGCTGGCCGACCTTCATCTAACGCTCCGCGAGATAGTCTAGGAACGGTTGCCACCGCCTGTAGAACCCCTGCGCAGACCCTCTCAAGGCAAACCTTATCCTCTCCAACTTGATAAACCCTGCCATATCATTTATCCAGGCCTCCACGCTGGGGGGCTTCGCCTCCTTCCACATTAGCAAGATCCTTCGCCGGGCTACTAGGGACGCAAAGACTGGAATGCCGTCCTCTTTCGCCTCCTGCACTCACGGCTCATCCACTACTCCAAATAGTGCTAGCCCCCAGCTTGGCTTGACCAGGACATTGACCACCTTAGATATTGTTCCTGCCACTCCCTTCCAGAACCCCTCCAGTGCCGGGCATGACCAGAACATATGGACATGGTTCGCCGGGCTTCCCGAGCACCTCCCACATCTATCCTCCACCCCAAAGAACCTACTCAGCCTCGTCCTTCTGGTGAACCACCTTGAATTGTATCAGGCTAAGCCTGGCACACGAGGAAGAGGAATTAACCCTACTTAGGGCGTCAGCCCACAGTCCCTCCTCAATCTCCTCCCCCAGCTCCTCTTCCCATTTACCTTTCAGCTCCTCTACCAAAGCCTCCCCCTCTTCTTTCATCTCCTGGTATATCGCCGACACCTTGCCCTCCCCGACCCATACACCCGAGATCACCCCGTCTTGAATCTCCTGTGCCGGGAGCAACGGGAATTCCCTCACCTGTCGCCTCACAAACGCCCTCACCTGCATGTATCTGAAAGCATTTCCCGGGGGTAGCCCAAACTTCTCCTCCAGTGCCCCTCGGCTCGCAAACGTCCCATCAATGAACAGGTCCCCCATTCTTCTAATCCCTGCTCGATGCCAGCTCTGAAACCCCCCCTCGTCCATCCTCCCTGGGACCATCCGATGGTTACCCCTGATCGGGGACCACACCGAGGCTCCCATTGCACCCCTGTGCCGTCTCCACTGGCCCCAGATCTTTAGCGTTGCCGCCACCACCGGACACGTGGTGTACCTTGTTGGCGAGAGCGGCAGCGGTGCCGTCACCAGCGCCCCCAGGCTCGTTCCTTTGCAGGACGCCATCTCTTTTTAAAAAAATATTTTATTGAAAATTTTTGGTCAACCATCACAGTACATTGTGTACCCTTTACACAATAATATAACAGTATAAGTAACAATGACCTGTTTTATAAACAAAGAATAAATAATATATAACTAAAACTAAATGGCAACTGCCTTGTCTCAGATAAACACTCTCCAAAAATATGATTTAACAGTCCAATATACAATTATTTATAGCAACGACCTATACATATTATACATATATATTAACAACCCCGAGAGTCCTTCTGGTTCCTCTCTCCCCCCCCCCCCCCCCTCCGCCTGGGCTGCTGCTGCTGCCTTCTTCTTTTCCATTCCCTCTATCTTTCTGTGAGGTATTCGACGAACGATTGCCACCGCCTGGTGAACCCTTGAGCCGATCCCCTTAGGACGAACTTAATCCGTTCCAGCTTTATAAACCCTGCCATGTCATTTATCCAGGTCTCCACCCCCGGGGGCTTGGCTTCCTTCCACATCAACAGTATCCTGCGCCGGGCTACTAGGGACGCAAAGGCCAAAACATCGGCCTCTCTCGCCTCCTGCACTCCCGGCTCTTGTGCAACCCCAAATATAGCCAAACCCCAGCTTGGTTCGACCTGGACCCCCACTACTTTCGAAAGCACCTTTGTCACCCCCACCCAGAACCCCTGTAGTGCCGGACATGACCAGAACATGTGGGTGTGATTCGCTGGGCTTCTCGAGCATCTCGCACACCTATCCTCTACCCCAAAAAATTTACTGAGCCGTGCTCCAGTCATATGCGCCCTGTGTAACACCTTAAATTGAATCAGGCTTAGCCTGGCACACAAGGACGATGAGTTTACCCTACTTAGGGCATGCGCCCACAGCCCCTCCTCAATCTCCTCCCCCAGCTCTTCTTCCCATTTCCCTTTCAGCTCATCTACCATAACCTCCCCCTCGTCCCTCATTTCCCTATATATATCTGACACCTTACCGTCCCCCACCCATGTCTTTGAGATCACTCTGTCCTGCACCTCATGCGTCGGGAGCTGCGGGAATTCCCTCACCTGTTGCCTCGCAAAAGCCCTCAGTTGCATATACCGGAATGCATTCCCTTGGGGCAACCCACATTTCTCGGTCAGCGCTCCCAGACTTGCGAACTTCCCATCCACAAACAGATCTTTCAGTTGCGTTACTCCTGCTCTTTGCCATATTCCAAATCCCCCATCCATTCTCCCCGGGGCAAACCTATGGTTATTTCTTATCGGGGACCCCACCAAGGCTCCCGTCTTTCCCCTATGCCGTCTCCACTGTCCCCAAATTTTCAAAGTCGCCACCACCACCGGGCTTGTGGTGTATTTCTTCGGTGAGAACAGCAATGGGGCCGTCACCATAGCTTGTAGGCTAGTCCCCCGACAGGACGCCCTCTCCAATCTCTTCCACGCCGCTCCCTCCTCTTCTCCCATCCACTTACTCACCATTGAGATATTGGCGGCCCAGTAGTACTCACTTAGGCTCGGTAGTGCCAGCCCCCCCCTATCCCTACTACGCTGTAAGAATCCCTTCCTCAACCTCGGGGTCTTCCCGGCCCACACAAAACTCATGATACTCTTTTCGATCCTTTTGAAAAAAGCCTTCGTGATCACCACCGGGAGGCACTGAAACACAAAGAGGAATCTCGGGAGGACTACCATTTTAACCGCCTGCACCCTCCCTGCCAGTGACAGGGATACCATGTCCCATCTCTTGAAGTCCTCCTCCATTTGTTCCACCAATCGCGTTAAATTTAACCTATGCAATGTACCCCAATTCTTGGCTATCTGGATCCCCAAGTAACGAAAGTCCCTCGTTACCTTCCTCAGCGGAAAGTCCTCTATTTCTCTGCTCTGCTCCCCTGGATGCACCACAAACAACTCACTTTTCCCCATGTTCAGTTTATATCCTGAGAATTCTCCAAACTCCCGAAGTGTCCGCATTATCTCTGGCATCCCCTCCGCCGGGTCCGCTACATATAACAACAAGTCATCCGCATACAGAGATACCCGGTGTTCTTCTCCTCCTCTAAGTACTCCGCTCCACTTCTTGGAACCCCTCAGTGCTATTGCCAGGGGCTCAATCGCCAGTGCAAACAATAATGGGGACAGAGGGCATCCCTGCCTTGTCCCTCTATGGAGCCGAAAGTATGCAGATCCCCGTCCATTCGTGACCACACTCGCCACTGGGGCCCTATACAACAGCTGCACCCATCCAACATACTCATCTCCAAAACCAAATCTCCTCAGCACCTCCCACAAATAATCCCACTCCACTCTATCAAATGCTTTCTCGGCATCCATCGCCACCACTATCTCCGCTTCCCCCTCTGGTGGGGGCATCATCATTACCCCTAGCAGCCTCCGTATATTCGTATTCAGCTGTCTCCCCTTCACAAACCCAGTTTGGTCCTCATGGACCACCCTCGGGACACAATCCTCTATCCTCATTGCCATTACCTTGGCCAGAATCTTAGCGTCTACATTTAGGAGGGAAATAGGTCTATAGGACCCGCATTGCAGCGGGTCCTTTTCCTTCTTTCGGAGAAGGGATATCGTTGCCTCAGGCATAGTCAGGGGCAGCTGTCCCCTTTCCTTTGCCTCATTAAAGGTCCTCATCAGTAGCGGGGCGAGCAAGTCCACATATTTTCTGTAAAATTCAACTGGGAATCCATCTGGTCCCGGAGCCTTCCCCGCCTGCATGCTCCTAATTCCTTTCACTACTTCCTCTATTTCAATCTGTGCTCCCAGTCCCACCCTTTCCTGCTCCTCCACCTTGGGAAATTCCAGCCGGTCCAGAAAGCCCATCATTCTCTCCCTCCCATCCGGGGGTTGAGCTTCGTATAATTTTTTATAAAATGCCTTGAACACTCCATTCACTCTCTCTGCTCCCCGCTCCATCTCTCCTTCCTCATCCCTCACTCCCCCTATTTCCCTCGCTGCTCCCCTTTTCCTCAATTGGTGGGCCAGCAACCTGCTCGCCTTCTCCCCATATTCGTACTGTACACCCTGTGCCTTCCTCCACTGTGCCTCTGCAGTACCCGTTGTCAGCAAGTCAAATTCTACGTGTAGCCTTTGCCTTTCCCTGTACAGTCCCTCCTCCGGTGCCTGTGCATATTGCCTGTCCACCCTCAGAAGTTCTTGCAGCAACCGCTCCCGTTCCCTACTCTCCTGCTTTCCTTTATGTGCCCTTATTGATATCAGCTCCCCTCTAACCACTGCCTTCAGCGCCTCCCAGACCACTCCCACCTGGACCTCCCCATTATCATTGAGTTCCAAGTACTTTTCAATGCACCCCCTCACCCTTAGACACACACCCTCATCTGCCATTAGTCCCATGTCCATTCTCCAGGGTGGGCGCCCTTCTGTTTCCTCCCCTATCTCCAAGACCACCCAATGTGGAGCGTGATCCGAAATGGCTATAGCCGTATACTCCGTTCCCCTCACCTTCGGGATCAACGCCCTTCCCAAAACAAAAAAGTCTATTCGCGAATAGACTTTGTGGACATAGGAGAAAAACGAAAACTCCTTACTCCTAGGTCTGCTAAATCTCCACGGGTCTACTCCTCCCATCTGCTCCATAAAATCTTTAAGCACCTTGGCTGCTGCCAGCCTCCTTCCAGTCCTGGACCTCGACCTGTCCAGCCCTGGTTCCAACACCGTATTGAAATCTCCCCCCATTACCAACTTTCCCACTTCTAGGTCCGGGATGCGTCCTAGCATACGCCTCATAAAATTGGCATCATCCCAGTTCGGGGCATATACGTTTACCAAAACCACCGTCTCCCCCTGTAGTTTGCCACTCACCATCACGTATCTGCCCCCGCTATCCGCCACTATAGTCTTTGCCTCAAACATTACCCGCTTCCCCACTAATATAGCTACCCCCCTGTTTTTCGCATCTAGCCCCGAATGGAACACCTGCCCCACCCAACCTTTGCGTAGTCTCACCTGGTCTATCAGTTTCAAGTGCGTTTCCTGTAACATAACCACGTCTGCCTTAAGTTTCTTAAGCTGTGCGAGTACCCGTGCCCTCTTTATCGGCCCGTTCAGTCCTCTCACGTTCCACGTGATCAGCCGGGTTGGGGGGCTTTTTACCCCCCCCCCTTGTCGATTAGCCATCCCCTTTTTCCAGCTCCTCACCCGGTTCCCACGCAGCTGTGTCCCCCCCAGGCGGTGCCCCCCCGCCCATCCCGCCCCATACCAGCTCCCCCCTCTCCCCAGCAGCAGCAGCCCAATAATTCCCCCCTCCCCCCCCCCCCCCCCGCTAGATCCCCCACTAGCGTAGTTACACCCCCCATGTTGCTCCCAGAAGTCAGCAAACTCTGGCCGACCTCGGCTTCCCCCCGTGACCTCGGCTCGCACCGTGCGACATCCCCTCCTTCCTGCTTCCCTATTCCCGCCATGATTATCATAGCGCGGGAACCAAGCCTGCGCTTCCCCCTTGGCCCCGCCCCAATGGCCAACGCCCCATCTCCTCCACCTCCTTTCCTCCCCCCACCACCACCTGTGGAAGAGAGAAAAGTTACCACATCGCAGGATTAATAACATAAAACTCCTCTTTCCCCCCTTTTTACCCCCCTCTTCGCCCCCCATACTCGCCCCACCACTTTGTTTCAAACATTCTTTTTTTAAAAATTATTATTAAATAACCCGCTCATTCCAATTTTTCTTCCACGAAATAAGTCCACGCCTCATCCGCCGTCTCAAAGTAGTGGTGCCTCCCTTGATATGTGACCCACAGTCTTGCCGGTTGCAGCATTCCGAATTTTATCTTCTTTTAGTGAAGCACCGCCTTGGCCCGATTAAAGCTCGCCCTCCTTCTCACCACCTCCGCACTCCAGTCTTGATATACGCGGATCACCGCGTTCTCCCACTTACTGCTCCGAGTTTTCTTTGCCCATCTAAGGACCATCTCTCTATCCTTAAAACGGAGGAATCTCACCACTATGGCTCTAGGAATTTCTCCTGCTCTCGGTCCTCGCGCCATCACTCGGTATGCTCCCTCCACCTCCAGCGGACCCGCCGGGGCCTCCGCTCCCATTAACGAGTGAAGCATCGTGCTCACATATGCCCCGACGTCCGCTCCCTCCGCACCTTGAGGAAGACCAAGAATCCTTAGGTTGTTCCTCCTCGCGTTGTTCTCCAGCGCCTCCAGCCTTTCCACACATCGTTTATGGTGTGCCTCGTGCATCTCCGTCTTCACCACCAGGCCCTGTATGTCGTCCTCATTCTCGGCAGCCTTTGCCTTCACGACCCGAAGCTCCCGCTCCTGGGTCTTTTGCTCATCCTTTAGTCCTTCGATCGCCTGTAATATCGGGGCCAACAGCTCCTTCTTCATTTCCTTTTTGAGTTCTTCCACGCAGCGTTTCAAGAACTCGTGTTGTTCAGGGCCCCATATTAAACTGCCACCTTCCGACGCCATCTTGGTTTTTGCTTGCCTTCCTTGCCGCTGCTCTAAAGGATCCACCGCAATCCGGCCACCTTCCTCCTTTTTTCATCCGTATCCAGGGGGGATTCCCTTCTGGTTCGCCGCACAGTACTTTTAGCCGTTAAAATTGCCGTTGGGGCTCTTATTAAGAGCCCAAAAGTCCGTTCCACCGGGAGCTGCCAAAACGTGCGACTCAGCTGGTCATCGCCGCACCCGGAAGTCTCAGGACGCCATCTCTAACCTCTTCCATGCTGCCCCTACTCCCTCCATCACCCACTTACGGATCATTGCCACATTGGCTGCCCAGTAGTAGCCGCCCAGGTTCGGCAACGCCAACCCTCCTGTCCCTACTGCGCTCCAGAAACCCCCTCCTTGCCCTCGGGGTCGTATTCGCCCACACAAAACCCATAATACTCCTGCCTACCCTCTTAAAAAAGGCCTTGGTGATTACAATTGGAAGGCACTGGAACACAAAAAGAAACCTCGGGAGGACCACCATTTTGACCGACTGCACTCTACCCGCTAGCGAGAGGGGCAACATGTCCGGTCGTTTGAAGTCCTCCTCCATCTGCCTCGTCAGATTAAGTTTATGTAGGGCCCCCCAACTCCTAGCTATTTGGATCCCCAAGTACCGAAAGCTCCTTTCTGCCCTCCTCAACGGTAGATCGTCTATCCCCCCCTTTCCTGGTCTCCTGACTGTACTACAAAAAGCTCACTCTTCCCTACATTAAGCTTATAGCCCGAAAAATCCCCAAACTCCCTTAGAGTCTGCATGACCTCCACCATCCCCTCCACTGGATCCGCCACATACAGCAACAGGTCGTCTGCGTAAAGTGACACTCGATGCTCCTCTCCCCCTCGGACCACCCCCCTCCATTTCCTAGACTCCCTTAATGACATGGCCAAGGGTTCAATTGCTAATGCAAACAACAGGGGGGACAGGGGGCACCCCTGTCTCGTCGCACGATACAGCCGAAAATACTCCGACCTCCGCTGATTCGTAACCACACTCGCCACCGGGGCTCTGTATAGGAGCTTAACCCAATTAATAAACCCTCCCCCGAACCCAAACCTCCGCAGCACTTCCCAGAGGTACTCCCACTCTACTTGGTCAAAGGCCTTCTCCGCGTCCATAGCCGCCACTATCTCCGCGTCTCCCTCCACCGATGGCATCGTTATCACGTTTAAGAGCCGCCGCACATTGGTGTTTAGTTGCCTGCCCTTTACAAATCCCGTCTGGTCCTCGTGGCTCACCCCCGGGACACAGTCCTCGATCCTCGTAGCCAGCACTTTTGCCAGCAACTTAGCATCCACGTTGAGGAGCGAGATCGGCCTGTACGACCCACATTGCAGTGGGTCCTTGTCCCGCTTCAGGATCAAAGAGATCGTCGCCTCAGACATTGTCGGGGGCAAGGTCCCTCCCTCCCTCGCCTCATTAAAAGTCCTCACTAGCAGCGGGGCCAACAGGTCTACGTACTTCCTATAGAACTCAACCGGGAACCCATCCGGTCCCGGGGCCTTCCCTGCCTGCATACTCCCCAGACCTTTGATCAGCTCCTCCAACCCAATTGGTGCCCCCAAACCAGCCACCTCCTGCTCCTCCACCCTCAGGAACATCAGTTGGTCCAAGAATCGTCGCATCCCCTCTTCCTCCGCTGGGGGCTGGGATCTGTACAGCTCCTCATAGAAGGCCTTGAATGCCTCATTTACTTTCATCGCACTCTGCACCGTAGCTCCCCTTCCATCCTTGACTCCACCTATCTCCCTCGCTGCCATCCTCTTACGGAGCTGGTGTGCCAGCATCCGGCTCGCCTTCTCCCCATACTCATATGTTGTGCCCTGCGCTTTCCTCCACTGTGCCTCTGCCTTCCCTGTGGTCAACAGGTCGAACTCCGTCTGGAGATTTTGCCTTTCCCCAAGTAGTCCCTCTTCAGGGGCCTCTGCGTATCTCCTGTCCACTCCCTATGAGCCTTGATGGAGATTAACTCTCCCCTGACCACCGCCTTCAGCGCCTCACATACCACCCCCACCTGCACCTCCCCGTTGTCGTTGGCCTCCAAGTACCTTTCAGTGCACCCCCTCATCCTCCCACACACCGCCTCATCTGCCAGCAGTCCCACATCCAACCGCCACAACGGGCGTTGGTCCCTCTCCTCTCCAAACTCCAGTTCCACCCAGTGCGGGGCATGGTCCTAAACGGCTATGGCCGAATACTGCTTTCCCTCCACTTTCGGGATCAGCGCCCTGCCCAGAACAAAAAAATCTATCCGGGAATAGGCTTTGTGCACATGGGAGAAAAAAGAAAATTCCCTGGCCTGCGGCCTGGTAAACCTCCACGGATCCACTCCCCCCATCTGGTCCATAAACCCCCTAAGCACGTTGGCCGCAGCCGGCCTCTTTCCGGTCCTAGACCTGGAGCGATCCAGTGCTGGGTCCAACACAGTGTTAAAATCCCCACCCATTATCAAACTTCCTACCTCCAGGTCCGGAATGCGCCCCAACATACGCTTCATGAATCCAGCATCATCCCAGTTCGGGGCGTATACATTTACCAATACCACCCATGTCCCCTGCAAGTTACCGCTCACCATCATGTATCGACCTCCATTGTCCACTACAATATTCTTGGCCTCAAACGACACCCTCTTCCCCACCAATATTGCCACCCCTCTGTTCTTCGCACCCAGCCCCGAATGGAATACCTGTCCTACCCATCCCTTTCTTAACCTGACCTGATCCGCCACCTTCAAATGTGTCTCCTGGAGCATGACCACGTCTGCCTTCAGTCCCTTTAAGTGCGTGAACACTCGGGCCCTCTTTACCGGCCCATTCAGGCCCCTCGCATTCCACGTTATCAGCCGGATTGGGGGGTCTCCTCTCCTCTCCTCTCCTCCCCCCCCCCCCCCCCCCCCCCCCCCGCCGACTTGCCATCACCTTTTCTAGGCCAGTCCAGTGCCCGTGCCGCCCTCACCCTCCAGTCCCCCAGACGGGGGACCCCCGCCCCGACCACCTCTTCTGTGTCCAATTCCCCCTCGGCCAGTGCAACAGCAACCCTATTTCTCCCCCCACCCGCTAGACCCATGTCTAGCTCTTTTGCTCCCCCATAACACTCCCGTAAGTCAGCTGACTCCGGCTTCCCCCGCCATCCCACTGACCCCCCCCCCCCCCCCCCGCCCCCCGGTGTGGGAATCTCCCCTCCCCAGCAATGAGTGTGCGCTCCTCCATTCCCCCCCCTTCCGTCCTTCCCTAGCGCGGGAAAAAGCCCGTGCTTTCCTAAGCCAACCCCGCCCCCTCTGGCGCAGCTCCTGTCGCGGCCTTATCTCATTTCCCCCATCCCCGAGCCTTCCCTCCCTCCTGCACCGGCGCCCATCGTCTCGCACAGTCTCCTCACCCAGTCCCTTTCCCCATCCCCATCCATCACCCAACCCGTGGAACATTTCCTGCGCGTGATTAACACCCTGTGTACACCAAACATCAAACATCCCACCCTCACAAACGCTCAGTTTGAGTCCAATTTTTCAGTTTGGATAAAGGTCCAAGCCTCCTCAGGCGTTTCAAAATAGTGATGTTGATTCTTGTATGTGACCCACAATCGCGCGGGCTGCAGCATTCCGAATCTCACTCCCTTCCGATGCAGCACCGCCTTGGCCCGGTTGAAACCCGCTTTCTTCTTTGCAACCTCCGTGCTCCAGTCCAGGTAGATTCGGATCTCCGCATTCTCCCAGCGGCTGCTCCGCTCCTTCTTGGCCCATCTCAAGACCCTCTCTCTGTCCGTGAAACGGTGAAACCTCACCACAATCGCCCTTGGTGGCTCGTTAGCCTTGGGCCTCCTCGCCAGCACCCGATGTGCCTCATCCAGCTCCAGAGGCCTCGGAGGGGCCTCTGCACCCATCAGCGACTCGAGCATCGTGCTCGCATATGCCCCAGCATCGTCCCCCTCCACTCCTTCAGGGAGACCCAGGATCCGAAGATTCTTTCTCCTCGACCTGTTCTCCAGGTCTTCGAATCTTCCCGCCCACCTTTTGTGCAGCGCCTCGTGTGCCTCCAACCTCACCACCAGGCCCAAGATCTCATCCTCGTTCTCATTAACTTTTTTCTGCACCTCCTGGATCTTTACCTCGTGGGCCTTCTGGGTCATCCCTAATCCTTCAATCGCCGACAGCATAGGCGCCAGCATCTCCTTCCGCAGCTCCTCAGCGCTTAATAAACTCTTGCAGCTCCGGCCCGCCTTCCACTTTATCTCCGGCCACCGCCATCTTGTTTTTCTTCCCTCGCTTCTCTCGCTGCTCCAATGCCGCTTTTTTAGCCGTTTCACTTCTTGTCCGTTCCATATACAGTGAAGGGTGACCTTGCTCTCACCTTCCCACACGGGACGTCTTCGAAAAATTCCTGTTGGGGCTCCTCTGGAGAGCCCGAAAGTCCGTAATCGCGGGAGCTGCCGAATCATGCGGCTTAGCTCCGCATCGCCGCAACCGGAAGTCCACCGTACGCCTTCTTAACAACCCTCTCAACCTGGGTGGCAACTTTCAGGGATCTATGTACATGGACACCGAGATCTCTCTGCTCATCCACACTACCAAGAACCAAAGTTGTTTTGAATTGTAAAGGTGTTTGATAAAAGTGTGTGTCTCTGAGATATGTGGGGCGGGGTTCACCGTTCCTGAGACTAAGTGTTGACGCCGGGGCAGGATTAGTGGACAGCAGAACTGGCGCCGCACCTAGACCGATTCAACGACTGTTGAGGCTAGCCCCGGAACCACGTGGAACACAATCGTTTCCAATTGGAAACAGTGCGGGATTTGCCGGGTTGGGGAATGACAGTCAGGAGGCTGACAAGCTGCAGCCGCATATACACACTTCACTCCCCCACAAACACCATCCCAGCCAACAAGATGGCAATGAGGACAGCGGCACCCTGTTTCATGGATGCCAAGCCGGAGATCCTGCTAGACGCCTTGGAGTCGGGCGACCTTGCACCCGGGGCCAGGAAGGAGGCTGCCAGTCACCGCCGGGCCTGGGCGCAGGTGGCAAAGGTCATCGGTGCCGTAAGCAACGCTGTCTGGACCTGCCAGTAGTGCCAGAAGAAACTGCACGACCGCCTCGGCACTGTGCCCTCGGAGGGTGTCCGAACCCTCACCCTGCACCCATACTGGCTGCCATGGCCGGGTGCCTTGGTCCCTGGGCTGCATGCGGCGGACTGTCGTTTTCTGTTACCCCCACCAGGAGAAGGCCGCCCACAACCGGCAGGAGAAGACTGGAGGGGGACTCCCGGACCTGCGGCCCCTCACCGCAGCAGAGCGGTGGACCCTGGATCTGGTCGGCGGGATCGAGGAAAGGGCAGTCGCCGGGCTGGAGGTCGGCATCGGGTGAGGAAGGGAGACCCGGCTGAATTGCAGTTCCCCGTGACACACGTGCCACTCCTCCCCATTTCTCCAACCATGCCCACAACACCACCCTCAAGCCCATCACCACCCTCAAACTCACCACCACCCCTACTCCCCCTGCCCAAACACAACCCCTTCTCCAACACCCCCCCCCCCCCCACCACCCCTGGCTCACCGTCTAATCTGGTGTCTTGCAGGAGCTGCTGGTGATGGGACGGGCCCTTCTGGTGTCCGCCGACCCCAGCCACAGCCAGAACCCCAGGTGCCAACCAGCGGGGAGGAAGACACCGACACGGACAGGAGCCCTCGATCCGCATCCCAGGACTCCCCGGAGCTTGACTCCAAGGATGACACAGATTTCCCGTCACAACTGTCTCCAACACCCTCCAGCATCCCACAGACACTGACCTCGGTTGGGCATGCTAGTGAAGACGCTCCTGGGGCACTACCTGGTGCGCAGCACACACTTGCTCCGGTACAGCAGGTGGAGGTAGGAACTCCCGAGGGGGTGGACAGTTGGAGGGCAGGCTTAATCCAGGGACCAGCTGCCATCCAGGTGGGTTTTGGGCTTCTGGAACAGACGGTCCTTTCGATTGTGGAGATGCAGTGGCAGAGCCAAGGACTGATGAAGGGTTGTCGGCGAGCATCCAGCACCTGCAGATGAAGTTGGAGGAGTCCAACTGTGTGCAGGAGCAGGATGTGCAGGAGGGCCACCTAGACATTGCAGCGGCACTCCTGAGCGCGGCCCAGTCACAGCGGGCCATGACTGAGAGCGGCGGCGGCATTGCCCAGGTGATGGCCGACGTGGCCCAGACCCAGAGGGAGGTGGCCCAGTCCCAGTCTTGAGATGGCGCAGCCTCTGGCTGATGTGGCACAGACTCAGAAGTGAGTGGCACAGTCACTGGGTGATGTGGCTCCATCCCAGACGAAGGGGGTCCACTCCCTGTGCTCCATGGCCGCGTGCGTGCTGACCCTGGTCGAGACCAGAGCTGGCCTCCAGTACTGGCAGGTGGGGGGGGGGGGGGGGGGGGGGGGGGAGCCTTGGGATAGCTCCGCTCGCATCCCCGTCCCATGGAATAGCCCAGGGTCCATCGGTCACCCCGAGTGAGGAGGCGGTTATGGGGCCCGTGCCGGTGACTTCCGCAGCGGAGGTGCAGGAACACCTCAGCACCTCGGACTCCCGTTCCCGCTCCTCCCCTCCAGTCCCTGCCGCATCTGGTGGGCAGCGGGCTGAACACGGCAGCACCACTGTACCTGGGACACCCGAGCAGCAGTCGGGCCTATCCAGGCCCGGTCACCCCAGAAGACACCCACCAAAGGGGACCCAGCTCACAGCGCGGGAATCACAGCAGACTGCCTCCACTCCCGATGTCCCAGTGGGGATTCACCTAGATGTAGCGTTAGGTCCTGTAAGGCCAGAAAAGCTGACACGAGTTAAGTTGGCACGGTGCAGGGCATAGTTTAGCGATAGGGTCGAGGGCACAAATCTGTACACATGTTTTCACATTGAACACCTATGTACAAGGTAACAACCTGCCTTGGTGCTCTGTCAGAAGGGGGTGAGGGGTGGGCTAGTCTGGGCTGACTGCAGACGGAGCGTGGGTGGGGGGGGGGGGGGGGGTGGACATTGGTGGTAGGCTTGGCTCAGGTACCACAGTTCAGCCAGCACTCACCGCTCTGCATCCTATCATCCCCCACCGTCCCCACCTCCACCACCCCAGGGATTCATGGGACCATGTGATGAAATGGTCAGCTCGCAAGCAGGGATCACCCAGGTGGACAGTGGAAAGTGCTACCATGGGCAGGAGTCAGACATTGTCAACCGATGCTGTCCAGAGCTAATCGTGGGGGCAGGTTGCCATCATCCTCCATCTCATGGGCCAGACTTACTGTTACTGTCAGCACAGGGCCCACACCCCGTAGTGCGGCAGGTATGTATCACAGAGGGGTTTGCAGGCAGGCGGGGATGCGGTATCCGTGCCCCTCGCCATTCCCTACCCACCCCCTCAGTCAGTGAACCTGAAGGCGATCAGAGGATTCCATGCGCATTGGTGGTCTCCTGTGCCTGCCAGGGCCCCATGTCCTGTCCATCCTCGTCCTGCCCCACATCCTCCTCGTTGGACGAGGACTGGCGTTCATCCTCCTCCTCCAGCATGTTGCCCCCCTGCTGTGCGATGTTGTTGTGGATGCAGGAGGCCACCACGATGTGGGCGACCCTCCCAGCGCTATATTGGAGGGCTCCTCCCAAGCGGTCCAGGCATTGAACCGCATCTTCAGGTTGCTGAAGCACCGCTCGATCATGGCCCTGGTCATGGCACGGGCGTCGTTGTAGCGGGTCACCACATCGATCTGTGGCCTCCAGATATGCATCATCAGCCATGGTCACAGTGGATAACCTCATATGGCAGGTGTCACTTTGCAGAACCAGGGGCCAAGGTGGGTGGTCAGTGGGGTGCGCAGCAAGATGGCTGCATTGCAGGCCGTGGTCGCACCTCGGTCTGTCCTAACTCCTCTCTCTACCTGATCAGTCATGGTGCTGGTTTCTCGATTTGTAAAAGCACAAGTGAATCGCGTGTCAGGAATCCCCCCCCCAATGGAGGCAGAGAATCGTGGAGAATACCGGGTCAGGCCTGCCAAAGATATGCAAACGGCGTTTACTGTACGTGCGGAGAGGGACGCATTGATGCCGCTGTTGAGGCACCGGAGAATTGCGATTTGCCACGATTTTGGCGTCAAGTCCGATTCTCCGTCCAATCGCCTTTCCTGATTTCGGCATCAGCCAACGGAGAATTCCGCCTGTGGAGTAATGTAAAAAGAGATTCTAGATTTGGAGGACACAAGCAGCTTCCGAAGGGATATTGGCGATAAGGATTATTGGTGAGGTCACTCGACACCGTGCTTGGTCTCCTCCATCAGTGCATCAGCTGCCAAATTGTAAATGAGAGACATTTAGGCAACTATACAGCCCACCTCAAATAAGTGTCAGGTGCCATGCGTGTACAAATTGAGAAGATGTTTCCACCTGTGGGGAGGTGTTCAAAAATAAGAGCCGTAAATAATAGAGAGTCTAATAAATGTAATAAGAAGATCAGTGGAGACTTGCCTTAAACCGGACGTTGAAAGACTGAAAACATCCACAGAATTTCGTGGTCATTACTTATCATGGCCTCAGAAGATCGATAATGAAAATGAGAAATAGTGCAAGTACCCTGAAACAAAACATGCAGTCATGGGAGGCTGCTGTATAGGTTGTCACATTAAGCACATTTATTGTGGCCTGAGGTTTCCTGAGGAGATAATACATCAGGGGCGGGATTCTCCGCAATTGGCGCGATGTCCGCCGACCGGCGGCAAAAACGGCGCGAATCAGTCCGGCATCGTGCCGCCCCAAAGGTGCGGAATTCTCCGCATCTTGAGGGGCCGAGCCCTTACCTTGAGGGGCTAGAAAAGGACCCCAGAGCCCGCCCATGCCGCCTTGTCCCACCGGTAAGATAGATGGTTTGATTCTCGCCGGCGGGACAGGCATTCCAGCAGCGGGAGTTCGGCCCATCGTGGGCCGGAGAATCGCCGGGGGGGGGGGGGGCAACCGGCGCGGCGCGATTCCCACCCCCGCCGAATATCCGGTGCCCGAGAATTCGGGATTCACGCCAGCCCCCGGCGATTCTCCGACCCGGCGGGGGGTCGGAGAATCCTGCCCCAGTTAACTGATTCACTAGATATGGCACAAAAGGCAAGGTTATCATTCCTTATCAAGTTCTGGAAAAGTCAACCACTACTTTTCCAACTTCGTTCTGCAATATTGTAAATTCCCATTTCAGGATTAGACAGTTGATAATGTCATATTATAAAACCATTTGTTGCAAAAACGACCCTCTTTAAGAAGGGGGTGAAGTTCGGGATGCTGTACCCAGCCTGTCTGGGTCACACATGAGGAACAGGACTGCTACTTTGAAACGCCAGACGAAGTATGGACCTTTATTAAAGAAAGGAAGCTGGAGGCGAATTAAAAGACACTGAAGCCTTGGGGAAGTACTGTGGTGGCGATTTGTTGTGCTGGATTGCATAAATTTAAGTAGTGCTGTGAGTAATAAGGGGCTGTGTGGATGGTTGCTTTGTCTTGCAGGGAGCTGGCTAGAGGGGGGGGGGGGGGGGGGGGATGGGCTTTGAATTTGGTTCTGCTTTTTGGGTGACTTTTCTAAAGTGACTGTTTCTTCACTGTTTTTTCTGATGTTTGTTTACTGGTAAATGTGGTGCTTTTAAAATATTTATTCATGTGGGGGGAGAGGGGAGAGAACAATAGGGAGACAGACTGCTTGGTGCCGGGGCAGGAGCTACCAAGTCAGCAGACTCTCTAAAGCGCAGTGGGGGGTGAGCAGTGTTAAGCTGGAGCTTGACTTGAGGGATTGGGTTTTTAGTGTTGTTGCGAGGGGAAGGAACTGTTACTAGGGGACAAATGGGAGGTCGGGAACGGCGACTTCCTGGGAGGCCCCCCCATCCAGGCTGATCACGTGGAACGTGAGAGGACTGAATGGGCTGGTCAAGAGGGCTCGCATGTTCGCGCATTTGAGGGGGCTGAAGGTGGACGTGGCAATGCTTCAAGAGACACACCTAAAGTTTACAGACCAGACGAGATTGAGGAAGGGGTGGGTCAGCCAAGTGTTCCACTCAGGACTGGACTCAAAGACCAGGGGGGGTAGCGATCTTGATCAGCAAATGAGTGGCATTCGAGGCAGGGGGAATCGTGTCAGACAAGGGGGGTAGGTACATAATGGTGAGTGGGAAGCTGGAGGGGGTGCGAGTGTTACTTGTGAACATAAATGCTCCGAATTGGGACGACATGGAATTTATGAGGCGGATGTCAGGTAAGATCCCAGAATTAGAGTCACATAACCTGATCATGGGAGGGGACTTCAATACAGTCATTGATCCGGAATTGGACCGGTCAAAATCCAGGGCAGGGAGGAGGCTGGCTGCGGCAAAGGAATTGGAGGGTTTTATGGAACAGCAGGGGGGAGTAGACCCATGGAGGTTTGCACGGCCGAGGACGAAGGTGTTTTCCTTTTTTTCACATGTCCACTAGGTATACACTCGCATCGACTTTTTGTTCTGAGCAGGGCGCTAATACCGAAGGTGGTGGATACTGAGTACTTGGCAATCGCAGTGTCAGATCATGCCCCACACTGGGTGGATCTACGGGTTAGTGTGGAGAGAGGGCAACGCCCGCTGTGGAGACTAGATGTTGGGGTTGCTAGCGGATGAAGTGATCTGTGGGCTGGTTAACAAGTCCATCCAGATCTACCTGGAAACAAATGATACGGGGGAGGTCTCTGCAGCGACGGTCTGGGAAGCAGTACTCAACGGGGAATTAATCTCAATACTGGCCCACAGAGAAAAGGTGGAACGGGTTGAGACGGACAGGTTAGTTGAGGAGATACTCCAGGTGGACAGGAGGTACTCGGAGGCCCCGGACGCGGGGCTACTGAGGGAGCGGCGGAGACTACAGGCGGAGTTTGGGCTGTTGACCACAGGGAAAGCAGTGGAACAGTTGAGGAAGGCAAGGGGGCGATCTAGGAGTACGGGGAAAAGGCAAGTAGAATGTTGGCGCAACAGCTCAGGAAAAGAGAGGCGGCCAGGGAGATAGGTAAAGTAAAGAGTAGAGACAGTAATACTGTCCTGGACCCAGCAGGGGTAAACAAGGTGTTTAAGGACTTCTATAGTAAATTATTTGAGTCGGAACCCCCGGCTGGGGTGGAGGGGATGAGGCAGTTGTTGGATCAGTTGAAGTTCCCAAGGGTGGAGGAGGACCTGGTGAAAGGGCTGAGAGCCCCAATTGCGATTGAGGAAATAATCAAGGGGCTGGAGGGCATGCAGTCGGGCAAGGCCCCGGGGCCTGACAGCGACCCGGTAGAATTCAATAAGAAGTTTTCAGAGATATTGGGCCCACTGCTGGTGAGGACATTTAACGAAGCAAGAGAAAAGGGAGTCCTCCCCCCAACAATGCCGCAGGCCTCGATTTCATTGATTGTGAAACGGGAGACGGATCCGGAGCAATGCAGGTCATACAGGCTGATTTCTCTACTGAATGTGGATGCCAAACTGCTGGCTAAGATACTGGCCACAAGGATGGAGGACTGTGTCCCGGGGGTGATAGGGGAAGACCAGACGGGATTTGTTAAGGGCAGGCAACTGAAGGCCAATGTTCGAATGCTTCTCAAAGTTATTATGATGCCCTCAGAAGGAGAGGAGGCAGAGGTGGTGGTAGCGATGGATGCGGAGAAGGCTTTTGACCGGATGGAGTGGAATTACCTGTGGGAAGCGCTGGGAAGGTTTGGGTTTGGTGAGGGCTTCATTGACTGGGTGCGGTTGCTCTATCAGGCACCAGTAGCGAGTGTGCGTACGAACCGGCTGAGCCTGGAGTATTTTAAACTACACCGAGGAACGAGGCAAGTGTCCCCCTCTCCCCGTTACTGTTTGCTCTGGCCATAGAGCCTCTAAGAACTGGAAAGGGCTGGTTCGGAGGGTGTGGGGGTGGAGCACCAGGTCTCGCTCTACGCAGATGACCTGCTCTTGTACATTTCGGACCCGCTGGAGGGGATGGGGGAAGTAATGCGAATCTTGGGGGAATTTGGCAATTTTTCCGGGGGAAATTGAACATGGCGTAAAACTAGATGTTTGTGATCCAGGAAAGAGGACAGGAGAAAAGACTGGGAGAGCTGCTGCTTAGAATGGTAGGGAAGAACTTTCGATATCTGGGAATCCAGGTGGCCCGAGAATGGGAGGTACTGCACAAGTTAAACCTATCCTGGTTGGTAGAACAAATGGAAGGGGGCTTTAAGAGATGTGACATGCTCCCACTATCACTGGCGGGGAGGGTACAGACGGCGGGGAGGGTACAGACCGTGAAAATGACGGTCCTTCCCAGATTTCTGTTTGTCTTTCAGTGCCTCCCTATCTTCATCCCTAAGGCCTTTTTTAAGCGGGTGAATAAGATTATTTGAGGCTGTGTGTGGGTGGGTAAAACCCCGAGAGTGAAGAAAGTGTTGCTGGAGCGCTCTCGGGGTGAGGGTGGGTTAGCGCTGCCGAACTTCTGCAATTACTGCTGGGCGGCTAAAATAGCCATGATCAGGAAGTGGGTAGTGGGGGAGGGGTCGGCATGGGAGCAGATGGAGGCGGCGTCATGTAAAGCTGGTCCTCTTCTGTTCTCGCCGGCCCGATACTCCACAGGTCCCGTGGTGGTGGCGGCTCTGAGAATCTGGGGGCAATGGAGGATACATAAGAGAGTGGAGGGAGCATCGGTTTGGACCACGATTTATCATAACCATAGGTTTGTACCGGGTAGGCTAGATGGCGGGTTCCGGAGATGGCAGAGGGCAGGAATTAGAAGGATGGGGGATCTATTTATAAAAGGGAGCTTTCCCAGTTTGAAAGCTTTGGAGGATAAATTTAAATTGCCACCAGGGAACGGGTTTTAGCTATTTGCAGGTGCAAGACTCCCTGAGAAAGCAGGTGCCAGCCTTTCCGCTGCTGCCGCCACGGGGGATACAGGGTAGAGTAGTCTCCAGTACCTGGGTGGGAGGGGAAAGTATCGGATATTTACCAGGCGCTTTCGGAGGCGGATGAAACTCCGGTGGAGGAGCTTAAGGGCAAGTGGGAGGATGAGCTAGGAGGAGAGATAGAGGTGGGTCTATGGGTGGATGCCCTAAGCAGGGTTAATACCTCCTCAGCATGTGCCAGGCTTAGCCTGATACAATTTAAGGTAGTCCACCGGGCACACATGACAGCGGCTAGGATGAGTAAGTTCTTCGGAGTAGAGGATAGGTGTGTGCGGGAAGCCCAGCAAATCATGTCCACATGTTTTGGGCATGCCCGAAGCTTAGAGGGTTTTGGCAGAGTTTTGCTAAGGCAATGTCCACGGTGCTAAAAACACGGGTGGTGCCAAATCCGGAGGTGGCGATCTTTGGAGTGTCAGAAGATCCAGGAGTTCAGGGGGCGAAAGAGGCTGACGTCTTAGCCTTTGCCTCCCTGGTAGCCCAGAGACAGATGTTGTTAATGTGGAGGGACTCAAAGCCCCCGAGTGTCGAGACCTGGGTTAGTGACATGGCTGGGTTTCTCAGTCTCGAGAAAATAAAGTTTGCCTTAAGAGGGTCAATGTTAGCGTTCACCCAGAGGTGACAGCTGTTCGTCGACTTTCTCGGGGAAAATTAAAATGTCAGCAGGTGCAGTATTCCAAAGGGGGGGGGGGGGGGGGGTGGATTGTTGTATGGTTGAGGTGCGTGAAGATTGGGCTGGGGGGGGGGAATGTTTATTTTACCATGTTGATGTCATCGTTTATGTTACTGTTATAACAAATTTCAAATACCTCAATAAAAATTTATTTTTATTTTTCTTAAAACCCATTTGTTGCCTAATAAACTGGGTGTCTGACATAATTGTTACTTTCCCATCAGAGTTACCTGGATGGACAAAATGGCCTTGCAAGCATTGGACACAACCTGAGAATTAATAATGAAAAAGAGAACTTCTAAAACTTTAGAACGCCAACATTTCCTTCCTCAATAACCACATGTGCACTATCAGTACAGCTTGTAGGATAGCGACCAGCAGTGCAAACCCTGATTTTTACCTGCTGAATTGGGACACAGTGGCCAATAGTAACTCCCCTTTCACCACGATAACATCACTGAGATTAACCAATTCAACTCAGTCTGGGGTTCAGTTCACCTGGCCATATGTCATTTGGTCCTGAGATTATCCTAACTGACAATTGCAGCAGTGAAACCCGGTGCCAAGCAGCACGTGGCCAGGAAAGGGCATTTCTTAAAGCTATTTTTGTTGACCAGGCTGAGCAGCAGTGCCCCTTAAGATATCCTGCAGCTTGACCTGTTACCGCTTCCTCCCACTTCCTATGAACGTGATCACATCAAGACCTCCTCCTTCCCAAAACACTTTGGTCATGCCAGGTCCCGTTCCCTCAGGACCCCGCCGGCAGCCTCCTGCGTCCCTAAATCCCACTTCCACTTGCTGGTCCAGTAATGAATACACCGGGATTCAGGCCAGAGTCAGAGTTGAATTATTTAAATTGCGGCCTGCCTTTGCCCTTCTAATGTCACACTTATGTCCTGAGTTAAGACCAATTTTAACTCTGTAAGGTGGTTTGAACCTGTTGAAATTGGCTCCTCAAGCGTTTCTGATCAATTATCTGCCGATACCGATGTCCAGGCCCGGCACCGCCAGCTCAGCCGACAATGGAGCACCTGTTGCAGGTTATGCAGGAGAACTTCCCAGCACTGAAAAGTGATCATTTGGAACCGCTCCAGAAATCATTTGACCTAATGGAGAAAAGGCTGGATGCCCAGGCTGAGAAGATCCAGGAGCTGGAGAAGACGGTGGAGGAGCAGGCGGACTTTCAAACGGTGGCGGACATGGAGATTCGAAGGTTGAGAGACCAACAAAAAATGCTCCTGGAAAAGCTGGAGTACCTGGAGAACAAGTCTCTCCGGCAGAATTTAAGAATCGTTGGCCTCCCAGAGGGGGGCCGACGTGCTGGATGCTGCCGCGTATGTGGCAGATATGTTCCAGAAGCTGCTGGGAACGAGGTGTTCCCTCGCCCGTCGGACCCATAGAGCGCAGGTGAGGCAGCCGCGGTGAGGGGGTCCCTCACGAGTGATGGTGGTCCGGTTCCACAGGTATCTGGATAAGGAGCGGGTTCTTCAATGGGCCAAGAGCACGCGGAGCTGCAACTGGGACAATAGCACCCTGCGCGTTTACCAAGACCTGAGCGCAGAGGTGGCCAGAAGGAGGGCAGGCTACAGGCAAGTTAAAGAGATTTTATATAAGAAGGTGAAATTTGGGCTGCTCTATCCGGAGCGCGACTGTGTGTTACGCACGAGGGCCAGCACCATTATTTTGAGGAACCCGAGGAGGCGATGGACTTTGCAAAGAGGAAAGGGCTGGTCGCGAGCTGAAGACTCTTGGACTCGTGTCGGAACTTTTAATTCTTTCTCTCTTGTTTCTGAGAGATGCCTGCATGTTTTTTCATGCTTTTGTATCTTGGTTTTTATGTGTTTTTTGTCTTTTTTCTCTTTTTCGCTTTTGTGTTTGAGTTTTGTTGGGAAAAGGGAATAGTTAGAATGGTTCGGATATGGGGGGTGTTTTTCGGGGAATTTTTGCTGTCTCTGCGTTCAGGTAGGAATGGTTGACAGTGCCTGCTATTTCGTTTTGTATGACTTAAATTGCACTATTGTTGGGGCTGTCTCTGTCCTGTTTAGAGTATTTGTTCAAGCAGGGCTGATTTGGGGAAGTGGTGTGGATGGGCCGGGGGGAGTCAGGGAACAATAGGTGAGAGACTCGTTGGTGCCGGAGTTGGGAGCCACCTGGCTAGCTGGGTGGGCTAGTTAACGGAAGCCAGGTTGGGGAGGGGGGGGGGGGGGTGTTCATTTAGCTAGTTTATGTCATGGGTTAGTATATAGGGTGGTGTTGCTGGGGGGGGGGGGGGGGGGGGGGGGGGTCTGCTGACGATGTTGGAAATTGGGCATGGTAACAGTGAGGAGGTCAGGGGTGGAGGCGGCCAGGAGGCGGACCAGAGGAAGCGCGACACATGGCTTGGGCGCTGGCCAAAGAAAGGAGATGGCAAGGGGGGAGGGGGTGGGGGCGAGGTGCCCCCCGACCAGGCTGATCACCTGGAATGTTAGAGGGCTAAACGGGCCGATCAAGAGGGCGCTTGTGTTCGCGCATTTACGGGTTTTGAAGGTGGACGTAGTCAAACAAAGAACAAACAAAAGTACAGCACAGGAACAGGCCCTTCGGCCCTCCAAGCCCTTGCCGACCATGCTGCCCGACAAAACTACAATCTTCCACACTTCCTGGGTCCGTATCCCTCTATTCTCATCCTATTCCTGTATTTGTCAAGATGCCCCTTAAATGTCACTATCGTCCCTGCTTCCACCACCTCCTCCGGTAGCGAGTTCCAGGCACCCACTACCCTCTGCGTAAAAAACTTGCCTCGTACATCTACTCTAAACCTTGCCCCTCTCACCTTAAACCTATGCCCCCTAGTAATTGACTCCTCTACCATGGGGAAAAGCCTCTGACTATCCACTCTGTCTATGCCCCTCATAATTTTGTTGACCTCTATCAGGTCGCCCCTCAACCTCCGTTGTTCCAGTGAGAACAAACCGAGTTTATTCAACCGCTCCTCATAGCTAATGCCCTCCATACCAGGCAACATTCTGGTAAATCTCTTCTGCACCCTCTCTGAAGCCTCCACATCCTTCTGGTAGTGTGGCGACCAGAATTGAACACTATACTCCAAGTGTGGCCTAACTAAGGTTCTATACAGCTGCAACATGACTTGCCAATTCTTATACTCAATGCCCGGCCAATGAAGGCAAGCATGCCGTATGCCTTTGTGACTACCTTCTCCACCTGTGTTGCCCCTTTCAGTGACCTGTGTACCTGTACACCTAGATCTCTCTGACTTGCAATACTCTGGAGGGCTCTACCATTCACTGTATATTCCCTACCTGCATTAGACCTTCCAAAATGCATTACCTCACATTTGTCCGGATTAAACTGCATCTGCCATCTCTCCGCCCAAGTCTCCAGACAATCTAAATCCTGCTGTATCCTCTGACAGTCCTCATCGCTATCCGCAATTCCACCAACCTTTGTGTCGTCTGCAAACTTACTAATCAGACCAGTTACATTTTCCTCCAAATCATTTATATATACTACAAAGAGCAAAGGTCCCAGCACTGATCCCTGTGGAACACCACTGGTCACAGCCCTCCAATGAGAAAAGCATCCCTCCATTGCTATCCTCTGCCTTCTATGGCCTAGCCAGTTCTGTATCCACCTTGCCAGTTCACCCCTGATCCCGTGTGACTTCACCTTTTGTACTAGTCTACCATGAGGGACCTTGTCAAAGGCCTTACTGAAGTCCATATAGACAACATCTACTGCCCTACCTGCATCAATCATCTTAGTGACCTCCTCGAAAAACTCTTATCAAGTTAGTGAGACACGACCTCCCCTTCACAAAACCGTGCTGCCTCTCACTAATACGTCCATTTGCTTCCAAATGGGAGTAGATCCTGTCTCGAAGAATTCTCTCCAGTAATTTCCCTACCACTGAAGTAAGGCTCACCAGCCTGTAGTTCCCTGGATTATCCTTGCTACCCTTCTTAAACAGAGGAACAACATTGGCTATTCTCCAGTCCTCCAGGACATCACCTGAAGACAGTGAGGATCCAAAGATTTCTGTCAAGACCTCAGCAATTTCCTCTCTAGCCTCCTTCAGTATTCTGGGGGTAGATCCCATCAGGCCCTGGGGACCTATCTACCTTAATATTTTTCAAGACGCCCAACACCTTGTCTTTATGGATCTCAATGTGACCCAGGCTATCTACACACCCTTCTCCAGACTCAACATCTACCAATTCCTTCTCTTTGGTGAATACTGATGCAAAGTATTCATTTAGTACCTCGCCCATTTCCTCTGGCTCCACACATAGATTCCCTTGCCTATCCTTCAGTGGGCCAACCGTTTCCCTGGATACCCTCTTGTTTTTTATGTACGTGTAAAAAGCCTTGGGATTTTCCTTAACCCTATTTGCCAATGACTTTTCGTGACCCCTTCTAACCCCCCTGACTCCTTGCTTAAGTTCCTTCCTGCTTTCCTTATTTTCCACACAGGCTTTGTCTGTTCCCAGCCTTTTAGCCCTGACAAATGCCTCCTTTTTCTTTTTGACGAGGCCTACAATATCTCTCGTTATCCAAGGTTCCCGAAAATTGCTGTATTTATCCTTCTTCCTCACAGGAACATGCCGGTCCTGAATTCCTTTCAACTGGCACTTGAAAGCCTCCCACATGTCAGATGCTGATTTACCCTCAAACATCCGCCCCCAATCTAGGTTCTTCAGTTCCCGCCTAATATTGTTATAATTAGCCTTCCCCCAATTTAGCACATTCACCCTAGGACCACTCTTATCCTTGTCCACCAGCACTTTAAAACTTACTGAATTGTGGTCACTGTTCCCGAAATGCTCATCTACTGAAACTTCTACCACCTGGCCGGGCTAATTCCCCAATACCAGGTCCAGTACAGCGCCTTCCCTAGTTGGAATGTCTACATATTGTTTTAAGAAGCCCTCCTGGTTGTTCCTTACAAACTCTGCCCCGTCTAAGCCCCTGGCTCTAAGTGAGTCCCAGTCAATATTGGGGAAGTTGAAGTCTCCCGTCACCACAACCCCGTTTTTACTCTTTTCCAAAATCTGTCTACCTATCTGCTCCTCTATCTCCCGCTGGCTGTTGGGAGGCCTGTAGTAAACCCCCAACATTGTGACTGCACCCTTCTAATTCCTGATCTCTACCCATATAGCCTCACTGCCCTTTGAGATGTCCTCCCGTAGTATAGCTGTGATATTCTCCCTAACCAGTAGCGCAACTCCGCCACCCCTTTTACATCTCCCTCTATCCCGCCTGAAACATCTAAATCCTGGAACGTTTAGCTGCCAATCCTCCCCTTCCCTCAACCAGGTCTCTGTAATGGCAACAACATCATAGTTCCAAGTACTAATCCAAGCTCTAAGTTTATCTGCCTTACCCGTAATACTTCTTGCATTAAAACATATGCACTTCAGGCCACCAGCCCCGCTGTGTTCAGCAACTTCACCCTGTCTGCTCTGCCTCATGTTACAGGAGACTCATCTGAAAGTGGCTGACCAAGTCAGATTAAGGAAGGGTTGGATTAGTCAGGTCTTCCATTCGGGGCTCGACACTAAGACCAGGGGGGTTGCGATCTTGATCAACAAGCGGGTCCAATTTGAGGTGGAGGGCACAGTTGCGGAGGGGGGTGGCAGATTTGTTATGGTTAGGGGTAAGCTCGAGGGGGTGAGAGTAGTCCTGGTCAACGTATATGCCCCTAATTGGGATGATGTAGATTTTGTTAAGAGGTTGCTGGGGAAGATCCCTGACTTGGACTCACGCAAACGGATCATGGGTGGGGACTTTAGCACAGTTCTTGATCCTGACCTGGACCGGTCGTGTTCAAAAACAGGTAGGGTGCCAGCGATGGCACTGAGGAACTGAGAGGGTTCATGAAGCAAATGGGGGCAGCTGACCCATGGAGATTTAGTCGGCCGTCGGCGAAGGGGTTTTCCTTCTATTCTCACGTCCACAAGGTGTATTCACGAATCAATTTCTTTATCATGAGCAGGGACTTGCTGATAGGGATGACGGGTGCAGAATATTTTGCAATTACCATCTCGGACCATGCTCCGCACTGGGTTGATCTGCAGATTTGCAAAGATAGTTTTCAGCGCCCACAATGGAGGCTGGAAGTTGGGCTGCTGGCGGACAAGGCGGTGTGTGAGAGGCTGAGGAAATGCATGCAGAATTACCTGCAGGTAAATGATACTGGAGAAGTCTCAGCAGCGGTGCTCTGGGAGGCGCTGAAGGCAGTGGTGAGAGGGGAGCTGATTTCAATCCGAGCCCATAGGGACAGGACAGACAGGACAGAAACGGACCGACTGGTAAAGGAAATTTTACAGATGGACAGGAGCTATGCGGAGTCCCCGAGGCCAGAGTTACTTAGGAAGTGACAGAGGCTGCAGACCAAGTTTGGGGTGTTGTCTACAGGGAAGGCCGTAGAGCAGCTCAGAAGGCTTGCACAACAACTAAGAAAGAGAGAAGCGGCTAGGGAAATAGGAAAGGTAGTCGATGGGGAGGGAAACCTGGTGGGGGACCCGGTAGGACTGAACAAGGTGTTTAGGGACTTCTCCTGCAAGCTGTACACCTCCGAACCCCCAACGGGACTAGAGGGGAGGAGGGGCTTTTTGGACGGACTGACCTTCCCAAGATTAGGTAGGGGGTTGGTAGACGTTTGGGGGCCCCGATCAGGACCGAAGAAGTACTGGGGGGCCTGAAGGTCATG
Organism: Scyliorhinus torazame; assembly: GCF_047496885.1. Classification (NCBI taxonomy): domain Eukaryota; kingdom Metazoa; phylum Chordata; class Chondrichthyes; order Carcharhiniformes; family Scyliorhinidae; genus Scyliorhinus; species Scyliorhinus torazame. Next base: position 266,198,249 of record NC_092712.1, read on the forward strand.
CAGTCGGGTAAAGCCCCTGGACCGGACGGATACCCGGTGGAGTTTAATAAAAAGTTCTCCGAGATAGTGGGACCGGTGCTGGTCAGGGTGTTCAACGAGGCAGGAGACAGAGGGGTCTTACCCCCGACGATGTCGCAGGCCACTATCTCGCTTATACTGAAAGGGATAAAGATCCGGAGGCATGTGGGCCCTATAGGCCGATCTCTTTGATTAACGCAGACGCTACGTTACTGGCCAAGATCGTGGCATCTAGAATTGAGGATTGTGTACCGGACCTGATTGCGGAGGACCAAAACGGGTTCGTAAAGGGCAGTCAACTGGTGGCCAATCTAAGGAGGCTGCTCAATGTGATTATGATGCCCCCGGAGAGCAGGGAGGCAGAGGTAGTGGTAGCAATGGATGCCGAAAAGGCTTTCGACCGTGTTAAGTGGGACTATTTATGGGAGGTGCTGGGACGTTTTGGGTTCGGGGTGGGATTCATTGTCATTGACTGGGTTAGGCTGCTATATCAGACCCCAGAGGCTAGTGTGAGGACGAACAGAACGACATCTGACTACTTCAGACTGCACCGCGGGATTAGACAGGGATGCCCCCTCTCCCCACTGCTGTTTGCGCTGGCTAGAGCCACTGGCAATTGCTCATAGAGCTTCAAGGGACTGGAAAGGGCTGGTCCGGGGGGGGGGGGGGGGGGGGGGGGGGGTGGAGTGGAACATAAAGTCTCGTTATACGCGGATGACCTGCTGTTATACGTGTCAGACCCAATGGCGGGGATAGACGGAATCATGGAAACCCTGAGGGAATTTGGTCGGTTCTCAGGATATAAATTGAACATGGCAAAGAGCGAGATGTGGGTAGTGCAGGCGAGAGGTCAGGAGAGTTGGCTGAGTGGGCTGCCGTTCAGGCTGGTAGGGGAAAGCTTCAGATATTTAGGGATACAAGTAGCGCGAGACTGGGGTAAGTTGCATAAGCTAAACTTGTCCCGGTTGGTGGAGCAAGTGAGGGACGACTTCCGGAGATGGGATGCGCTCCCGCTGTTATTGGCGGGGAGAGTGCAGACGGTGAAGATGTCGATTCTCCCGAGATTCTTGTTCATATTTCAGTGTCTCCCCATTTTCATTCCGCGGCCCTTCTTCAAGAGGCTAGATAAAATTATCCTGGGATTTGTTTGGGCGGGAAAGTCTCCATGTTCAGAATGTCCATTTCACCTACCATAGTATCTTTCGGGACTTGTGGGAGGAAACCGGCGCACCCGGAGGAAACCCACAAAGACACGGGCAGAACGTGCAGACACTGCACAAGCAGTGACCCAAGCGAGTATCGAATCCGTGAAGTAACAGTGTTAACTACTGTGCTACCGTGCTGCCCTTACCCGACCCCATACGTTTTCACAGCGTTGGAAATTGCCCTCCATTTCCCTCCACCAATGCTTTGGCTTTCAATATTCCTTAGGAAGCTGATTATAAATCTAGAATCTCTTTTTACATAACTCCACATATCGCATAGCTCAGAGACACACAACTCCAGATCTGGTTAAATGGTGATTTCTAGTTATCATTTCTATAAAGCATTATGTATTTCTAGTGCAACTGGAGAACCCAATTTTAATTAACAACATAAAGATAAAAGCAAATTACTTCGGATACTGGAATCTGAAACAAAAACAGAAATTACTGGACAATCTCAGCAGGACTGATAGCATCTGTGAAGAGAAAAGAGAGCTAACGTTTTGAGTCTGGATGACTCTTTGTCACAGCTGGAGAGAACTGGAAATGGGGTCAGATTTATACTTTCGTGGGGGGCGTGGAGCGGTTGGGCTGGGTAGAGGGCCAGGGATAGGTGGAGATTGACAAAGATGTTGAGGACAGAAGACAAAAGGAATGTAAATGGGTGTGATTGAGGCTAAGAAGGGTGCTGATAGAGGCACATAGATTAGAATGTGTGAATGGCAGAACAAAGGTGAGCAGTGTGTTAAAGGGTAACTGGGGACAGTTGGCCCAAGTGGAGTGGGGGAAGGGGGAACAATGGTGAGGGAAAAACAGGTCAATGGAAGAAATGAAAATAAATTGATAGAAATAAAAACAGGGTGATAGCAGAGGAGGGAGTTCCGAGTCTCAAGTTGTTGAACTCAATGTTAAGTCCGGAAGGCTATAACTTGCCTAATGGGAAGATGAGGTGCTGTTCCTCCAGATTGCACTGGGCTTCACTGGAACATTGCAGCAGGCCAAGGATGGACATGTCTTTAATCTTTAATAATCTTTATTGTTACAAGTAAGCTTACATTAACACTGCAATGAAGCCCCTCGTCGCCACATTCCGGCGCCTGTACGGGTACACAGAGGGAGATTTACCTAACAGCACGTCTTTCGGGACTTGTGGGAGGAAACCGGAGCACCCGGAGGAAACTCACACAGTCACAGGGAGAATGTGCAGACTCCGCATAGACAGTGATCCAAGCCGCGAATGGAACCTGGGACGCTGGCGCTCTGAAGTGATAGTGCTAACCATTGATCTACATGAGAGCAGGACGGAGAGTTCAATTGACAAGCAACAGGAAAGTCTGGGTCCCGCTTGCGGGCGTGCTGAAGGTGTTCTGCAAAGCAGTCACCCAGTATGCTTTCAGTCTCTCCAATGTAGAGTAGACTGCATTAGGAGCAGCAAATGCAATAGACCAGATTGAAGGAGGTGCACGTGAAGTGCTGCCTCACTTGTAAAGAGTGTTTAGGACCTGAGATGGTAATCAGGGAGGAGGTAATGGGGCAGGTGTTACACCTTCTGCGATTGCATGGGAAGGTGCCGTCGGAAGCGGGTGAGGTGTTGGGGGTGATGGAGGAGTGGACCAGGATATTGCGAAGGGAACAATCCCTAAAAAATGCTGACAGGGGGAGGGAGGGGAAGATGTGTTTGGTAGTGGAATCATGCTGGAGTTGGCGGAACTGGCGAAGGGCGATCCTTTGGATACGGAGGCTGGTGGGTGAAAAGTGAGGACAAGTGGGACCCTATCCTGGTTCTGGGAGGGAGAAGAGGGGGTGAACAGAAGTACGGGAGATTGGTTGGACACGGTTGAGAGCCCCGTTGACCACAGTGGGTGGGAAACCACGATTAAGGAAGAATGAAGACATGTCAGCAGCGTTATTTTGGAAGGTGGCATCATCAGAACGATGGAGGCAAAGGAACTGAGAGACTGGGATGGAGTCCTTACAGGATGTGGGGTGAAGGGTTTTAATTTTAATTAATACTGTGGGAATATATTTACTAATTCGCTGCTGTGCTCACTTTGTTTACCTCAGTGCGGTATTGATGGTGCCGGACAGTGCATCTACTCCAGTTAGTCTCTTTGAAGCGCGAGTGTGTCCATATTGACTTCATCCTCAAGTCTGATGATGTAATTGAGGGAGATATCCCCCTACAGTTTTGGCTAGTTGTTTTCAGGAGTTTAGTGGAAACATAAAGCAGTTGTCCATTTCTGATGACCAGTTTCATCATTACGGTTTCTTCAACTTCAAAAAAGGGGTCGTCAAACACAAGTTAACAAAGACAACAAAAACTAACAGCATTTATATAACGCCTTCAATACAGTAAAATGTCCTAAAGCTCTTTGCAGGAGCATTATCAAATAACATTTCAGCACAATCCAGAGACCCAGAGTCATGCTCCGGGGGACCAGGGTTCGAATCCCACCATGGCAGATGGTGAAATTTGAATTGAATAAAAATCTGGAGAAGGGGGTAGTATCGGCGGTTTACAGGGCTATTTTGGAGGAGGAGAAGGCGCCGCTGGAAGGGATCAAGGCAAAGTTGGGAGAGGGTATGGAGGAGGTGTGAGGTGCTCCGGAGGGGTGAATGCCTCCACCTCTTGTGCGAGGTTGGGGTAGATACAGCTGATGGTGGTATATAAAGTGCACCCCTCACAAGGGCGAGGATGAGCTGGCTCATTGAGGGGGTAGAAGATGTGTGTGAACGTTGCCGGGGGGGGGGGGGGGGGGGCGCAAACCACGTTCATATGTTTTGGTCATGTCCAAAGTTGGAGTATTACTGGAAGGAGGTTTTTAGGGTAATCTCTAAAGTGGTGCATGTAAAACTGGACCCAGGCCCTCGGGAGGGCATATTCAGGGTGTTGGATTAGCCGGGGTTGGAAACCACTCCGGGAGAACCCCAGAAATTTGAATAGAATCCAATTGGAAGCAAAAAAAAAAAACCACAAGTGTTCAAGCGGTTCTGGTTAATAATTCACAATTCGGAAGTGTGTGTATGCATGCGTAACTAACAGGGTTATAAGGTAAAACTGATAGATTTTGTTGCGTCAAAACTGTTGGAAGTCTGTATTTTCGGAAATTAGCGCAAGCCGTACCTGCATCTACGACACCACCTTAGCCCCCTGTTCCAAATTTGAACGTAACGAGCAGATAAGAGAGATGGCCATGTAGGCAATGCAACGCCTCATGAACCCCGAAGAATTTGCGGTCGCACCGATCAGCAGCATTAAAGTGGGACAGTGTCCCATTTGGGAAGTGGAAATTCGGAAATTTCTGCAGGGCAAAGGATGGCCCGTGTGGAGTGGTTTCTGTAATAATGACGACTCAGGTCCCGGAAGTATAGGGCAAACATGGTGGGAGAACATGAGTGAAATTCATAAGAAAAGTTTAGCAAAAGCGCGCAAGCCGATGGCAATCGTGTCCTGTCTGGCACAATTACGAGGCACAGAGGAGGTCGTCAGGACGCTCCGAAAAGAAATAGAAGGCATACATCGTATGAGTAAAATCGATGTATGCGAGATGGAAAAAGAGAACCTGGAACTGAAAAGGCAGTTAGAAGCCAAGGACGAAGAGGTGGCTGACGCCAAATGGGGTCACCAGTCTTGTCTGGTGCATTTAAGCAGTTTTCAATCCCAGTATGAGAAGGCTTATCAGGACACACAGCGTGCGGTCCTGGTTAAGAAAGAGACAGAGAAGCAGGTGGAGACGCTACAAAAGCAATGGAGTGATCTCAAGGCAGCCTTGAGAGCGCTCCACGCTGCAACCACGGAACAAAGGCAGAGTACCTTAGACCACGCGAAGTGCCGAAAGCAAATTGCAGACCTGCAATCAATGCTTTTTGTCCAAAAGGGATTCCAAGAAACCTTTGGGGAAGTTTAGAACAGGAAGGCGGCCCTGATTGGGAAGAATTGCAGGAGACAGCGCAGAGATATGTTCAGGGGACATGTGCGCAAGGAAAGCCCCAAAGGAGGAAAGCACCCCCACCCCCCACACAGCAGGTAGTTCAGGCTCTGATGAACCCTGTAACAACCCACCGCACAGCCACAGCAGACGAGGGGGGAAGTCCTATATTCCACCCCCCTCACAGTGACCCAATTACGGGACGCGTGTGCTAAAATCACACCGTTCCTCTTTGCTTCAGACCCCCACCATTTCTTTGCCACCGTCAAACACCAGGCGATCTTGTACGGCCTGGATGAGAAAGAGCAGGTAAAGCTCACGGTCCTCAGCTTAGACCCATCGGTCGCAGCAGCCCTTCCCGACCCACAGAATGTAGGAGGAGGCACCCTTGCAGAAATGCATACCGCGATCCTGGATGCGATCAGGTATAACCGGGGCGACCCCGTAGATGGCCTAAATAAGTGCAGGCAGAAAAAGTCTGAACACCCCACAGCGTTTGCAGGACGCTTGTGGATTCACTTTGAAGCCGTTTTCGGAAACGTAGACCGTGCCCATTTGTCCGCAGACAATATGGCCAAATGGACCCGCACCCTTATCTCCCATGCCACGGAAGCAGGACAGAATGCCTGTAGTAATTATGACCCCTCAGAGGAGGCTCATAATGAGAAGTGGGTGGTCAAAAGATTGTCCCGCGTTTGGGAACAGTCGGCTCACAATAAACCCGCCGCTAGAACCCCTGAGGAAAAACAAGCCGACGTGCAGGCAGTGAGAACCACTCTTCACAACCCCGCCTGGGTAAACGAGGGAAAGAGCAGCCCCCCAGCTAAACCGCAAGAGTGCTACAATTGCGGACAGTTGGGACATATTGCCAAAGAATGCAATGGCCCTAAAAAGCCACAGAGAGCCTAACAGACAGGCACTATCAATAAGAAAAAGGCAGAACCCATACATAGCGTTAGCGCCCAGTCGGATCAGACAGACTTGACCGGAACAGACTGACAATGTACAGGCTCCCCCAGTTGGGTCTGCGATACCCTTTGGGATAGGTCAGGACGACCTGTAGTCGCAGCGAAAGTTAGGGGACAGCCGATCGAGCTTCTCTGGGACACAGGAGGGTCCCGCACCACCTTAAATTCCTCCACCCTTGGTAAGGACACGTGGCCCACTACAGCCACTATCGCCCTCAGCGGCTTTACAGGCCACTCACAGCAAGGACACATCACAACCCCTGTACCCATCCAACTCGGAACCATTAACACAAAACACCCCGTTGTTTTAGTCGACCTGCCCCCAACAGCAGAGCACATTTTAGGGATCGACTTCATGAATTCCCACCACCTATCTTTTGACCCAGTCAACCAGTGTGTCTGGAAGATGGCGAAGTCCGCTAGAGCCCCCGCAACGCTCACCATAGGGGACTATATGAACAAAATTAGCGCAGTGGGCGAGATTTGGTTCAACCCCAGCACACTCAGCACGGACCGACAGGTTAGGGCAGTCCTGCAAAAAAACAGGGCAGCATTTGGCGACCCACAAACACGACTGTGGACGGATGACTGGTTCCGTACAAATAACAGGACCGGACCCTAGACCCCAAAAGCAGTACGGATTCCCCCTAGAAGCAGAGGGAGAAATCCTCAAGGTTATAGAAAGTTTATTACAGCAGGGCGTCCCAAGATCGTTAACCTCAACTAATAATGCCCCGATTTGGCCAGTAAGGAAGCCCGACGGATCATGGCGCTTGACCATAGATTATCGGGAACTCAATAAAGTCACCCCGTAGCAGCCCCCACCGTCGCAACAAGTCCCGAGACCATGCTCAAACAGGGACTCCATGCCCGATATTTCACGGTTTTGGACGTCAGTAATGGGTTCTGGTCCAGTCCATTGGCAAAGGCGTGCCAGTATAAATTTGCCTTCACTTTCCGAGCGCAGCAATACACGTGGACATGCCTGCCACAAGGCTTCCACAACTCCCCCTCCATTTTCCACCGACAGCTGGCAAATGGACTAGCAAAATTTTCTCGCCCCGAATGTCTGGTACAGTATGTAGACGATCTACTACTGCAGACAGACACAAAGGAAGAGCACATTGAGCTTCTGTCCGAACTCCTGGAATTGTTACATCCCATTGGCTGTAACGTCGACCCCAAAAAGGCCCAGATATTGGAAAAGAAAGTGGTATATTTGGGTACTATTATCACACACGGCAAACGCGAGATCAAGCACAAAAGAATTGACTCGATCGCTAAATTGCCCCTGCCCCAACACGTTTCAGCCCTCCGGTCGTTTTTAGGACTGGTTGGCTACTGCCGAAACCACATTGACGGTTTCGCCAGCAAGGCAGTGCCCCTCTCAGACCTCCTAAAGAAAGGAGCCCCCTGGGAGTGGCTTCCGCAGCATACGGAGGCTGTGGAATCATTAAAACAGGCGCTCATAGCCGCCCCCGCACTACAAGTTTCCGACCCGCTTTCCCCTTACGCAATAGAGGTAGCGACCACAGACCGCACCCTTTCAGCCGTGCTCCTGCAGGAACGACACGACCAGCTAAGACCCGTGGCTTATGCCTCCCGAATTTTAGATGCTGTGGAGCAGGGATTCTCAGCCTGTGAGAGGCAACTGCTCGCAGTTTTCTGGGCAGTCCAGTACTTCTCATACATTACCGGACTGAACCCCATCACCATTTTGACCGAGCACACCCCCACACAACTTTTACTAGACGGACGACTTAAAGACGGTACCGTCAGCCAAATCCGCGCTGCTAGGTGGACCCTTCTCTTACAAGGACGGGACATCACAGTCAAACGGACCAAAACACACACATACTTAGTGGACAATCTACAATACCCCGGAACCCCCCATCTCGCCCCACCATAATACAGGCCCCTTTATCGCAAAAACACCCCCCAGGAAACTAGCCACTCCATCTCAAAGCCCCCCTCACCCGGACACGTGTGATCCCATTAGGATCTATGTGGATGGATCTTCCACAGTCCTGGATGGGCAACGCATAACAGGTTGTGGGATTTATGTGGAGGACGCACAGGGACGCGCCCTCGAGGAAATCGCATTAAAATTACCCGGACACTTAGGCGCGCAGGCAGCAGAGCTTGCGGCCATCGCTTACATCGTAGAGCACCCAGATGCCTTCCCCAGCCCAGCAGACATATATTCAGACAGTCTATACGTGTGCAACAGCCTCACTGAATTTCTGCCCCCCTGGGAAACAAGAGGATTTGTTTCCGCGGATGGGAAACCCCTCCCCTCAGCCCCATTACTCCGCCATATTTTGCAAAAAGCCAAGGACCGGACCTTTGGCATTATAAAAGTCCGCAGCCACCATCGTTCCTCCCCCCCTGGAAATATAAAGGCCGACGCACTGGCTAAGGCAGGATCCAGGCATGGGTACTTTTGGAAGCCCCCCGAAAGCGCGCCAGTGAGTGCAGTTTAGGTCACGCAGACTAGGATCGAAGATCTAGTAGAGGCCCAGAAGCAGGATAGCGCTCTCACTGAAATTGTGAAAGGGAAGTTTCCAGCCTCATACGAGAGGGACAGAAATGCAATAACCACATATGATGGTGTGGTGCTAAAGGACACCCTTTATGTAGTTCCTGAGCAGGATAGGAACCAAATAATTTGTTTATTCCACGATGGCCATGGACACCAGGGAATCGAACCCACCGCAGCCCACCTCAAACAGCTTTGTTGGTGGCCAAATCTCAAAGAGGATGTATCCCATTACATTGAGAATTTCCTCATCTGCGCTCAGAACAACCCAGATAGGTATGCCAAAAAGGCACACCTCAGCCGCACCCGACCCGTTAACGGCCCCTGGACTAAGTGGGTGGAAGCATTTCCAGCCCGCACCAACACCGTGAAAACCACAGCCAAGATCCTAACCCACCACATCTTTACAAGATGGGGACTCCCCCGCAGTATTGAGTCGGACCAAGGTTCTCACTTTACGGGACGGGTCATGAAATGAAAATCGCTTATTGTCACAAGTAGGCTTCAAATGAAGTTACTGTGAAAAGCCCCTAGTCGCCACATTCCGGCGGCTGTTCGGGGAGGCTGTTACGGGAATCGAACCGTGCTGCTGGCCTGCCTTGGTCTGCTTTCAAAGCCAGCGATTTAGCCCTGTGCTAAACAGCCCCTGCAGAACGTCCTCACGATATTTGGCATAACCCAAAGATTTCACATTGTGTACCACCCACAATCGAGTGGTATAGTGGAGCGCATGAATCGGACCCTAAAAAACACCCTTAGAAAGGTGGTCCAGCAGAACAACACCACTTGGGATTCTGTCCTCCCCTTTGCGCTGATGTTTTTGCGTAACACTGTTTCCACCTCCACAGGTTACACCCCACACACCCTCATGACTGGACGCCTCATGAAAGGGACAGAGTACTTGTTGGGTTTAGACCTGACCAGCCCTGAAGTTACGGCCCTCACCCATGAGAAAGCCGTCAAGCAATTACTTGCGAATGTAAAAACGGCTCAGTTAGCAGCCGCTGTTAAACTGGGCACTAAAAGGAAACAGAGCAAGGCCTGTTTTGATAAGGCAGTACATGCAACTGAGTATAATATAGGACAACAAGTAATGTTGTCTGTGTATAACCCCAGCACATTTCGGTCTCCGAAATACTCGGGTCCGTACTCCATTACGGATAAAGTAAGCCCATCGGTATACAAAATAAAATACCCAAATGGTAAGACTGCCTGGTTTCATATTAACCAGTTGAAGGTTTATGGAACTCAGTCAAACCACGCCCACCACGTCATGCTTGACGCAGCAGACCACAACCCGCCCACAGCCAACGCAACCAGACCAACCCCCACCACGTCCAGCCCAGACACTGACTCGCCCTCGACTCCACCCCCAAATTCTACACTCCGCCCCGGAACGCCCACAGACTGCAGCAGCAGAGACAGCGACTGTGACTCTGACGACAGCCACAGCACGCCTCCTTACTATCCTGGTCCCACACCCAGCAACTCCGACTTCGACTCCAGTGATTCCTTCCTCATCACTTTCTTAAACAAACCACACCACCGACCACCGAACCACATGGACGACCCCGACTTTGTCCCCACCCAACTCGACAATACGCATTGGCACCGCGACAACTCCTATAGACTCGTCCTCAATGATGAGAGCGACCCCAACTCACACCAAGCCACCCTTTCCACCCTACTTCACTCCAGAGTCTGGCACCCGGGAGAAGGGGACGATCTCAAGTCAGACCCCCAATCCGCCAACCCCTTTGCGACCCTGTTCGCAACAGAAAACTGAGGTGTCCACATGATGCTTTAAAGGAGACACTTGGGGAAAAGTGTTGTCCTTCCTGATGGAACCTGCAGGATGTTTTACGTTGTTTGTATGTTTGTTTAAGTGTTGTTCGTCCGACAGGAGAATTTTTCTCACCGTCACACACCCATTCACCTGAAACTTTTTAGCTCTTTCCAACACCCCCACCGCAGCCAGATGCTTCTTCAGCGGTACCAACTTGTCCACAGATACCACAATGGTACCAACTTGTCCACAGATGCCTGGTCAACAGACCAGATGCTTGTTCAGCGGAACTAGTTTATCTGCAGATACCTGGTCACCAGACTGGACGCCCGTTCTGATTCGATGGTAGAAGCACAGCACTAGCTTTTCAGCTGGTACTGGTTCAAGTGCCAGATGCCCGATCTGATTTGACGGGAGAATCACAGCAGCAACCCCACCATGATGACTACATTTTTGCCCGTTCTTGTCGGTTGCTCAGGCAGCGGAGAAACGGCGTGAGACCCGCCCCCCCCCCCCCGTTGGTCAAAAACGCTCGGGTAGGGGACATACGGTATTGGTAGCCGTCCTACCCGGGGACTCCATCCAAATCTTACCCGTCGCGGCCCATACGCACCTCATTCGACCTTTTCCTTTCAAAAACAGTTTTATTTATTTAGGCAACCTTTGGGTTGCTGCCACATGCTATTTACATCCAGGAACATTTGGATGATAAACTTAGCACTGGTCCACCATTGGGAAGTGTGCCGTGTCCTAACATTTGTTTTGAAAAAAAATGAGGGAGTCACATAGTGTGACCAATTATAAAGGGAATAATTGGCCCCGAAGGACAGACACACTAACATACCGGATATTATACCAAGGTAGTTACAGATACTATGCTTGTTTTACAGAACTCCAGAAGCTCCAGGACCGGAGAAAACAGAGAACACAGAGAAAGAAAAAGGAGGACAGCCATGAGGACTTCTTTCATCGTGCTCAACATCTTTTATTTGGACATTTGGTTGCGCGGGAACGCGGACCCCATTACTCCAAACCTCCCTACCGTTAATGTTTCACTGCCCCACAGTACCGAGGGCCCAGTCACCAGCCACGCTGCACTATCCTGGTGTGCCAAGTTCATAACCTGGTACTCCCTGTCCTACATGATTGAAGCACTATTAGCGTTGGCAATACTCTGCTGTGCAGTGCAGACTATGCGCCTCCGCAAGTGGAGAAGGAGAGCGTACCGCGCTCGAACCCCGGTATATCGGATCCAATCCCCTATGTTCGGGTATGACCAGACCCCAACGACCTATAATACAAAAATAAAGAACAAGCACTTGCGTTTTCCTGTAAATAAAAGATGTACAAAACTACCTGTAACAAAAAAAAATGTATGATCCTGAGCTTGACTGCCAAGCCAGGAAAGAATATATGGAATATTATGATTGTTGTTGTATGTTTTAGAGAGATAGGATGATGCAATGCTTGATGAGTGTATTTAGGTAAAATTAGAGGTTCCAAGTTTTTATTTTTTAGATACATGCCCCTGCCTGACATAGCGCCCTCAAGAATTGTTTAGGTAAATTTTTGTGCATAGCTAGGGTCAGAATAGTGGCCATGTAGGTGGTGTTCCCCCCCCCCCCCGGTCAGGGAACATAAAAGGACAAAATTTATGTGATCCTTCACGCTTCGCGTTAGGATCACAAGTGAGGGGCCAAGTTCAGATCTCTCTCTCGCTCCCTTCTTCACCTGCTCGCAACCTTCGCAAGAACATCGACCAGAAACAGTCTCCAGCGATCGCTACCCGATAGAGATTCCTAGCCATCGACCCGTATCAGCCTTTTGAATCCCGCGGGCCAGATCGGATTCGATAAGCCATTCGTTTCCCTGATTTGGTGGGCCCTTCCTAAAGTTAAGTATTGGCCAGTAGAGGTAGGTTTCGATATAGACAGTAGGATTATTGTGTAAGCATTTATTGTTGTACATAATAAATGACCATTGATTCCAATCTTACTAAGCGGTGTGTTGACTTATTAATCATAACTCGAGCTTGAACCATGTGGCGGTATCAGAAAGATACCTGGCGACTCGTGAGCAAAGGTGACATAATCAGAGCTAATAAAACGAAGGCTAATAAGAGCAACACCACCGAGTGCTGGCGAGGAGGCCCAAGCCCAACGAGCCGCCGTGGGCGGTGCTGGTGCGGTTCCACCGGTTTGCTGATCGGGAGTGCATGCTAAGGTGGGCCAAGAAGGAGCTGAGCAGCAGGTGGGAGAACGCGGAGGTCCGGATCTACCAAGATTGGAGCGCGGAGCTGGCGAAAAAGAGGGCCGGGTACAATCGGGCGAAGGCGGTGCTGCACAGGAGGGGGGTGAAGTTCGGCATGCTGCAGCCAGCGAGTCTGTGGGTCACCCATAAGGACCGACAGCATTATTTTGAGTCCCCGGAGGAGGCCTGGGCTTTTGTCCAGACCGAAAAAATTGGACTCGGACTGAGAGTCAGGGGGCCGTGGTGAAGGGATGATTGGGGATTGTTGTGTTGTATTTTGAGGGGGGGGGTTCTTTGTTCATTGTTGGTTCTTTGTTTTTCGGGGGTTGGTTGGGCACGGTTTCGGTTGGGTCCGCCGGGTGGGCTTGTGGAGGGGGGCAGGTAAATGGCTTGGGGGGTTGATGGCCGGCAGGGGGATGGGGCCCCCCGGGGGGGAGGTGAGGCCTGAGTTGGGGGCAAGGGGACCGGGCCTGAAAAGGGAGCTGCGCCAGAGGAGGCGGGGCCGGGCGAGTGGCAAGCGCGGGCTTTCTCCCGCGCTGAGGGCTGAAGGTGGCGGGGCCAGAGGTGGGAAGCGCGGGCTTTTTCCCGCGCTGGGAGTGGAAGGGGGAGAGCCTGCTGGTGGGCAATTGGGGGGAGTTCCACACTGGGAGGGGTCGAGGGAGTGGCCGGGGTCAGCAGGAGTCGGCTGACTTACGGGAGTGCAAGGGGGGAGCAATGCAGCCAGGGGGGGGGACCTAGCTTGGGGGGGGGGGGGGGGGGGGGGGGAGAACCAGGTTGCTGCTGGAATGGCCAAGGGGGAGCTGGAGTCCGTAGAGGAAGTCGGGACGGGAGTCTGCCGCTGTGGGGAACGGGCCGTGCGGGGGGCGAGGGCACGTGGCTGACCTAGGAGGGGATATGGCTAGTCGGCGGGGGAGGGTAGCCCCCTGATCCGGCTGATAACCTGGAACGTAAGGGGACTGAACAGGCCTGGGTGTTCACGCACCTGAAGGGGCTGAAGGCAGATGTGGCCATGCTTCAGGAGACGCACCTGAGGGTGGCGGATCAGGTAACGTTGAGAAAGGGGTGGGTAGGCCAGGTGTTTCATTCGGGGTTGGATGCGAAAAATCGGGGTGGGGAAGAGAGTGTCGTTCGAGGCGTCGAGCATCGTGGCAGACAATGGCGGTAGGTATGTGATGGTAAGTGGCAAGCTGCATGGGGAGCGGGTGGTGTTGGTCAATGTATACGCCCCGAATTTGGACAATGCGGGCTTCATGCGCCGTATGTTGGGCCGGATTCCGGGCCTGGAGACAGGGGGCCTGATAATGGGGGGGGGATTTCAATAGAGTGCTGGACCCGGCATTAGATCGCTCCAGGTCTAGGACGGGTAGGAGGCCGGCGGCGGACTAGGTGCTGAGGGGCTTCATGGGCTAGATGGGAGGGGTGGACCCATGGAGGTTTGCGAGGCCAGGGGCCAGGGAATTCTCATTCTTCTCCCATGTCCACAAGGCCTATTCCCTGATTGACTTCTTTGTTATGAGTAGGGCGCTGATTCCGAGAGTGGAAGATTCTGAGTACTCGGCGATAGCCATTTCCGATCATGCTCTGCATTGGGTAGACCTCGAGCTGGGGGAGGAGAGGGACCAGCGCCCGCTGAGGAGCTTAGAGGTGGGGTTGCTGGCGGACTAGGAGGTGAGTGGGTGGGTCAGAGGGTGCACAGAGAGGTACCTGGAGGCTAATGACAATGGGGAGGCCAAATGGGGGTGGTCTGGGAGGCGGTGGTCAGGGGAGAGCTGATGTCCATTAGGGCCCATAAGGAGAGGAGGGAGAAGAGAGAGGGAGAGGCTGGTGGGGGGGGGGGGGGGGGGCGGGGAGATGGTGAGGGTGGACAGGAGGTCCCGGAGGATGGATTGCTTAGGGAGCGGCGCAGCCTCCAGGCCGAATTCGATCTGTTGACCACCAGGAAGGCGGAGGCGCAGTGGAGGAAGGTGCAGGGGGCAGTATATGAATATGGAGAAAAGGCGAGCCGGATGCTGGCGCACTAGCTTTGGAAACGAGAGGCAGCTAGGGAGATCGGGGGAGTTAAGGATGGGGGAGGGAGCATGGTGCGAAGTGGGGTGGGTATCAATGGGGTCTTCAGGGACTTCTACGAGGAACTGTATCGGTCCGGGCCCCCACTGGAGGAGGGAGGGATGGGTCGCTTTCTGGACAGGTTGAGATTCCCGAGGGTGTAGGAGGGGCAGGTGATGGGGCTGGGGGCGTTGGTTGGGTTGGAAGAGTTGGTCAAAGGGATCGGGAACATGCAGGCGGGGAAGGCACCAGGGCCAGATGGGTTCCCGGTCGAATTTTATAAGAAGTATGCGGACCTGCTGGGCCCTCTGTTGGTAAGGACCTTTAACGAGGCAAGGGAAAGAGGGGCTTTGCCCCCGACGATGTCTCGGGCGCTGATCTCCTTGATACTGAAGCGGGACAAGGGTCCCCTACAATGTGGGTCATACAGGCCGATCTCACTCCTAAATGTAGATGCAAAGTTGTTGGCGAAGATTTTAGCCATGAGGATAGAGGACTGTGCCGCAGGGCATTCACGAGGATCAGACGGGGTTCGTGAAAGGGAGACAGCTGAATACGAATGTACGGAGGCTCTTGAATGTTATAATGATGCCGGCGGTGGAAAGGGAGGCGGAGATAGTAGCGGCGATGGATGCGGAGAAGGCCTTTGATAGGGTAGAGTGGGGGTACCTGTGGGAGGTGCTGAAAAGGTTTGGGTTTGGGGAGGAGTTGGTCAGGTGGGTTAAGTTGCTGTATGAGGCCCCAGTGGTGAGTGTGGCCACGAACAGAACGAGGTCAGAGTATTTTCGGTTACACCAGGGGATGAGGCAGGGGTGTCCCCTGTCCCTCCTGCTCTTTGCGCTGGCGATTGAGCCCCTGGCCATGGCATTGAGGGAGTTGAGGAATTGGAGGGGGCTGGTGCAGGGTGGGGAGGAACATCGGGTGTCGCTCTATGCGGACGATTTGCTGTTATATGTGGCGGACCCGGTGGGGGGAATGCCGGAGGTGATGAGGATTCTCAGGGAGTTTGGGGATTTCTCCGGGTATAAGCTCAATATGGGGAAGAGCGAGTTGTTTGTTGTTCACCCAGGGGACCAGGAGAGGGGGATTGGCGAGCTCCCACTAAAAAGGACGGAGAGGAGTTTCAGGTACCTGGGGGTCCAGGTGGCTAGGAGTTGGGGGGCCCTGCATAAGTTTAACTTCACGAGACTGGTGGAGCAAATGGAGGAGGAGTTTAAGAGGTGGGACGTGCTGCCACTCTCCCTGGAGGGTAGGGTGCAGTCAGTTAAAATGACGGTGCTCCCGAGATTTCTGTTCCTGTTCCAGTGCCTCCCCATCCTGATTCCTAAGGCCTTCTTCAGGCGGGTTAATAGGAGCATTATGGGGTTTGTGTGGGCGCAGAAGACCCTGAGGGAGAGAAGGGTGTTCCTGGAGCGGTGCAGGAATGGGGGGGGGGGGGGGGGGGGGGGTGTTGGCGCTGCCTACCCTCTGTGGGTATTATTAGGCCGCCAACGTGGCGATGGTGCAAAAGTGGGTGATGGAGGGGGGAGGGGGCGGCATGGAAGAGGCTGGAGATGGCGTCCTGTGTGGGCACGAGCCTGGAGGCGCTGGTGACAGCGCCGCTGCCGCTTCCTCCAATGAGGTATACCACGAGCCCGGTGGTAGCAGCTACCCTCAAAGTTTGGGGGCAATGGAAATGTCACAGGGGGGAGGTGGGGGCCTCGGTGCGGCCCCCGATACGGGGGAACCACCAGTTTGTCCCGGGGAGGATGGATAGAGGGTTCCTGAGCTGGCACAGGGCAGGTATTAGAAGGATGGGGGACCTGTTTGTGGACGGGAAGTCCCTGGAGAACTGTACGTTGTGCCCCTTTTGGTGGTGTTTATTCTTCAGAAACCCATAACAGCTATCGGAATTGAGGTCTTTTATGACAAGAAATGCCCCCAAAAAATCACAGAAAAGAAAGCTGGGAAACCCGACGATGTAGTCTGAAGCCTCTCGGAGCTCAACGGCAAGTAAAATGGAGCATTCGGTTTCTGGTTCCTTGTCCACTTCATTAACGGCCGAGGTTTTTTCTAGTACCTTCGTGAAGGTACCTCAAAATTTCAATTGAAAAGGCTTTGGCCACCATTCGAGCGGCTCTGGAGAAAAGGAATCAGAGTATTGAAGTCCAGGATGCCACGATCAAAAATATGGAGGTGGCTTTATCGGACCACAGCGATCAGATTGCCGCGCAGGAATCCGAATTGTCTTCGGTGACCAAAATGAATAGATCACTGATAGGCAAGGTGAATGACCTAGAAAACAGGTCCAGGAGGCAAAATATCTGGATTGTGAGGTTGCCAGAGAGGATTGAGGGCCCTATCCCCACGGAATACTTCTCGGGAATGTTCTGCAAAATGGTGAGTGAGGGTGGATTCACATCTCCGCCTGAATTGGACTGAACCCATCGCACACTTCGGCCGAGGCCTCGTCCCGAAGATCCACTGTATAAGGTGATAGTGAGGTTCCACAGCTTTAAAGAAAAGGAGAGAGCTCTGAGACGGGCAAGGGAACACTGCAATTTTAAGTCAGAAGGCTACTCCATCAGGTTTAAGCAGGATATGGTTGCGGAATTATCAAAGAAAAGGGCTGCATTCAATGGAATCATGGCCGCACTAAGAGCAGCGTCCGGTTCGAATTCGCCTACCCAGCTCATCTCAGAGTAACTTTTGAGGGAAAAGTCTATTTCTTCAAATCCCACCATAGCAGCTGTGGAATTTAATGGGAGGCACGGTGGCACAGTGGTTAGCATTGCTGCCTCACAACAGCAGGGACCCAGGTTCGATTTTGCCCTTGGGTGACCGTCTGTGTGGAGTTTGCACGTTCTCCCCATGTCTGCGTGGATTTCCTCCGGATGCTCAAGTTTCCTCCCACAGTCCAAAGACATGTAGGCTATGTGGATTGGACGTGCCAAACTGCCCTTTAGAGTCAAAAGGTTAGATGGGGTTACGGGGATAGGGCGGGTGAGTAGGTCGAGGTAGGGTACTCTTTCAGAGGGTCAGTGCAGACTCGATAGGCCGAATGGCCTCCTTCTGCACTGAAGGGATTCTATGGGAATCATTTTCCACAATTCTCCAAATCCCAATAGTAACAGGTAATGCAGAGGTAATAGAAAGTGGGCAGCACGGTAGCATTGTGGATAGCACAATTGCTTCACAGCTCCAGGGTCGCAGGTTCGATTCCGGCTTGGGTCACTGTCTGTGCGGAGTCTGCACGTCCTCCCCGTGTGTGCGTGGGTTTCCTCCGGGTGCTCCGGTTTCCTCCCACAGTCCAAAGATGTGCAGGTTAGGTGGATTGGCCGTGATAAATTGCCCTTAGTGTCCAAAATTGCCCTTAGTGTTGGGTGGGGTTGCTGGGTTGTGGAGATAGGGTGGAGGTGTTGACCTTGGGTAGGGTGCTCTCTCCAGGAGCCGGTGCGGACTCGATGGGTCGAGTGGCGTCCTTCTGCACTGTAAATTCTATGATAGAAAGGGAAGAGCTTAGAACAATCATCATCAATAGGGCAAAAGTACTAAACTATTGGGATTGAAGGCAGACAAGTTCCCAGGGCCTGATGGCCGCAATCCTTGGGTCTTAAAGGAAGTGGCAACGGAGATAGTGGATTTGTTTGTTATAACATTCCAAAATTCCCTGGATGCACAGTTCCAAGGGGCAAAAAGTGAATATTTCATTAGACTGAGAACTAGCCTTAACTAGCATGGTAATTTAAGTTTTGCCTTGCTTTACATATTACTTTGGTAGTTTTTCCTAGAAGGCCAATGAGAGCATTAGCTCCAACGCCATTAATATTCAACAGGAGATGACATGGAGAAATATTTTCCCTTTTAACAATCCTGTATTTGTCTTTTGAGTATTTTCCCCCCTATAACGGTTGAGCTTCATCGTGACAGGATAGGAGCCAAAGACAGAGAGATCAGAATGAAAGTGATCTGCTTGACAACGAAGCTCCACAAAAACTGGTGGAACAGTACCTCAGTTTTCAATTATACACCTTAATAACATTTTGGACTCTTTCATTGAGTTCAACGATTTCAGACCATAACCACTACTCTCATTTTGGACAGCAGGCCAGAGTGATGATTACCTTGTTCCATCATTCTTCTTACCAAGTAATCACTCCTGCCTTGCACCTATCACAGACCTTTCCTTTTGTTTTTCCACTCCCCTGTCCCATTTCCTGTTTAAAACCTCTTGCATGTCTAACATTTTCTCGTCCTGATCAATGATTGCCCCGAAATGTAAATAGTCTCTCCAACAATTCTGAGCGTTGAGCCAATTTGCTTTATTTCAGATTTCCAAAATCCTGCAAACTGGCAAATATACAAACAGCTCTGTTCTATTGATGGAACATCCTTTACCTTTTGTAAATGATAAGTAATTGTTGTGAAATATGAGCATGTATCTCACAGAGTCATAGATGTTTACAGCATGGAAATCTATAGTGATCCCTGGCTTGGGCTGAGCTAGCCAGAGCAATGGGGAGATTCGTTTGCACAAAGTTACTTTAGTGTGTAATCTCTCCTCCTGGGTGGTGCATTTCATGTGTCCATCCAGCACCGTGCAAGAACTGCCTCCCGGTCATTTCATATCTGTCCTGTCACTGCTAACTGGTAAAGCAATGGCTACAGCCACAGTCCACTGGTGGTGTATAAGTGAACGCAGAGACCAGTCACAGGGCTGTGGACTGTGAAACAACCTCTCTCTCTTTCTGCCATTCTCTTGGTCTCGAAAGAAATTGTTTTTTCTGTGCAGCAGTTATGATTTTGTTCCGTTTCTACATTATAGCTTGTCTTCAGTTTGGAATCCCCTTGCAGCCCCCTACCGTAAGTAACTTAATATTGTAAGAAGTCTTACAACACCAGGTTAAAGTCCAACAGGTTTGTTTCGATGTCACTAGCTTTTGGAGCGCTGCTCCGTCCTCGGGTGAATGAAGAGGTATGAACTGTGCTCACCCCAGTCCAGCGCCGGCATCTCCACATCATAACTTAATATTGGCCAATTATAAAGGCACCGTTTCAAAGCACAGCTTCTTACTACAATGAAGTTCAGCTTCTGCGTCACAATCTGCAACTCAGTAAACAACTTTGTATTGCCCCCAGGTCGTCGCTTAGGCGGTTCAGTTGTGCGAATACTTATTTAAATCCATTCTACTTTTCAAAAATCATCCTTAAATGCAAAAATAGAAAGTATTCAAATGGGGGGGGGGTCAGGGTGTTTCTCCCAGCCTGGGGAGGGGTGGGGGGTCAGGGTGTTTCTCCACCCACGGGGGGGGGGGGGGAGAGTCAGGGTGTTTCTCCCAGCCTGGGGATCGGGGGTTCAGGGTATTTCTCCCAACCTTGGGAGGGGGGGGGTTCAGGGTGTTTCTCCCACCCCAGGGAGGGGGGGTCAGGGTGTTTCTGCCACCAGGGGGGGGGGGGGGGGTTCAGGATGCAGCCTGGGGGGGGGGGGGGGTGTTCAGGTGTTTCTCCCAGCTGGGGGGGGGGGGTTTCAGGGTGTTTCTGCCACCCGGGGGGGGGGGGGGGTGTTTCTGCCACCCGGGGGGGGGGGTGTTCAGTGTGTTTCTCCCACCCGGGGGGGGGGGGGGGGTTAGGGTGTTTCTCCCACCCGGGGGGGGGGGGTTTCAGGGTGTTTCTCCCACACCGGGGGGGGGGTTCAGGGTGTTTCTCCAGCCTGGGGGGGGGGGGGGGTGTTCAGGGTGTTTCTCCACCCAGGGGGGGGGGGGGGGGGTTCAGGGTGTTTCTCCCACCCGGGGGGGGGGGGGGGGGTTCAGGGTGTTTCTCCAGCCTGGGGGGGGGGGGGGGGGATGTTCAGGGTGTTTCTCCCAGCCTGGGGGGGGGGGGGGGTCAGGGTGTTTCTGCCACCGGGGGGGGGGGGGGGGGTCAGGGTTGTTTCTCCCAGCCTGGGGGGTGGGGGGCAGTGTTCAGGGTGTTTCTCCCAGCCTGGGGGGGGGGAGGGGTTCAGGGTGTTTCTCCCACCCGGGGGGGGGGGGTTTCAGGGTGTTTCTCCCACCCGGGGGGGGGGGGGGGGTTTCAGGGTGTTTCTCCCAGCCTGGGGGGGGGGTGTTTCAGGGTGTTTCTCCCAGCCTGGGGGGGGGGGGGGGGGTCAGGGTGTTTCTGCCACCGGGGGGGGGGGGGGGGGTCAGGGTGTTTCTCCCAGCCTGGGGGGGGGGGGCAGTGTTCAGGGTGTTTCTCCAGCCTGGGGGGGGGGGGCGGTGTTCAGGTGTTTCTCCAGCCTGGGGGGGGGGGGGGGGGAGGGGTTCAGGGTGTTTCTGCCACCCAGGGGGGGGGGGTTCAGGGTGTTTCTCCCAGCCTGGGGGGGGGGGGCGGTGTTCAGGGTGTTTCTCCCAGCCTGGGGGGGGGGGGGGGGGGGTTCAGGGTGTTTCTGCCACCCAGGGGGGGGGGGTTCAGGGTGTTTCTCCCAGCCCGGGGGGGGGGGGTGGCGGCGTTCAGGGTGTTTCTCCCAGCCTGGGGGGGGGGGGGGGGGGTGTTCAGGGTGTTTCTCCAGCCCGGGGGGGGGGCGGTGTTCAGGGTGTTTCTCCCAGCCCGGGGGGGGGGGGCGGTGTTCAGGGTGTTTCTCCCAGCCCGGGGGGGGGGGGGGAGGGCGGTGTTCAGGGTGTTTCTCCCAGCCTGGGGGGGGGGGGAGGGCGGTGTTCAGGGTGTTTCTCCCAGCCTGGGGGGGGGGGGGGCGGGGGGGGGGGGGGGGCGGTGTTCAGGGTGTTTCTCCCAGCCTGGGGGGGGGGGGGGGAGGGCGGTGTTCAGGGTGTTTCTCCCAGGCCTCGGTGGGGGGGGGGGGGGGGGGGGGGCGGTGTTCAGGTGTTTCTCCCAGCCTGGGGGGGGGGGGGGGGGGGGGGGGGGGGGTGTTCAGGGTGTTTCTCCCAGCCTGGGGGGGGGGGGCGGTGTGTTCAGGGTGTTTTCTCCCACCCTTTATGGGATCCACAGGATCTCTGACTGTCCGTGTGACGGATTTCTGGTGGATCCGTTCAGTCTCTGGGGCAGGCTGCTCCAATTCTCCACGGGTGTTTTACACGAACGCCTGTTTTATTCTGGGCGGTTCCCAGTTTTTAGCAGCCTGTCAACAACATTCTGCAGAAATCTGATAGCTAGTCTGAAACTAGGCCAGACCCACAAACATGCATCCTGTACTCACCGGGTGAGCGGCCTTTTCGTCAGGGAGAATCGCCGGGGGGCCTTCGGCTCACAAGCTGCACGTTGATTGGAGAGGGATGATTCTGTGCTTGACATTAAAAACACCTGCATGTGGCTATTTGAGGCACAGATGTGTCCACTCTTCAATGTCTAGGCCCGAGGCTCTGATAGCCCGATTTAGGGGGTACTCGCTGTCGGTGGCGATGGATCCAGATCTATTTTTCGCGCGAAGGTCTTTCTCCTCCTGATTATCCACACACCAACCTTGTTTTTCCTGGAACATTTAACGTTTATTTCTTTCACTCTAATCAAGCCATCTGATTATTAAAGCATCTCACCATAATTTGAGCATGACTAGGAGGTCAGAAGCTACTTTTTCTCTGACGACCCGCTCACTTCGTGACTCCCCAAGGGAAAGGTTCAGGAGAGTTATTGCCGCATACTGGGCGAAATTCTCCGTTATCGGCGGAAGTCGCCGATCGGCGCAAAAAAACGCACAAATCCGACTTGCGTCACGTCGGAAAATGGTCGAAAGTCTCCGGCCCGAAATGGGCTAGCAGCGACGTAACGGGATCCGCCTTGCGCAGTGGTTCGCGCCGTGCAGCGTCATACGCGCCGCACGGCGTGACGGCTCATAAGGCCGCGCTGCCTCCCCCCAACCCGACCGGAACACCCGACCGCAACACCCGACTGGATGGCTGGCCGCCCGCCTCAGCCCGAGGTTCGAGTCACGGGATGTGGAGGCGCTCCTGGACGCGGTGGAGCAGAGGAGGGACGCCCTGTATCCTCGGGCACGGCCCGCAGAGTTGCCCCACGCCACAGCCGGCGTCTGTGGAGGGAAGTGGCAGACGCCGTCACCGCTGCGGCCCTGACACCACGGACAGGCACCCCAGTGCCACAAGAAGGTGAACGACCCTCGTCAGAGCAGGCAGGGTGAACCTCCCCCATATCCCCCCCTCCCCATATCCCCCCCTCCCCATATCCCCCCCCTCCCTCCCATATCCCCCCTCCCCATATCCCCCTCCCCATATCCCCCCTCCCCCATATCCCCCCTCCCCCATATCACCCCTCCCCATATTCCCCCTCCCCATATCCCCCCTCCCCATAACCCCTCCCCCATATCCCAAGTGAATCCAGCCCTACCTTAACCTCTGCAATGCACGCGCAACCGATGGCGTGCATTCATATACCTGCCTAACAGTGTTGACTGGAGGAGGCCCGCTGATGAGAGGCCACTGACCGAACATGAGGAAAAGGCCCTGGAACTGGCTGGCGGACCTGACGACCGGGAGGTTGCTGATGCAGAGGTCGGGGGCATAGTAGCAAGTGTAGCCACCGACAGCCCGTCCCCATATCCCCCTCCCCCTATATCCTCCCCTCCCATATCACCTGATCACTTGCCTGATGTCTAACATGCATGCTTCATTGTGTATCGCAGGACCAAACGTCCAGGCACCCATCCCCGCAGATGCAGACCGCCCGCAGGATGCCCTCGGAGGCCACGGGAGACGGAGAGACATGAACCCTCCAGCATGCGACGCCCGCAGGATGCCCCTCGGAGGCCACGGAAGACGGAGAGACCCGGACCCTCCAGCGTGCGACGCCCGCAGGATGCCACTCGCACACCACGGGAGACGAGAGACCCGCACCCTCCAGCATGCGACGCCCGCAGGATGCCCCTCGGAGGCCACGGGAGACGGAGAGACCTGGAGCAACAGGGAGACGACACCCCCGTCACGTGCGGGAGCGACCACCCAGCAACGAGGGGGGCAGCCACAGGCCCCCGTCACATCCGAGCCAGGACACCACTACCCAGGAACACCACTACCCAGGACCCACTACCCAGGACACCACTACCCGGACACCCACTACCCGGGACACCACTACCCGGACACCACTACCCGGGACAGCACTGCCCAGGACACCCCTACCCGGGACAGCACTACCCAGGAAGACGAAATTACCGGACAGTGACTCAGAGTGGATGGGGGAGACGATCCCCACCCCAAA